>NW_028237865.1:0-636592 GCF_034619465.1 Leptosomus discolor
AAAAAAAAAAAAAGCTGGAGAGCAAAAAGTATAGCGATTCATACAAAAAGGGAGGGAATATTAAAATAGCGTCATCAGGGAGCCAGAGAAAGCGAGACGGAGAAAGGACAAAAGCAACAGGCTACAGGGCAGAGAGGGAGGAACTCATGAGCAGCAACAGAGCTCCGGCCAGAGAGAGACGGAAAAAAGTACAAGACTGCAGGGGCTGCAGGGCAGAGAAGGAAGAATTGACCAACAGGGACAGGGGACCAGACAGAGCGTGATCGAGAACAGAAAAAAACAGCAGCGGGCTACAGGGAAGAGGAATTCAAGAGCAGGGACTGGGAGCTGGACAAAGAGACAGAAAAAAAAAAAACAAACCACGAAACAGTGATGGGCTATGAGACAAATAAGGAGGAAAGAAAAAATAGCAGCAGGGAGCCAGACAGAAGAGACTGAGAAACACAGACAAATAGCTTGGGGCTATGGGACAGAGAATGTGAAACGAAAAGGCAGAGAGAGGGAGCCAGACAGAGAGCAGGGGGAAAATCCAGACAGGCTACGGAGGGGCAGAAGAAGGAATTAAAATCTGGGGACAGAGAGCTGAACAGAGAGGGATGGCGACAGCAGGGAATAGCAGCGGGTGCAGGAGTAAGAGGGAGAAAATAATCGATAGGGACAGGGAGCTGGATACAGAGGGTCAGAGAAAGGTGAAAATAGGGGTAGGGTAGAGGGCAGAGAGTAAGAATTAAAAAATGGGGGCACTGAGACACAGAGATGGAGAAAAGAAAAAAGCAACAGGCTACACAGCAAAGGAGGAGGAATTAAAAAACACGGACAGGAAGTGCGAAAGTGAGAAGGGGCTGGGGGGGGGGGGGGGGGGCCGGGGACTCCAGGACACACGACTCCTGACAGGCAACAGGACAGAGAGGGAGGAATTAAAAGGGAGGGACTGGGAGCTGGGAGAGGGGGAGAAAGAAAAAGAATCACGGCACACTACAGGGCTGAGAAGGAAGAAACTGAACAACAGGGACAGGCAAACGGCCAAAGAGAGCCCAACGAAAGAAAATGTGCCGATGGGCTACAGGACAGAGAGGGAGGAGTGAAACAACAGGGAGCCAGAGCCAGGCACAGAGAGATCGAGACAGAAAAAACAGCCAGGAGCAACGAGGCGGGGCAGGGGTGGGGGGAAGCTGCGAGGATCTGGAGCCAGACAGAGCAACAGCAAAAGAAAATGACAGCGACAAGCTCCAGGGAGGAGCGGGAGGAATGAAAAGACAGAGATGAGGGGCCGGACCCAGTGTGACACACGCAGGAAGCACAGCAACAGCTGGAGGGCAGAGAGGGAAGAATTAAAACACAGGTACAGGGCGCCAGAGGTGGAGTGGGGAGACAGATAAAGGGGGAGAGGGCAGACAGAAAGACAGGCTACAGGGAGAAGCAGGAGGAATTAAAGAAATGGGATCCACAGCCGGACAGAGAGAAGGAGAAAGCAGCTCAATCACCACAGGCTACAGGGCCCAGAAGGAAGAAACTGAAAAACAGGGAAGCGGGAGCCGTCCAGAGAGAGATATGAAGAAAGGGAAGATAGCGGGGAGCCACCACACGGCAGCAAGGGAAGGATTAAAAAGATGGGGCAGGGAGCCGGACAGGGAGCGATGGAAAAAGAAACAAAGCCCCTTGATGGGCTACAGGACAGAGAGGGAGCAACTGAAGACTCAGGGAAAAGGAGCAGGACAGAGAACGGAAAACCAGTGACGGGCCACAGGGCAGAGGGAGGAACCACATATGTGGGGAGAGGCAACTGGCCAGAGAGAGATGAGGACAGACAGATAACAGCAGTGGGCTACAGGGCTGAGAGAGAGAAACTGAAAAACGGGGACCGAGAGCCGGGAACAGGAGACACGCAGAAACACCAAATCGCAACAGGCCACAGGACAGAGAGGGAAGAAATAAACATCTGGGACCAGGAGCAACCTACAGAGAGACGTCGGGAAACGGAAGTTTCAAGAACAATGCATACGAGGCAGAGAGGAAGGCATTTTTAGAAGTGGGTCAAGACAGGGACAGGGAGCCCAACAGAGACAGAGAGAACAAGAAAGCAACAACGGGCTGCGAGACAGACAGGGAGGAATTGAAAAATCCCAGCAGGGAGAGACGGTAAAAGGAATGAAATCGCAACACGAACTTCGAAAGCGACAGGCTGCAGGGCAGAGAGGGAGGAATTTTAAAAAATCCGGATCTTGTGCTGGACCAAGAGAGACCGAGCAAATAAAAATGGTGAGGCCTAAAAGGGCACACAGGAAGGAATTAAACAACAGGGACAGAGAGCCAGACAGAGAAAAGTCCTGACAGGCTT
Organism: Leptosomus discolor; assembly: GCF_034619465.1. Lineage (NCBI taxonomy): Eukaryota > Metazoa > Chordata > Aves > Leptosomiformes > Leptosomidae > Leptosomus > Leptosomus discolor. The sequence continues at coordinate 2,339 of NW_028237865.1, forward strand.
CCAGAGAGAGAGGGGAATTTAAAATTAGAGACCAGGAGCTGGACAGAGAGAGACTGAGAAAGGGGAGGGGAAAAAAAAAAAAAAAAAAAAAAAAAAAAAAGACGGGGGCGGGCAAGGGGGAAATCACAGCACCATGTGAAAGACAGGGGGCCAGGGGAGGGGGATAGGGAGGGCCTGGGACACACAAGTGGGGCGATGGGGCCCCGAGGGCCCAGGACTCACCGCATCCCTTGTTCTCAGTGCTGCCAGGAGAATTTGCCCGTTCAGACGCTTCCTTCTCTTCCTCTCCTCCCTTCCTCTTCTGCAGCTCCGGTCACATGGTGGTTCTCCACCTAAAAGATTACATGGCTGTCTCAACTCTTGCGAGACAAGGCTTCCTAGACACGTAGCCTCGCTCGTTCATGCGTCACACGGCCGTACCACGCCGTGGGTTACGCACATGGACTCTCCGCTTGCCTGCGGCGGGAGGCAGCTGCCGGCCGGCCGGCCTCTGATTCCTTCTTCTTTACCTTTCTCTGGCCTCTCCAGCTTCAGCCGCAGCAGCTCCTGTCCACTGCCCACAGCCAGCAAGCGCTCCGCCCGCCCCTTTTTGCCCCCACGCCGCGATGAGAGCGAGGTCAGGCAGAGACAACCCAGGCAAGACCGAGGCGGGTGCAGACAACAGCATCCTCAGGGGAGGAAGGGACACCTGTGCCCTCAGTGCAGCCTCTGGGAGACAAGGAGAATCAGTGACCATTATGACCGTAGATCATCCCCGGCCAAATCGCCTCCTTCCACAGCAGCTTCTGGAGATGCCACTTTTTCCCTGCACTGCAGCTAATGGCATCCACGTTAAGGCAGAATCAAGTGCATCCGAGGGCCAGCTTGCTGCCATCACAACAGGATGACCTGGGGAGACAGGCTGCAGGGGAGGTGCTGGAGCTGGGGGCAGCTGCGCGGGGCTAGCGGGGCCGGGGAAGGCTCAAGGGGAGCTCTGGCGAGTTGGGAAGGCACCCGGCGCCTGGAGGGGCGTCCGCCTCCTTCCCCTCTTCCCTCCCACCAGCTCCCGGGAGCTCCCCGGGGCTGCCCGCCGCAGCACGGGCCTTGAGGCTTCCCGTCCCGCCACCCCCGGCGGCCAGCGGCCAGCAGAGACTCCCGCACCAGCCGAAGGAGCGAGCTCGCCTCACCGCCAGCCTCGCCCCTCACCCGCCGCCATGCTGCTCTCGCGCACCGCACATGCGCGAGCCGCCGCCGGCGCGCCGGAAGAGCCACGCCCGGCGCGCGACCGCCGCGCGGCGGGACCGCGCTTTGGCCGCGCGGCAGCAGCGCCCGCCGGGCGGCGCGTGCCCGGAGCGGCCCCGACGCTGCAGCCCCGCGCGTTGCGCGCCGAGCGCCCGCCGGCCCCGCGCCCCTGGGGCGGGAGGACACGCCCCCGGCGGGGCGGGAGCGGGGAAGGGGCGGGTCTGAGCTTGGGCTGGGGGCGAGGGGCAAGTCGGGGGGTGCAGGCGGCACCCGAGGGGCGGTGGGAGGGCTGTGCCGAGCATGGTGGGGCGGAGGGGGCACAAGGTCGGAGGGCAGGGGGTTCGGGGGCACGTCCCGCAAAAACCTCGCATGGGGCAACATCTCCATGGGAATCACTTGGGGGGGGGGGGACAGGGGGACAGATGACAGGGATGGGGGGGGGGGGGGGGGGGCGGGCAGAACAGCGGGGAGGAGACCCTCTGGGCCCCGGACTCTCCCCACCGGACAGCCCCGGCTGCAGCACCCGCGGGTCCCCGCTGGAGACAGAGCCAGGAGCCTCCGGCCGCAGGGCTGGCGCCGCCAGGCGAGCACGCTGAACGGCCGGCAGGCAAACCTGGGCAGGGGGAGCTGCCGAGCAGCACCAGACACAACACGGCAGCTCAAGAACAAAAATCCCAAGTTATGTCTCAGCATATGAGAAAAGTAACACAGGAGAAAGCAGAAGAATTCAGTGAGCATGAGGGATAGGATAGCAGTTGAGCTAAAGGAGGTCAGCTCAAACTACAACACATCTGTTCAAAGCCAGAGCCATCGGTACGCTTAAAAAAAAATTAAAAAAAAAAAAATCAATACTAAGACTCATCAATACAATTTTGAAAGCATTCTCAGCATAAAAGCAAACACCCTTGATAGTGCTGGAAAACGTCTCGTCCCTTTCTCACAGCACCCCTGGGGGGAGATACACACCCCACCCCCCCCGCCCGTGAGACCGCAGGAAGACCTCGTACCATCCTCGGACTCACCACAACAGCTACAGCCCTTGCGCCGCCGCCGCTGCTGCTGCACGTCTCGCTTGCTCAGTCAATAAATCTGCAGAGTGAAGTGTAAAACTCTAAATAAACATAACAAAGTCATGTTTAAAACGTTCTTTAAAGAAAAAACAAATCTCAGTCGTTCACTTTATACCGAAAAAGCACGTGGATGTTCATGTACATCCAACAAAAATGCTTACACTACCAAAGTATTTGATTTGATGTTTGCGTTAACTGCACTCACCCAGCTGCAAGCAGATACCATTAAATCACCTGTCTCCAAAATACACCGTTCCCATCCGACTGGGGGGTTTCTTGTGCATTACACCATTAGGAGGGACATCTGGGCAGCTGCACCGCCCAGGAGAGATGCCACCAAATGGCCAGGGAAATGCACCACCGAAAGCCAGACAGAAATAAAGTACTTTGGAGTGCTCCCTCCAAATATGGGGAAAACCACCCATAACATTCAGCAGCCTCTCTTTTTAAACACATAGAAGAAATACCGAATTTCTTAAACACCCTCTTCAATCGTACCCTGAAGCTCGCGGGCGGTTACAGTTTAAACAAGGCAAGTCCATTTGTATATTACACAACATGAACTGTTTGGGGTTTTTTCCTATCAGAAATGAAACTTATAAAAAATTAGTAAGATAAGAGATCCCCATACTATTTTACTTTGGGGACACACACACACACACGACACACACACAGATGGGACCATGACGGACAGGGATGACGACACAATGCAGAAATCAACCACCCAGTTCTGCAATGCTTAAGGCTACCAAACAGGACTGGAAGATTTGCCAGAGAGAGGTGGGGGGAAAAAACCCACCAAACAAGCAAAAAAACCCCAAACAACAAAACAAAACAACACAACACAAAAAAAACCCCAACCCACGACCTTGATTGCTCTTAGTACAGATGTCAGTATCTCAGTCAGGTTTTCACGTACCCCTATGAGATATTTTAAACACTTAAGGACTGAAAAAGGAGAAAGCTTTTATCTGGAACACAGTCCATTTCTTCAGAACATCCAAACTCTGACGCACAGTTTCTTTCCCCTTTCAGCACCATACGATTCTCACAGAATCGTTTCTCAGCAAGCACACAAAACAGAAAGCTACGCACGCTCTCAGGAAGAGCAAATAAACGGAGGGGAGTACACTTCACACAGGCACAACGTGCTCCAGAACAGACCTTATTTTGAGTGTTTCTGCTGAAGCACTTCCTATCAAAACTAGAGAAGGAGAGCTGGCACGTTCTTCACGTTCACTTTAAAGTCCGTACTACAAGTACCTGGGGAAAAACGCAGACGCACGGGGCAGACGTACCTTGTCCTTGTAGGCCACTCGGGATCCTCTGGGCCAGTCTTGTACCTCCAGGGCAGAAGAAAGGGTCACCATGGTGAAATGATGCCAGTTGATAGTCTGCTGAGAGAGGAAAAAAAAAAAAAAACAAGCCACCTTTTAGCACAAAGCGGGCTAGGAATCGAAAGCTTCCTATTTCGGCGAAGGTTTGCAATGACTACAACCGAGTGGAGGAAAAAGCATTTTGCATCATCTTTGGTACAGCTGTTGAGACAGGCCACTAGAGATTTTGGTTTTCATAGAAAACTGGGTGCTTTCTGTCTTTTTTTTTTTTTCTTTTTTTTCTCCTTCTGACTCATTGGCAGCTTCAGTCTCACCAGAACTCCCTTCCTTAGATCGACACAGATAACTACGCACCTTTTCTCAAGCCTACATAGAGCCAGGGTTTCCTCACCCTAGACATCCCAAATCGAATACTATCCTTAAAATGTACAGCGACCCACCTGCCCTTGTCAACTGCCTCCTTGCAGAAACTGCCCCTTCACAGCTCGTCCCCGTCTCAGCGGATTGTCCTGCTGGAGGATGAAGTGCAGAAGATGCGTATCCCCACAGCATTTGTCTGTGAGGGTACATGTTCAGAAATACTCTGAATCTGTAAGACAGACAGGTGTAATTTCTGCGATTTCAATCATCAGAACTCAATTGTGAGGAAACAAACTAATGTTTAAATGAAGGGTCTGTACGCTACAGTCCTAGGAGAGGGGCAGGGGGGAGAAAGGCATTACAAATTGGAAAAAAAAAAAAAGGGCATGATTCGGAGCTCCCAATCATGACGGAGCGGTGGGGACAGTAACAAAAGCAAAGACAAACAGCAGCAACGTTAAGTGAAATCCAGCTTTAATTCTGATCACGTCTTTAAGAGACTCCCCAAGTCTATACCTCAGTCCTACGAAGGACTAGTCCTTTTTTTTGAAGGACAAGTTGTTTTTTTTTTTTTAACACATAAAAGTCCCAGACTGAGGGCTCCACGGAATAGCATGTGGACTGAACCACAGGACAAGCAGTCATCAACACTCTAATGAAAAAACCAAATCGACTATAAACCAAGTTTAAACATCACTGTCCATCCTGTTTCTTTGGTTACATTTCTACCGGCATCTAGGTGCTCAAGAGTTCACTGTCCTCACACCACAGGTTACTGACAATGTACTCGGGCATCTAAAAATAAAAAGCCATCTCCACCCCACCCATAAAATCAGGGTGAACCACGAGAAGAGAAACTCTCAAGGCGGCAACAGGCAGCTCTGCACTTACCACGGAGGAAAGTCTGTTCCTCGGCCCGGAAAAAAAAACACTCTCGACTCCCAAGGGACCTCCCGGGGAACGAACCGTGCTCCATTAACGGCGTTTTGTCCCCAGCTTCTCTGCCCCGGGCTTGGGTGGGGAGGGGCGGCGGGGCCCTTCCACTCGCCCTGGCCCCTCCGCGCTCCCCCACCCCCACGTGGGCCATCGCCCAAGCACCGACCGCATCCGCCCGCGCGGGATCTCCCTCGTGGGACGCGGAACGCGACGCCGGGAAGAGGCGGCGGAACAGGAACCTCTTGGTCAGGTCGCCCGGCCAGCGGCGAGAAGACCGAGCCAGGTTCTGCCCGAGGGGCCGGGCAGGGCCCCCTGGAGCCCCAGCCGGCCCGTTTCCGTCCCCTTTGCCCGGCACTGAGCAGGCCCCGCCGCCCCGCCCCAGACACCGGCGAGCACCGCCCGGCCCGCTCCGGCGCACCGGCAGGGCAGCCCAGCAGCGCCGCGCCCCGGGACCGCCGCTCCCGCCGTGCCGCGAGAGGCGCCTGCCCGGCTTCAGGCCCTGCGGGGACACCGCCCTCCCCACCCTCCCCCCCACGGCGCGGCTCCCCCCCGCTTCTTCCCACACGGCGCGGCTCCGCCCGCAGCCCCCCCCGCCCCGCTCCGCGCCTCCGACACGGGCCCCGCCGGCCTGGCCGCCCGCCTCACGGCTTTCCCCGGGACCCACCGGTCGATCGCCCGCTCCCCACTCACCCGCTCCCCCGGCGGAGCCCGAGCCAGAAGAGCCCCAGCCGCAGCCCCAGCCCCGCAACGTTCGGTGACCGCGCCGCTCCTGCCGCGACTCGCACTGCCGGGCGGTGCACCGGAGAGTGCAGGAAGCCACGCGCCCCGGAGGGGCGGGGAGAGAGGCGGAAGTGACGCTTCCGGCGGCGCGACAGGATGCAGGAACACGCGCCCACCAGAACGGGGGATGCGGCAAAGCGCGCCCCCTGCCGGGCGGGGGGAGCATGGAAGACACACCCCTGGGCGGGCGGGAGCACCGCTGGGCAGCGCCAAAGCACGCGCACCAGGGGCGGGAGGAGGGAGCGGGACGGCACCTCCGGGCGGCCGGCGACCAGGAGACCCCGCGCACCCGCCGAAAGGGATGACTCGCTCGCCTCACCGGTGGCCTCGGCCCTCCCCCGGCGCGCCGCCGTGCTGCTGCCGGGCACGCGTTTGCCCGGCACGCGCTTGCCCCGCCCACCACCGACGCGCCGGAGGGGCCGGAGCCGGCGCGCGAACGGGCAGAGGGCGAGGGGCGGAGCGGCAGCGGGGCTGCCTTACCGGGAGGCAGCAGACGGCGCCAGGCAGCCCCCGCGGTGTCGCATGGCCGCTGCGGGCGAACGGCAGCGTGGAAACAGCGAACGACACCGCGGGTCGGGGCTGCAGTACCTGCTCTTGGCCGCATGGTGGCAGCAGAGCGCCGCAAAGCGAACTGAAACGCGCAGAAAGCCCATTTAAGAAGCGCGGGCTCTGAGGAAATCCGGGGGCGATGGACAGAAAAGGCAGCGAACGTGCCCCTCCAGCCCGTATCCGGGGCTACACTGCAACAGCTGCCCTGTCCCCCGATGACCCCTCACTAGCCAGGGAGGGGCGTCGAGAAAAGGGGAGGAGACCTGCGGGTCGAAGTGAAATCGGGTTTAACGAGACAGCACCACTACCAACAGAGGCATGCAAAGTTAGACTGGGCCAAATGAACGTGCAGCAGCCAAGATCGACAGGAGAGGGGTCCTCGGGAGCAAGGAGAAGCAGGGAAAGGAGAGAGCCCTGCAGGAGCCCCGCGGGAGATCCCCTTCCTCAGCAAACCTTCCCCCTTTATACTGAGCATGACACAGTGGTCTGGGCTACACCTGTAGCTGACTCAAACTGCTAACAGCCTGCTGAGCATTGCTGGGCTGTGATTCTGGACCAGCCAAACCGTGACGGCAAAACACAGACAGGCAAGGCTGTAGACAGAAACTTTTAAAAGCGATGGGGATTAAGGAAATAAGGGAAAAAAATAAAAATAGTAATGGAGAAGTAGAAAGAAAAATCTGTAAAGCAAAGGCACTGAAGAAAAAGAAAAAGTTAAAACTTAAGATATCAAAAAGCAAAGAGTAGATGTAGAAAATACAGTGTAAGCAATAGGGATTAGGGAAATAAAGGGGAAAGATATAAAAATACAGAAAGTGACAGCCAACAAAAATGGAGACAGAGAAAGAAAAATTTAAAAGGATGGTGGTGAGGAAAGATAAGGCATAATTAAAAAATAAAGACAGGATGTGGGATAAAAGTAGATAGAAATCTTTAAGAGCAACAGGGTACAAGAAACAGAAATAATTTAAAAATAGGGTCGGGGAGGTGGATAGAAGAAAATTGAGGAAGAATTTTTTTTTTTTTTTTTAAGTGAGAGCATACAGGACAGAGAGAGGAATTAAAAAGGAGGGACAGGGTGCCAGAGGGAGGGAAAATGAGAAAGAGAAATTGCAATGCAGTGAGGCACAAGAAACACGGGAAAGCATTAAGAAATTGGGAGAGGGAGCCAGAAAATGGGACACCATGAACAAGAGAGGGCTGGAGAGGGGGACAAGGGTGTAGAGAGGAGAGCTGAGAGATTGCACCAGAAAATAGGGACCGAGAGACAAATCGGAGAGATGGGGAGTGAGGCAGAAGGGACTGACGAGACAGAGGCAAAACAAGGGCCGGGGACAACAGGGAAAAAGAAACATAGGCAAGAAATTAAAAATAGAAACAGGGAGCCAAATAGAAACACATGTAGAACAAATATTTCAAAAAGCGATGGAGTACGGGAAACACAGGCAAGAAATAACACATGGGGGCAGGGTGACAGATGGAAGAAGCAAAACTGAAGAAGTGGTTGGGTAGAGGACACAGAGGGAAGAATTAAGAACTAGAGTCAGGGAGATGGACAGAGGGAAAAGCAGAAAGAATATTTTAAATGTGAAAGGGTACAAGAATTAAAAGAATAGGTATATGGACCTGCGTAAAGGGATGCAGGCAAAAATGTGAAAAACAACAAGATACGAGAAACAGGCAAGAAATTAAAATTAGGTCAGGGAGGGGGAGAGCAAGAGAGAGGTTGCAAGAAAATTTAAAAAGCGACTGGGTTCAAGAGACTTAAGTGAGAAGTTAAAAGACAGGAACGGAGAGGTAGAAACTTTCAAAAGCAATGGGGTACAAGAAACATGCAAGGAGGAAAAAACAGGAACAGAGAGCCCAGTAGAAGCAAACTGCCATGGGTTGACCTTGGCTGGCTGTTGAGTGCCCACCAAGGTGCTCCATCACTTCCTTTCCTCAACCAGAGGAAGAAAATACAACAAAAGCGCTAGTGGAAACCCACCACACTTCCCACAATCAACAAGGACCTGGATAAATGGAGGCAGGGAGAGAGGGAGACCTAGAAATGCCCTTTTCACAAGCAATAGGGCAGAATGAGAACAGAGCTCGTGGGGTGCCAGGAAGGAAAAGACAGAGAAAGGAAAGGTAGAAGGTGACACTTTACAGGGCAATGCTAGCAGAAGAGCAAAAAGCTTTGGCAAACTAGACAGCCTGAAAGGCAGACAGAGGCAGCGACAGGCAAGGAGGCAGGCAGAGATCTGGAGAACCAGGACAGGGATGGGACTGGACACACGTGAGGGGACACATGGCTCCTGGTGCCAACGGCAGACCTCCACCACCCTGAGGCTTTTCTCTGTCTCTGCCCCTTCCCCCTCCACTGCCTCACCTTAGGAGTAGGTGGTGGGTGACTCAATACACCTCTCCCATGAGGTTTCCTGGACATGCAGCAGCTCACATGTGTGCAGCCAACAGAGACGGCAAGGTCCCAGTGTCATGTGCCGGTGGGGCGCTCTGTTGGGGATGGCTGGGAGGGATCCTTCCTTGCCACAGGGACCAGCTGGAGACAGCTGCCTGTGGAAGCCCCTTGGTTTGACTCCTCAGGCAGGCGTGTCCAGGCAGTCCCCTTCATAGCCCAAAGCAGGGCCAGCCCCATCATTAGCCTCACTGGCCACACCTGCCCCAGCTGGAGCCCGTCAGGAACAGGGGCCTGGCCAAAGCCCCACAGCACATGGCCCCCTCCCTGGCACCTGCCCACAACCAGGAGCTCTGCACCCAGGGGCTTGAAAACCATCCAGGGGCACAGAGGAGGCAGGAAAAGTTTACTCACTCCTGCCCAGAACGACTCCTGGCACTGAGCTGGCTACAAGGCTCGGTGCCCAAATGCAGCAGGACAGCAGGAGAGCAGGAAAGAGAAAAGTAGGAGGAAGGTAGAGAAGAGATGGGGGACAGGCAGCCAGCAAACGGGATGCTGCAAACAGGAGAGGGACAACAGTATAGAGAGAGGAGAGCTGGGGGGTGGATGGGAAAAGATGGAGGAATATGTAAGAGACAGGGAGCAGGAGAGAGGTGGAAGTAACCGAGGTCTAAAGTGATAGGGGAAAAGAAACAAAGGTAAGAACTAGCACATAGGGTCAGGGAGATAGAAAGAGGGAGACATACAAAGAAAACTTAAGAAGTGACATCATTTTTCTGCCCTCCCACCACCTCTTGACTCCCACATTTTCCCTGACTTCGCACCCCATCTCAGCCTCCACTTTTTTTCCAGCTATGTCACACACATACACACACACACCCCAGCTTGAGAAAAGCCTGGCAGAAGCCCTGGTGCCCTTGGGAAGACGGCAGCGTGCCCAGCAGGATCCCACAGCAAAGGTGCCAGGATAAAAAACTATCGCTGGCCCTCATGGTGTCTGGGCAGCCCTTTCACAGGCAGCAGAGTGGGAAGGAGCGACAGGCAGGGTGGCAGAGATGGATGGGGGCACACACAGGAGAATGCGCAACTCACTGCAGCTGCTCACATGGGCTCAGACCTTCAATGCCCCTCCACGGCCAGGGACTCGCATGTGCGGGTGATGCAGGCACAGATTTCCTGACATAGTGTGCCAGTCATCTGCTAGGGGATCCTTCCTTGCTGCAGGGACCAGCCCTTCCGTGCTAGAGGCACCATACTCCCTCCTCAGCCAGTTCCCCTTTACTAGCTCCCTCAGGCAGAGCATTTATAGCCCACAGAAGGGCCAGTCCTGTCTTCAGCCCCACTGGCAACACCTGGAGCCCATCAGGAACAGGGGCAAGAACAAACACTCAGGGACAGGGAGATTGGAAGAGGGAGATACAGGGAGAAAATGTAAAAAGTGATGCTGCTTTTCCACCCTCCCATCCCTTGGCTTTGGGAAAGCCCTACGGAAGCCACAGGGCTTCAGGGTGGATTGTCCATGATGGGATTTTGGGCCGAAGGAGTTACCAGAGCAAAGTTCACAGTGCAAACAGTTTATTGGTGGTGTGCATTTTGAGCAGCAGTAGTTAGGGAGATGGGGACAAGGCAGGTGCATGGGGCAGGCACAAGCACGGGACAGGATCAAGCAGGGGGCAGGCACAAGGCACACCCACAGGCAAAACCTCACTTAGGGAAAAACCATGCAGGAAGAGGAAGGGGCATATACAGATCCAGAGGTGATGCGCATCCTAACACCTGCTACATAATCTCACCTTCAGTCCTATTCAGAGAATTGGTGTCAGCAAAACTAGTAACAAAAACAAGGATCCAATCTGCATAAAGTCCAGAGTTCATAGTCACAGTTGAGACCAAGTGCAACAGGGCCACACAGTGCGACGCACTACCATGGGCGATACAGAGCTCTACAATACAACACATGCTTAGGCCACAGTCGAGACCAAGCGCGATACAGAGCCATGCAGGACAATGCCGTCTTACATCACAGTGCAGGGCCACATGAATACAGAACCTTGCAGTGCTGCAATGCAGGACAAATACAACACCCTTCCATACAGTGTCATACAGAACACCACACTGCAACACCATGTCAGGTGGCTGTCACTGTAAATACTGAGCAATGCAATGCAAAACCAGAACAGCAGATGCATGACAAGTTGGACTCTAAAACCTAAACCCATATCAACGCAGCCATGCAATCCTGTCTGGGATCTAAATGGAAATATATTTTTCAAGAGCAGATCGTTCCAGCACAGATGCCTCCACAAAGGTAACCCTCCAGAAACATCTGCAATGCAAAATAGACTTTTGGCTCCCATGACAAGATGGTAAGCGCTTGACATGCTCTGTATTGAAAAGGAGAGGCACTCAAGACATTACCATTGCATGTACCAAGTGCAGAGGGCCCATGGGGTGAACCATAGAGAGATCTGTAGAAGGCACTGTATAGGAAGTGTAGCACAGACTACGCAAATGACACTAGGCCACGGACGCAGGCTAGAACGGCCCTGCTTGGCCCCCGTTCGCATCCTGAGGAATGGACCCTGGGTGCTCTAGCAACCACCGGGAATAACAGACCCCAAAGGGCCATCTCTATAACTCCAAATTTAAATTCCCTGCTGGCCCCAGTCAGCCCACTTTTGCCTCTTGACTTACAGTTCAGAGGGCAGGGTCCAGAATCTGGAGCACATGAACTAATGGGGATGCTCCTGCATTCAGCAGGTTGCTCTTCATGACCTGCAAGACAGAACTCCACCCATCACAGCCGCAGGGGCCAGCATTCACCTCTAAAGCAATGACACCTGCCTCAGAAGCACTACTCCCAGAAAGTGAGATGGGATGTCCAGCATCGCCAAAAAAAAACCAGAGGAAAAAGCATATGCTAAGATACAGGCCAAACCCGCAGCTCTTCCTCTCTCCCCCTCTTTTACCTTGGCCGCTCGACCGCCTGGAGTTACATTCTTCCATCTGCCCGCCACCTTTCCAACTCAAACAACAGGGTATGATTATAGCTACATCAATAATATGACATCCCAAAAACTGCTACTTCAGCACACCGGTCATCACTCACCTTGCCAGAATCCACACCATTGTGGATCTCTCACTTCAGACATTGATTCACACCTAGAAAACAATGCCAAAACAGTGTAAGCTACTCCGAGCCACCAACAGTAATGCCAATTCTCTGACCTTGCACACCGGCCCACCATCATTCGGCACTCAGCTCACCTCTTCTGTTGCACTTTGGCACGGGTTTGTCCCTCCGCATCTGAAAAACAGCCCAAACAAACCCCATGAAGCAAGTCGGCTGGCTGCTGACCGATAGCTTGACAAGATGCAAGGTCCATCTTCTCTTGGCACGTTCTTTCTAACTACAGCTAAAAAAACATCACCTATCAAGCCTCACATGTATTGACTACCACACAAACTGCTGTTCCCAGAAGACCAGAGTCCAACCTCACACAACTCCAAAACACTATGAAAATAACTGTGGCAGCTGGCTACAGCTAATTGGCCAGAGATGGACTGTATGGTCATTGCCAAAAGAATCTGAGCAGATCAACATATCACCCCACAACAATAAAGCTGTGCTACCCCTGTCTTTAAAATTGCTACACCCCTGGGCAAGGCAGCTCCAACCCTGGCACGAAGACCAACAATACACGCAGACAACACGATAAATGTGACATGAGACCCAGTAAGACCACAAGCAAGAATGACACCAGAAGAAGATGCTGCCAGAATAAAAGCCCTGTGGTGCCACGATGGCAAAGACACTCTAGAGCGGCCCCAGAATAGAGTCCAATGTAATGGCCCGTTACAAGAAGTTGCTGTCAAATCTGAGATGACAGATGCTCAGAAAGCCCAGCTTAAAGACCTACGAACGGAAGGATGCAGGGAAGAAGTTCCAGTCCGTGAAAATGGACAGCTAGCAGGTAGAGCCACCAACACAGCACAGAAGGACGCCGCAAACAAGGACTGTCCAGAAACTTCTGAGACATGCTACCAATCCATGATTTAAGCTTGTTAACGCAAGAAAAGAAGCCCTGGACTGGCGATATGCTGGTAAGTACAGGCATTCGAGAGACTAGGGATGGCACCCGAGATACGTGCCGTGCTCGTCAAGCGCAAAGAGCAAGGAAGGCACCGAGACCCGAGAAGGTTTAAGGCACAGAAGACATTTGAAAGTTGAACTGCATAGTGCTGCCTGAGCAAGCCTACCTGTGTGTTTCACTCTGAGGCCAGAAAGAAGTGATTTGCCCAGTGTGGCTGAGATGGCCTTTGTCAAAGCTAAGTTAGCATTTGGCCATAGCTGACTTTTGGCCTGCAGGCAGTGCCAGTACCCTGGCTCAGTTTGTACATATTTGCAGAGTGTAACACAGAATATCCACTTCTGTCCTTCTGCATCCAAAGTAAGGGAGTGAGAATATGACAAACAACCAAGAGCACTTTGTAGATTTATGGTCCTAGGGGAGTTTTACTGATGCTATCGGTGGTTTCAAAGAGTTGTTTTGAGAGATTCAGAACATGTGATGAAGTCATAATGGCTGCATGTGTTTGAGGCCAGAGTCACACAGTACTGTTTTAGCTGCATTTCTGAGCTTCTTTCTTCAGCATGCATTGTAGGTAACGATTATAGTTATTTCGTGAGTGGTAGGTCTAGATTAAGAGGCTCTGGGCGGCCTTAGGAGGCATTAATGTCCTGTCCGTAGTTCTGTGGGGGTGTGTAAAGTGATTGAATTGTAAAACAAAACACCTGGGGAGGAGGGTTTCTTTTAAAACCAAATAACTCTCTGATTATGCTCTAGCTGGCAGCCCCACACAGCTGCTGTGGCTATAGTAACATTTGCTTCGAGGGGACAGAAGTCAGCAAAAGGAGGTGGTGCTGGTGTGGAATTGGCCTTAGGAGCCACTGCTGAAGGAAGTACTGCTCATTCAGATCCTCTCAGCCTGACACGTCCTGCTTGACTTCCCTCTGTGCTGTGTTTTGACTGAGGACAGAGTCCATGGAATCTAGGTTCAGTAGTATTTACCTTGCTCTGTCTCTTGGACACTGGAAGTGTTTTGCAGACTCTTGCTTGCTGTCTGTTTAGCTGTCACTGGCCTTTCTTGGTAAGGGACAGCCACAATGGGGCTGTTAAACCCAGCTTTTCTAAGAGCTGTTTCACTGTAGCTTCCTCTGTCTTGACTGCCAGATTCATGCAAAAGACATGCCTGCTCTACTTTATTGCATGGGCAATTGCGTGGGATCTTTCCCACAGAGGCTTTTCTGCATTGCACATTCACTTAGCCAGTCTCCTCTCTGGAGAGAAGGCAGGACTTCCTGACTGTTAGTAACCTTCATTTGGAGCCGGTCGTTGCCTTTTTTAGGGAAGTTGTGACATGGACGAAGGCTGAGCCTAGCCTTAGAAACACAGTGTGACTGACAAGGCGATCTGTGGAGCATGTGCTATGTCCAGAGAGGATTCAGTGACAGTTACTTGGGTTGTAGGAAGACGGCTGGTGACAGCTGGCAAGGTTATTCTTTTACCATTGTGGCTGTCAATGCTGCTGTTCTTCCCTTCATTCCATTTCCATGCATGTCAGTGCTGCAGCTGTGCTGATTAAGTGCAGAGAATTAATTAACTCACTCGTTATTTTAGCCTCTTAGAGATCCAGATCCCATTAAGGGGTCTACATAGCAGAGATAAGAGAGGTTGTTTGGGGCTTTTTTTTTATCCTTTTTTTTTTTTTTTTTCCCTCACCCTTTTGGAAGTTGATTGATAAGAGGTAATTGTACAACTCGGTTTTCACTCCTGCTGAAGCTATAGTATCATGCTTAGCAGGGAAAACTGCAAGTGAATCAATGTGCGTTGCATTCAGCTCTCAGGATTAGTTTCCCATCTGTCCATCTGTATCGTGGCACAAAATTAGAAAGCAGTCCTTCCAGCATGCAACTCTGCCCTGCATTTCCCCCGACCGAGTTATTCAATCCCCAAATTGTCAATTTTGTCATCTTCTCAACTCTTCTTCCCAGCCAATGACATACATGTGAAAAGGAACTGCCTGCAGGCTGTAAAAGTATAACTGCAAGTACTGAATGAAAACTGAGCTGAGCTTCCTGGTCTTTTCACTGCTTACTTCTCAAACTCTTTGACCTCACTGGCTCTCAGTTCTCTATGGGAGAAGAAGCCTATAAAAGCTGCATGGAAACATTAGCTGGCAAGGGCAGAGTAGCCTTCCTTTCCCTCAGCTGCAGGTTTTGTTACCCCCTCTTTGGCATCCACAGTGGTGTACTGAGATCCTGTTTTTCCTGCAGTCGTATGTCCTGGTCCTTTGCAGCCTGAAATGATATGTAGCCCAGTCAGCCTCTGTGTTAAGCGCTGTAGCTGGCCTGTGATTTTCACAGTTCTCTGCTGATAAAGTATTTTGGTTGCATTAACCCATGTATTTCAGCCACTTAACGTCTTAGAGTTGTTCTGATGAAGCACAGACCTTTTAGAGGTCAGCTCACCCGTGGCTTCCTCATCACCCGTGCCGACACTGACTGACTCACTCATGGTATCATCAACACCATAGTGAAGTATGCAAATTATTCCTGTCCAATGGTACCTACTGACCCAATTGGGAACGTAATCAGAGTAACGATGAAAATGCAAGCCAAACCAAGCCAAGCCAATGTGAAAAATGCAAGCCAAACTCAAAGCCAATGTGAAAAATGCAAGCAGCGATTAATCTGGTATCATCAGAGGTTCTTATGCTGTACACCTCATCATACTGGGTGCCTTCCAGTGGTGCACCGAGTGAGATGGCTAACATCTGTCACTTTTTTTTTAAAACTGCTCACTTTCCCTGAGGGAGAAGAGTGTGCCATGGAAGTTCTGCTTTGGTAGAATGTTTTGGCTCTGGACTTTTTCTTGGGAAGATTTGGGGTTATTTATTTTGGTGTGTTTTTTTCTTTTTCTACAGCTCTAGGTTAGGGGAGATGCATTCAAAAGGATGCAACTTGTTCTTGGAAGGGCAGGAGAAGAGATGAGTGGTCGTCCTAGTTTCTGGAGTGGGATTGAGAGCATTGGGAAGGCTCATTTCATAGACTTGAATCAGCGTGTAAAAATGCCATTTTTCAAAGCAAGAAAATGGTCTGCTGGTCATTTTTACTGGTGATTCAGATTACTCAGAAAATTTAATGCCTCAGATGTGGCAAACGCTAAGTGCTACGCAGCCTCTGGAGTGGACTGGAAGATTAAAATTAATGACAACTTTGAACAGGTGGGTTGGGAGTTTTGAGGAGTGACAGAGAGAGATGTCCGTTTGGTCAGGCAACTTGAAAGTTGAGCTGCATAGTGTCCATCTGATCCCCCTAGATTGCAGTAAGAAAGACAGTGAGTACAATATAAACCTTGAAAAATATTTAATGAGGAGCTTTTCAGCACATGCATGACAGTGGGTGTGGATGCAGTCAGTATCTACCTTCCTAGTCTTTGCGTGGTCCTCTCGATGTAGCTGTAAGTGGCAGTATTCATCTTTTAGACTTGGGTTTATCATTTAAAGTCTATGTCTCCCTAGGTCTCTCTGTCTTGTTGATGGAATAAGAGTTTCCTTCAGAGAGCCATTCAAAGTACCTAGATTTACACCAACTTTAGCCATCTTAAATGCCTTTGTAGGTGCTGCGTAACTACAATTCACAGGCCTTTGGCTTTCTTTTTATCTTATTCTGTTATTGAAGCTACCCCTTCTGCATTCAGGTTTCTCATGGGTTCTCTGGGTTTAAATGTTTAGAAAGCATTTCATTCAGCCATCTGCTCAAGGCAGTATCCTGCAACTTAGAAAGTTGTTCATGCTTGGGATTTTGTTTGTTCCATTGAAATGGAGAACATGAGGTACCAATTCCTTTCAGCGGACATGGATGGAGCAGGTTCAGAATTCTGGGAAACTGTTTCAGGGTCGAATTTGTTTTGGTAGGATTCTACTGAAGGTGCTAAAGGTGACCTAAATTGCTAGGGATGATCATAGGTGCAGGTTTGAAGGGACGGTAACTTCTAGCAGGGAAAAGATGGAGCAGTAGATGAGCAGGAACACGTTCATTGGGAGTTTGAATGACTTGACCGAGGTCATGCACCAAACCCACAGCAGAGTCAGAACAAGACTCAAAGCTACAAATTTCTTCTGCAACATCTTCATCTTGGGACATTCAGCCATTCATTTCAACAGGGAGGTGCTATGCAGCTCAGAAGTGGGGGTTAAGAGACTCGATTAATTACTTGTTTACCAAAATCTCTTTGCTTAGGCACATCCATTCAAAGCGAACCCTTCTAATCACTGGCCTTGTGATCTCAAGTGTTTCTTACTGATCATTGTCAAATGCTTGCACAGTGATGCTGTGGTTCTAAGTCGCAGTGGGCATCTTGTTACCAAGCTTGCTGCTTTGTAAAGATGCGGAATCATCGTGCCAGTAATAGCATCCTCTGTCCATTTCCCACCCTGCTCCCCACCCCCTACTTGGCTGTTTACTTGTATGTTTGTATTTGGCGAAAAAAAATATCCCTTTGCCATAAAGAGCGCAATGTCCAAGCTGCGACTCGCATTAGTGCATTTTATTTGCTCTTGCTGTCACATGGTCCCTGCGGGTCATAATTCACTGTGGTTGTCATCACAGAACAACCTTGCTGGCCCTGTTATTGTTATTGGGTCCAGAAAGACGAGTTGCGGACCTTTTCCAAGTGCTATTTCTGTCGACCGCTAAAAACCTTCAGAACAAAGTTGCCTGTTTTTTAGTGGTGTGAGCCAGACTCTTTATCTGCCTGCAAGCTTTCTGAATCTTAGCACATTGTGAAGATAGCTCCAGGTATTGCAGAGGAGAGCCTAGTTTACTCTTGAATATACTCTGAGCAAGGGTAAGCTTCAGGCCCTGACTGCTGGTATTAAGTACTACTGCTTAAATCACTTTTGCTTAGCTTCTGGTTTGCTTGTAACAGAAGAGTGAGCTCACCTCTGCTTTCAAGCTCCCATGTAAAAGGCGTGCTGCTGACCACCACATAGACTGCCTAATGTTGGTGTGGGCAGCCCAGTGCTGGTCTATGCTGTAAGGAGCTCATTAGGAATACAGTAGCAGGACTGGAAAAAGGCATTGTATATTCCACTGGCTTCAGGATAACAGTTGTCAAATGCCTGCTATTCTGCTCTGCATTTCAACTCTTTTGGGTATTACTTGCAATGCTAATTTGGAGTAAACCTTCCAAGCTGTATGAAGCTGTACAGTATATAGGTAAAGAAACGGCCAGTTCCATAATCCTGCAGATTATGGAAGAAAACACTTTCTAAATACATCGTGGGTGTTGGGAGGGTGGGATTTCTGGAAAGATTTGATGTTGATGTTCATGGGAAAGTTTAAAACCAGAAGCGTAGGAAAGGTCCCCGTATTTTCTCTTATTTTAGGGCGAAGGATGAGGAAGTTGTATCAGTTTAATTCCGATGGGGAAGTCTTAAGTATTTCTTTGCTGAGGGACATATCTTAAGGCAGCAAGAAAGAGACAAATGGATAGGTGCACTCCCACGGCTTCCTCCTTTCACAGCTGTCAGGGCACATGCTGAAGCAGCACAGAGGGAAAGCTCAGGCCTAATGCGGAATGGGAACTGTACAAAGCTGAGTTCTCATCCGGCAGCTTAACGACTGGTGCTGTAGGCAGATCACTTCAGAAAATGCCTCCATTTCTGTCCTGTCTGTAAAACGGGGATTAAAATCTTGGCTTTCTTAAAGGATTTAGTAATCTACTCACAGGAAGAAGTATATGTATCTAAGGAATCAGGGATTAGTTTGGTTCTGTATAAAATTAGTTGAAGCAAGGTCATTGCTCTGATGTTAATGCCTCACCAGGGTCCAGCTAGACTGTCCAGTGGTTCTAGACTAGTGCCTTTCAGACGCTTGCACTAGCACAGTTGAGATCAAAGGTTTTTGATGAAGCAAAACACAAACAAGAAGAGAGTGATTTTCTCTGCCTCTTTTTGTGTATGTTCTTGTAAGCCTAGATAAAGAACACCTTCCTTTGTTACTCATTTATTGGCCCATAGGAGAGGATAACAATCCTTTATTATAGAATTGTTTGGGGGATTTTTTTTCAGTCCCGTGTAAGGCTCGTGACAATGCTGAAGGTCACGAGTTGCAACCACCTTCATGACCCGTGGCGGGGGCTGTTAAGCTTAGGCAAAACAGGATTATTCACTAGTGTGAAATGCTCAGATAAGCTGTTCAAATAGTTGACAAAAACATTTCCGCGCCCGGCCGCAGCTCTTCCCTGCCGCAGCCGCCTGCGCTCCTGTCCGCACCCGAAGCCCCGTGCCCGCAGAGGCAGCTGGGTCTGGAGCTGCCAGCGCCAGCAGCCCCAGAGCAGAATGAGCTCCCTGAGCAGAGGCCGAGGCTCATATACCCCAGGCCCCGCCCCCGGGCAAGTGGTGGGGATGGGACACAAGGGGGGGCGGTGCCGGGGGGGGTGGGGGGGGTGGGCAGCAAGGCACGCCAACGGGAGGGTGGGGCATGGGGCAAAAAAGTCACGCCCGGGGGGGGCGGTGCTGGGGTGGGGTGCAGAATAACAAAGGCAAACCCGGGAAGGGGAGGGGGTGGGGGCCGGGCAGGGCACGGCCACTGTCGGCGAGGCCATGGGGGGGGCGGTGCTGGGGCGAGGTGCAAAGCAGCAAGGCACGCCCACGGGGGGGGGCGGTGCCGGGGCAGAAAAGGCACACCCGGGGGGGGGGTCGGGGGGGGGCAAGCAGGGCACGCCTACAGTGGCCAGTGCCGAAGAACGGCAGCAAGGCACGCTCGCGGCGGGGGGGGGAGGCGCCGGGTGGATTTGGGGCCAGGCACACCCACCCTTAGCAAGGCCACCGAGTTGGGGGTGGCATGGGAAAAACCCCACCTGAAGGCAGAGACAGGGGTATGGGGGGGCATAGACAGGTGCAGACGTGGGGCGCATCCTCACGGCTGCTCGATAGTCTCACCTTCAAGTCCTAGGAAGGGAAATGCGGTCACCAACACGCCTCACAAAAAACAAGTTGCCATCCTGCAGGAAGTTCAGAATTCCGGGAAAATCCAGTGCACCTAGAACAAAACAGCACCAAAACTATCAGTTAAAAAAAAAGGCTGTGTGTTTTAAAACCCCCCTGTCACCCCTGAACACCCCGTAGGAAACTGCCGACGTTAAAAAAAAAAAAAAAAAAAACCCAAACCAAAAAAACCCCAAAACCCAAGCTGCATCCCAGGGCGCTCTCTCCTGTGGGTGCCGCTGGACCCTGCCCAGTCCCACAGCTCTCGCCTCGCCCAGAAGGAGCTCCCTGGGCAGAGCCCGGGGCTCATCTACTCCAGGCCCCCCCCGCACCGAACCGGCACTTGGGCATCCTGGAGGACTGCGGGCCCATAGAGCGCAAGTTCGGAGGACTGAGGGGCACTTCCGGCATCATGGAGGACCGCGGGGAAGCGGCGGGAGCCTGCCGGAGCCCCGGAGGAGCCGGTGAGTCCCCCGCGAAACGAGTGCCGGCGGCGCCGCCGTCTCGGGGCCGCATCCGCGTCGTTTCTCTCCGGAGCTGCGGCCGGTGCTTGGAGGGGGGCGAGTGTATGGCGCCGCCGTCTTGTGAAGGCTGAGGCTGCCCGCGGCGGGGATGGGGCCGCGCGGGCAGGAGGGGACAGGCCGCCGCCCCGCCGTGCAGAGCTGCGTTCCTTGCGTGTTTCGGCAGGAATCGCTGTTGAATCCGTCTCGCTCTCGAATCCGTCTCGCTCTCCACGGCTTCCGGGCAGTTTCTCCGCCGGCCCTGCTGGTCCGCGGTTAGGCCGGCGCGGAGCACCGGTGACGGGACCTGCGGGCGTGCGGGCGTGCGTGCGTGCGTGAGGGGCTCTTGCGAGAAGCGCCTCACAATAAGCAGGCTCAGCTCCGGGGCGGCGCTAGTAAATGGCATGGTCCTCGGGCGCCGTTAATTCGTGCCACGCGTTTGAGCTGGAATTTGAGAGAATAGTCTGTTATTTAAATGGCCCGATTGAAGAGTTGACTGGTACAAAAAGCGGGTGAACGAACGGCTCACAGCCAGCGAGCGCTCCGTGTACCGCTGCTGAAGGGAGCAGGAGCAAAGCGCAGGCACCCGACTGACACAAGAGGAAAAGGTTCATTACCGTTGGAAATCACGGTTTCGGATTGTGAATTAGGACTCTAATGAGGGGTCCGTTCACGACGACCGTTACCCTAAACTGCTCCCAATTGGTATTCTATTTCTGCTTCCCAAGGAGAAAATTTTCATCTGATGGTGCTGCGGGGGTATCTTTAATGCATCAGTTTAAGATGGCTAGTATTGTTAAACGGGCACTCATGATGCCCAGTTAGCGTTCGATCTGTTTCTAAAATGAAATCTAAGGTTTTTGTTCGTCGGATTTAATGGGCGTCGGTTTTTTCTTTTAGCTCTACTTGGAAGGAATTGGTACCCGTCCCCTCCTCCCCCCCCCCAACGGCTATGTTTAAGTTTCGGCAGTCGTGACTCCCTGTTGGTTTTCTAATTTTCCTTTTATTTTAAATCTAAATCTTTTAGCGTTATGTTAGTTCACCACCGCCCGGGAATTCTTTTAGTACCTACGTTTAAACGTAGCCGTTATTGAACGATTCCTTTTTTTATTTCTCTTTATCTAAAAATCTAAAGCTTCGATTACTCTTTTGGTTCTAAGCAGGAGTCACTGTTGCCTCCCAGCTTGCTTACAGCGGTGTGCTCGTTTAAGCGTTAGAGCCTCCCAATTAGTTTCCAGTTCAATTGGTTTAGCAGTGGTTATGTTTAAATGGAGCTGTTCACGACTCCCAATTAGTTTTCTGTCTTTATCACTTCAAGAGGGTCTCTCAACTATTCATTTTTTGAATTGCAATAGGGACCGGGAATAATTACTGCCTGGTTCATCAAGTAACATCTGCCACTAAATTTAGTCATTACTCAACCCTAGGTAATATTTCTTCTCTTTAGGCGCGCTCTGATATTTTGTGACTTTACCACGAAGTGGATTAACTAGGACGCGTGATTTTTTTCTTTTCCTGTTAGAGTTGTTTCGCTACAGGTATTCCTTCCAGTTAGTGCTCTGTTGTTGATATTCTGCTGCTTGCCCTTTGATTACATCAATGGGGAGTAAGTACTGTCTGCAAAGCGGGAAGCAATAGCTAGAGCGGACGACGGGCAGTATTTGCTCCCAAAGACTATTCTGGTTACTGTGACGGACATTTTTATTTTAAACGTTTTGACGTAAACGAGCGGTAAAAATTAAACTAATAGAAACTGACCACTTTGGAATTCCCCAGGAAAAACGACCGGAGCGAGGACGCCTGCCGCGGTCCACTTGGGACGCTCGACGGTTTTGCACTCCGTCTCCAAAGTTTGAAGCTCCGCGGAGCGCAACCTCCCCGAGCGGCGACTCGGCCTGTAGCCACCGCCCGCTCTTCTCTCCGGCTCCGCCACCCGTTTTTCCAGAGCAGCCCAAAATCCCGGGGAAGCGAACCCGCGCACAGCAGATACGCCGCGACACCAAACCTCCGGCTGTCCAGCTGCGCCGCCCCCGACCGTCGCTGCTGCGCCAACGGGAGCCTCCGGCCGACGCGGTGCCGAGCGCCCGCGACCCCGTCGGCCGCCGGCTCTGCCAGCGGCGCGGTCCGGCGAAATCCGCGACGCTGCCGAGTCTGCGGCGAGTCCGGGGCGTGTTTTTTTTAGCGAAGGAAAATGCCGTTTCAAGTCTCAAGTCCGACCTGCAAGGAAAAAGAAAGCCCGCGTAACAAGGCTAGACCCGTTCCTGTCTGTTGCAGAACTTGTACCAGCGCTACATTCTGGACGGGACCGAATGACAAAGCCGAATGACAGCCTGCAAGAATCCTCCTCTCAGAGCTCTCTGGTTGCAAAGGGACTATTGTAGATCACCAGCAGTTGTAAGACACTGAGACTCCTACTTTTCTCCATCTGCCTCCCTCAACAGAAATAAGTCCCAAAGGACAGAAAACCCCAGGAAAGGGTTGAAACCAAACCGAACCCAAAGCAAAAACCAAAACCAAGGAAAAACCGTCGGGGAAAAGAGCCCCAAAGCATCAGGAACTGTACCAAGCACCTTAAGTAACACTGAAGCGACTCGAACCAAAACAAGTGACAAAGCAGCTCAGGAGAGGTGCCAGGAAAGACAAATGAGTCCACACAGAGCAACGCCCGTGTCCTTCTGAGAGGACTAGGCAGGTGAGAGAAGGCCCTTTGAAGGCCCGTGGTTCTGAGAAGGCCACTTGTCACGCAGATTGATTCTGGTGCCTGGATGGGAAATGGAGGGGACTGAGGGGCACACGAAGGGGAGGGAGGAACTCGGACAGCTTACGGAGATGCCTGCGGTGCAAAGCCAAAAAGACGGCTGCAGGATGGCTCGGCGTCGGTGCCATCGACCCCCCCCAAAAGATGCTGTGACCCCACTTGGGGACGACAGCCTCTGGCCCCGGCGCCCCCGGGGCTGGGCAGAGGCAGCAGCGCTCGGCATAGCTGGTGGCAGGGGGCCCGACGGGGTGGAACGCGTCCCGGCAGGGCCTGGCCAGGCCCAGGAGCACATCTGGTCCTCGCTGAGGGGCTGGAGCCGATGGGGCCCTGAGGAGTACAGGGGTGGCCTGGTGTCCCCGGCCGCAGCTCTTCCCTGCCGCAGCCGCCTGCGCTCCTGTCCGCGCCCGAAGCCCCGTGCCCGCAGAGGCAGCTGGGTCTGGAGCTGCCAGCGCCAGCAGCCCCAGAGCAGAATGAGCTCCCTGAGCAGAGGCCGAGGCTCATATACCCCAGGCCCCGCCCCCGGGCAAGTGGTGGGGATGGGACACAAGGGGGGGCGGTGCCGGGGGGTGGGGGGGGGGGTGGGGGGGGTGGGCAGCAAGGCACGCCAACGGGAGGGTGGGGCATGGGGCAAAAAAGTCACGCCCGGGGGGGGGGGGCGGTGCTGGGGTGGGGTGCAGAATAACAAAGGCAAACCCGGGAAGGGGAGGGGGTGGGGGCCGGGCAGGGCACGGCCGCTGTCGGCGAGGCCATGGGGGGGGCGGTGCTGGGGCGAGGTGCAAAGCAGCAAGGCACTCCCACGGGGGGGGGGGGCGGTGCCGGGGCAGAAAAGGCACACCCGGGGGGGGGGTCGGGGGGGGGGGCAAGCAGGGCACGCCTACAGTGGCCAGTGCCGAAGAACGGCAGCAAGGCACGCTCGCGGCGGGGGGGGGGGAGGCGCCGGGTGGATTTGGGGCCAGGCACACCCACCCTTAGCAAGGCCACCGAGTTGGGGGTGGCATGGGAAAAACCCCACCTGAAGGCAGAGACAGGGGTATGGGGGGGCATAGACAGGTGCAGACGTGGGGCGCATCCTCACGGCTGCTCGATAGTCTCACCTTCAAGTCCTAGGAAGGGAAATGCGGTCACCAACACGCCTCACAAAAAACAAGTTGCCATCCTGCAGGAAGTTCAGAATTCCGGGAAAATCCAGTGCACCTAGAACAAAACAGCACCAAAACTATCAGTTAAAAAAAAAGGCTGTGTGTTTTAAAACCCTCCTGTCACCCCTGAACACCCCGTAGGAAACTGCCGACGTTAAAAAAAAAAAAAAAAAACAAAAACCAAACCAAAAAAACCCCAAAACCCAAGCTGCATCCCAGGGCGCTCTCTCCTGTGGGTGCCGCTGGACCCTGCCCAGTCCCACAGCTCTCGCCTCGCCCAGAAGGAGCTCCCTGGGCAGAGCCCGGGGCTCATCTACTCCAGGCCCCCCCGCACCGAACCGGCACTTGGGCATCCTGGAGGACTGCGGGCCCATAGAGCGCAAGTTCGGAGGACTGAGGGGCACTTCCGGCATCATGGAGGACCGCGGGGAAGCGGCGGGAGCCTGCCGGAGCCCCGGAGGAGCCGGTGAGTCCCCCGCGAAACGAGTGCCGGCGGCGCCGCCGTCTCGGGGCCGCATCCGCGTCGTTTCTCTCCGGAGCTGCGGCCGGTGCTTGGAGGGGGGCGAGTGTATGGCGCCGCCGTCTTGTGAAGGCTGAGGCTGCCCGCGGCGGGGATGGGGCCGCGCGGGCAGGAGGGGACAGGCCGCCGCCCCGCCGTGCAGAGCTGCGTTCCTTGCGTGTTTCGGCAGGAATCGCTGTTGAATCCGTCTCGCTCTCGAATCCGTCTCGCTCTCCGCGGCTTCCGGGCAGTTTCTCCGCCGGCCCTGCCGGTCCGCGGTTAGGCCGGCGCGGAGCACCGGTGACGGGACCTGCGGGCGTGCGGGCGTGCGTGCGTGCGTGCGTGAGGGGCTCTTGCGAGAAGCGCCTCACAATAAGCAGGCTCAGCTCCGGGGCGGCGCTAGTAAATGGCATGGTCCTCGGGCGCCGTTAATTCGTGCCACGCGTTTGAGCTGGAATTTGAGAGAATAGTCTGTTATTTAAATGGCCCGATTGAAGAGTTGACTGGTACAGAAAGCGGGTGAACGAACGGCTCACAGCCAGCGAGCGCTCCGTGTACCGCTGCTGAAGGGAGCAGGAGCAAAGCGCAGGCACCCGACTGACACAAGAGGAAAAGGTTCATTACCGTTGGAAATCACGGTTTCGGATTGTGAATTAGGACTCTAATGAGGGGTCCGTTCACGACGACCGTTACCCTAAACTGCTCCCAATTGGTATTCTATTTCTGCTTCCCAAGGAGAAAATTTTCATCTGATGGTGCTGCGGGGGTATCTTTAATGCATCAGTTTAAGATGGCTAGTATTGTTAAACGGGCACTCATGATGCCCAGTTAGCGTTCGATCTGTTTCTAAAATGAAATCTAAGGTTTTTGTTCGTCGGATTTAATGGGCGTCGGTTTTTTCTTTTAGCTCTACTTGGAAGGAATTGGTACCCGTCCCCTCCTCCCCCCCCCCAACGGCTATGTTTAAGTTTCGGCAGTCGTGACTCCCTGTTGGTTTTCTAATTTTCCTTTTATTTTAAATCTAAATCTTTTAGCGTTATGTTAGTTCACCACCGCCCGGGAATTCTTTTAGTACCTACGTTTAAACGTAGCCGTTATTGAACGATTCCTTTTTTTATTTCTCTTTATCTAAAAATCTAAAGCTTCGATTACTCTTTTGGTTCTAAGCAGGAGTCACTGTTGCCTCCCAGCTTGCTTACAGCGGTGTGCTCGTTTAAGCGTTAGAGCCTCCCAATTAGTTTCCAGTTCAATTGGTTTAGCAGTGGTTATGTTTAAATGGAGCTGTTCACGACTCCCAATTAGTTTTCTGTCTTTATCACTTCAAGAGGGTCTCTCAACTATTCATTTTTTGAATTGCAATAGGGACCGGGAATAATTACTGCCTGGTTCATTAAGTAACATCTGCCACTAAATTTAGTCATTACTCAACCCTAGGTAATATTTCTTCTCTTTAGGCGCGCTCTGATATTTTGTGACTTTACCACGAAGTGGATTAACTAGGACGCGTGATTTTTTTCTTTTCCTGTTAGAGTTGTTTCGCTACAGGTATTCCTTCCAGTTAGTGCTCTGTTGTTGATATTCTGCTGCTTGCCCTTTGATTACATCAATGGGGAGTAAGTACTGTCTGCAAAGCGGGAAGCAATAGCTAGAGCGGACGACGGGCAGTATTTGCTCCCAAAGACTATTCTGGTTACTGTGACGGACATTTTTATTTTAAACGTTTTGACGTAAACGAGCGGTAAAAATTAAACTAATAGAAACTGACCACTTTGGAATTCCCCAGGAAAAACGACCGGAGCGAGGACGCCTGCCGCGGTCCACTTGGGACGCTCGACGGTTTTGCACTCCGTCTCCAAAGTTTGAAGCTCCGCGGAGCGCAACCTCCCCGAGCGGCGACTCGGCCTGTAGCCACCGCCCGCTCTTCTCTCCGGCTCCGCCACCCGTTTTTCCAGAGCAGCCCAAAATCCCGGGGAAGCGAACCCGCGCACAGCAGATACGCCGCGACACCAAACCTCCGGCTGTCCAGCTGCGCCGCCCCCGACCGTCGCTGCTGCGCCAACGGGAGCCTCCGGCCGACGCGGTGCCGAGCGCCCGCGACCCCGTCGGCCGCCGGCTCTGCCAGCGGCGCGGTCCGGCGAAATCCGCGACGCTGCCGAGTCTGCGGCGAGTCCGGGGCGTGTTTTTTTAGCGAAGGAAAATGCCGTTTCAAGTCTCAAGTCCGACCTGCAAGGAAAAAGAAAGCCCGCGTAACAAGGCTAGACCCGTTCCTGTCTGTTGCAGAACTTGTACCAGCGCTACATTCTGGACGGGACCGAATGACAAAGCCGAATGACAGCCTGCAAGAATCCTCCTCTCAGAGCTCTCTGGTTGCAAAGGGACTATTGTAGATCACCAGCAGTTGTAAGACACTGAGACTCCTACTTTTCTCCATCTGCCTCCCTCAACAGAAATAAGTCCCAAAGGACAGAAAACCCCAGGAAAGGGTTGAAACCAAACCGAACCCAAAGCAAAAACCAAAACCAAGGAAAAACCGTCGGGGAAAAGAGCCCCAAAGCATCAGGAACTGTACCAAGCACCTTAAGTAACACTGAAGCGACTCGAACCAAAACAAGTGACAAAGCAGCTCAGGAGAGGTGCCAGGAAAGACAAATGAGTCCACACAGAGCAACGCCCGTGTCCTTCTGAGAGGACTAGGCAGGTGAGAGAAGGCCCTTTGAAGGCCCGTGGTTCTGAGAAGGCCACTTGTCACGCAGATTGATTCTGGTGCCTGGATGGGAAATGGAGGGGACTGAGGGGCACACGAAGGGGAGGGAGGAACTCGGACAGCTTACGGAGATGCCTGCGGTGCAAAGCCAAAAAGACGGCTGCAGGATGGCTCGGCGTCGGTGCCATCGACCCCCCCCAAAAGATGCTGTGACCCCACTTGGGGACGACAGCCTCTGGCCCCGGCGCCCCCGGGGCTGGGCAGAGGCAGCAGCGCTCGGCATAGCTGGTGGCAGGGGGCCCGACGGGGTGGAACGCGTCCCGGCAGGGCCTGGCCAGGCCCAGGAGCACATCTGGTCCTCGCTGAGGGGCTGGAGCCGATGGGGCCCTGAGGAGTACAGGGGTGGCCTGGTGTCCCCGGCCGCAGCTCTTCCCTGCCGCAGCCGCCTGCGCTCCTGTCCGCGCCCGAAGCCCCGTGCCCGCAGAGGCAGCTGGGTCTGGAGCTGCCAGCGCCAGCAGCCCCAGAGCAGAATGAGCTCCCTGAGCAGAGGCCGAGGCTCATATACCCCAGGCCCCGCCCCCGGGCAAGTGGTGGGGATGGGACACAAGGGGGGGCGGTGCCGGGGGGGGGGGGGTGGGGGTGGGGGGGGTGGGCAGCAAGGCACGCCAACGGGAGGGTGGGGCATGGGGCAAAAAAGTCACGCCCGGGGGGGGCGGTGCTGGGGTGGGGTGCAGAATAACAAAGGCAAACCCGGGAAGGGGAGGGGGTGGGGGCCGGGCAGGGCACGGCCACTGTCGGCGAGGCCATGGGGGGGGCGGTGCTGGGGCGAGGTGCAAAGCAGCAAGGCACTCCCACGGGGGGGGGGCGGTGCCGGGGCAGAAAAGGCACACCCGGGGGGGGGGGTCGGGGGGGGGCAAGCAGGGCACGCCTACAGTGGCCAGTGCCGAAGAACGGCAGCAAGGCACGCTCGCGGCGGGGGGGGGAGGCGCCGGGTGGATTTGGGGCCAGGCACACCCACCCTTAGCAAGGCCACCGAGTTGGGGGTGGCATGGGAAAAACCCCACCTGAAGGCAGAGACAGGGGTATGGGGGGGCATAGACAGGTGCAGACGTGGGGCGCATCCTCACGGCTGCTCGATAGTCTCACCTTCAAGTCCTAGGAAGGGAAATGCGGTCACCAACACGCCTCACAAAAAACAAGTTGCCATCCTGCAGGAAGTTCAGAATTCCGGGAAAATCCAGTGCACCTAGAACAAAACAGCACCAAAACTATCAGTTAAAAAAAAGGCTGTGTGTTTTAAAACCCTCCTGTCACCCCTGAACACCCCCTAGGAAACTGCTGACATAAAAACAAGAAAAAAAAAAAGCCCAAGCTTCATCCCAGGGCACTTTCTACTGTGGGTGCTGCTGGACCCTGCCTAGTCCCAGAGTTCTTGCCTCGCACATAAGAAGGAGCTTCCTGGGAGAGCTCGGGGCTCATCTACCCCAGGCCCCAACCACCACCCTTCCCACAATCATAGGCAACTGGGTAAACTGAGACACGGAGAGAGGGGACCTAGAAATGCCAGTTTCACAAGCAATGAGGAAGAATGAAATCAGAGCTGGTGGGGTGCCAGAAAGGAAACGACATAGAAAGGAAAGGTAGAAGGTGACACTTTACAGGGCAATGCTAGCAAAAGAGCAAAAAGCTTTGGGGAACTAGACAGCCTGAAAGGCAGACAGAGGCAGGGACAGGCAAGGAGGCAGGCAGAGATCCAGAGAACCGGGGCAGGGATGGCCCTGGACACACACGAGGGGACACGTGGCTCCTGGTGCCAACGGCAGACCTTCACCGCCCCGAGGCTTTTCTCTCTGTCTCTGCCCCTTCCTCCTCCACAGTGCCAGCTGCCTGACCTTAGGAGCAGGCGGTGGGTGACTCAATGCACTTCTCTCACGAGGTTTCCTGGACGTGCAGCAGCTCACACGTGTGCAGCCAACAGAGGAGCCAAGGTCCTGGTGCTGTGTTATGGTGGCATTCTCTGTTGTGGATGGGTGGGAGGGATCATTCCTTGCCACAGGGACCAGCTGGAGACAGTTGCCTGTGGAAGCCCCTTGGTTTGACTCCTCAGCCAGCTCCTGCAGGCAGGCATGCCCAGGCAGCCCCCTTCATAGCCCAAAGTAGGGCCAGCCCCATCATTAGCCTCACTGGCCACACCTGCCCCAGCTGGAGCCCATCAGGAACAGGGGCCTGGGCAAAGCCCCACAGCACATGGCCCCCTCCCCCGCACCTGCCCACAGCTACGAGCTCTGCACCCAGGGGCTTGAATACCATCCAGGGGCACAGAGGAGGCAGGAAAAGTTTACTCACCTCTGCCCAGAACAAATCCTGGCACTTAGGTGGCTACAAGGCTCAGTGTGCAAACACAGCAAACGCAGCAGGAGAGAAGGGAAAAAGCAGGAGGAAGGTAGAGAAGAGGTGGGGGACAGGCAGCCAGTAAACAGGATGCTGCAAACAGGAGAGGGACAGGGAGCAGGACAGTAGCATAGAGAGAGGAGTACTGGGACACTGAGCGAAAAACTCAGGGAGAGATGGAGGAATACATAAGAGCGAGGAGGAGCAGGAGAGAGAGGCCAAAGGGAGCAGCAGGACCACAAGGCAGGGACAAGACAAGGGACAGCGAAATATTGTAAAGCAATAGGGGAAAAGAAACAGAGGCAAGAACTAACACATAGGGTCAGGAAGACAAAAAGAGGGAGCCTTACAAAGACAATGTAAAAAGTGACACCATTTCCACCCCCATCTTGACTTCCACATTTTCCCTGACTTCGCACCCCATCTCAGCCTCCACTTTCTTCCAGCCCTGCCTCTCCCCCTGGCTTGAGGGGAAGCCCCAGTGCAATCAGGAAGGTGTTAGGCTGTCCATCAGGCTCCCACAGCAAAGGGGCCAGGACAGAAAGCCATTGCTGGCCCTCCCCATCCCTGGGCAGCCCTTTCCCAGGCAGCAGAAGGAGCGGCAGGCAGGGCAGCAGAGGTGGACCGGGACACACACAGGAGAACGTGTGACTCACCCCAGCTCCTGGCACCAGCTCAGATCTTCAGCACCCCAACACTTTTCTCTCAACTCCCCTCCACTGCCAGGCTGGCCAGCAGCTCACACACACAGCCGATGCAGGCACCAAGCTGCCAGCAACGTGTGCTGGTGGTCTGCTCCATCATGGACAGCTCAGGGGGATCCTTCCTTACCACAGGGACCAGCCATTCCATTCTGGAGGTACCTCCAGCTACCTCCTCAGCCAGTTCCCCTTTATCAGCTCCCTCAGGCAGCCCCTTTATAGCCCACAGGAGGGCCGGCCCTGTTATTAGCCCCACTGGCCACACCTGGAGCCCATCAGGAACAGGGGCCACAGGCAAGAACAAGCACCCAGGGACAAGGAGCTCTGAAGAGGGAGATGTAGGAAGAAAATGTAAAAAGCAATACTGCTTTTCCACTCTCCCACCCACCCCTGCCCTTGGGAAAGCCTGATGGAAACCATGAGACTTCAGGGTGTCCCTGCTGGGTGCCCCTCATTCCCCCTGATATCTACTGGTGATGGCATTTTGGGCCCAAGGAAGTGCCAGAGTGATGTTTGGAATGCAAACAGTTTATTTAAAACAGTTTGCGTCTGGAGCAGCAGTTCTTGTAGTGGTGGGGGCAAGGCAGGTGCATGGAGCAGGGACAAGGGGGGGACACAAAACATGGTAATGGGAGGCAGGTGCAAGGCACACCCATGGGGGGGGGGGGGGGGGGGGGGGGGGGGGAGGAAGGCAGGTGCACAGGGGGAGGATAGGGTGTGAG
The DNA here is from genome assembly GCF_034619465.1 of Leptosomus discolor. Taxonomy (NCBI): domain Eukaryota; kingdom Metazoa; phylum Chordata; class Aves; order Leptosomiformes; family Leptosomidae; genus Leptosomus; species Leptosomus discolor. Next base: position 33,459 of record NW_028237865.1, read on the forward strand.
CTATGCACACCCATAAAGTGGGTACAAAAATCTGTCAGGGATAACCTGATTGAGGAAGATGAAGTTGACCTTGACAGTATTCCAGTATACCCTTGAAAAGACGGAAGAAGTGGATGAAGAATGTTGTAAACAAGTTTGAGGAAGTTATAAGAGACTGAGCAAGAAGAGACTGAGCAAGTAATACCACAGAGCAGAAACTTGGCAAGAGAACAGTAGGTACAGTGAGAAATACAGTAGGAGCTCCAGCCAATCATTATGTGAATGGAGTTGAATGGACAAAGCTATTGAGCGAATCATTTTAGCAGCCTTAGTGCATGAACAGGTGGACAGATAAGAAAGGTTATAAAAGGGTACGCTTTTTCTGCTGCACCATCTCAGCCATCTTGGTTTTTGCAACTTAATAAAGAGTGCCTTCTTACATATACTCTTGTCGTTGTCCATCCCTACCGTGAAAAAAAGCAGGCAAGGCAGGCCCATGGGAGGCAGGGACATGACAAGTAGGGCCAGGCACACACACGGGAGTCAAGGCCACAAAGATCGGGGTGGCATGGGAAAAACCCCACCTGAAGGCAGAGACAGGGGTATGGGGGGGCATAGACAGGTGCAGATGTGGTGCACATCCTCATGCTACTCGATAATCTCACCTTCAGTCCTAGGAAAGGAAATGGGATCACAAACCCTTGTCACAAGAAACAAGTTGCCATCCTGCAGGAAGTTCAGAATTCCAGGAAAATCCAGTGCACCTATGTCTTGGTTTGAAAGACAGGTGTCTGTGGAGGAAGGCAGGAGCCTCCCTTGAAATGGAAAGTGCAACCCCCTTCCCTCCAAACTATTATAATTTTGAAATTAACGGGCGTTCAGGCAAAGATATGGGGAATAGGAATAACAGTTCTTTACTAATATATATATATATAACACACCGCAGGGAAAAACCAAACAACCCACTGGTTTACACTGACAGAGTCAGGAATACAACCTGACACCCTGTTAGGGTGGCAGTAGCAGTCCGATAAGATGCTGGCTGCAGTCCTCCTGAAGCGATGGATGTAGTTCTGTGGAAGCAGCAATCAGGTAAAAGAGTCTGGTCTTCCTCCGAAGGTCCAGTGGTAGGTAGGTAGCTCTTGTCCTCTGGAACTCCAGTGGGGGGAAAAGCTCCTCTGGGAATCCACTGGAAGAAGGCTGCTAGGGTGTTCAAAATCTCCGTTTTTATTTGGCATGGACTGCTTGGCTCCTTCCCCCCCGCCCCCCCCCCCCCCGGGCGGAGCATCTCACAATGGGATGGGGAGTCGTGAGGCAGTTCCTTGATGGGCCATTAACAGGAGATAGTCCAGGAGCGAGTTATCGATGAGTCAGGCGATAAGGCATTGTTGTGCCCAGTAACAGGAGATAGTCCAGGGGGGGGGGGAGGCAGAGAGCACCGCCCCACCTGGTCTCAACAGCTCCTGAAGATGGTAATAGAATATTTTTTTCTTTTGGCACATTTTACACTGTAACCCAGGACAACCTAGAACAAAACCACAGCAAAACTGTCAGTTAAAAAAGCTGTGTGTTTTAGAACCCTCTCATCACCCCTTAACACTCCGTATGAAACTGCTGACAAATAATAAAAAAAAAAGCCCAAGCTGCATCCCAGGGCTCTCTGTACTGTGGGTGCTGCTGGAGCTTGCCCAATCCCACAGCTCTCACCTCGCACAGAAGGAGCTCCCTGGGCAGAGCCCGGGACTCATCTACCCCAGGCCCCGCCCACTGCCTTTCCAAACATCCCCCGGGGAAGGGGCCGCCGCGGGGCACAAAGGTGAGAGCGTCCGGTGCGTAGCCCACTCACTGTAGGCGGTAGCAGGAGAGAGCGCGGCAGCGCGCACCCGGAGCTGCAGTACCGTCTTTTGGTCACAGGGTGGCAGCAGGGTGCGCGGCAGCGCCGCCGGGGCTGCATAACCGCTTTTTGGTCATAGGGTGGCAGCAGGGAGGGCGGAAAGCTCCGCTGGGCCTGCAGTACCGACTTTCGATCACAGGGTGGCAGCAGGGAGCGCGGCAGCGCCTTCGGGGCTGCAGTACTGCTTTTCGGTCACAGGGTGGCAGCAGGGAGTGCGGCATCGCCTTCGAGACTGCAGTACTGCTTTTCGGTCACAGGGTGGCAGCAGGGAGTGCGGCAGCGCCTTCGGGACTGCAGTACTGCTTTTCGGTCACAGGGTGGCAGCAGGGAGTGCGGCAGCGCCTTCGGGACTGCAGTACTGCTTTTCGGTCACAGGGTGGCAGCAGAGCGCCACCGCACACGCGCGTGTACCACGCCCCAGTACCCAACCCTAGTCAAATCGTGGTAGCAGAGCGCGCCGCAGGGGGCCGCCAGCGCGCATGCGCGTACCCCGGCCTGCAGTACCGCACACCCCCCACGCGCAGGCAGCACAAAGCGCCGTTTCACGCAGCACCCCCGTGCGGTCACAGCGGCGCAGCAGCACCTGCGTCTTTCTCTGACACTGGGGGTACAGGGGGACCCGGAGAGGGGTGGGGGATGACCGACACCAACGACTCTCCCCGGCATAACCCACAGACGAGCACTCACCTGCCACAGCCCACGAGACAGAATCCATGCTCGATGCCTGCCCCCGCCAGATCATCGACACCGGCTGCCGCACAAGCAGAGGGGTGGGGGGGCGTCCGCCAAAGGACGGTGCCGTGGCTCTTGCTCGCACTCGGCTCTGCCACGTTCCCCGTCCCGGACCACGCCCGGACGGGCTCCCCAGAGCAACAACTGCCCCTTTCCCCACCGGACAGCCGTGGCAGAAAGCTTGGACAGAGACAGAGCTGGCCCCGTGGGGCGAGAGCACTGAGCCACCGGCAGGCAAACCTGGGGGGGGGGGGGGGGGGAGCTGCTGCGCAGCACCGGACACTCACAGCAAGACATCGGGAAACAAAAGGCCCCAGCCATAGTTCAGCACATTAGAAGAACAACACAGAAGCAAGGAGAGGAATTCAATAGAACGAGGGACAGGCGAGCAGTCGAACTGAAGGAGACCAGCCCGAAATACAGACACATCCTCTACAAACCAGAGTGATTTGAATACTTAACACTCCATAGAAAGACAAACAGATACGATTTCCAACCCCTTCTTAGCAGAAAAGCAACTGCTCTTGCTCGTGTTTGATGCCCTTCCTTAAAGCGCTGCTGCAGAACAAGGCTGTACACCCCCATCTAGATCTATGCTTACACCTGTCTCCAAAATACACAGTTGTTATTTGACTCTGCTCCTGCCCCACCTTGTTCTATCATGTCACATGATTAGAAACCAAGTACTTCAGAGCGCTCTGTCAAAACACAGGGAAGAAACTCAGTAACATGCAGCTGCCTCTGGCTTGGAAAGAGTTAGAGAAACCGCTGACCGCTTAAGTACACCTCATACATTACATGCTGTACTGATTCGGCAGCGAGTTTAAACCGCGTTAGTCATTCTGCCAATTATACAATTTTAACTTTCTCTACAGTTTCATATATGACAGGAAAAGATCAGTGAAATAATAGATCCCCCACATGGTTTTACTCATTAAAAAGAAAAAAAAAAAAGAAATTCAAATCCCCAGGGCTGCAACAGGTAAGGCCACCGAACAGGACTGGCAGATGCGCTAAGGCTTCTGGCTGTACCAAAGCACGCAGAGGAACATTTTTTAATCGTATCTCGACCGTTGCAACCAAGAATGTAAAGACCAGTGACGCCATCCACTTTTGGAACACCTGCTATGCTTCAGTCTTTGGAAACAAATTGACTTTGCTGTTGTTTTGTTTTTCAAAAGAGGGCAAAAAGTCTCACTGCTCATGACTTCTACAGCCAAGCACACAGAGTCCGACAGGCAGTTCGTACAACGCAATTTCTTTGAAGGAGAAAGATTTCCATTCCGGGAAAATCCCTTTTCCAACTGAAATCAAAGTTACGCACTGCAGGACAACGGTCCCTGGTCCCTCAGCTTCGCTTCCAGCGGGCTGGGGATCCGCGTCCATCCTCAGCAGAAACCACATCAACTAACCTGATTACTCCTGCAGTTGCCACGTTCCTCCTCATCGCCTACAGAAAAAAAAAAAAAAAAAAAAAAACCCCACACACTGCTGACAGTGGTAGTTGTCACACGGGTCACCACAGACCTCCTCGAAACACCCTCCTCCTCAAAAGGAACGTGGTCTTCCGCTCAACTGCTCCGCACCGATTCCCGTGTTGGACGCTGCAGCTGTCATCGCTTGTGGCCCCCCTAAGGTAGCAACAGACAGAGAAATACCGTCACGCTTGGGAGAAATCACCAGCCCCACGCTCCTCCTTGCTGCTCCTTAGCTCACCACCTCAAAAGCTCACCCAACTCCAAAGGCAGCTGCGTAACACCTGCACAACCGCACAGAAACGCTTGACCGAGCTGCCGCAGGATGCTCCGCTCTTGGACGCCGGCCCGGCTGACAACCGCCTCGCCTCCTCAGGCCGCTGGTCGGCGCGCAGCTTCGCCCCTCCGAGGCTACGTGCGTGACCTGCGAAAGCCAAAACAAAAGGCACGTGCTGAGATACCGCCCGAAACCACAGCCTGCCCGTGCCCATTCCCCTCTCCTCCTCCTCTACCTCGGCCGCCCACCCACCCTACCTCTGCCAGCTGCCGCATTGAGGCTCCGGTACCACCTGTAAAACACAACCCATAAGGGATGCTTATAAACTTCACAAACGACACAACGCCTGAAAAGTAACTTCTCTGCTGCAGCCCACCAGTCCCAGCTCACCTCGCCCCAGCCACCCGCAGTGCCGATACCCTGCTTCGCTCGCTACTTCGTGCCTTTGGAATACAACAAACCTACCAAGACCTGTCAGCTGCTCACACAGCCATCGGCCGCATCTGCCCGCTGACACTGCGTGCCAACCCACCTTCTTATGGCCGCTCCCCCGCCCCTCCTCTAACCCTTTGGTGCACGGCTCGTCTCACTGCATCTGAAAACGGCATCGAACGAGTCACCCGGCTGCGGAGCAACAGCTTAACGGTTCCGGAGATCTCCTTTCCATGTAGGAATACCCTCTAGACTCCAACAACAGCCAGCCAGCCATCACAGAAAACCAAAGCCAAAGCAACACCTGGCCCTACGCGTACGACCCTTAGCACCTTCCACCCCGGAAGTCAAATGCCACGGCCCCTGACGAAAAGATACGGCCGCGGCCGCAACCGCAACGGTGGACGCGCGAGAAGCCGGGCCCCAAGACCCAACATCCACAGGATGCGGAGAAGTCGTCGTCCCAGAAGAGGGCTCCGTGAGAACAGACCGCTCGACAGCGGATACCCCAGCGCATCCTGGACCACTCGTCACCTTCTCGGACACGAGACGTGCTGGACAGATCTGTGTGTGGAGCTTCTCGCGCGAGACTGGGAGCGCTCGGTCGGCGGTACCCCGGTGAGTCGAGGAGCACGAGACCCTCGGTGCGGCTACCGATGCGCCCGCCTACCGCAAAAGAATAAACCTCCGGAGCATCGAGACCTCATTAATGTGCAGTATAGCACACACGGAACAAGCACCACCGACCGCCTCCTTACCACTGAACCCCTCAAGGAATCACAGCGGCGGTCAGCTGACGGAAAAACCACGGTGGCTGAAAGATCTAACACAGGCACCTTACAACCACAGAAACCGGTGCTAAACACACAACAGGTGAAAAACTACACGGAAACATAACTGCTGTGACCGGCACTACGACACGTCTCATCAGGCGCGTCATGAAAAAGTCAGAAACGGAGTCATGGGAAGGCTCGCGTGCCCGGGCCTACGACAGAAGACAGACCCCGGCTAGAGACTGTTACCAGCGCAAAGAACGCAGACCCTCTTCTCTGAGAAGTTCTGGGGAAGATGCCTTCTCGAGAAACTCTCAAGCTCCGTATACAGGCGAGTACAAGATGCTCACCCTAACCCTCGCTGGACAATCTCACCATCAGTCCTATTAAGAGAGAAAAAAGAGCATAGATCAAGACATCAGCAACTTACACAGCACACAGTAAAAACGGTGGGGAAAAAAAACAAGGTTCCATCTCCCATAGTCAGGAATTCCAGAAAAATGCAATGCATCTAAAATTTATAAAAAAAAAAATGGCAGGCTATTAAACCATTTTGCCACCCCCAAACCCTCATCGGAAAACCGCCAGCCTGAAACAACAAAAACAACTGCATAAAAGGGTACTTCCTACTATGCCTACAGCCGAACCTCGGCCGGTCTCGAAACTCTTCCCTCACACCGACGCCTCCGCTTCTTGCCGTGAGCAAACCCCCGACGCCCGCGCAGCCCAGCCGGCTCCAAGAGCTGCCGCCAGCGACCGGACCAGCGGAGCGCCCGCACCGCAGCAGCCCCGGAGCAGAACGGGCTCCCTGTGCAGAGGCCAGGGCTCGTACACCCGGGGCCCTGCTCACCACCCTTCCTGCAATCCCCTGGGAAAGGGGCTGGGGCGACCCCCAGCAGACACAAGGGCGGCCGGAGGAGCAGCGGGGAGTTTCCTCACCTGCCTCCGTGTCATGGGGTACAAAGCACTGAGCAAAGACAGCGACCCGTACCGCAAAGGCCGACACCTGCTCTTCTACTGCAGGTATCTGCGGCACCAGCAACGTGACCGGGCAGGGAATTAAACTAACGGAACCGCTTTAACTGGGAGAATAAGGACACAAACCTGAGCCAGGTGCAGTCAGCAACATCCCCGGGGAGGAACCGGCAACCGAGTCCTCAGCGCTGCCCCTGGGAGACACAAAGAACGGCCAACTGTTGTCCACAGCGACGGCCACCCCTTTCCCCAGGCAGGAACCCCTCCTTCTGCAGGAGCTCCTGGGGACGCCCCCTCCTGCCCCAGACCATTGCCAACGGCACCCACGCTTATGGGGCAATAAAGCACGTTCGCGGGTCAGCTTGCTGCTGCGAGGGCAGGGTCTGGGGTGGTCAGGGGCTACGGGACAGGTGCTGGAGCTGTGGGCAGCTGCATGGGGCGCGCAGGCCGGAGCACTTTTCCAGGGGGTGGGAAGGCCTCCAGGTGCCCGGAGGCAGCCATCTGCCCCTCTTCCTCCTTCCTCTCCACCAGCTCACAAAACCCCTGCGAGCTGCCCTGACGGGGCCCGACGTCTGCTGTCGGCACTCTCGGGCAGGCGTGCCCTAGCAGCACCATCCCCTGGGGCTGCGGCCCCATGACACAGAGCGGCCATCGCCATCAGCCTCGCTGGCTCCCTCCGGGGCTCCTCCGGCACCAGCCCGCAGCTGCAGCCATGGCCCCTTACCCCCGCTGTGTACCTGCTCCCCTGGACTCTCTGACCGCTGCTCAGCAAGTACAAAGGAGACAGAGCGAGGGTTTATTTGCAAACCCATCTAAGTGCCAGGAACACGCCTGCTCTGGGGCTCAGAGCCCGTCCACTCACCCTTCCCTGGGACCGCTCGGCAGTCCACGCTGGGGCAGCAGGTACGGAGAACGAAAACACAGCCATGGGGAGCTGGGCAGAGGAACAGAAAGAGAAAAATAAGGTGAGGGAAAGGAACTGAGGAGCAGAGAAAGAGAGGTACCGGGAAAAGAACAGAGAGGGGGAGACACAGATAAAGAAAGGACACAGAGTCCTGGTCTGTGAAAGGAAAACGGGGTCAGGGAGCTGGGCGGGTGAAAAGAGCACGCCCACCAGCCCTGTGCCCAGGGGGCAGCAGCGGCCTTTCCTCACGGGGAAGCGGCAGCGGGCACGGCGGCCCCATCCCACAGGCCCTGCAGCATCGCGTGGCCGTTACCGGCGGCGCCCGCCGGCAGGACAGCCTGCTGCTCGCCGGATGCAGCGCTGAGCATGGCGCCCGAGCCGGACGCCCGCAGGCAGCCATGCGGCGCTGGCAACGAGCCCACAGCTCGTGCGGCGGCTGTGGCGAGGGCTGGGCCGTGCCGCAGGAGCAGGGGGCCATCACTCGACCCCCGCAGCGCAGCACCTCCTCCCCTGGGCTCCCTCACAGCCCCTCGCCTGCTGTGAAGGGACTGCAAACGCAGCTGGGAGGGCAAAGGAGACTGCGAACGTTTCTTCAGTCACGCAGGTAGAGGATGCAGCGAGAGCGCCTGAGGCAGGGAACAGGATGGCGAGAGAAAGACAGGGACAGGGAGCCCGACAGGTGGAGAAAGAAGCAGCAGGGAGAGAAGAAGAGAGGCAGCAGATAGAGGGAGAAGGGAGCAGGGCAGAGACCGACAAAGGAGGACGGAGACGCAGGACAAAACTGGGACAGGCAGCACGACAGAGAGGAAGGAAAGAAGAACAGGGGCAGGAAGCTGGACTGAGACACATGGAGAAAGACAACAAAGAACAGGGCAGAGAGGGAGGATGAAACAACAGGGACAGGGAGCCAAGACAGCCAACGATGGAGGGAAGGGGCGGGGGTGGGGGGGAACAACAACACGGTACAAACCACAGAGCTACACACTACAGGTGGAAGAATTAAGAAATAGAGCCGGGGAGCCAGAAAAAAAAAAAAAAAAGCTGGAGAGCAAAAAGTATAGCGATTCATACAAAAAGGGAGGGAATATTAAAATAGCGTCATCAGGGAGCCAGAGAAAGCGAGACGGAGAAAGGACAAAAGCAACAGGCTACAGGGCAGAGAGGGAGGAACTCATGAGCAGCAACAGAGCTCCGGCCAGAGAGAGACGGAAAAAAGTACAAGACTGCAGGGGCTGCAGGGCAGAGAAGGAAGAATTGACCAACAGGGACAGGGGACCAGACAGAGCGTGATCGAGAACAGAAAAAAACAGCAGCGGGCTACAGGGAAGAGGAATTCAAGAGCAGGGACTGGGAGCTGGACAAAGAGACAGAAAAAAAAAAAACAAACCACGAAACAGTGATGGGCTATGAGACAAATAAGGAGGAAAGAAAAAATAGCAGCAGGGAGCCAGACAGAAGAGACTGAGAAACACAGACAAATAGCTTGGGGCTATGGGACAGAGAATGTGAAACGAAAAGGCAGAGAGAGGGAGCCAGACAGAGAGCAGGGGGAAAATCCAGACAGGCTACGGAGGGGCAGAAGAAGGAATTAAAATCTGGGGACAGAGAGCTGAACAGAGAGGGATGGCGACAGCAGGGAATAGCAGCGGGTGCAGGAGTAAGAGGGAGAAAATAATCGATAGGGACAGGGAGCTGGATACAGAGGGTCAGAGAAAGGTGAAAATAGGGGTAGGGTAGAGGGCAGAGAGTAAGAATTAAAAAATGGGGGCACTGAGACACAGAGATGGAGAAAAGAAAAAAGCAACAGGCTACACAGCAAAGGAGGAGGAATTAAAAAACACGGACAGGAAGTGCGAAAGTGAGAAGGGGCTGGGGGGGGGGGGGGGGGCCGGGGACTCCAGGACACACGACTCCTGACAGGCAACAGGACAGAGAGGGAGGAATTAAAAGGGAGGGACTGGGAGCTGGGAGAGGGGGAGAAAGAAAAAGAATCACGGCACACTACAGGGCTGAGAAGGAAGAAACTGAACAACAGGGACAGGCAAACGGCCAAAGAGAGCCCAACGAAAGAAAATGTGCCGATGGGCTACAGGACAGAGAGGGAGGAGTGAAACAACAGGGAGCCAGAGCCAGGCACAGAGAGATCGAGACAGAAAAAACAGCCAGGAGCAACGAGGCGGGGCAGGGGTGGGGGGAAGCTGCGAGGATCTGGAGCCAGACAGAGCAACAGCAAAAGAAAATGACAGCGACAAGCTCCAGGGAGGAGCGGGAGGAATGAAAAGACAGAGATGAGGGGCCGGACCCAGTGTGACACACGCAGGAAGCACAGCAACAGCTGGAGGGCAGAGAGGGAAGAATTAAAACACAGGTACAGGGCGCCAGAGGTGGAGTGGGGAGACAGATAAAGGGGGAGAGGGCAGACAGAAAGACAGGCTACAGGGAGAAGCAGGAGGAATTAAAGAAATGGGATCCACAGCCGGACAGAGAGAAGGAGAAAGCAGCTCAATCACCACAGGCTACAGGGCCCAGAAGGAAGAAACTGAAAAACAGGGAAGCGGGAGCCGTCCAGAGAGAGATATGAAGAAAGGGAAGATAGCGGGGAGCCACCACACGGCAGCAAGGGAAGGATTAAAAAGATGGGGCAGGGAGCCGGACAGGGAGCGATGGAAAAAGAAACAAAGCCCCTTGATGGGCTACAGGACAGAGAGGGAGCAACTGAAGACTCAGGGAAAAGGAGCAGGACAGAGAACGGAAAACCAGTGACGGGCCACAGGGCAGAGGGAGGAACCACATATGTGGGGAGAGGCAACTGGCCAGAGAGAGATGAGGACAGACAGATAACAGCAGTGGGCTACAGGGCTGAGAGAGAGAAACTGAAAAACGGGGACCGAGAGCCGGGAACAGGAGACACGCAGAAACACCAAATCGCAACAGGCCACAGGACAGAGAGGGAAGAAATAAACATCTGGGACCAGGAGCAACCTACAGAGAGACGTCGGGAAACGGAAGTTTCAAGAACAATGCATACGAGGCAGAGAGGAAGGCATTTTTAGAAGTGGGTCAAGACAGGGACAGGGAGCCCAACAGAGACAGAGAGAACAAGAAAGCAACAACGGGCTGCGAGACAGACAGGGAGGAATTGAAAAATCCCAGCAGGGAGAGACGGTAAAAGGAATGAAATCGCAACACGAACTTCGAAAGCGACAGGCTGCAGGGCAGAGAGGGAGGAATTTTAAAAAATCCGGATCTTGTGCTGGACCAAGAGAGACCGAGCAAATAAAAATGGTGAGGCCTAAAAGGGCACACAGGAAGGAATTAAACAACAGGGACAGAGAGCCAGACAGAGAAAAGTCCTGACAGGCTTCCAGAGAGAGAGGGGAATTTAAAATTAGAGACCAGGAGCTGGACAGAGAGAGACTGAGAAAGGGGAGGGGAAAAAAAAAAAAAAAAAAAAAAAAAAAAAAGACGGGGGCGGGCAAGGGGGAAATCACAGCACCATGTGAAAGACAGGGGCCCAGGGGAGGGGGATAGGGAGGGCCTGGGACACACAAGTGGGGCGATGGGGCCCCGAGGGCCCAGGACTCACCGCATCCCTTGTTCTCAGTGCTGCCAGGAGAATTTGCCCGTTCAGACGCTTCCTTCTCTTCCTCTCCTCCCTTCCTCTTCTGCAGCTCCGGTCACATGGTGGTTCTCCACCTAAAAGATTACATGGCTGTCTCAACTCTTGCGAGACAAGGCTTCCTAGACACGTAGCCTCGCTCGTTCATGCGTCACACGGCCGTACCACGCCGTGGGTTACGCACATGGACTCTCCGCTTGCCTGCGGCGGGAGGCAGCTGCCGGCCGGCCGGCCTCTGATTCCTTCTTCTTTACCTTTCTCTGGCCTCTCCAGCTTCAGCCGCAGCAGCTCCTGTCCACTGCCCACAGCCAGCAAGCGCTCCGCCCGCCCCTTTTTGCCCCCACGCCGCGATGAGAGCGAGGTCAGGCAGAGACAACCCAGGCAAGACCGAGGCGGGTGCAGACAACAGCATCCTCAGGGGAGGAAGGGACACCTGTGCCCTCAGTGCAGCCTCTGGGAGACAAGGAGAATCAGTGACCATTATGACCGTAGATCATCCCCGGCCAAATCGCCTCCTTCCACAGCAGCTTCTGGAGATGCCACTTTTTCCCTGCACTGCAGCTAATGGCATCCACGTTAAGGCAGAATCAAGTGCATCCGAGGGCCAGCTTGCTGCCATCACAACAGGATGACCTGGGGAGACAGGCTGCAGGGGAGGTGCTGGAGCTGGGGGCAGCTGCGCGGGGCTAGCGGGGCCGGGGAAGGCTCAAGGGGAGCTCTGGCGAGTTGGGAAGGCACCCGGCGCCTGGAGGGGCGTCCGCCTCCTTCCCCTCTTCCCTCCCACCAGCTCCCGGGAGCTCCCCGGGGCTGCCCGCCGCAGCACGGGCCTTGAGGCTTCCCGTCCCGCCACCCCCGGCGGCCAGCGGCCAGCAGAGACTCCCGCACCAGCCGAAGGAGCGAGCTCGCCTCACCGCCAGCCTCGCCCCTCACCCGCCGCCATGCTGCTCTCGCGCACCGCGCATGCGCGAGCCGCCGCCGGCGCGCCGGAAGAGCCACGCCCGGCGCGCGACCGCCGCGCGGCGGGACCGCGCTTTGGCCGCGCGGCAGCAGCGCCCGCCGGGCGGCGCGTGCCCGGAGCGGCCCCGACGCTGCAGCCCCGCGCGTTGCGCGCCGAGCGCCCGCCGGCCCCGCGCCCCTGGGGCGGGAGGACACGCCCCCGGCGGGGCGGGAGCGGGGAAGGGGCGGGTCTGAGCTTGGGCTGGGGGCGAGGGGCAAGTCGGGGGGTGCAGGCGGCACCCGAGGGGCGGTGGGAGGGCTGTGCCGAGCATGGTGGGGCGGAGGGGGCACAAGGTCGGAGGGCAGGGGGTTCGGGGGCACGTCCCGCAAAAACCTCGCATGGGGCAACATCTCCATGGGAATCACTTGGGGGGGGGGGGGACAGGGGGACAGATGACAGGGATGGGGGGGGGGGGGGGGGGGGGCGGGCAGAACAGCGGGGAGGAGACCCTCTGGGCCCCGGACTCTCCCCACCGGACAGCCCCGGCTGCAGCACCCGCGGGTCCCCGCTGGAGACAGAGCCAGGAGCCTCCGGCCGCAGGGCTGGCGCCGCCAGGCGAGCACGCTGAACGGCCGGCAGGCAAACCTGGGCAGGGGGAGCTGCCGAGCAGCACCAGACACAACACGGCAGCTCAAGAACAAAAATCCCAAGTTATGTCTCAGCATATGAGAAAAGTAACACAGGAGAAAGCAGAAGAATTCAGTGAGCATGAGGGATAGGATAGCAGTTGAGCTAAAGGAGGTCAGCTCAAACTACAACACATCTGTTCAAAGCCAGAGCCATCGGTACGCTTAAAAAAAAATTAAAAAAAAAAAATCAATACTAAGACTCATCAATACAATTTTGAAAGCATTCTCAGCATAAAAGCAAACACCCTTGATAGTGCTGGAAAACGTCTCGTCCCTTTCTCACAGCACCCCTGGGGGGAGATACACACCCCACCCCCCCCGCCCGTGAGACCGCAGGAAGACCTCGTACCATCCTCGGACTCACCACAACAGCTACAGCCCTTGCGCCGCCGCCGCTGCTGCTGCACGTCTCGCTTGCTCAGTCAATAAATCTGCAGAGTGAAGTGTAAAACTCTAAATAAACATAACAAAGTCATGTTTAAAACGTTCTTTAAAGAAAAAACAAATCTCAGTCGTTCACTTTATACCGAAAAAGCACGTGGATGTTCATGTACATCCAACAAAAATGCTTACACTACCAAAGTATTTGATTTGATGTTTGCGTTAACTGCACTCACCCAGCTGCAAGCAGATACCATTAAATCACCTGTCTCCAAAATACACCGTTCCCATCCGACTGGGGGGTTTCTTGTGCATTACACCATTAGGAGGGACATCTGGGCAGCTGCACCGCCCAGGAGAGATGCCACCAAATGGCCAGGGAAATGCACCACCGAAAGCCAGACAGAAATAAAGTACTTTGGAGTGCTCCCTCCAAATATGGGGAAAACCACCCATAACATTCAGCAGCCTCTCTTTTTAAACACATAGAAGAAATACCGAATTTCTTAAACACCCTCTTCAATCGTACCCTGAAGCTCGCGGGCGGTTACAGTTTAAACAAGGCAAGTCCATTTGTATATTACACAACATGAACTGTTTGGGGTTTTTTCCTATCAGAAATGAAACTTATAAAAAATTAGTAAGATAAGAGATCCCCATACTATTTTACTTTGGGGACACACACACACACACGACACACACACAGATGGGACCATGACGGACAGGGATGACGACACAATGCAGAAATCAACCACCCAGTTCTGCAATGCTTAAGGCTACCAAACAGGACTGGAAGATTTGCCAGAGAGAGGTGGGGGGAAAAAAACCACCAAACAAGCAAAAAAACCCCAAACAACAAAACAAAACAACACAACACAAAAAAAACCCCAACCCACGACCTTGATTGCTCTTAGTACAGATGTCAGTATCTCAGTCAGGTTTTCACGTACCCCTATGAGATATTTTAAACACTTAAGGACTGAAAAAGGAGAAAGCTTTTATCTGGAACACAGTCCATTTCTTCAGAACATCCAAACTCTGACGCACAGTTTCTTTCCCCTTTCAGCACCATACGATTCTCACAGAATCGTTTCTCAGCAAGCACACAAAACAGAAAGCTACGCACGCTCTCAGGAAGAGCAAATAAACGGAGGGGAGTACACTTCACACAGGCACAACGTGCTCCAGAACAGACCTTATTTTGAGTGTTTCTGCTGAAGCACTTCCTATCAAAACTAGAGAAGGAGAGCTGGCACGTTCTTCACGTTCACTTTAAAGTCCGTACTACAAGTACCTGGGGAAAAACGCAGACGCACGGGGCAGACGTACCTTGTCCTTGTAGGCCACTCGGGATCCTCTGGGCCAGTCTTGTACCTCCAGGGCAGAAGAAAGGGTCACCATGGTGAAATGATGCCAGTTGATAGTCTGCTGAGAGAGGAAAAAAAAAACAAAACAAGCCACCTTTTAGCACAAAGCGGGCTAGGAATCGAAAGCTTCCTATTTCGGCGAAGGTTTGCAATGACTACAACCGAGTGGAGGAAAAAGCATTTTGCATCATCTTTGGTACAGCTGTTGAGACAGGCCACTAGAGATTTTGGTTTTCATAGAAAACTGGGTGCTTTCTGTCTTTTTTTTTTTTTCTTTTTTTTCTCCTTCTGACTCATTGGCAGCTTCAGTCTCACCAGAACTCCCTTCCTTAGATCGACACAGATAACTACGCACCTTTTCTCAAGCCTACATAGAGCCAGGGTTTCCTCACCCTAGACATCCCAAATCGAATACTATCCTTAAAATGTACAGCGACCCACCTGCCCTTGTCAACTGCCTCCTTGCAGAAACTGCCCCTTCACAGCTCGTCCCCGTCTCAGCGGATTGTCCTGCTGGAGGATGAAGTGCAGAAGATGCGTATCCCCACAGCATTTGTCTGTGAGGGTACATGTTCAGAAATACTCTGAATCTGTAAGACAGACAGGTGTAATTTCTGCGATTTCAATCATCAGAACTCAATTGTGAGGAAACAAACTAATGTTTAAATGAAGGGTCTGTACGCTACAGTCCTAGGAGAGGGGCAGGGGGGAGAAAGGCATTACAAATTGGGAAAAAAAAAAAAAGGGCATGATTCGGAGCTCCCAATCATGACGGAGCGGTGGGGACAGTAACAAAAGCAAAGACAAACAGCAGCAACGTTAAGTGAAATCCAGCTTTAATTCTGATCACGTCTTTAAGAGACTCCCCAAGTCTATACCTCAGTCCTACGAAGGACTAGTCCTTTTTTTTGAAGGACAAGTTGTTTTTTTTTTTTTAACACATAAAAGTCCCAGACTGAGGGCTCCACGGAATAGCATGTGGACTGAACCACAGGACAAGCAGTCATCAACACTCTAATGAAAAAACCAAATCGACTATAAACCAAGTTTAAACATCACTGTCCATCCTGTTTCTTTGGTTACATTTCTACCGGCATCTAGGTGCTCAAGAGTTCACTGTCCTCACACCACAGGTTACTGACAATGTACTCGGGCATCTAAAAATAAAAAGCCATCTCCACCCCACCCATAAAATCAGGGTGAACCACGAGAAGAGAAACTCTCAAGGCGGCAACAGGCAGCTCTGCACTTACCACGGAGGAAAGTCTGTTCCTCGGCCCGGAAAAAAAAACACTCTCGACTCCCAAGGGACCTCCCGGGGAACGAACCGTGCTCCATTAACGGCGTTTTGTCCCCAGCTTCTCTGCCCCGGGCTTGGGTGGGGAGGGGCGGCGGGGCCCTTCCACTCGCCCTGGCCCCTCCGCGCTCCCCCACCCCCACGTGGGCCATCGCCCAAGCACCGACCGCATCCGCCCGCGCGGGATCTCCCTCGTGGGACGCGGAACGCGACGCCGGGAAGAGGCGGCGGAACAGGAACCTCTTGGTCAGGTCGCCCGGCCAGCGGCGAGAAGACCGAGCCAGGTTCTGCCCGAGGGGCCGGGCAGGGCCCCCTGGAGCCCCAGCCGGCCCGTTTCCGTCCCCTTTGCCCGGCACTGAGCAGGCCCCGCCGCCCCGCCCCAGACACCGGCGAGCACCGCCCGGCCCGCTCCGGCGCACCGGCAGGGCAGCCCAGCAGCGCCGCGCCCCGGGACCGCCGCTCCCGCCGTGCCGCGAGAGGCGCCTGCCCGGCTTCAGGCCCTGCGGGGACACCGCCCTCCCCACCCTCCCCCCCACGGCGCGGCTCCCCCCCGCTTCTTCCCACACGGCGCGGCTCCGCCCGCAGCCCCCCCCGCCCCGCTCCGCGCCTCCGACACGGGCCCCGCCGGCCTGGCCGCCCGCCTCACGGCTTTCCCCGGGACCCACCGGTCGATCGCCCGCTCCCCACTCACCCGCTCCCCCGGCGGAGCCCGAGCCAGAAGAGCCCCAGCCGCAGCCCCAGCCCCGCAACGTTCGGTGACCGCGCCGCTCCTGCCGCGACTCGCACTGCCGGGCGGTGCACCGGAGAGTGCAGGAAGCCACGCGCCCCGGAGGGGCGGGGAGAGAGGCGGAAGTGACGCTTCCGGCGGCGCGACAGGATGCAGGAACACGCGCCCACCAGAACGGGGGATGCGGCAAAGCGCGCCCCCTGCCGGGCGGGGGGAGCATGGAAGACACACCCCTGGGCGGGCGGGAGCACCGCTGGGCAGCGCCAAAGCACGCGCACCAGGGGCGGGAGGAGGGAGCGGGACGGCACCTCCGGGCGGCCGGCGACCAGGAGACCCCGCGCACCCGCCGAAAGGGATGACTCGCTCGCCTCACCGGTGGCCTCGGCCCTCCCCCGGCGCGCCGCCGTGCTGCTGCCGGGCACGCGTTTGCCCGGCACGCGCTTGCCCCGCCCACCACCGACGCGCCGGAGGGGCCGGAGCCGGCGCGCGAACGGGCAGAGGGCGAGGGGCGGAGCGGCAGCGGGGCTGCCTTACCGGGAGGCAGCAGACGGCGCCAGGCAGCCCCCGCGGTCTCGCATGGCCGCTGCGGGCGAACGGCAGCGTGGAAACAGCGAACGACACCGCGGGTCGGGGCTGCAGTACCTGCCCTTGGCCGCATGGTGGCAGCAGAGCGCCGCAAAGCGAACTGAAACGCGCAGAAAGCCCATTTAAGAAGCGCGGGCTCTGAGGAAATCCGGGGGCGATGGACAGAAAAGGCAGCGAACGTGCCCCTCCAGCCCGTATCCGGGGCTACACTGCAACAGCTGCCCTGTCCCCCGATGACCCCTCACTAGCCAGGGAGGGGCGTCGAGAAAAGGGGAGGAGACCTGCGGGTCGAAGTGAAATCGGGTTTAACGAGACAGCACCACTACCAACAGAGGCATGCAAAGTTAGACTGGGCCAAATGAACGTGCAGCAGCCACGATCGACAGGAGAGGGGTCCTCGGGAGCAAGGAGAAGCAGGGAAAGGAGAGAGCCCTGCAGGAGCCCCGCGGGAGATCCCCTTCCTCAGCAAACCTTCCCCCTTTATACTGAGCATGACACAGTGGTCTGGGCTACACCTGTAGCTGACTCAAACTGCTAACAGCCTGCTGAGCATTGCTGGGCTGTGATTCTGGACCAGCCAAACCGTGACGGCAAAACACAGACAGGCAAGGCTGTAGACAGAAACTTTTAAAAGCGATGGGGATTAAGGAAATAAGGGAAAAAAATAAAAATAGTAATGGAGAAGTAGAAAGAAAAATCTGTAAAGCAAAGGCACTGAAGAAAAAGAAAAAGTTAAAACTTAAGATATCAAAAAGCAAAGAGTAGATGTAGAAAATACAGTGTAAGCAATAGGGATTAGGGAAATAAAGGGGAAAGATATAAAAATACAGAAAGTGACAGCCAACAAAAATGGAGACAGAGAAAGAAAAATTTAAAAGGATGGTGGTGAGGAAAGATAAGGCATAATTAAAAAATAAAGACAGGATGTGGGATAAAAGTAGATAGAAATCTTTAAGAGCAACAGGGTACAAGAAACAGAAATAATTTAAAAATAGGGTCGGGGAGGTGGATAGAAGAAAATTGAGGAAGAATTTTTTTTTTTTTTTTTAAGTGAGAGCATACAGGACAGAGAGAGGAATTAAAAAGGAGGGACAGGGTGCCAGAGGGAGGGAAAATGAGAAAGAGAAATTGCAATGCAGTGAGGCACAAGAAACACGGGAAAGCATTAAGAAATTGGGAGAGGGAGCCAGAAAATGGGACACCATGAACAAGAGAGGGCTGGAGAGGGGGACAAGGGTGTAGAGAGGAGAGCTGAGAGATTGCACCAGAAAATAGGGACCGAGAGACAAATCGGAGAGATGGGGAGTGAGGCAGAAGGGACTGACGAGACAGAGGCAAAACAAGGGCCGGGGACAACAGGGAAAAAGAAACATAGGCAAGAAATTAAAAATAGAAACAGGGAGCCAAATAGAAACACATGTAGAACAAATATTTCAAAAAGCGATGGAGTACGGGAAACACAGGCAAGAAATAACACATGGGGGCAGGGTGACAGATGGAAGAAGCAAAACTGAAGAAGTGGTTGGGTAGAGGACACAGAGGGAAGAATTAAGAACTAGAGTCAGGGAGATGGACAGAGGGAAAAGCAGAAAGAATATTTTAAATGTGAAAGGGTACAAGAATTAAAAGAATAGGTATATGGACCTGCGTAAAGGGATGCAGGCAAAAATGTGAAAAACAACAAGATACGAGAAACAGGCAAGAAATTAAAATTAGGTCAGGGAGGGGGAGAGCAAGAGAGAGGTTGCAAGAAAATTTAAAAAGCAACTGGGTTCAAGAGACTTAAGTGAGAAGTTAAAAGACAGGAACGGAGAGGTAGAAACTTTCAAAAGCAATGGGGTACAAGAAACATGCAAGGAGGAAAAAACAGGAACAGAGAGCCCAGTAGAAGCAAACTGCCATGGGTTGACCTTGGCTGGCTGTTGAGTGCCCACCAAGGTGCTCCATCACTTCCTTTCCTCAACCAGAGGAAGAAAA
The DNA here is from genome assembly GCF_034619465.1 of Leptosomus discolor. Classification (NCBI taxonomy): domain Eukaryota; kingdom Metazoa; phylum Chordata; class Aves; order Leptosomiformes; family Leptosomidae; genus Leptosomus; species Leptosomus discolor. The sequence goes on from NW_028237865.1 coordinate 52,479, forward strand.
TACAACAAAAGCGCTAGTGGAAACCCACCACACTTCCCACAATCAACAAGGACCTGGATAAATGGAGGCAGGGAGAGAGGGAGACCTAGAAATGCCCTTTTCACAAGCAATAGGGCAGAATGAGAACAGAGCTCGTGGGGTGCCAGGAAGGAAAAGACAGAGAAAGGAAAGGTAGAAGGTGACACTTTACAGGGCAATGCTAGCAGAAGAGCAAAAAGCTTTGGCAAACTAGACAGCCTGAAAGGCAGACAGAGGCAGCGACAGGCAAGGAGGCAGGCAGAGATCTGGAGAACCAGGACAGGGATGGGACTGGACACACGTGAGGGGACACATGGCTCCTGGTGCCAACGGCAGACCTCCACCACCCTGAGGCTTTTCTCTGTCTCTGCCCCTTCCCCCTCCACTGCCTCACCTTAGGAGTAGGTGGTGGGTGACTCAATACACCTCTCCCATGAGGTTTCCTGGACATGCAGCAGCTCACATGTGTGCAGCCAACAGAGACGGCAAGGTCCCAGTGTCATGTGCCGGTGGGGCGCTCTGTTGGGGATGGCTGGGAGGGATCCTTCCTTGCCACAGGGACCAGCTGGAGACAGCTGCCTGTGGAAGCCCCTTGGTTTGACTCCTCAGGCAGGCGTGTCCAGGCAGTCCCCTTCATAGCCCAAAGCAGGGCCAGCCCCATCATTAGCCTCACTGGCCACACCTGCCCCAGCTGGAGCCCGTCAGGAACAGGGGCCTGGCCAAAGCCCCACAGCACATGGCCCCCTCCCTGGCACCTGCCCACAACCAGGAGCTCTGCACCCAGGGGCTTGAAAACCATCCAGGGGCACAGAGGAGGCAGGAAAAGTTTACTCACTCCTGCCCAGAACGACTCCTGGCACTGAGCTGGCTACAAGGCTCGGTGCCCAAATGCAGCAGGACAGCAGGAGAGCAGGAAAGAGAAAAGTAGGAGGAAGGTAGAGAAGAGATGGGGGACAGGCAGCCAGCAAACGGGATGCTGCAAACAGGAGAGGGACAACAGTATAGAGAGAGGAGAGCTGGGGGGTGGATGGGAAAAGATGGAGGAATATGTAAGAGACAGGGAGCAGGAGAGAGGTGGAAGTAACCGAGGTCTAAAGTGATAGGGGAAAAGAAACAAAGGTAAGAACTAGCACATAGGGTCAGGGAGATAGAAAGAGGGAGACATACAAAGAAAACTTAAGAAGTGACATCATTTTTCTGCCCTCCCACCACCTCTTGACTCCCACATTTTCCCTGACTTCGCACCCCATCTCAGCCTCCACTTTTTTTCCAGCTATGTCACACACATACACACACACACCCCAGCTTGAGAAAAGCCTGGCAGAAGCCCTGGTGCCCTTGGGAAGACGGCAGCGTGCCCAGCAGGATCCCACAGCAAAGGTGCCAGGATAAAAAACTATCGCTGGCCCTCATGGTGTCTGGGCAGCCCTTTCACAGGCAGCAGAGTGGGAAGGAGCGACAGGCAGGGTGGCAGAGATGGATGGGGGCACACACAGGAGAATGCGCAACTCACTGCAGCTGCTCACATGGGCTCAGACCTTCAATGCCCCTCCACGGCCAGGGACTCGCATGTGCGGGTGATGCAGGCACAGATTTCCTGACATAGTGTGCCAGTCATCTGCTAGGGGATCCTTCCTTGCTGCAGGGACCAGCCCTTCCGTGCTAGAGGCACCATACTCCCTCCTCAGCCAGTTCCCCTTTACTAGCTCCCTCAGGCAGAGCATTTATAGCCCACAGAAGGGCCAGTCCTGTCTTCAGCCCCACTGGCAACACCTGGAGCCCATCAGGAACAGGGGCAAGAACAAACACTCAGGGACAGGGAGATTGGAAGAGGGAGATACAGGGAGAAAATGTAAAAAGTGATGCTGCTTTTCCACCCTCCCATCCCTTGGCTTTGGGAAAGCCCTACGGAAGCCACAGGGCTTCAGGGTGGATTGTCCATGATGGGATTTTGGGCCGAAGGAGTTACCAGAGCAAAGTTCACAGTGCAAACAGTTTATTGGTGGTGTGCATTTTGAGCAGCAGTAGTTAGGGAGATGGGGACAAGGCAGGTGCATGGGGCAGGCACAAGCACGGGACAGGATCAAGCAGGGGGCAGGCACAAGGCACACCCACAGGCAAAACCTCACTTAGGGAAAAACCATGCAGGAAGAGGAAGGGGCATATACAGATCCAGAGGTGATGCGCATCCTAACACCTGCTACATAATCTCACCTTCAGTCCTATTCAGAGAATTGGTGTCAGCAAAACTAGTAACAAAAACAAGGATCCAATCTGCATAAAGTCCAGAGTTCATTGTCACAGTTGAGACCAAGTGCAACAGGGCCACACAGTGCGACGCACTACCATGGGCGATACAGAGCTCTACAATACAACACATGCTTAGGCCACAGTCGAGACCAAGCGCGATACAGAGCCATGCAGGACAATGCCGTCTTACATCACAGTGCAGGGCCACATGAATACAGAACCTTGCAGTGCTGCAATGCAGGACAAATACAACACCCTTCCATACAGTGTCATACAGAACACCACACTGCAACACCATGTCAGGTGGCTGTCACTGTAAATACTGAGCAATGCAATGCAAAACCAGAACAGCAGATGCATGACAAGTTGGACTCTAAAACCTAAACCCATATCAACGCAGCCATGCAATCCTGTCTGGGATCTAAATGGAAATATATTTTTCAAGAGCAGATCGTTCCAGCACAGATGCCTCCACAAAGGTAACCCTCCAGAAACATCTGCAATGCAAAATAGACTTTTGGCTCCCATGACAAGATGGTAAGCGCTTGACATGCTCTGTATTGAAAAGGAGAGGCACTCAAGACATTACCATTGCATGTACCAAGTGCAGAGGGCCCATGGGGTGAACCATAGAGAGATCTGTAGAAGGCACTGTATAGGAAGTGTAGCACAGACTACGCAAATGACACTAGGCCACGGACGCAGGCTAGAACGGCCCTGCTTGGCCCCCGTTCGCATCCTGAGGAATGGACCCTGGGTGCTCTAGCAACCACCGGGAATAACAGACCCCAAAGGGCCATCTCTATAACTCCAAATTTAAATTCCCTGCTGGCCCCAGTCAGCCCACTTTTGCCTCTTGACTTACAGTTCAGAGGGCAGGGTCCAGAATCTGGAGCACATGAACTAATGGGGATGCTCCTGCATTCAGCAGGTTGCTCTTCATGACCTGCAAGACAGAACTCCACCCATCACAGCCGCAGGGGCCAGCATTCACCTCTAAAGCAATGACACCTGCCTCAGAAGCACTACTCCCAGAAAGTGAGATGGGATGTCCAGCATCGCCAAAAAAAAACCAGAGGAAAAAGCATATGCTAAGATACAGGCCAAACCCGCAGCTCTTCCTCTCTCCCCCTCTTTTACCTTGGCCGCTCGACCGCCTGGAGTTACATTCTTCCATCTGCCCGCCACCTTTCCAACTCAAACAACAGGGTATGATTATAGCTACATCAATAATATGACATCCCAAAAACTGCTACTTCAGCACACCGGTCATCACTCACCTTGCCAGAATCCACACCATTGTGGATCTCTCACTTCAGACATTGATTCACACCTAGAAAACAATGCCAAAACAGTGTAAGCTACTCCGAGCCACCAACAGTAATGCCAATTCTCTGACCTTGCACACCGGCCCACCATCATTCGGCACTCAGCTCACCTCTTCTGTTGCACTTTGGCACGGGTTTGTCCCTCCGCATCTGAAAAACAGCCCAAACAAACCCCATGAAGCAAGTCGGCTGGCTGCTGACCGATAGCTTGACAAGATGCAAGGTCCATCTTCTCTTGGCACGTTCTTTCTAACTACAGCTAAAAAAACATCACCTATCAAGCCTCACATGTATTGACTACCACACAAACTGCTGTTCCCAGAAGACCAGAGTCCAACCTCACACAACTCCAAAACACTATGAAAATAACTGTGGCAGCTGGCTACAGCTAATTGGCCAGAGATGGACTGTATGGTCATTGCCAAAAGAATCTGAGCAGATCAACATATCACCCCACAACAATAAAGCTGTGCTACCCCTGTCTTTAAAATTGCTACACCCCTGGGCAAGGCAGCTCCAACCCTGGCACGAAGACCAACAATACACGCAGACAACACGATAAATGTGACATGAGACCCAGTAAGACCACAAGCAAGAATGACACCAGAAGAAGATGCTGCCAGAATAAAAGCCCTGTGGTGCCACGATGGCAAAGACACTCTAGAGCGGCCCCAGAATAGAGTCCAATGTAATGGCCCGTTACAAGAAGTTGCTGTCAAATCTGAGATGACAGATGCTCAGAAAGCCCAGCTTAAAGACCTACGAACGGAAGGATGCAGGGAAGAAGTTCCAGTCCGTGAAAATGGACAGCTAGCAGGTAGAGCCACCAACACAGCACAGAAGGACGCCGCAAACAAGGACTGTCCAGAAACTTCTGAGACATGCTACCAATCCATGATTTAAGCTTGTTAACGCAAGAAAAGAAGCCCTGGACTGGCGATATGCTGGTAAGTACAGGCATTCGAGAGACTAGGGATGGCACCCGAGATACGTGCCGTGCTCGTCAAGCGCAAAGAGCAAGGAAGGCACCGAGACCCGAGAAGGTTTAAGGCACAGAAGACATTTGAAAGTTGAACTGCATAGTGCTGCCTGAGCAAGCCTACCTGTGTGTTTCACTCTGAGGCCAGAAAGAAGTGATTTGCCCAGTGTGGCTGAGATGGCCTTTGTCAAAGCTAAGTTAGCATTTGGCCATAGCTGACTTTTGGCCTGCAGGCAGTGCCAGTACCCTGGCTCAGTTTGTACATATTTGCAGAGTGTAACACAGAATATCCACTTCTGTCCTTCTGCATCCAAAGTAAGGGAGTGAGAATATGACAAACAACCAAGAGCACTTTGTAGATTTATGGTCCTAGGGGAGTTTTACTGATGCTATCGGTGGTTTCAAAGAGTTGTTTTGAGAGATTCAGAACATGTGATGAAGTCATAATGGCTGCATGTGTTTGAGGCCAGAGTCACACAGTACTGTTTTAGCTGCATTTCTGAGCTTCTTTCTTCAGCATGCATTGTAGGTAACGATTATAGTTATTTCGTGAGTGGTAGGTCTAGATTAAGAGGCTCTGGGCGGCCTTAGGAGGCATTAATGTCCTGTCCGTAGTTCTGTGGGGGTGTGTAAAGTGATTGAATTGTAAAACAAAACACCTGGGGAGGAGGGTTTCTTTTAAAACCAAATAACTCTCTGATTATGCTCTAGCTGGCAGCCCCACACAGCTGCTGTGGCTATAGTAACATTTGCTTCGAGGGGACAGAAGTCAGCAAAAGGAGGTGGTGCTGGTGTGGAATTGGCCTTAGGAGCCACTGCTGAAGGAAGTACTGCTCATTCAGATCCTCTCAGCCTGACACGTCCTGCTTGACTTCCCTCTGTGCTGTGTTTTGACTGAGGACAGAGTCCATGGAATCTAGGTTCAGTAGTATTTACCTTGCTCTGTCTCTTGGACACTGGAAGTGTTTTGCAGACTCTTGCTTGCTGTCTGTTTAGCTGTCACTGGCCTTTCTTGGTAAGGGACAGCCACAATGGGGCTGTTAAACCCAGCTTTTCTAAGAGCTGTTTCACTGTAGCTTCCTCTGTCTTGACTGCCAGATTCATGCAAAAGACATGCCTGCTCTACTTTATTGCATGGGCAATTGCGTGGGATCTTTCCCACAGAGGCTTTTCTGCATTGCACATTCACTTAGCCAGTCTCCTCTCTGGAGAGAAGGCAGGACTTCCTGACTGTTAGTAACCTTCATTTGGAGCCGGTCGTTGCCTTTTTTAGGGAAGTTGTGACATGGACGAAGGCTGAGCCTAGCCTTAGAAACACAGTGTGACTGACAAGGCGATCTGTGGAGCATGTGCTATGTCCAGAGAGGATTCAGTGACAGTTACTTGGGTTGTAGGAAGACGGCTGGTGACAGCTGGCAAGGTTATTCTTTTACCATTGTGGCTGTCAATGCTGCTGTTCTTCCCTTCATTCCATTTCCATGCATGTCAGTGCTGCAGCTGTGCTGATTAAGTGCAGAGAATTAATTAACTCACTCGTTATTTTAGCCTCTTAGAGATCCAGATCCCATTAAGGGGTCTACATAGCAGAGATAAGAGAGGTTGTTTGGGGCTTTTTTTTTATCCTTTTTTTTTTTTTTTTTCCCTCACCCTTTTGGAAGTTGATTGATAAGAGGTAATTGTACAACTCGGTTTTCACTCCTGCTGAAGCTATAGTATCATGCTTAGCAGGGAAAACTGCAAGTGAATCAATGTGCGTTGCATTCAGCTCTCAGGATTAGTTTCCCATCTGTCCATCTGTATCGTGGCACAAAATTAGAAAGCAGTCCTTCCAGCATGCAACTCTGCCCTGCATTTCCCCCGACCGAGTTATTCAATCCCCAAATTGTCAATTTTGTCATCTTCTCAACTCTTCTTCCCAGCCAATGACATACATGTGAAAAGGAACTGCCTGCAGGCTGTAAAAGTATAACTGCAAGTACTGAATGAAAACTGAGCTGAGCTTCCTGGTCTTTTCACTGCTTACTTCTCAAACTCTTTGACCTCACTGGCTCTCAGTTCTCTATGGGAGAAGAAGCCTATAAAAGCTGCATGGAAACATTAGCTGGCAAGGGCAGAGTAGCCTTCCTTTCCCTCAGCTGCAGGTTTTGTTACCCCCTCTTTGGCATCCACAGTGGTGTACTGAGATCCTGTTTTTCCTGCAGTCGTATGTCCTGGTCCTTTGCAGCCTGAAATGATATGTAGCCCAGTCAGCCTCTGTGTTAAGCGCTGTAGCTGGCCTGTGATTTTCACAGTTCTCTGCTGATAAAGTATTTTGGTTGCATTAACCCATGTATTTCAGCCACTTAACGTCTTAGAGTTGTTCTGATGAAGCACAGACCTTTTAGAGGTCAGCTCACCCGTGGCTTCCTCATCACCCGTGCCGACACTGACTGACTCACTCATGGTATCATCAACACCATAGTGAAGTATGCAAATTATTCCTGTCCAATGGTACCTACTGACCCAATTGGGAACGTAATCAGAGTAACGATGAAAATGCAAGCCAAACCAAGCCAAGCCAATGTGAAAAATGCAAGCCAAACTCAAAGCCAATGTGAAAAATGCAAGCAGCGATTAATCTGGTATCATCAGAGGTTCTTATGCTGTACACCTCATCATACTGGGTGCCTTCCAGTGGTGCACCGAGTGAGATGGCTAACATCTGTCACTTTTTTTTTAAAACTGCTCACTTTCCCTGAGGGAGAAGAGTGTGCCATGGAAGTTCTGCTTTGGTAGAATGTTTTGGCTCTGGACTTTTTCTTGGGAAGATTTGGGGTTATTTATTTTGGTGTGTTTTTTTCTTTTTCTACAGCTCTAGGTTAGGGGAGATGCATTCAAAAGGATGCAACTTGTTCTTGGAAGGGCAGGAGAAGAGATGAGTGGTCGTCCTAGTTTCTGGAGTGGGATTGAGAGCATTGGGAAGGCTCATTTCATAGACTTGAATCAGCGTGTAAAAAGGCCATTTTTCAAAGCAAGAAAATGGTCTGCTGGTCATTTTTACTGGTGATTCAGATTACTCAGAAAATTTAATGCCTCAGATGTGGCAAACGCTAAGTGCTACGCAGCCTCTGGAGTGGACTGGAAGATTAAAATTAATGACAACTTTGAACAGGTGGGTTGGGAGTTTTGAGGAGTGACAGAGAGAGATGTCCGTTTGGTCAGGCAACTTGAAAGTTGAGCTGCATAGTGTCCATCTGATCCCCCTAGATTGCAGTAAGAAAGACAGTGAGTACAATATAAACCTTGAAAAATATTTAATGAGGAGCTTTTCAGCACATGCATGACAGTGGGTGTGGATGCAGTCAGTATCTACCTTCCTAGTCTTTGCGTGGTCCTCTCGATGTAGCTGTAAGTGGCAGTATTCATCTTTTAGACTTGGGTTTATCATTTAAAGTCTATGTCTCCCTAGGTCTCTCTGTCTTGTTGATGGAATAAGAGTTTCCTTCAGAGAGCCATTCAAAGTACCTAGATTTACACCAACTTTAGCCATCTTAAATGCCTTTGTAGGTGCTGCGTAACTACAATTCACAGGCCTTTGGCTTTCTTTTTATCTTATTCTGTTATTGAAGCTACCCCTTCTGCATTCAGGTTTCTCATGGGTTCTCTGGGTTTAAATGTTTAGAAAGCATTTCATTCAGCCATCTGCTCAAGGCAGTATCCTGCAACTTAGAAAGTTGTTCATGCTTGGGATTTTGTTTGTTCCATTGAAATGGAGAACATGAGGTACCAATTCCTTTCAGCGGACATGGATGGAGCAGGTTCAGAATTCTGGGAAACTGTTTCAGGGTCGAATTTGTTTTGGTAGGATTCTACTGAAGGTGCTAAAGGTGACCTAAATTGCTAGGGATGATCATAGGTGCAGGTTTGAAGGGACGGTAACTTCTAGCAGGGAAAAGATGGAGCAGTAGATGAGCAGGAACACGTTCATTGGGAGTTTGAATGACTTGACCGAGGTCATGCACCAAACCCACAGCAGAGTCAGAACAAGACTCAAAGCTACAAATTTCTTCTGCAACATCTTCATCTTGGGACATTCAGCCATTCATTTCAACAGGGAGGTGCTATGCAGCTCAGAAGTGGGGGTTAAGAGACTCGATTAATTACTTGTTTACCAAAATCTCTTTGCTTAGGCACATCCATTCAAAGCGAACCCTTCTAATCACTGGCCTTGTGATCTCAAGTGTTTCTTACTGATCATTGTCAAATGCTTGCACAGTGATGCTGTGGTTCTAAGTCGCAGTGGGCATCTTGTTACCAAGCTTGCTGCTTTGTAAAGATGCGGAATCATCGTGCCAGTAATAGCATCCTCTGTCCATTTCCCACCCTGCTCCCCACCCCCTACTTGGCTGTTTACTTGTATGTTTGTATTTGGCGAAAAAAAATATCCCTTTGCCATAAAGAGCGCAATGTCCAAGCTGCGACTCGCATTAGTGCATTTTATTTGCTCTTGCTGTCACATGGTCCCTGCGGGTCATAATTCACTGTGGTTGTCATCACAGAACAACCTTGCTGGCCCTGTTATTGTTATTGGGTCCAGAAAGACGAGTTGCGGACCTTTTCCAAGTGCTATTTCTGTCGACCGCTAAAAACCTTCAGAACAAAGTTGCCTGTTTTTTAGTGGTGTGAGCCAGACTCTTTATCTGCCTGCAAGCTTTCTGAATCTTAGCACATTGTGAAGATAGCTCCAGGTATTGCAGAGGAGAGCCTAGTTTACTCTTGAATATACTCTGAGCAAGGGTAAGCTTCAGGCCCTGACTGCTGGTATTAAGTACTACTGCTTAAATCACTTTTGCTTAGCTTCTGGTTTGCTTGTAACAGAAGAGTGAGCTCACCTCTGCTTTCAAGCTCCCATGTAAAAGGCGTGCTGCTGACCACCACATAGACTGCCTAATGTTGGTGTGGGCAGCCCAGTGCTGGTCTATGCTGTAAGGAGCTCATTAGGAATACAGTAGCAGGACTGGAAAAAGGCATTGTATATTCCACTGGCTTCAGGATAACAGTTGTCAAATGCCTGCTATTCTGCTCTGCATTTCAACTCTTTTGGGTATTACTTGCAATGCTAATTTGGAGTAAACCTTCCAAGCTGTATGAAGCTGTACAGTATATAGGTAAAGAAACGGCCAGTTCCATAATCCTGCAGATTATGGAAGAAAACACTTTCTAAATACATCGTGGGTGTTGGGAGGGTGGGATTTCTGGAAAGATTTGATGTTGATGTTCATGGGAAAGTTTAAAACCAGAAGCGTAGGAAAGGTCCCCGTATTTTCTCTTATTTTAGGGCGAAGGATGAGGAAGTTGTATCAGTTTAATTCCGATGGGGAAGTCTTAAGTATTTCTTTGCTGAGGGACATATCTTAAGGCAGCAAGAAAGAGACAAATGGATAGGTGCACTCCCACGGCTTCCTCCTTTCACAGCTGTCAGGGCACATGCTGAAGCAGCACAGAGGGAAAGCTCAGGCCTAATGCGGAATGGGAACTGTACAAAGCTGAGTTCTCATCCGGCAGCTTAACGACTGGTGCTGTAGGCAGATCACTTCAGAAAATGCCTCCATTTCTGTCCTGTCTGTAAAACGGGGATTAAAATCTTGGCTTTCTTAAAGGATTTAGTAATCTACTCACAGGAAGAAGTATATGTATCTAAGGAATCAGGGATTAGTTTGGTTCTGTATAAAATTAGTTGAAGCAAGGTCATTGCTCTGATGTTAATGCCTCACCAGGGTCCAGCTAGACTGTCCAGTGGTTCTAGACTAGTGCCTTTCAGACGCTTGCACTAGCACAGTTGAGATCAAAGGTTTTTGATGAAGCAAAACACAAACAAGAAGAGAGTGATTTTCTCTGCCTCTTTTTGTGTATGTTCTTGTAAGCCTAGATAAAGAACACCTTCCTTTGTTACTCATTTATTGGCCCATAGGAGAGGATAACAATCCTTTATTATAGAATTGTTTGGGGGATTTTTTTTCAGTCCCGTGTAAGGCTCGTGACAATGCTGAAGGTCACGAGTTGCAACCACCTTCATGACCCGTGGCGGGGGCTGTTAAGCTTAGGCAAAACAGGATTATTCACTAGTGTGAAATGCTCAGATAAGCTGTTCAAATAGTTGACAAAAACATTTCCGCGCCCGGCCGCAGCTCTTCCCTGCCGCAGCCGCCTGCGCTCCTGTCCGCACCCGAAGCCCCGTGCCCGCAGAGGCAGCTGGGTCTGGAGCTGCCAGCGCCAGCAGCCCCAGAGCAGAATGAGCTCCCTGAGCAGAGGCCGAGGCTCATATACCCCAGGCCCCGCCCCCGGGCAAGTGGTGGGGATGGGACACAAGGGGGGGCGGTGCCGGGGGGGGGTGGGCAGCAAGGCACACCAACGGGAGGGTGGGGCATGGGGCAAAAAAGTCACGCCCGGGGGGGGCGGTGCTGGGGTGGGGTGCAGAATAACAAAGGCAAACCCGGGAAGGGGAGGGGGTGGGGGCCGGGCAGGGCACGGCCACTGTCGGCGAGGCCATGGGGGGGGCGGTGCTGGGGCGAGGTGCAAAGCAGCAAGGCACGCCCACGGGGGGGGGCGGTGCCGGGGCAGAAAAGGCACACCCGGGGGGGGGGTCGGGGGGGGGCAAGCAGGGCACGCCTACAGTGGCCAGTGCCGAAGAACGGCAGCAAGGCACGCTCGCGGCGGGGGGGGGAGGCGCCGGGTGGATTTGGGGCCAGGCACACCCACCCTTAGCAAGGCCACCGAGTTGGGGGTGGCATGGGAAAAACCCCACCTGAAGGCAGAGACAGGGGTATGGGGGGGCATAGACAGGTGCAGACGTGGGGCGCATCCTCACGGCTGCTCGATAGTCTCACCTTCAAGTCCTAGGAAGGGAAATGCGGTCACCAACACGCCTCACAAAAAACAAGTTGCCATCCTGCAGGAAGTTCAGAATTCCGGGAAAATCCAGTGCACCTAGAACAAAACAGCACCAAAACTATCAGTTAAAAAAAAAGGCTGTGTGTTTTAAAACCCCCCTGTCACCCCTGAACACCCCGTAGGAAACTGCCGACGTTAAAAAAAAAAAAAAAAAAAAAACAAACCAAAAAAACCCCAAAACCCAAGCTGCATCCCAGGGCGCTCTCTCCTGTGGGTGCCGCTGGACCCTGCCCAGTCCCACAGCTCTCGCCTCGCCCAGAAGGAGCTCCCTGGGCAGAGCCCGGGGCTCATCTACTCCAGGCCCCCCCGCACCGAACCGGCACTTGGGCATCCTGGAGGACTGCGGGCCCATAGAGCGCAAGTTCGGAGGACTGAGGGGCACTTCCGGCATCATGGAGGACCGCGGGGAAGCGGCGGGAGCCTGCCGGAGCCCCGGAGGAGCCGGTGAGTCCCCCGCGAAACGAGTGCCGGCGGCGCCGCCGTCTCGGGGCCGCATCCGCGTCGTTTCTCTCCGGAGCTGCGGCCGGTGCTTGGAGGGGGGCGAGTGTATGGCGCCGCCGTCTTGTGAAGGCTGAGGCTGCCCGCGGCGGGGATGGGGCCGCGCGGGCAGGAGGGGACAGGCCGCCGCCCCGCCGTGCAGAGCTGCGTTCCTTGCGTGTTTCGGCAGGAATCGCTGTTGAATCCGTCTCGCTCTCGAATCCGTCTCGCTCTCCGCGGCTTCCGGGCAGTTTCTCCGCCGGCCCTGCCGGTCCGCGGTTAGGCCGGCGCGGAGCACCGGTGACGGGACCTGCGTGCGTGCGTGCGTGCGTGAGGGGCTCTTGCGAGAAGCGCCTCACAATAAGCAGGCTCAGCTCCGGGGCGGCGCTAGTAAATGGCATGGTCCTCGGGCGCCGTTAATTCGTGCCACGCGTTTGAGCTGGAATTTGAGAGAATAGTCTGTTATTTAAATGGCCCGATTGAAGAGTTGACTGGTACAGAAAGCGGGTGAACGAACGGCTCACAGCCAGCGAGCGCTCCGTGTACCGCTGCTGAAGGGAGCAGGAGCAAAGCGCAGGCACCCGACTGACACAAGAGGAAAAGGTTCATTACCGTTGGAAATCACGGTTTCGGATTGTGAATTAGGACTCTAATGAGGGGTCCGTTCACGACGACCGTTACCCTAAACTGCTCCCAATTGGTATTCTATTTCTGCTTCCCAAGGAGAAAATTTTCATCTGATGGTGCTGCGGGGGTATCTTTAATGCATCAGTTTAAGATGGCTAGTATTGTTAAACGGGCACTCATGATGCCCAGTTAGCGTTCGATCTGTTTCTAAAATGAAATCTAAGGTTTTTGTTCGTCGGATTTAATGGGCGTCGGTTTTTTCTTTTAGCTCTACTTGGAAGGAATTGGTACCCGTCCCCTCCTCCCCCCCCCCAACGGCTATGTTTAAGTTTCGGCAGTCGTGACTCCCTGTTGGTTTTCTAATTTTCCTTTTATTTTAAATCTAAATCTTTTAGCGTTATGTTAGTTCACCACCGCCCGGGAATTCTTTTAGTACCTATGTTTAAACGTAGCCGTTATTGAACGATTCCTTTTTTTATTTCTCTTTATCTAAAAATCTAAAGCTTCGATTACTCTTTTGGTTCTAAGCAGGAGTCACTGTTGCCTCCCAGCTTGCTTACAGCGGTGTGCTCGTTTAAGCGTTAGAGCCTCCCAATTAGTTTCCAGTTCAATTGGTTTAGCAGTGGTTATGTTTAAATGGAGCTGTTCACGACTCCCAATTAGTTTTCTGTCTTTATCACTTCAAGAGGGTCTCTCAACTATTCATTTTTTGAATTGCAATAGGGACCGGGAATAATTACTGCCTGGTTCATCAAGTAACATCTGCCACTAAATTTAGTCATTACTCAACCCTAGGTAATATTTCTTCTCTTTAGGCGCGCTCTGATATTTTGTGACTTTACCACGAAGTGGATTAACTAGGACGCGTGATTTTTTTCTTTTCCTGTTAGAGTTGTTTCGCTACAGGTATTCCTTCCAGTTAGTGCTCTGTTGTTGATATTCTGCTGCTTGCCCTTTGATTACATCAATGGGGAGTAAGTACTGTCTGCAAAGCGGGAAGCAATAGCTAGAGCGGACGACGGGCAGTATTTGCTCCCAAAGACTATTCTGGTTACTGTGACGGACATTTTTATTTTAAACGTTTTGACGTAAACGAGCGGTAAAAATTAAACTAATAGAAACTGACCACTTTGGAATTCCCCAGGAAAAACGACCGGAGCGAGGACGCCTGCCGCGGTCCACTTGGGACGCTCGACGGTTTTGCACTCCGTCTCCAAAGTTTGAAGCTCCGCGGAGCGCAACCTCCCCGAGCGGCGACTCGGCCTGTAGCCACCGCCCGCTCTTCTCTCCGGCTCCGCCACCCGTTTTTCCAGAGCAGCCCAAAATCCCGGGGAAGCGAACCCGCGCACAGCAGATACGCCGCGACACCAAACCTCCGGCTGTCCAGCTGCGCCGCCCCCGACCGTCGCTGCTGCGCCAACGGGAGCCTCCGGCCGACGCGGTGCCGAGCGCCCGCGACCCCGTCGGCCGCCGGCTCTGCCAGCGGCGCGGTCCGGCGAAATCCGCGACGCTGCCGAGTCTGCGGCGAGTCCGGGGCGTGTTTTTTTTAGCGAAGGAAAATGCCGTTTCAAGTCTCAAGTCCGACCTGCAAGGAAAAAGAAAGCCCGCGTAACAAGGCTAGACCCGTTCCTGTCTGTTGCAGAACTTGTACCAGCGCTACATTCTGGACGGGACCGAATGACAAAGCCGAATGACAGCCTGCAAGAATCCTCCTCTCAGAGCTCTCTGGTTGCAAAGGGACTATTGTAGATCACCAGCAGTTGTAAGACACTGAGACTCCTACTTTTCTCCATCTGCCTCCCTCAACAGAAATAAGTCCCAAAGGACAGAAAACCCCAGGAAAGGGTTGAAACCAAACCGAACCCAAAGCAAAAACCAAAACCAAGGAAAAACCGTCGGGGAAAAGAGCCCCAAAGCATCAGGAACTGTACCAAGCACCTTAAGTAACACTGAAGCGACTCGAACCAAAACAAGTGACAAAGCAGCTCAGGAGAGGTGCCAGGAAAGACAAATGAGTCCACACAGAGCAACGCCCGTGTCCTTCTGAGAGGACTAGGCAGGTGAGAGAAGGCCCTTTGAAGGCCCGTGGTTCTGAGAAGGCCACTTGTCACGCAGATTGATTCTGGTGCCTGGATGGGAAATGGAGGGGACTGAGGGGCACACGAAGGGGAGGGAGGAACTCGGACAGCTTACGGAGATGCCTGCGGTGCAAAGCCAAAAAGACGGCTGCAGGATGGCTCGGCGTCGGTGCCATCGACCCCCCCCAAAAGATGCTGTGACCCCACTTGGGGACGACAGCCTCTGGCCCCGGCGCCCCCGGGGCTGGGCAGAGGCAGCAGCGCTCGGCATAGCTGGTGGCAGGGGGCCCGACGGGGTGGAACGCGTCCCGGCAGGGCCTGGCCAGGCCCAGGAGCACATCTGGTCCTCGCTGAGGGGCTGGAGCCGATGGGGCCCTGAGGAGTACAGGGGTGGCCTGGTGTCCCCGGCCGCAGCTCTTCCCTGCCGCAGCCGCCTGCGCTCCTGTCCGCGCCCGAAGCCCCGTGCCCGCAGAGGCAGCTGGGTCTGGAGCTGCCAGCGCCAGCAGCCCCAGAGCAGAATGAGCTCCCTGAGCAGAGGCCGAGGCTCATATACCCCAGGCCCCGCCCCCGGGCAAGTGGTGGGGATGGGACACAAGGGGGGGCGGTGCCGGGGGGTGGGGGGGGGGGTGGGGGGGGTGGGCAGCAAGGCACGCCAACGGGAGGGTGGGGCATGGGGCAAAAAAGTCACGCCCGGGGGGGGGGGGCGGTGCTGGGGTGGGGTGCAGAATAACAAAGGCAAACCCGGGAAGGGGAGGGGGTGGGGGCCGGGCAGGGCACGGCCGCTGTCGGCGAGGCCATGGGGGGGGCGGTGCTGGGGCGAGGTGCAAAGCAGCAAGGCACTCCCACGGGGGGGGGGGGCGGTGCCGGGGCAGAAAAGGCACACCCGGGGGGGGGGTCGGGGGGGGGGGCAAGCAGGGCACGCCTACAGTGGCCAGTGCCGAAGAACGGCAGCAAGGCACGCTCGCGGCGGGGGGGGGGGAGGCGCCGGGTGGATTTGGGGCCAGGCACACCCACCCTTAGCAAGGCCACCGAGTTGGGGGTGGCATGGGAAAAACCCCACCTGAAGGCAGAGACAGGGGTATGGGGGGGCATAGACAGGTGCAGACGTGGGGCGCATCCTCACGGCTGCTCGATAGTCTCACCTTCAAGTCCTAGGAAGGGAAATGCGGTCACCAACACGCCTCACAAAAAACAAGTTGCCATCCTGCAGGAAGTTCAGAATTCCGGGAAAATCCAGTGCACCTAGAACAAAACAGCACCAAAACTATCAGTTAAAAAAAAAGGCTGTGTGTTTTAAAACCCTCCTGTCACCCCTGAACACCCCGTAGGAAACTGCCGACGTTAAAAAAAAAAAAAAAAAACAAAAACCAAACCAAAAAAACCCCAAAACCCAAGCTGCATCCCAGGGCGCTCTCTCCTGTGGGTGCCGCTGGACCCTGCCCAGTCCCACAGCTCTCGCCTCGCCCAGAAGGAGCTCCCTGGGCAGAGCCCGGGGCTCATCTACTCCAGGCCCCCCCGCACCGAACCGGCACTTGGGCATCCTGGAGGACTGCGGGCCCATAGAGCGCAAGTTCGGAGGACTGAGGGGCACTTCCGGCATCATGGAGGACCGCGGGGAAGCGGCGGGAGCCTGCCGGAGCCCCGGAGGAGCCGGTGAGTCCCCCGCGAAACGAGTGCCGGCGGCGCCGCCGTCTCGGGGCCGCATCCGCGTCGTTTCTCTCCGGAGCTGCGGCCGGTGCTTGGAGGGGGGCGAGTGTATGGCGCCGCCGTCTTGTGAAGGCTGAGGCTGCCCGCGGCGGGGATGGGGCCGCGCGGGCAGGAGGGGACAGGCCGCCGCCCCGCCGTGCAGAGCTGCGTTCCTTGCGTGTTTCGGCAGGAATCGCTGTTGAATCCGTCTCGCTCTCGAATCCGTCTCGCTCTCCGCGGCTTCCGGGCAGTTTCTCCGCCGGCCCTGCCGGTCCGCGGTTAGGCCGGCGCGGAGCACCGGTGACGGGACCTGCGGGCGTGCGGGCGTGCGTGCGTGCGTGCGTGAGGGGCTCTTGCGAGAAGCGCCTCACAATAAGCAGGCTCAGCTCCGGGGCGGCGCTAGTAAATGGCATGGTCCTCGGGCGCCGTTAATTCGTGCCACGCGTTTGAGCTGGAATTTGAGAGAATAGTCTGTTATTTAAATGGCCCGATTGAAGAGTTGACTGGTACAGAAAGCGGGTGAACGAACGGCTCACAGCCAGCGAGCGCTCCGTGTACCGCTGCTGAAGGGAGCAGGAGCAAAGCGCAGGCACCCGACTGACACAAGAGGAAAAGGTTCATTACCGTTGGAAATCACGGTTTCGGATTGTGAATTAGGACTCTAATGAGGGGTCCGTTCACGACGACCGTTACCCTAAACTGCTCCCAATTGGTATTCTATTTCTGCTTCCCAAGGAGAAAATTTTCATCTGATGGTGCTGCGGGGGTATCTTTAATGCATCAGTTTAAGATGGCTAGTATTGTTAAACGGGCACTCATGATGCCCAGTTAGCGTTCGATCTGTTTCTAAAATGAAATCTAAGGTTTTTGTTCGTCGGATTTAATGGGCGTCGGTTTTTTCTTTTAGCTCTACTTGGAAGGAATTGGTACCCGTCCCCTCCTCCCCCCCCCCAACGGCTATGTTTAAGTTTCGGCAGTCGTGACTCCCTGTTGGTTTTCTAATTTTCCTTTTATTTTAAATCTAAATCTTTTAGCGTTATGTTAGTTCACCACCGCCCGGGAATTCTTTTAGTACCTACGTTTAAACGTAGCCGTTATTGAACGATTCCTTTTTTTATTTCTCTTTATCTAAAAATCTAAAGCTTCGATTACTCTTTTGGTTCTAAGCAGGAGTCACTGTTGCCTCCCAGCTTGCTTACAGCGGTGTGCTCGTTTAAGCGTTAGAGCCTCCCAATTAGTTTCCAGTTCAATTGGTTTAGCAGTGGTTATGTTTAAATGGAGCTGTTCACGACTCCCAATTAGTTTTCTGTCTTTATCACTTCAAGAGGGTCTCTCAACTATTCATTTTTTGAATTGCAATAGGGACCGGGAATAATTACTGCCTGGTTCATTAAGTAACATCTGCCACTAAATTTAGTCATTACTCAACCCTAGGTAATATTTCTTCTCTTTAGGCGCGCTCTGATATTTTGTGACTTTACCACGAAGTGGATTAACTAGGACGCGTGATTTTTTTCTTTTCCTGTTAGAGTTGTTTCGCTACAGGTATTCCTTCCAGTTAGTGCTCTGTTGTTGATATTCTGCTGCTTGCCCTTTGATTACATCAATGGGGAGTAAGTACTGTCTGCAAAGCGGGAAGCAATAGCTAGAGCGGACGACGGGCAGTATTTGCTCCCAAAGACTATTCTGGTTACTGTGACGGACATTTTTATTTTAAACGTTTTGACGTAAACGAGCGGTAAAAATTAAACTAATAGAAACTGACCACTTTGGAATTCCCCAGGAAAAACGACCGGAGCGAGGACGCCTGCCGCGGTCCACTTGGGACGCTCGACGGTTTTGCACTCCGTCTCCAAAGTTTGAAGCTCCGCGGAGCGCAACCTCCCCGAGCGGCGACTCGGCCTGTAGCCACCGCCCGCTCTTCTCTCCGGCTCCGCCACCCGTTTTTCCAGAGCAGCCCAAAATCCCGGGGAAGCGAACCCGCGCACAGCAGATACGCCGCGACACCAAACCTCCGGCTGTCCAGCTGCGCCGCCCCCGACCGTCGCTGCTGCGCCAACGGGAGCCTCCGGCCGACGCGGTGCCGAGCGCCCGCGACCCCGTCGGCCGCCGGCTCTGCCAGCGGCGCGGTCCGGCGAAATCCGCGACGCTGCCGAGTCTGCGGCGAGTCCGGGGCGTGTTTTTTTAGCGAAGGAAAATGCCGTTTCAAGTCTCAAGTCCGACCTGCAAGGAAAAAGAAAGCCCGCGTAACAAGGCTAGACCCGTTCCTGTCTGTTGCAGAACTTGTACCAGCGCTACATTCTGGACGGGACCGAATGACAAAGCCGAATGACAGCCTGCAAGAATCCTCCTCTCAGAGCTCTCTGGTTGCAAAGGGACTATTGTAGATCACCAGCAGTTGTAAGACACTGAGACTCCTACTTTTCTCCATCTGCCTCCCTCAACAGAAATAAGTCCCAAAGGACAGAAAACCCCAGGAAAGGGTTGAAACCAAACCGAACCCAAAGCAAAAACCAAAACCAAGGAAAAACCGTCGGGGAAAAGAGCCCCAAAGCATCAGGAACTGTACCAAGCACCTTAAGTAACACTGAAGCGACTCGAACCAAAACAAGTGACAAAGCAGCTCAGGAGAGGTGCCAGGAAAGACAAATGAGTCCACACAGAGCAACGCCCGTGTCCTTCTGAGAGGACTAGGCAGGTGAGAGAAGGCCCTTTGAAGGCCCGTGGTTCTGAGAAGGCCACTTGTCACGCAGATTGATTCTGGTGCCTGGATGGGAAATGGAGGGGACTGAGGGGCACACGAAGGGGAGGGAGGAACTCGGACAGCTTACGGAGATGCCTGCGGTGCAAAGCCAAAAAGACGGCTGCAGGATGGCTCGGCGTCGGTGCCATCGACCCCCCCCAAAAGATGCTGTGACCCCACTTGGGGACGACAGCCTCTGGCCCCGGCGCCCCCGGGGCTGGGCAGAGGCAGCAGCGCTCGGCATAGCTGGTGGCAGGGGGCCCGACGGGGTGGAACGCGTCCCGGCAGGGCCTGGCCAGGCCCAGGAGCACATCTGGTCCTCGCTGAGGGGCTGGAGCCGATGGGGCCCTGAGGAGTACAGGGGTGGCCTGGTGTCCCCGGCCGCAGCTCTTCCCTGCCGCAGCCGCCTGCGCTCCTGTCCGCGCCCGAAGCCCCGTGCCCGCAGAGGCAGCTGGGTCTGGAGCTGCCAGCGCCAGCAGCCCCAGAGCAGAATGAGCTCCCTGAGCAGAGGCCGAGGCTCATATACCCCAGGCCCCGCCCCCGGGCAAGTGGTGGGGATGGGACACAAGGGGGGGCGGTGCCGGGGGGGGGGGGGTGGGGGTGGGGGGGGTGGGCAGCAAGGCACGCCAACGGGAGGGTGGGGCATGGGGCAAAAAAGTCACGCCCGGGGGGGGCGGTGCTGGGGTGGGGTGCAGAATAACAAAGGCAAACCCGGGAAGGGGAGGGGGTGGGGGCCGGGCAGGGCACGGCCACTGTCGGCGAGGCCATGGGGGGGGCGGTGCTGGGGCGAGGTGCAAAGCAGCAAGGCACTCCCACGGGGGGGGGGCGGTGCCGGGGCAGAAAAGGCACACCCGGGGGGGGGGGTCGGGGGGGGGCAAGCAGGGCACGCCTACAGTGGCCAGTGCCGAAGAACGGCAGCAAGGCACGCTCGCGGCGGGGGGGGGAGGCGCCGGGTGGATTTGGGGCCAGGCACACCCACCCTTAGCAAGGCCACCGAGTTGGGGGTGGCATGGGAAAAACCCCACCTGAAGGCAGAGACAGGGGTATGGGGGGGCATAGACAGGTGCAGACGTGGGGCGCATCCTCACGGCTGCTCGATAGTCTCACCTTCAAGTCCTAGGAAGGGAAATGCGGTCACCAACACGCCTCACAAAAAACAAGTTGCCATCCTGCAGGAAGTTCAGAATTCCGGGAAAATCCAGTGCACCTAGAACAAAACAGCACCAAAACTATCAGTTAAAAAAAAGGCTGTGTGTTTTAAAACCCTCCTGTCACCCCTGAACACCCCCTAGGAAACTGCTGACATAAAAACAAGAAAAAAAAAAAGCCCAAGCTTCATCCCAGGGCACTTTCTACTGTGGGTGCTGCTGGACCCTGCCTAGTCCCAGAGTTCTTGCCTCGCACATAAGAAGGAGCTTCCTGGGAGAGCTCGGGGCTCATCTACCCCAGGCCCCAACCACCACCCTTCCCACAATCATAGGCAACTGGGTAAACTGAGACACGGAGAGAGGGGACCTAGAAATGCCAGTTTCACAAGCAATGAGGAAGAATGAAATCAGAGCTGGTGGGGTGCCAGAAAGGAAACGACATAGAAAGGAAAGGTAGAAGGTGACACTTTACAGGGCAATGCTAGCAAAAGAGCAAAAAGCTTTGGGGAACTAGACAGCCTGAAAGGCAGACAGAGGCAGGGACAGGCAAGGAGGCAGGCAGAGATCCAGAGAACCGGGGCAGGGATGGCCCTGGACACACACGAGGGGACACGTGGCTCCTGGTGCCAACGGCAGACCTTCACCGCCCCGAGGCTTTTCTCTCTGTCTCTGCCCCTTCCTCCTCCACAGTGCCAGCTGCCTGACCTTAGGAGCAGGCGGTGGGTGACTCAATGCACTTCTCTCACGAGGTTTCCTGGACGTGCAGCAGCTCACACGTGTGCAGCCAACAGAGGAGCCAAGGTCCTGGTGCTGTGTTATGGTGGCATTCTCTGTTGTGGATGGGTGGGAGGGATCATTCCTTGCCACAGGGACCAGCTGGAGACAGTTGCCTGTGGAAGCCCCTTGGTTTGACTCCTCAGCCAGCTCCTGCAGGCAGGCATGCCCAGGCAGCCCCCTTCATAGCCCAAAGTAGGGCCAGCCCCATCATTAGCCTCACTGGCCACACCTGCCCCAGCTGGAGCCCATCAGGAACAGGGGCCTGGGCAAAGCCCCACAGCACATGGCCCCCTCCCCCGCACCTGCCCACAGCTACGAGCTCTGCACCCAGGGGCTTGAATACCATCCAGGGGCACAGAGGAGGCAGGAAAAGTTTACTCACCTCTGCCCAGAACAAATCCTGGCACTTAGGTGGCTACAAGGCTCAGTGTGCAAACACAGCAAACGCAGCAGGAGAGAAGGGAAAAAGCAGGAGGAAGGTAGAGAAGAGGTGGGGGACAGGCAGCCAGTAAACAGGATGCTGCAAACAGGAGAGGGACAGGGAGCAGGACAGTAGCATAGAGAGAGGAGTACTGGGACACTGAGCGAAAAACTCAGGGAGAGATGGAGGAATACATAAGAGCGAGGAGGAGCAGGAGAGAGAGGCCAAAGGGAGCAGCAGGACCACAAGGCAGGGACAAGACAAGGGACAGCGAAATATTGTAAAGCAATAGGGGAAAAGAAACAGAGGCAAGAACTAACACATAGGGTCAGGAAGACAAAAAGAGGGAGCCTTACAAAGACAATGTAAAAAGTGACACCATTTCCACCCCCATCTTGACTTCCACATTTTCCCTGACTTCGCACCCCATCTCAGCCTCCACTTTCTTCCAGCCCTGCCTCTCCCCCTGGCTTGAGGGGAAGCCCCAGTGCAATCAGGAAGGTGTTAGGCTGTCCATCAGGCTCCCACAGCAAAGGGGCCAGGACAGAAAGCCATTGCTGGCCCTCCCCATCCCTGGGCAGCCCTTTCCCAGGCAGCAGAAGGAGCGGCAGGCAGGGCAGCAGAGGTGGACCGGGACACACACAGGAGAACGTGTGACTCACCCCAGCTCCTGGCACCAGCTCAGATCTTCAGCACCCCAACACTTTTCTCTCAACTCCCCTCCACTGCCAGGCTGGCCAGCAGCTCACACACACAGCCGATGCAGGCACCAAGCTGCCAGCAACGTGTGCTGGTGGTCTGCTCCATCATGGACAGCTCAGGGGGATCCTTCCTTACCACAGGGACCAGCCATTCCATTCTGGAAGTACCTCCAGCTACCTCCTCAGCCAGTTCCCCTTTATCAGCTCCCTCAGGCAGCCCCTTTATAGCCCACAGGAGGGCCGGCCCTGTTATTAGCCCCACTGGCCACACCTGGAGCCCATCAGGAACAGGGGCCACAGGCAAGAACAAGCACCCAGGGACAAGGAGCTCTGAAGAGGGAGATGTAGGAAGAAAATGTAAAAAGCAATACTGCTTTTCCACTCTCCCACCCACCCCTGCCCTTGGGAAAGCCTGATGGAAACCATGAGACTTCAGGGTGTCCCTGCTGGGTGCCCCTCATTCCCCCTGATATCTACTGGTGATGGCATTTTGGGCCCAAGGAAGTGCCAGAGTGATGTTTGGAATGCAAACAGTTTATTTAAAACAGTTTGCGTCTGGAGCAGCAGTTCTTGTAGTGGTGGGGGCAAGGCAGGTGCATGGAGCAGGGACAAGGGGGGGACACAAAACATGGTAATGGGAGGCAGGTGCAAGGCACACCCATGGGGGGGGGGGGGGGGGGGGAGGAAGGCAGGTGCACAGGGGGAGGATAGGGTGTGAGCTATGCACACCCATAAAGTGGGTACAAAAATCTGTCAGGGATAACCTGATTGAGGAAGATGAAGTTGACCTTGACAGTATTCCAGTATACCCTTGAAAAGACGGAAGAAGTGGATGAAGAATGTTGTAAACAAGTTTGAGGAAGTTATAAGAGACTGAGCAAGAAGAGACTGAGCAAGTAATACCACAGAGCAGAAACTTGGCAAGAGAACAGTAGGTACAGTGAGAAATACAGTAGGAGCTCCAGCCAATCATTATGTGAATGGAGTTGAATGGACAAAGCTATTGAGCGAATCATTTTAGCAGCCTTAGTGCATGAACAGGTGGACAGATAAGAAAGGTTATAAAAGGGTACGCTTTTTCTGCTGCACCATCTCAGCCATCTTGGTTTTTGCAACTTAATAAAGAGTGCCTTCTTACATATACTCTTGTCGTTGTCCATCCCTACCGTGAAAAAAAGCAGGCAAGGCAGGCCCATGGGAGGCAGGGACATGACAAGTAGGGCCAGGCACACACACGGGAGTCAAGGCCACAAAGATCGGGGTGGCATGGGAAAAACCCCACCTGAAGGCAGAGACAGGGGTATGGGGGGGCATAGACAGGTGCAGATGTGGTGCACATCCTCATGCTACTCGATAATCTCACCTTCAGTCCTAGGAAAGGAAATGGGATCACAAACCCTTGTCACAAGAAACAAGTTGCCATCCTGCAGGAAGTTCAGAATTCCAGGAAAATCCAGTGCACCTATGTCTTGGTTTGAAAGACAGGTGTCTGTGGAGGAAGGCAGGAGCCTCCCTTGAAATGGAAAGTGCAACCCCCTTCCCTCCAAACTATTATAATTTTGAAATTAACGGGCGTTCAGGCAAAGATATGGGGAATAGGAATAACAGTTCTTTACTAATATATATATATATAACACACCGCAGGGAAAAACCAAACAACCCACTGGTTTACACTGACAGAGTCAGGAATACAACCTGACACCCTGTTAGGGTGGCAGTAGCAGTCCGATAAGATGCTGGCTGCAGTCCTCCTGAAGCGATGGATGTAGTTCTGTGGAAGCAGCAATCAGGTAAAAGAGTCTGGTCTTCCTCCGAAGGTCCAGTGGTAGGTAGGTAGCTCTTGTCCTCTGGAACTCCAGTGGGGGGAAAAGCTCCTCTGGGAATCCACTGGAAGAAGGCTGCTAGGGTGTTCAAAATCTCCGTTTTTATTTGGCATGGACTGCTTGGCTCCTTCCCCCCCGCCCCCCCCCCCCCCGGGCGGAGCATCTCACAATGGGATGGGGAGTCGTGAGGCAGTTCCTTGATGGGCCATTAACAGGAGATAGTCCAGGAGCGAGTTATCGATGAGTCAGGCGATAAGGCATTGTTGTGCCCAGTAACAGGAGATAGTCCGGGGGGGGGGAGGCAGAGAGCACCGCCCCACCTGGTCTCAACAGCTCCTGAAGATGGTAATAGAATATTTTTTTCTTTTGGCACATTTTACACTGTAACCCAGGACAACCTAGAACAAAACCACAGCAAAACTGTCAGTTAAAAAAGCTGTGTGTTTTAGAACCCTCTCATCACCCCTTAACACTCCGTATGAAACTGCTGACAAATAATAAAAAAAAAAGCCCAAGCTGCATCCCAGGGCTCTCTGTACTGTGGGTGCTGCTGGAGCTTGCCCAATCCCACAGCTCTCACCTCGCACAGAAGGAGCTCCCTGGGCAGAGCCCGGGACTCATCTACCCCAGGCCCCGCCCACTGCCTTTCCAAACATCCCCCGGGGAAGGGGCCGCCGCGGGGCACAAAGGTGAGAGCGTCCGGTGCGTAGCCCACTCACTGTAGGCGGTAGCAGGAGAGAGCGCGGTAGCAGGAGAGAGCGCGGCAGCGCGCACCCGGAGCTGCAGTACCGTCTTTTGGTCACAGGGTGGCAGCAGGGTGCGCGGCAGCGCCGCCGGGGCTGCATAACCGCTTTTTGGTCATAGGGTGGCAGCAGGGAGGGCGGAAAGCTCCGCTGGGCCTGCAGTACCGACTTTCGATCACAGGGTGGCAGCAGGGAGCGCGGCAGCGCCTTCGGGGCTGCAGTACTGCTTTTCGGTCACAGGGTGGCAGCAGGGAGTGCGGCATCGCCTTCGGGACTGCAGTACTGCTTTTCGGTCACAGGGTGGCAGCAGGGAGTGCGGCAGCGCCTTCGGGACTGCAGTACTGCTTTTCGGTCACAGGGTGGCAGCAGGGAGTGCGGCAGCGCCTTCGGGACTGCAGTACTGCTTTTCGGTCACAGGGTGGCAGCAGAGCGCCACCGCACACGCGCGTGTACCACGCCCCAGTACCCAACCCTAGTCAAATCGTGGTAGCAGAGCGCGCCGCAGGGGGCCGCCAGCGCGCATGCGCGTACCCCGGCCTGCAGTACCGCACACCCCCCACGCGCAGGCAGCACAAAGCGCCGTTTCACGCAGCACCCCCGTGCGGTCACAGCGGCGCAGCAGCACCTGCGTCTTTCTCTGACACTGGGGGTACAGGGGGACCCGGAGAGGGGTGGGGGATGACCGACACCAACGACTCTCCCCGGCATAACCCACAGACGAGCACTCACCTGCCACAGCCCACGAGACAGAATCCATGCTCGATGCCTGCCCCCGCCAGATCATGGACACCGGCTGCCGCACAAGCAGAGGGGTGGGGGGGCGTCCGCCAAAGGACGGTGCCGTGGCTCTTGCTCGCACTCGGCTCTGCCACGTTCCCCGTCCCGGACCACGCCCGGACGGGCTCCCCAGAGCAACAACTGCCCCTTTCCCCACCGGACAGCCGTGGCAGAAAGCTTGGACAGAGACAGAGCTGGCCCCGTGGGGCGAGAGCACTGAGCCACCGGCAGGCAAACCTGGGGGGGGGGGGGGGGGAGCTGCTGCGCAGCACCGGACACTCACAGCAAGACATCGGGAAACAAAAGGCCCCAGCCATAGTTCAGCACATTAGAAGAACAACACAGAAGCAAGGAGAGGAATTCAATAGAACGAGGGACAGGCGAGCAGTCGAACTGAAGGAGACCAGCCCGAAATACAGACACATCCTCTACAAACCAGAGTGATTTGAATACTTAACACTCCATAGAAAGACAAACAGATACGATTTCCAACCCCTTCTTAGCAGAAAAGCAACTGCTCTTGCTCGTGTTTGATGCCCTTCCTTAAAGCGCTGCTGCAGAACAAGGCTGTACACCCCCATCTAGATCTATGCTTACACCTGTCTCCAAAATACACAGTTGTTATTTGACTCTGCTCCTGCCCCACCTTGTTCTATCATGTCACATGATTAGAAACCAAGTACTTCAGAGCGCTCTGTCAAAACACAGGGAAGAAACTCAGTAACATGCAGCTGCCTCTGGCTTGGAAAGAGTTAGAGAAACCCCTGACCGCTTAAGTACACCTCATACATTACATGCTGTACTGATTCGGCAGCGAGTTTAAACCGCGTTAGTCATTCTGCCAATTATACAATTTTAACTTTCTCTACAGTTTCATATATGACAGGAAAAGATCAGTGAAATAATAGATCCCCCACATGGTTTTACTCATTAAAAAGAAAAAAAAAAAAGAAATTCAAATCCCCAGGGCTGCAACAGGTAAGGCCACCGAACAGGACTGGCAGATGCGCTAAGGCTTCTGGCTGTACCAAAGCACGCAGAGGAACATTTTTTAATCGTATCTCGACCGTTGCAACCAAGAATGTAAAGACCAGTGACGCCATCCACTTTTGGAACACCTGCTATGCTTCAGTCTTTGGAAACAAATTGACTTTGCTGTTGTTTTGTTTTTCAAAAGAGGGCAAAAAGTCTCACTGCTCATGACTTCTACAGCCAAGCACACAGAGTCCGACAGGCAGTTCGTACAACGCAATTTCTTTGAAGGAGAAAGATTTCCATTCCGGGAAAATCCCTTTTCCAACTGAAATCAAAGTTACGCACTGCAGGACAACGGTCCCTGGTCCCTCAGCTTCGCTTCCAGCGGGCTGGGGATCCGCGTCCATCCTCAGCAGAAACCACATCAACTAACCTGATTACTCCTGCAGTTGCCACGTTCCTCCTCATCGCCTACAGAAAAAAAAAAAAAAAAAAAAACCCACACACACTGCTGACAGTGGTAGTTGTCACACGGGTCACCACAGACCTCCTCGAAACACCCTCCTCCTCAAAAGGAACGTGGTCTTCCGCTCAACTGCTCCGCACCGATTCCCGTGTTGGACGCTGCAGCTGTCATCGCTTGTGGCCCCCCTAAGGTAGCAACAGACAGAGAAATACCGTCACGCTTGGGAGAAATCACCAGCCCCACGCTCCTCCTTGCTGCTCCTTAGCTCACCACCTCAAAAGCTCACCCAACTCCAAAGGCAGCTGCGTAACACCTGCACAACCGCACAGAAACGCTTGACCGAGCTGCCGCAGGATGCTCCGCTCTTGGACGCCGGCCCGGCTGACAACCGCCTCGCCTCCTCAGGCCGCTGGTCGGCGCGCAGCTTCGCCCCTCCGAGGCTACGTGCGTGACCTGCGAAAGCCAAAACAAAAGGCACGTGCTGAGATACCGCCCGAAACCACAGCCTGCCCGTGCCCATTCCCCTCTCCTCCTCCTCTACCTCGGCCGCCCACCCACCCTACCTCTGCCAGCTGCCGCATTGAGGCTCCGGTACCACCTGTAAAACACAACCCATAAGGGATGCTTATAAACTTCACAAACGACACAACGCCTGAAAAGTAACTTCTCTGCTGCAGCCCACCAGTCCCAGCTCACCTCGCCCCAGCCACCCGCAGTGCCGATACCCTGCTTCGCTCGCTACTTCGTGCCTTTGGAATACAACAAACCTACCAAGACCTGTCAGCTGCTCACACAGCCATCGGCCGCATCTGCCCGCTGACACTGCGTGCCAACCCACCTTCTTATGGCCGCTCCCCCGCCCCTCCTCTAACCCTTTGGTGCACGGCTCGTCTCACTGCATCTGAAAACGGCATCGAACGAGTCACCCGGCTGCGGAGCAACAGCTTAACGGTTCCGGAG
The DNA here is from genome assembly GCF_034619465.1 of Leptosomus discolor. Lineage (NCBI taxonomy): Eukaryota > Metazoa > Chordata > Aves > Leptosomiformes > Leptosomidae > Leptosomus > Leptosomus discolor. The sequence goes on from NW_028237865.1 coordinate 80,386, forward strand.
ATCTCCTTTCCATGTAGGAATACCCTCTAGACTCCAACAACAGCCAGCCAGCCATCACAGAAAACCAAAGCCAAAGCAACACCTGGCCCTACGCGTACGACCCTTAGCACCTTCCACCCCGGAAGTCAAATGCCACGGCCCCTGACGAAAAGATACGGCCGCGGCCGCAACCGCAACGGTGGACGCGCGAGAAGCCGGGCCCCAAGACCCAACATCCACAGGATGCGGAGAAGTCGTCGTCCCAGAAGAGGGCTCCGTGAGAACAGACCGCTCGACAGCGGATACCCCAGCGCATCCTGGACCACTCGTCACCTTCTCGGACACGAGACGTGCTGGACAGATCTGTGTGTGGAGCTTCTCGCGCGAGACTGGGAGCGCTCGGTCGGCGGTACCCCGGTGAGTCGAGGAGCACGAGACCCTCGGTGCGGCTACCGATGCGCCCGCCTACCGCAAAAGAATAAACCTCCGGAGCATCGAGACCTCATTAATGTGCAGTATAGCACACACGGAACAAGCACCACCGACCGCCTCCTTACCACTGAACCCCTCAAGGAATCACAGCGGCGGTCAGCTGACGGAAAAACCACGGTGGCTGAAAGATCTAACACAGGCACCTTACAACCACAGAAACCGGTGCTAAACACACAACAGGTGAAAAACTACACGGAAACATAACTGCTGTGACCGGCACTACGACACGTCTCATCAGGCGCGTCATGAAAAAGTCAGAAACGGAGTCATGGGAAGGCTCGCGTGCCCGGGCCTACGACAGAAGACAGACCCCGGCTAGAGACTGTTACCAGCGCAAAGAACGCAGACCCTCTTCTCTGAGAAGTTCTGGGGAAGATGCCTTCTCGAGAAACTCTCAAGCTCCGTATACAGGCGAGTACAAGATGCTCACCCTAACCCTCGCTGGACAATCTCACCATCAGTCCTATTAAGAGAGAAAAAAGAGCATAGATCAAGACATCAGCAACTTACACAGCACACAGTAAAAACGGTGGGGAAAAAAAACAAGGTTCCATCTCCCATAGTCAGGAATTCCAGAAAAATGCAATGCATCTAAAATTTATAAAAAAAAAAATGGCAGGCTATTAAACCATTTTGCCACCCCCAAACCCTCATCGGAAAACCGCCAGCCTGAAACAACAAAAACAACTGCATAAAAGGGTACTTCCTACTATGCCTACAGCCGAACCTCGGCCGGTCTCGAAACTCTTCCCTCACACCGACGCCTCCGCTTCTTGCCGTGAGCAAACCCCCGACGCCCGCGCAGCCCAGCCGGCTCCAAGAGCTGCCGCCAGCGACCGGACCAGCGGAGCGCCCGCACCGCAGCAGCCCCGGAGCAGAACGGGCTCCCTGTGCAGAGGCCAGGGCTCGTACACCCGGGGCCCTGCTCACCACCCTTCCTGCAATCCCCTGGGAAAGGGGCTGGGGCGACCCCCAGCAGACACAAGGGCGGCCAGAGGAGCAGCGGGGAGTTTCCTCACCTGCCTCCGTGTCATGGGGTACAAAGCACTGAGCAAAGACAGCGACCCGTACCGCAAAGGCCGACACCTGCTCTTCTACTGCAGGTATCTGCGGCACCAGCAACGTGACCGGGCAGGGAATTAAACTAACGGAACCGCTTTAACTGGGAGAATAAGGACACAAACCTGAGCCAGGTGCAGTCAGCAACATCCCCGGGGAGGAACCGGCAACCGAGTCCTCAGCGCTGCCCCTGGGAGACACAAAGAACGGCCAACTGTTGTCCACAGCGACGGCCACCCCTTTCCCCAGGCAGGAACCCCTCCTTCTGCAGGAGCTCCTGGGGACGCCCCCTCCTGCCCCAGACCATTGCCAACGGCACCCACGCTTATGGGGCAATAAAGCACGTTCGCGGGTCAGCTTGCTGCTGCGAGGGCAGGGTCTGGGGTGGTCAGGGGCTACGGGACAGGTGCTGGAGCTGTGGGCAGCTGCATGGGGCGCGCAGGCCGGAGCACTTTTCCAGGGGGTGGGAAGGCCTCCAGGTGCCCGGAGGCAGCCATCTGCCCCTCTTCCTCCTTCCTCTCCACCAGCTCACAAAACCCCTGCGAGCTGCCCTGACGGGGCCCGACGTCTGCTGTCGGCACTCTCGGGCAGGCGTGCCCTAGCAGCACCATCCCCTGGGGCTGCGGCCCCATGACACAGAGCGGCCATCGCCATCAGCCTCGCTGGCTCCCTCCGGGGCTCCTCCGGCACCAGCCCGCAGCTGCAGCCATGGCCCCTTACCCCCGCTGTGTACCTGCTCCCCTGGACTCTCTGACCGCTGCTCAGCAAGTACAAAGGAGACAGAGCGAGGGTTTATTTGCAAACCCATCTAAGTGCCAGGAACACGCCTGCTCTGGGGCTCAGAGCCCGTCCACTCACCCTTCCCTGGGACCGCTCGGCAGTCCACGCTGGGGCAGCAGGTACGGAGAACGAAAACACAGCCATGGGGAGCTGGGCAGAGGAACAGAAAGAGAAAAATAAGGTGAGGGAAAGGAACTGAGGAGCAGAGAAAGAGAGGTACCGGGAAAAGAACAGAGAGGGGGAGACACAGATAAAGAAAGGACACAGAGTCCTGGTCTGTGAAAGGAAAACGGGGTCAGGGAGCTGGGCGGGTGAAAAGAGCACGCCCACCAGCCCTGTGCCCAGGGGGCAGCAGCGGCCTTTCCTCACGGGGAAGCGGCAGCGGGCACGGCGGCCCCATCCCACAGGCCCTGCAGCATCGCGTGGCCGTTACCGGCGGCGCCCGCCGGCAGGACAGCCTGCTGCTCGCCGGATGCAGCGCTGAGCATGGCGCCCGAGCCGGACGCCCGCAGGCAGCCATGCGGCGCTGGCAACGAGCCCACAGCTCGTGCGGCGGCTGTGGCGAGGGCTGGGCCGTGCCGCAGGAGCAGGGGGCCATCACTCGACCCCCGCAGCGCAGCACCTCCTCCCCTGGGCTCCCTCACAGCCCCTCGCCTGCTGTGAAGGGACTGCAAACGCAGCTGGGAGGGCAAAGGAGACTGCGAACGTTTCTTCAGTCACGCAGGTAGAGGATGCAGCGAGAGCGCCTGAGGCAGGGAACAGGATGGCGAGAGAAAGACAGGGACAGGGAGCCCGACAGGTGGAGAAAGAAGCAGCAGGGAGAGAAGAAGAGAGGCAGCAGATAGAGGGAGAAGGGAGCAGGGCAGAGACCGACAAAGGAGGACGGAGACGCAGGACAAAACTGGGACAGGCAGCACGACAGAGAGGAAGGAAAGAAGAACAGGGGCAGGAAGCTGGACTGAGACACATGGAGAAAGACAACAAAGAACAGGGCAGAGAGGGAGGATGAAACAACAGGGACAGGGAGCCAAGACAGCCAACGATGGAGGGAAGGGGCGGGGGTGGGGGGGAACAACAACACGGTACAAACCACAGAGCTACACACTACAGGTGGAAGAATTAAGAAATAGAGCCGGGGAGCCAGAAAAAAAAAAAAAAAAGCTGGAGAGCAAAAAGTATAGCGATTCATACAAAAAGGGAGGGAATATTAAAATAGCGTCATCAGGGAGCCAGAGAAAGCGAGACGGAGAAAGGACAAAAGCAACAGGCTACAGGGCAGAGAGGGAGGAACTCATGAGCAGCAACAGAGCTCCGGCCAGAGAGAGACGGAAAAAAGTACAAGACTGCAGGGGCTGCAGGGCAGAGAAGGAAGAATTGACCAACAGGGACAGGGGACCAGACAGAGCGTGATCGAGAACAGAAAAAAACAGCAGCGGGCTACAGGGAAGAGGAATTCAAGAGCAGGGACTGGGAGCTGGACAAAGAGACAGAAAAAAAAAAAACAAACCACGAAACAGTGATGGGCTATGAGACAAATAAGGAGGAAAGAAAAAATAGCAGCAGGGAGCCAGACAGAAGAGACTGAGAAACACAGACAAATAGCTTGGGGCTATGGGACAGAGAATGTGAAACGAAAAGGCAGAGAGAGGGAGCCAGACAGAGAGCAGGGGGAAAATCCAGACAGGCTACGGAGGGGCAGAAGAAGGAATTAAAATCTGGGGACAGAGAGCTGAACAGAGAGGGATGGCGACAGCAGGGAATAGCAGCGGGTGCAGGAGTAAGAGGGAGAAAATAATCGATAGGGACAGGGAGCTGGATACAGAGGGTCAGAGAAAGGTGAAAATAGGGGTAGGGTAGAGGGCAGAGAGTAAGAATTAAAAAATGGGGGCACTGAGACACAGAGATGGAGAAAAGAAAAAAGCAACAGGCTACACAGCAAAGGAGGAGGAATTAAAAAACACGGACAGGAAGTGCGAAAGTGAGAAGGGGCTGGGGGGGGGGGGGGGGGGCCGGGGACTCCAGGACACACGACTCCTGACAGGCAACAGGACAGAGAGGGAGGAATTAAAAGGGAGGGACTGGGAGCTGGGAGAGGGGGAGAAAGAAAAAGAATCACGGCACACTACAGGGCTGAGAAGGAAGAAACTGAACAACAGGGACAGGCAAACGGCCAAAGAGAGCCCAACGAAAGAAAATGTGCCGATGGGCTACAGGACAGAGAGGGAGGAGTGAAACAACAGGGAGCCAGAGCCAGGCACAGAGAGATCGAGACAGAAAAAACAGCCAGGAGCAACGAGGCGGGGCAGGGGTGGGGGGAAGCTGCGAGGATCTGGAGCCAGACAGAGCAACAGCAAAAGAAAATGACAGCGACAAGCTCCAGGGAGGAGCGGGAGGAATGAAAAGACAGAGATGAGGGGCCGGACCCAGTGTGACACACGCAGGAAGCACAGCAACAGCTGGAGGGCAGAGAGGGAAGAATTAAAACACAGGTACAGGGCGCCAGAGGTGGAGTGGGGAGACAGATAAAGGGGGAGAGGGCAGACAGAAAGACAGGCTACAGGGAGAAGCAGGAGGAATTAAAGAAATGGGATCCACAGCCGGACAGAGAGAAGGAGAAAGCAGCTCAATCACCACAGGCTACAGGGCCCAGAAGGAAGAAACTGAAAAACAGGGAAGCGGGAGCCGTCCAGAGAGAGATATGAAGAAAGGGAAGATAGCGGGGAGCCACCACACGGCAGCAAGGGAAGGATTAAAAAGATGGGGCAGGGAGCCGGACAGGGAGCGATGGAAAAAGAAACAAAGCCCCTTGATGGGCTACAGGACAGAGAGGGAGCAACTGAAGACTCAGGGAAAAGGAGCAGGACAGAGAACGGAAAACCAGTGACGGGCCACAGGGCAGAGGGAGGAACCACATATGTGGGGAGAGGCAACTGGCCAGAGAGAGATGAGGACAGACAGATAACAGCAGTGGGCTACAGGGCTGAGAGAGAGAAACTGAAAAACGGGGACCGAGAGCCGGGAACAGGAGACACGCAGAAACACCAAATCGCAACAGGCCACAGGACAGAGAGGGAAGAAATAAACATCTGGGACCAGGAGCAACCTACAGAGAGACGTCGGGAAACGGAAGTTTCAAGAACAATGCATACGAGGCAGAGAGGAAGGCATTTTTAGAAGTGGGTCAAGACAGGGACAGGGAGCCCAACAGAGACAGAGAGAACAAGAAAGCAACAACGGGCTGCGAGACAGACAGGGAGGAATTGAAAAATCCCAGCAGGGAGAGACGGTAAAAGGAATGAAATCGCAACACGAACTTCGAAAGCGACAGGCTGCAGGGCAGAGAGGGAGGAATTTTAAAAAATCCGGATCTTGTGCTGGACCAAGAGAGACCGAGCAAATAAAAATGGTGAGGCCTAAAAGGGCACACAGGAAGGAATTAAACAACAGGGACAGAGAGCCAGACAGAGAAAAGTCCTGACAGGCTTCCAGAGAGAGAGGGGAATTTAAAATTAGAGACCAGGAGCTGGACAGAGAGAGACTGAGAAAGGGGAGGGGAAAAAAAAAAAAAAAAAAAAAAAAAAAAAGACGGGGGCGGGCAAGGGGGAAATCACAGCACCATGTGAAAGACAGGGGGCCAGGGGAGGGGGATAGGGAGGGCCTGGGACACACAAGTGGGGCGATGGGGCCCCGAGGGCCCAGGACTCACCGCATCCCTTGTTCTCAGTGCTGCCAGGAGAATTTGCCCGTTCAGACGCTTCCTTCTCTTCCTCTCCTCCCTTCCTCTTCTGCAGCTCCGGTCACATGGTGGTTCTCCACCTAAAAGATTACATGGCTGTCTCAACTCTTGCGAGACAAGGCTTCCTAGACACGTAGCCTCGCTCGTTCATGCGTCACACGGCCGTACCACGCCGTGGGTTACGCACATGGACTCTCCGCTTGCCTGCGGCGGGAGGCAGCTGCCGGCCGGCCGGCCTCTGATTCCTTCTTCTTTACCTTTCTCTGGCCTCTCCAGCTTCAGCCGCAGCAGCTCCTGTCCACTGCCCACAGCCAGCAAGCGCTCCGCCCGCCCCTTTTTGCCCCCACGCCGCGATGAGAGCGAGGTCAGGCAGAGACAACCCAGGCAAGACCGAGGCGGGTGCAGACAACAGCATCCTCAGGGGAGGAAGGGACACCTGTGCCCTCAGTGCAGCCTCTGGGAGACAAGGAGAATCAGTGACCATTATGACCGTAGATCATCCCCGGCCAAATCGCCTCCTTCCACAGCAGCTTCTGGAGATGCCACTTTTTCCCTGCACTGCAGCTAATGGCATCCACGTTAAGGCAGAATCAAGTGCATCCGAGGGCCAGCTTGCTGCCATCACAACAGGATGACCTGGGGAGACAGGCTGCAGGGGAGGTGCTGGAGCTGGGGGCAGCTGCGCGGGGCTAGCGGGGCCGGGGAAGGCTCAAGGGGAGCTCTGGCGAGTTGGGAAGGCACCCGGCGCCTGGAGGGGCGTCCGCCTCCTTCCCCTCTTCCCTCCCACCAGCTCCCGGGAGCTCCCCGGGGCTGCCCGCCGCAGCACGGGCCTTGAGGCTTCCCGTCCCGCCACCCCCGGCGGCCAGCGGCCAGCAGAGACTCCCGCACCAGCCGAAGGAGCGAGCTCGCCTCACCGCCAGCCTCGCCCCTCACCCGCCGCCATGCTGCTCTCGCGCACCGCACATGCGCGAGCCGCCGCCGGCGCGCCGGAAGAGCCACGCCCGGCGCGCGACCGCCGCGCGGCGGGACCGCGCTTTGGCCGCGCGGCAGCAGCGCCCGCCGGGCGGCGCGTGCCCGGAGCGGCCCCGACGCTGCAGCCCCGCGCGTTGCGCGCCGAGCGCCCGCCGGCCCCGCGCCCCTGGGGCGGGAGGACACGCCCCCGGCGGGGCGGGAGCGGGGAAGGGGCGGGTCTGAGCTTGGGCTGGGGGCGAGGGGCAAGTCGGGGGGTGCAGGCGGCACCCGAGGGGCGGTGGGAGGGCTGTGCCGAGCATGGTGGGGCGGAGGGGGCACAAGGTCGGAGGGCAGGGGGTTCGGGGGCACGTCCCGCAAAAACCTCGCATGGGGCAACATCTCCATGGGAATCACTTGGGGGGGGGGGGGACAGGGGGACAGATGACAGGGATGGGGGGGGGGGGGGGGGGCGGGCAGAACAGCGGGGAGGAGACCCTCTGGGCCCCGGACTCTCCCCACCGGACAGCCCCGGCTGCAGCACCCGCGGGTCCCCGCTGGAGACAGAGCCAGGAGCCTCCGGCCGCAGGGCTGGCGCCGCCAGGCGAGCACGCTGAACGGCCGGCAGGCAAACCTGGGCAGGGGGAGCTGCCGAGCAGCACCAGACACAACACGGCAGCTCAAGAACAAAAATCCCAAGTTATGTCTCAGCATATGAGAAAAGTAACACAGGAGAAAGCAGAAGAATTCAGTGAGCATGAGGGATAGGATAGCAGTTGAGCTAAAGGAGGTCAGCTCAAACTACAACACATCTGTTCAAAGCCAGAGCCATCGGTACGCTTAAAAAAAAATTTAAAAAAAAAAAATCAATACTAAGACTCATCAATACAATTTTGAAAGCATTCTCAGCATAAAAGCAAACACCCTTGATAGTGCTGGAAAACGTCTCGTCCCTTTCTCACAGCACCCCTGGGGGGAGATACACACCCCACCCCCCCCGCCCGTGAGACCGCAGGAAGACCTCGTACCATCCTCGGACTCACCACAACAGCTACAGCCCTTGCGCCGCCGCCGCTGCTGCTGCACGTCTCGCTTGCTCAGTCAATAAATCTGCAGAGTGAAGTGTAAAACTCTAAATAAACATAACAAAGTCATGTTTAAAACGTTCTTTAAAGAAAAAACAAATCTCAGTCGTTCACTTTATACCGAAAAAGCACGTGGATGTTCATGTACATCCAACAAAAATGCTTACACTACCAAAGTATTTGATTTGATGTTTGCGTTAACTGCACTCACCCAGCTGCAAGCAGATACCATTAAATCACCTGTCTCCAAAATACACCGTTCCCATCCGACTGGGGGGTTTCTTGTGCATTACACCATTAGGAGGGACATCTGGGCAGCTGCACCGCCCAGGAGAGATGCCACCAAATGGCCAGGGAAATGCACCACCGAAAGCCAGACAGAAATAAAGTACTTTGGAGTGCTCCCTCCAAATATGGGGAAAACCACCCATAACATTCAGCAGCCTCTCTTTTTAAACACATAGAAGAAATACCGAATTTCTTAAACACCCTCTTCAATCGTACCCTGAAGCTCGCGGGCGGTTACAGTTTAAACAAGGCAAGTCCATTTGTATATTACACAACATGAACTGTTTGGGGTTTTTTCCTATCAGAAATGAAACTTATAAAAAATTAGTAAGATAAGAGATCCCCATACTATTTTACTTTGGGGACACACACACACACACGACACACACACAGATGGGACCATGACGGACAGGGATGACGACACAATGCAGAAATCAACCACCCAGTTCTGCAATGCTTAAGGCTACCAAACAGGACTGGAAGATTTGCCAGAGAGAGGTGGGGGGAAAAAACCCACCAAACAAGCAAAAAAACCCCAAACAACAAAACAAAACAACACAACACAAAAAAAACCCCAACCCACGACCTTGATTGCTCTTAGTACAGATGTCAGTATCTCAGTCAGGTTTTCACGTACCCCTATGAGATATTTTAAACACTTAAGGACTGAAAAAGGAGAAAGCTTTTATCTGGAACACAGTCCATTTCTTCAGAACATCCAAACTCTGACGCACAGTTTCTTTCCCCTTTCAGCACCATACGATTCTCACAGAATCGTTTCTCAGCAAGCACACAAAACAGAAAGCTACGCACGCTCTCAGGAAGAGCAAATAAACGGAGGGGAGTACACTTCACACAGGCACAACGTGCTCCAGAACAGACCTTATTTTGAGTGTTTCTGCTGAAGCACTTCCTATCAAAACTAGAGAAGGAGAGCTGGCACGTTCTTCACGTTCACTTTAAAGTCCGTACTACAAGTACCTGGGGAAAAACGCAGACGCACGGGGCAGACGTACCTTGTCCTTGTAGGCCACTCGGGATCCTCTGGGCCAGTCTTGTACCTCCAGGGCAGAAGAAAGGGTCACCATGGTGAAATGATGCCAGTTGATAGTCTGCTGAGAGAGGAAAAAAAAAAAAAAACAAGCCACCTTTTAGCACAAAGCGGGCTAGGAATCGAAAGCTTCCTATTTCGGCGAAGGTTTGCAATGACTACAACCGAGTGGAGGAAAAAGCATTTTGCATCATCTTTGGTACAGCTGTTGAGACAGGCCACTAGAGATTTTGGTTTTCATAGAAAACTGGGTGCTTTCTGTCTTTTTTTTTTTTTCTTTTTTTTCTCCTTCTGACTCATTGGCAGCTTCAGTCTCACCAGAACTCCCTTCCTTAGATCGACACAGATAACTACGCACCTTTTCTCAAGCCTACATAGAGCCAGGGTTTCCTCACCCTAGACATCCCAAATCGAATACTATCCTTAAAATGTACAGCGACCCACCTGCCCTTGTCAACTGCCTCCTTGCAGAAACTGCCCCTTCACAGCTCGTCCCCGTCTCAGCGGATTGTCCTGCTGGAGGATGAAGTGCAGAAGATGCGTATCCCCACAGCATTTGTCTGTGAGGGTACATGTTCAGAAATACTCTGAATCTGTAAGACAGACAGGTGTAATTTCTGCGATTTCAATCATCAGAACTCAATTGTGAGGAAACAAACTAATGTTTAAATGAAGGGTCTGTACGCTACAGTCCTAGGAGAGGGGCAGGGGGGAGAAAGGCATTACAAATTGGAAAAAAAAAAAAAAGGGCATGATTCGGAGCTCCCAATCATGACGGAGCGGTGGGGACAGTAACAAAAGCAAAGACAAACAGCAGCAACGTTAAGTGAAATCCAGCTTTAATTCTGATCACGTCTTTAAGAGACTCCCCAAGTCTATACCTCAGTCCTACGAAGGACTAGTCCTTTTTTTTGAAGGACAAGTTGTTTTTTTTTTTTTAACACATAAAAGTCCCAGACTGAGGGCTCCACGGAATAGCATGTGGACTGAACCACAGGACAAGCAGTCATCAACACTCTAATGAAAAAACCAAATCGACTATAAACCAAGTTTAAACATCACTGTCCATCCTGTTTCTTTGGTTACATTTCTACCGGCATCTAGGTGCTCAAGAGTTCACTGTCCTCACACCACAGGTTACTGACAATGTACTCGGGCATCTAAAAATAAAAAGCCATCTCCACCCCACCCATAAAATCAGGGTGAACCACGAGAAGAGAAACTCTCAAGGCGGCAACAGGCAGCTCTGCACTTACCACGGAGGAAAGTCTGTTCCTCGGCCCGGAAAAAAAAACACTCTCGACTCCCAAGGGACCTCCCGGGGAACGAACCGTGCTCCATTAACGGCGTTTTGTCCCCAGCTTCTCTGCCCCGGGCTTGGGTGGGGAGGGGCGGCGGGGCCCTTCCACTCGCCCTGGCCCCTCCGCGCTCCCCCACCCCCACGTGGGCCATCGCCCAAGCACCGACCGCATCCGCCCGCGCGGGATCTCCCTCGTGGGACGCGGAACGCGACGCCGGGAAGAGGCGGCGGAACAGGAACCTCTTGGTCAGGTCGCCCGGCCAGCGGCGAGAAGACCGAGCCAGGTTCTGCCCGAGGGGCCGGGCAGGGCCCCCTGGAGCCCCAGCCGGCCCGTTTCCGTCCCCTTTGCCCGGCACTGAGCAGGCCCCGCCGCCCCGCCCCAGACACCGGCGAGCACCGCCCGGCCCGCTCCGGCGCACCGGCAGGGCAGCCCAGCAGCGCCGCGCCCCGGGACCGCCGCTCCCGCCGTGCCGCGAGAGGCGCCTGCCCGGCTTCAGGCCCTGCGGGGACACCGCCCTCCCCACCCTCCCCCCCACGGCGCGGCTCCCCCCCGCTTCTTCCCACACGGCGCGGCTCCGCCCGCAGCCCCCCCCGCCCCGCTCCGCGCCTCCGACACGGGCCCCGCCGGCCTGGCCGCCCGCCTCACGGCTTTCCCCGGGACCCACCGGTCGATCGCCCGCTCCCCACTCACCCGCTCCCCCGGCGGAGCCCGAGCCAGAAGAGCCCCAGCCGCAGCCCCAGCCCCGCAACGTTCGGTGACCGCGCCGCTCCTGCCGCGACTCGCACTGCCGGGCGGTGCACCGGAGAGTGCAGGAAGCCACGCGCCCCGGAGGGGCGGGGAGAGAGGCGGAAGTGACGCTTCCGGCGGCGCGACAGGATGCAGGAACACGCGCCCACCAGAACGGGGGATGCGGCAAAGCGCGCCCCCTGCCGGGCGGGGGGAGCATGGAAGACACACCCCTGGGCGGGCGGGAGCACCGCTCGGCAGCGCCAAAGCACGCGCACCAGGGGCGGGAGGAGGGAGCGGGACGGCACCTCCGGGCGGCCGGCGACCAGGAGACCCCGCGCACCCGCCGAAAGGGATGACTCGCTCGCCTCACCGGTGGCCTCGGCCCTCCCCCGGCGCGCCGCCGTGCTGCTGCCGGGCACGCGTTTGCCCGGCACGCGCTTGCCCCGCCCACCACCGACGCGCCGGAGGGGCCGGAGCCGGCGCGCGAACGGGCAGAGGGCGAGGGGCGGAGCGGCAGCGGGGCTGCCTTACCGGGAGGCAGCAGACGGCGCCAGGCAGCCCCCGCGGTGTCGCATGGCCGCTGCGGGCGAACGGCAGCGTGGAAACAGCGAACGACACCGCGGGTCGGGGCTGCAGTACCTGCTCTTGGCCGCATGGTGGCAGCAGAGCGCCGCAAAGCGAACTGAAACGCGCAGAAAGCCCATTTAAGAAGCGCGGGCTCTGAGGAAATCCGGGGGCGATGGACAGAAAAGGCAGCGAACGTGCCCCTCCAGCCCGTATCCGGGGCTACACTGCAACAGCTGCCCTGTCCCCCGATGACCCCTCACTAGCCAGGGAGGGGCGTCGAGAAAAGGGGAGGAGACCTGCGGGTCGAAGTGAAATCGGGTTTAACGAGACAGCACCACTACCAACAGAGGCATGCAAAGTTAGACTGGGCCAAATGAACGTGCAGCAGCCACGATCGACAGGAGAGGGGTCCTCGGGAGCAAGGAGAAGCAGGGAAAGGAGAGAGCCCTGCAGGAGCCCCGCGGGAGATCCCCTTCCTCAGCAAACCTTCCCCCTTTATACTGAGCATGACACAGTGGTCTGGGCTACACCTGTAGCTGACTCAAACTGCTAACAGCCTGCTGAGCATTGCTGGGCTGTGATTCTGGACCAGCCAAACCGTGACGGCAAAACACAGACAGGCAAGGCTGTAGACAGAAACTTTTAAAAGCGATGGGGATTAAGGAAATAAGGGAAAAAAATAAAAATAGTAATGGAGAAGTAGAAAGAAAAATCTGTAAAGCAAAGGCACTGAAGAAAAAGAAAAAGTTAAAACTTAAGATATCAAAAAGCAAAGAGTAGATGTAGAAAATACAGTGTAAGCAATAGGGATTAGGGAAATAAAGGGGAAAGATATAAAAATACAGAAAGTGACAGCCAACAAAAATGGAGACAGAGAAAGAAAAATTTAAAAGGATGGTGGTGAGGAAAGATAAGGCATAATTAAAAAATAAAGACAGGATGTGGGATAAAAGTAGATAGAAATCTTTAAGAGCAACAGGGTACAAGAAACAGAAATAATTTAAAAATAGGGTCGGGGAGGTGGATAGAAGAAAATTGAGGAAGAATTTTTTTTTTTTTTTTTAAGTGAGAGCATACAGGACAGAGAGAGGAATTAAAAAGGAGGGACAGGGTGCCAGAGGGAGGGAAAATGAGAAAGAGAAATTGCAATGCAGTGAGGCACAAGAAACACGGGAAAGCATTAAGAAATTGGGAGAGGGAGCCAGAAAATGGGACACCATGAACAAGAGAGGGCTGGAGAGGGGGACAAGGGTGTAGAGAGGAGAGCTGAGAGATTGCACCAGAAAATAGGGACCGAGAGACAAATCGGAGAGATGGGGAGTGAGGCAGAAGGGACTGACGAGACAGAGGCAAAACAAGGGCCGGGGACAAATTCTAAAGCAACAGGGAAAAAGAAACATAGGCAAGAAATTAAAAATAGAAACAGGGAGCCAAATAGAAACACATGTAGAACAAATATTTCAAAAAGCGATGGAGTACGGGAAACACAGGCAAGAAATAACACATGGGGGCAGGGTGACAGATGGAAGAAGCAAAACTGAAGAAGTGGTTGGGTAGAGGACACAGAGGGAAGAATTAAGAACTAGAGTCAGGGAGATGGACAGAGGGAAAAGCAGAAAGAATATTTTAAATGTGAAAGGGTACAAGAATTAAAAGAATAGGTATATGGACCTGCGTAAAGGGATGCAGGCAAAAATGTGAAAAACAACAAGATACGAGAAACAGGCAAGAAATTAAAATTAGGTCAGGGAGGGGGAGAGCAAGAGAGAGGTTGCAAGAAAATTTAAAAAGCGACTGGGTTCAAGAGACTTAAGTGAGAAGTTAAAAGACAGGAACGGAGAGGTAGAAACTTTCAAAAGCAATGGGGTACAAGAAACATGCAAGGAGGAAAAAACAGGAACAGAGAGCCCAGTAGAAGCAAACTGCCATGGGTTGACCTTGGCTGGCTGTTGAGTGCCCACCAAGGTGCTCCATCACTTCCTTTCCTCAACCAGAGGAAGAAAATACAACAAAAGCGCTAGTGGAAACCCACCACACTTCCCACAATCAACAAGGACCTGGATAAATGGAGGCAGGGAGAGAGGGAGACCTAGAAATGCCCTTTTCACAAGCAATAGGGCAGAATGAGAACAGAGCTCGTGGGGTGCCAGGAAGGAAAAGACAGAGAAAGGAAAGGTAGAAGGTGACACTTTACAGGGCAATGCTAGCAGAAGAGCAAAAAGCTTTGGCAAACTAGACAGCCTGAAAGGCAGACAGAGGCAGCGACAGGCAAGGAGGCAGGCAGAGATCTGGAGAACCAGGACAGGGATGGGACTGGACACACGTGAGGGGACACATGGCTCCTGGTGCCAACGGCAGACCTCCACCACCCTGAGGCTTTTCTCTGTCTCTGCCCCTTCCCCCTCCACTGCCTCACCTTAGGAGTAGGTGGTGGGTGACTCAATACACCTCTCCCATGAGGTTTCCTGGACATGCAGCAGCTCACATGTGTGCAGCCAACAGAGACGGCAAGGTCCCAGTGTCATGTGCCGGTGGGGCGCTCTGTTGGGGATGGCTGGGAGGGATCCTTCCTTGCCACAGGGACCAGCTGGAGACAGCTGCCTGTGGAAGCCCCTTGGTTTGACTCCTCAGGCAGGCGTGTCCAGGCAGTCCCCTTCATAGCCCAAAGCAGGGCCAGCCCCATCATTAGCCTCACTGGCCACACCTGCCCCAGCTGGAGCCCGTCAGGAACAGGGGCCTGGCCAAAGCCCCACAGCACATGGCCCCCTCCCTGGCACCTGCCCACAACCAGGAGCTCTGCACCCAGGGGCTTGAAAACCATCCAGGGGCACAGAGGAGGCAGGAAAAGTTTACTCACTCCTGCCCAGAACGACTCCTGGCACTGAGCTGGCTACAAGGCTCGGTGCCCAAATGCAGCAGGACAGCAGGAGAGCAGGAAAGAGAAAAGTAGGAGGAAGGTAGAGAAGAGATGGGGGACAGGCAGCCAGCAAACGGGATGCTGCAAACAGGAGAGGGACAACAGTATAGAGAGAGGAGAGCTGGGGGGTGGATGGGAAAAGATGGAGGAATATGTAAGAGACAGGGAGCAGGAGAGAGGTGGAAGTAACCGAGGTCTAAAGTGATAGGGGAAAAGAAACAAAGGTAAGAACTAGCACATAGGGTCAGGGAGATAGAAAGAGGGAGACATACAAAGAAAACTTAAGAAGTGACATCATTTTTCTGCCCTCCCACCACCTCTTGACTCCCACATTTTCCCTGACTTCGCACCCCATCTCAGCCTCCACTTTTTTTCCAGCTATGTCACACACATACACACACACACCCCAGCTTGAGAAAAGCCTGGCAGAAGCCCTGGTGCCCTTGGGAAGACGGCAGCGTGCCCAGCAGGATCCCACAGCAAAGGTGCCAGGATAAAAAACTATCGCTGGCCCTCATGGTGTCTGGGCAGCCCTTTCACAGGCAGCAGAGTGGGAAGGAGCGACAGGCAGGGTGGCAGAGATGGATGGGGGCACACACAGGAGAATGCGCAACTCACTGCAGCTGCTCACATGGGCTCAGACCTTCAATGCCCCTCCACGGCCAGGGACTCGCATGTGCGGGTGATGCAGGCACAGATTTCCTGACATAGTGTGCCAGTCATCTGCTAGGGGATCCTTCCTTGCTGCAGGGACCAGCCCTTCCGTGCTAGAGGCACCATACTCCCTCCTCAGCCAGTTCCCCTTTACTAGCTCCCTCAGGCAGAGCATTTATAGCCCACAGAAGGGCCAGTCCTGTCTTCAGCCCCACTGGCAACACCTGGAGCCCATCAGGAACAGGGGCAAGAACAAACACTCAGGGACAGGGAGATTGGAAGAGGGAGATACAGGGAGAAAATGTAAAAAGTGATGCTGCTTTTCCACCCTCCCATCCCTTGGCTTTGGGAAAGCCCTACGGAAGCCACAGGGCTTCAGGGTGGATTGTCCATGATGGGATTTTGGGCCGAAGGAGTTACCAGAGCAAAGTTCACAGTGCAAACAGTTTATTGGTGGTGTGCATTTTGAGCAGCAGTAGTTAGGGAGATGGGGACAAGGCAGGTGCATGGGGCAGGCACAAGCACGGGACAGGATCAAGCAGGGGGCAGGCACAAGGCACACCCACAGGCAAAACCTCACTTAGGGAAAAACCATGCAGGAAGAGGAAGGGGCATATACAGATCCAGAGGTGATGCGCATCCTAACACCTGCTACATAATCTCACCTTCAGTCCTATTCAGAGAATTGGTGTCAGCAAAACTAGTAACAAAAACAAGGATCCAATCTGCATAAAGTCCAGAGTTCATAGTCACAGTTGAGACCAAGTGCAACAGGGCCACACAGTGCGACGCACTACCATGGGCGATACAGAGCTCTACAATACAACACATGCTTAGGCCACAGTCGAGACCAAGCGCGATACAGAGCCATGCAGGACAATGCCGTCTTACATCACAGTGCAGGGCCACATGAATACAGAACCTTGCAGTGCTGCAATGCAGGACAAATACAACACCCTTCCATACAGTGTCATACAGAACACCACACTGCAACACCATGTCAGGTGGCTGTCACTGTAAATACTGAGCAATGCAATGCAAAACCAGAACAGCAGATGCATGACAAGTTGGACTCTAAAACCTAAACCCATATGAACGCAGCCATGCAATCCTGTCTGGGATCTAAATGGAAATATATTTTTCAAGAGCAGATCGTTCCAGCACAGATGCCTCCACAAAGGTAACCCTCCAGAAACATCTGCAATGCAAAATAGACTTTTGGCTCCCATGACAAGATGGTAAGCGCTTGACATGCTCTGTATTGAAAAGGAGAGGCACTCAAGACATTACCATTGCATGTACCAAGTGCAGAGGGCCCATGGGGTGAACCATAGAGAGATCTGTAGAAGGCACTGTATAGGAAGTGTAGCACAGACTACGCAAATGACACTAGGCCACGGACGCAGGCTAGAACGGCCCTGCTTGGCCCCCGTTCGCATCCTGAGGAATGGACCCTGGGTGCTCTAGCAACCACCGGGAATAACAGACCCCAAAGGGCCATCTCTATAACTCCAAATTTAAATTCCCTGCTGGCCCCAGTCAGCCCACTTTTGCCTCTTGACTTACAGTTCAGAGGGCAGGGTCCAGAATCTGGAGCACATGAACTAATGGGGATGCTCCTGCATTCAGCAGGTTGCTCTTCATGACCTGCAAGACAGAACTCCACCCATCACAGCCGCAGGGGCCAGCATTCACCTCTAAAGCAATGACACCTGCCTCAGAAGCACTACTCCCAGAAAGTGAGATGGGATGTCCAGCATCGCCAAAAAAAAAACAGAGGAAAAAGCATATGCTAAGATACAGGCCAAACCCGCAGCTCTTCCTCTCTCCCCCTCTTTTACCTTGGCCGCTCGACCGCCTGGAGTTACATTCTTCCATCTGCCCGCCACCTTTCCAACTCAAACAACAGGGTATGATTATAGCTACATCAATAATATGACATCCCAAAAACTGCTACTTCAGCACACCGGTCATCACTCACCTTGCCAGAATCCACACCATTGTGGATCTCTCACTTCAGACATTGATTCACACCTAGAAAACAATGCCAAAACAGTGTAAGCTACTCCGAGCCACCAACAGTAATGCCAATTCTCTGACCTTGCACACCGGCCCACCATCATTCGGCACTCAGCTCACCTCTTCTGTTGCACTTTGGCACGGGTTTGTCCCTCCGCATCTGAAAAACAGCCCAAACAAACCCCATGAAGCAAGTCGGCTGGCTGCTGACCGATAGCTTGACAAGATGCAAGGTCCATCTTCTCTTGGCACGTTCTTTCTAACTACAGCTAAAAAAACATCACCTATCAAGCCTCACATGTATTGACTACCACACAAACTGCTGTTCCCAGAAGACCAGAGTCCAACCTCACACAACTCCAAAACACTATGAAAATAACTGTGGCAGCTGGCTACAGCTAATTGGCCAGAGATGGACTGTATGGTCATTGCCAAAAGAATCTGAGCAGATCAACATATCACCCCACAACAATAAAGCTGTGCTACCCCTGTCTTTAAAATTGCTACACCCCTGGGCAAGGCAGCTCCAACCCTGGCACGAAGACCAACAATACACGCAGACAACACGATAAATGTGACATGAGACCCAGTAAGACCACAAGCAAGAATGACACCAGAAGAAGATGCTGCCAGAATAAAAGCCCTGTGGTGCCACGATGGCAAAGACACTCTAGAGCGGCCCCAGAATAGAGTCCAATGTAATGGCCCGTTACAAGAAGTTGCTGTCAAATCTGAGATGACAGATGCTCAGAAAGCCCAGCTTAAAGACCTACGAACGGAAGGATGCAGGGAAGAAGTTCCAGTCCGTGAAAATGGACAGCTAGCAGGTAGAGCCACCAACACAGCACAGAAGGACGCCGCAAACGAGGACTGTCCAGAAACTTCTGAGACATGCTACCAATCCATGATTTAAGCTTGTTAACGCAAGAAAAGAAGCCCTGGACTGGCGATATGCTGGTAAGTACAGGCATTCGAGAGACTAGGGATGGCACCCGAGATACGTGCCGTGCTCGTCAAGCGCAAAGAGCAAGGAAGGCACCGAGACCCGAGAAGGTTTAAGGCACAGAAGACATTTGAAAGTTGAACTGCATAGTGCTTCCTGAGCAAGCCTGCCTGTGTGTTTCACTCTGAGGCCAGAAAGAAGTGATTTGCCCAGTGTGGCTGAGATGGCCTTTGTCAAAGCTAAGTTAGCATTTGGCCATAGCTGACTTTTGGCCTGCAGGCAGTGCCAGTACCCTGGCTCAGTTTGTACATATTTGCAGAGTGTAACACAGAATATCCACTTCTGTCCTTCTGCATCCAAAGTAAGGGAGTGAGAATATGACAAACAACCAAGAGCACTTTGTAGATTTATGGTCCTAGGGGAGTTTTACTGATGCTATCGGTGGTTTCAAAGAGTTGTTTTGAGAGATTCAGAACATGTGATGAAGTCATAATGGCTGCATGTGTTTGAGGCCAGAGTCACACAGTACTGTTTTAGCTGCATTTCTGAGCTTCTTTCTTCAGCATGCATTGTAGGTAACGATTATAGTTATTTCGTGAGTGGTAGGTCTAGATTAAGAGGCTCTGGGCGGCCTTAGGAGGCATTAATGTCCTGTCCGTAGTTCTGTGGGGGTGTGTAAAGTGATTGAATTGTAAAACAAAACACCTGGGGAGGAGGGTTTCTTTTAAAACCAAATAACTCTCTGATTATGCTCTAGCTGGCAGCCCCACACAGCTGCTGTGGCTATAGTAACATTTGCTTCGAGGGGACAGAAGTCAGCAAAAGGAGGTGGTGCTGGTGTGGAATTGGCCTTAGGAGCCACTGCTGAAGGAAGTACTGCTCATTCAGATCCTCTCAGCCTGACACGTCCTGCTTGACTTCCCTCTGTGCTGTGTTTTGACTGAGGACAGAGTCCATGGAATCTAGGTTCAGTAGTATTTACCTTGCTCTGTCTCTTGGACACTGGAAGTGTTTTGCAGACTCTTGCTTGCTGTCTGTTTAGCTGTCACTGGCCTTTCTTGGTAAGGGACAGCCACAATGGGGCTGTTAAACCCAGCTTTTCTAAGAGCTGTTTCACTGTAGCTTCCTCTGTCTTGACTGCCAGATTCATGCAAAAGACATGCCTGCTCTACTTTATTGCATGGGCAATTGCATGGGATCTTTCCCACAGAGGCTTTTCTGCATTGCACATTCACTTAGCCAGTCTCCTCTCTGGAGAGAAGGCAGGACTTCCTGACTGTTAGTAACCTTCATTTGGAGCCGGTCGTTGCCTTTTTTAGGGAAGTTGTGACATGGACGAAGGCTGAGCCTAGCCTTAGAAACACAGTGTGACTGACAAGGCGATCTGTGGAGCATGTGCTATGTCCAGAGAGGATTCAGTGACAGTTACTTGGGTTGTAGGAAGACGGCTGGTGACAGCTGGCAAGGTTATTCTTTTACCATTGTGGCTGTCAATGCTGCTGTTCTTCCCTTCATTCCATTTCCATGCATGTCAGTGCTGCAGCTGTGCTGATTAAGTGCAGAGAATTAATTAACTCACTCGTTATTTTAGCCTCTTAGAGATCCAGATCCCATTAAGGGGTCTACATAGCAGAGATAAGAGAGGTTGTTTGGGGCTTTTTTTTTATCCTTTTTTTTTTTTTTTTTTCCCTCACCCTTTTGGAAGTTGATTGATAAGAGGTAATTGTACAACTCGGTTTTCACTCCTGCTGAAGCTATAGTATCATGCTTAGCAGGGAAAACTGCAAGTGAATCAATGTGCGTTGCATTCAGCTCTCAGGATTAGTTTCCCATCTGTCCATCTGTATCGTGGCACAAAATTAGAAAGCAGTCCTTCCAGCATGCAACTCTGCCCTGCATTTCCCCCGACCGAGTTATTCAATCCCCAAATTGTCAATTTTGTCATCTTCTCAACTCTTCTTCCCAGCCAATGACATACATGTGAAAAGGAACTGCCTGCAGGCTGTAAAAGTATAACTGCAAGTACTGAATGAAAACTGAGCTGAGCTTCCTGGTCTTTTCACTGCTTACTTCTCAAACTCTTTGACCTCACTGGCTCTCAGTTCTCTATGGGAGAAGAAGCCTATAAAAGCTGCATGGAAACATTAGCTGGCAAGGGCAGAGTAGCCTTCCTTTCCCTCAGCTGCAGGTTTTGTTACCCCCTCTTTGGCATCCACAGTGGTGTACTGAGATCCTGTTTTTCCTGCAGTCGTATGTCCTGGTCCTTTGCAGCCTGAAATGATATGTAGCCCAGTCAGCCTCTGTGTTAAGCGCTGTAGCTGGCCTGTGATTTTCACAGTTCTCTGCTGATAAAGTATTTTGGTTGCATTAACCCATGTATTTCAGCCACTTAACGTCTTAGAGTTGTTCTGATGAAGCACAGACCTTTTAGAGGTCAGCTCACCCGTGGCTTCCTCATCACCCGTGCCGACACTGACTGACTCACTCATGGTATCATCAACACCATAGTGAAGTATGCAAATTATTCCTGTCCAATGGTACCTACTGACCCAATTGGGAACGTAATCAGAGTAACGATGAAAATGCAAGCCAAACCAAGCCAAGCCAATGTGAAAAATGCAAGCCAAACTCAAAGCCAATGTGAAAAATGCAAGCAGCGATTAATCTGGTATCATCAGAGGTTCTTATGCTGTACACCTCATCATACTGGGTGCCTTCCAGTGGTGCACCGAGTGAGATGGCTAACATCTGTCACTTTTTTTTTAAAACTGCTCACTTTCCCTGAGGGAGAAGAGTGTGCCATGGAAGTTCTGCTTTGGTAGAATGTTTTGGCTCTGGACTTTTTCTTGGGAAGATTTGGGGTTATTTATTTTGGTGTGTTTTTTTCTTTTTCTACAGCTCTAGGTTAGGGGAGATGCATTCAAAAGGATGCAACTTGTTCTTGGAAGGGCAGGAGAAGAGATGAGTGGTCGTCCTAGTTTCTGGAGTGGGATTGAGAGCATTGGGAAGGCTCATTTCATAGACTTGAATCAGCGTGTAAAAAGGCCATTTTTCAAAGCAAGAAAATGGTCTGCTGGTCATTTTTACTGGTGATTCAGATTACTCAGAAAATTTAATGCCTCAGATGTGGCAAACGCTAAGTGCTACGCAGCCTCTGGAGTGGACTGGAAGATTAAAATTAATGACAACTTTGAACAGGTGGGTTGGGAGTTTTGAGGAGTGACAGAGAGAGATGTCCGTTTGGTCAGGCAACTTGAAAGTTGAGCTGCATAGTGTCCATCTGATCCCCCTAGATTGCAGTAAGAAAGACAGTGAGTACAATATAAACCTTGAAAAATATTTAATGAGGAGCTTTTCAGCACATGCATGACAGTGGGTGTGGATGCAGTCAGTATCTACCTTCCTAGTCTTTGCGTGGTCCTCTCGATGTAGCTGTAAGTGGCAGTATTCATCTTTTAGACTTGGGTTTATCATTTAAAGTCTATGTCTCCCTAGGTCTCTCTGTCTTGTTGATGGAATAAGAGTTTCCTTCAGAGAGCCATTCAAAGTACCTAGATTTACACCAACTTTAGCCATCTTAAATGCCTTTGTAGGTGCTGCGTAACTACAATTCACAGGCCTTTGGCTTTCTTTTTATCTTATTCTGTTATTGAAGCTACCCCTTCTGCATTCAGGTTTCTCATGGGTTCTCTGGGTTTAAATGTTTAGAAAGCATTTCATTCAGCCATCTGCTCAAGGCAGTATCCTGCAACTTAGAAAGTTGTTCATGCTTGGGATTTTGTTTGTTCCATTGAAATGGAGAACATGAGGTACCAATTCCTTTCAGCGGACATGGATGGAGCAGGTTCAGAATTCTGGGAAACTGTTTCAGGGTCGAATTTGTTTTGGTAGGATTCTACTGAAGGTGCTAAAGGTGACCTAAATTGCTAGGGATGATCATAGGTGCAGGTTTGAAGGGACGGTAACTTCTAGCAGGGAAAAGATGGAGCAGTAGATGAGCAGGAACACGTTCATTGGGAGTTTGAATGACTTGACCGAGGTCATGCACCAAACCCACAGCAGAGTCAGAACAAGACTCAAAGCTACAAATTTCTTCTGCAACATCTTCATCTTGGGACATTCAGCCATTCATTTCAACAGGGAGGTGCTATGCAGCTCAGAAGTGGGGGTTAAGAGACTCGATTAATTACTTGTTTACCAAAATCTCTTTGCTTAGGCACATCCATTCAAAGCGAACCCTTCTAATCACTGGCCTTGTGATCTCAAGTGTTTCTTACTGATCATTGTCAAATGCTTGCACAGTGATGCTGTGGTTCTAAGTCGCAGTGGGCATCTTGTTACCAAGCTTGCTGCTTTGTAAAGATGCGGAATCATCGTGCCAGTAATAGCATCCTCTGTCCATTTCCCACCCTGCTCCCCACCCCCTACTTGGCTGTTTACTTGTATGTTTGTATTTGGCGAAAAAAAATATCCCTTTGCCATAAAGAGCGCAATGTCCAAGCTGCGACTCGCATTAGTGCATTTTATTTGCTCTTGCTGTCACATGGTCCCTGCGGGTCATAATTCACTGTGGTTGTCATCACAGAACAACCTTGCTGGCCCTGTTATTGTTATTGGGTCCAGAAAGACGAGTTGCGGACCTTTTCCAAGTGCTATTTCTGTCGACCGCTAAAAACCTTCAGAACAAAGTTGCCTGTTTTTTAGTGGTGTGAGCCAGACTCTTTATCTGCCTGCAAGCTTTCTGAATCTTAGCACATTGTGAAGATAGCTCCAGGTATTGCAGAGGAGAGCCTAGTTTACTCTTGAATATACTCTGAGCAAGGGTAAGCTTCAGGCCCTGACTGCTGGTATTAAGTACTACTGCTTAAATCACTTTTGCTTAGCTTCTGGTTTGCTTGTAACAGAAGAGTGAGCTCACCTCTGCTTTCAAGCTCCCATGTAAAAGGCGTGCTGCTGACCACCACATAGACTGCCTAATGTTGGTGTGGGCAGCCCAGTGCTGGTCTATGCTGTAAGGAGCTCATTAGGAATACAGTAGCAGGACTGGAAAAAGGCATTGTATATTCCACTGGCTTCAGGATAACAGTTGTCAAATGCCTGCTATTCTGCTCTGCATTTCAACTCTTTTGGGTATTACTTGCAATGCTAATTTGGAGTAAACCTTCCAAGCTGTATGAAGCTGTACAGTATATAGGTAAAGAAACGGCCAGTTCCATAATCCTGCAGATTATGGAAGAAAACACTTTCTAAATACATCGTGGGTGTTGGGAGGGTGGGATTTCTGGAAAGATTTGATGTTGATGTTCATGGGAAAGTTTAAAACCAGAAGCGTAGGAAAGGTCCCCGTATTTTCTCTTATTTTAGGGCGAAGGATGAGGAAGTTGTATCAGTTTAATTCCGATGGGGAAGTCTTAAGTATTTCTTTGCTGAGGGACATATCTTAAGGCAGCAAGAAAGAGACAAATGGATAGGTGCACTCCCACGGCTTCCTCCTTTCACAGCTGTCAGGGCACATGCTGAAGCAGCACAGAGGGAAAGCTCAGGCCTAATGCGGAATGGGAACTGTACAAAGCTGAGTTCTCATCCGGCAGCTTAACGACTGGTGCTGTAGGCAGATCACTTCAGAAAATGCCTCCATTTCTGTCCTGTCTGTAAAACGGGGATTAAAATCTTGGCTTTCTTAAAGGATTTAGTAATCTACTCACAGGAAGAAGTATATGTATCTAAGGAATCAGGGATTAGTTTGGTTCTGTATAAAATTAGTTGAAGCAAGGTCATTGCTCTGATGTTAATGCCTCACCAGGGTCCAGCTAGACTGTCCAGTGGTTCTAGACTAGTGCCTTTCAGACGCTTGCACTAGCACAGTTGAGATCAAAGGTTTTTGATGAAGCAAAACACAAACAAGAAGAGAGTGATTTTCTCTGCCTCTTTTTGTGTATGTTCTTGTAAGCCTAGATAAAGAACACCTTCCTTTGTTACTCATTTATTGGCCCATAGGAGAGGATAACAATCCTTTATTATAGAATTGTTTGGGGGATTTTTTTTCAGTCCCGTGTAAGGCTCGTGACAATGCTGAAGGTCACGAGTTGCAACCACCTTCATGACCCGTGGCGGGGGCTGTTAAGCTTAGGCAAAACAGGATTATTCACTAGTGTGAAATGCTCAGATAAGCTGTTCAAATAGTTGACAAAAACATGGGAACTGTTATTCAGGTAGTTGCCTGAGGAAGAGAGTATCTAGCTGCTTCCATTTTTCAGTGTTGAATTCTATGCATTCCCAGGTAAATCAGCATCCAGTGTTGCATAAGCCGCAGCTTTTGAATGCCAGCCATCGTGGAGGCTCAAATTCTGTATGTGCCCAGCCAGGTAACTCAGGATACAATAATGGGTATGTGGAGGCCATGGCCTATTTTCTTTCTGTCTGTACAAATGCACACTCCTGCCACCCCCAAAAATAACTTCCCACATAGTTGGTCTGTTGGTTAACCAGCCAGCATTCCCAGTAGCTGGATAAACGCCATCTGGCGATTGCCTCTCCGTATTCCAGATCATGATCTGTGAAGTGTCCAGTGTTTATGGTACTGTGACCAAAGTACTGACGTAGAGTTATCCGTGTCCTTATATCATCAGCATGCTATATGCTGTTATACTACAGATGCCTGGGGGAGTGACTCTGGACTGAATCATAGAATCATTCAGGTTGGAAAAGACCTTTGAGATCATCAAGTCCAACCATCAACCCTACTCTACCAAGTACACCCCTAAACCATATCTCCAAGCACCACATCTAAGCGACCTTTAGACACATTAAGGGATGGTGACACAACCACCTCCCTGTGGGCAGCCTATTCCAATGCCTGACAACCCTTTCAGTGAAAAAATTTTTCCAAATGTCAAGCCTAGACCTACCCTGGTGCAGCTTGAGCCCGTTCCCTCTTGTTCTATCATTAATTGCCTGTGAGAAGAGACCAGTACCTACCTCTCTACAATGTCCTCTCAGGTAGTTGCAGAGAGCAATAAGGTCTCCCCTCAGCCTCCTTTTCTTAAGACTAAGTAGCCCCAGTTCCCTCAGTCTCTCTTCATAAGACTCATTCTCTGGGCCTTTCACCAGCTTTGTTGCCCTTCTCTGCACTCTCTCCAGCACCTCGATGTCTTTCTTGTATTGAGGTGCCCAAAACTGAACATAGTACTCGAGGTGTGGCCTCACCAATGCTGAGTACGGGGGGACGATCACCTCCCTACTCCTGCTGGCCGCACTACTCCTAATACAAACCAGGTTGCCATTGGCTTTTTTGGCCGCCTGGGCACACTGCTGACTCATATTCAGCCGCTTGTCAATCAGTACCCCCAGGTCCTTTCCTGCCAGACAGCTTTCCAGCCACTCTTCCCCAAGCCTGTAGCATTGTATGGGGTCGTTGTGGCCCAAGTGCAGGAGCCGGCACTTGGCCTTGTTGGAGCTCGTACAGTTGGCCTCGGCCCCGTGATCCAGCCTGTCCAAGCCCCTCTGTTAGAGCCTCCCTACCCTCAAGCAGATCAACACTCCCACCTAACTTGGTGCTGTCTGCAAACTTACTAAGGGTGCATTCTATCCCTTGGTCAAGATCATTGATAAATACGTTAACAGAAGTGGCCCTGGTACTGACCCCTGCGGAACACCACTTGTGACTGGCCACCAGCTGGATGTAACTCCATTGTTCACCACTCTCCGGACCCGGCCGTCCAGCCAGTGTTTTACCCAGCAGAGCATATGCTCATCCAAGCTATGAGCAGCCAGTTTCTTCACTAGAATTCCGTGGGAAACAGTGTCGAAGGCTTTATGGAGGTCGAGGTGAACAATGTCCACAACCTTTCCCTCATCCGTCAGGCGGGTCATCTTGTCATAGAAGGAGATCAAGTTCCTTAAGCAAGACCTGCCTTTCATAAACCCATGCTGACTGTGTGCGATCACCTGGTTTTTCTGTAAAGGACTCGTGATGGCACTCGAGATGATCTGCTCCATGACCTTCCCTGGCACCAAGGTCAGTCCGCCAGGTCTGTAGTTTCCCAGATCCTCCTTTCGGCCTTTCTTGTAGATGGGTGTCACATTTGCTATTCTCCAGTCCACTGGGACCTCCCCAGTTATCCAGGACTTCTGGTAGATGATGGAAAGAGGCTTGGTGAGCACATCCGCCAGCTCTTTCACTGCTCTTGCATGTAACCCATCTGGCCCCATAGACTTGTGTGCATCTAGGTGGTGTAGTGGGTCACTGACCACTTCCTCTTTAAATGTGAAGGACACATTCTGCCCCCCCTCCCTGTCTTCAAGCTCAAGGAGCCAGGTGTCTAGGGAACAACTAGTTCTACTACTAAAGACTGAGGCAAAGAAGGCATTGAGCACCTCAGCATTTTCCTCATCCTTTGTCACTGTGTTTCCCCCTCTATCTAGTAAAGGAGAAAGATTCTACGTAGCCCTCATTTCATTGTTAATGTATTTATAGAAACATTTTCCCTTGTCCTTAACAGTTGTAGCTGGTTTAAGTTCTAATTGGGTTTTGGCTCTCCTAATTTTCTCCGTGCATAGCCTCACTACTTCTTTATAGTCCTCACAAGAGACCTGCCCCCTCTTCCAAAGGTCATAAATTCTCCTTTTGTTCCTGAGGTCATGCCAATGGTCCCCATCCAGCCAGGCAGGTCTTCTTACCCGCCGACACGTTTTTCGGCACATGGGGACAGCCTTCTCCTGTGCCTTTAAGACCTCCTTCTTGAAGTATGTCCAGCCTTCTTGGACACCTTTACCCTTAAGGGCTGCCTCCCAAGGGATTTTGTCAATCAGTCTCCTGAACAGGCCAAAGTGTGCCCTCTGGAAGTCCAAGACAGCAGTTTTATTGACCCCCTGTAAATGTAAATATTTTACATTTTAGTAACTTCAGATGGTATAGGACAGTGGTGCTGGCTAGAGATTAGCTCCCGCTTCTTTATGTATGCTTGAACTACACTAAAGTCAAGGTCTCAACGATTCATTCAAATACCATCATCATTGTCATCAATGGGAGTCAGTCCTTTATTTTGTCTGTATTTAAACAATGCAGTTAAGTGGAGGAATGGAGTTCAATATTGGAGAACAGAACTTTGTGAAGGGTCTGGACATAATTGTTGCACGTGAGAGGTGAAACAAGCAATGCTAGTTTGTTTCAGTGCATTCAGACTGCCTTAAGTAACAGGAAACTCAGGCTTGTTCTTATAGCAGGTTTGCATTAAATAGATACGTGTATTGTCAGAAGAAGTCTTAGCACTGTTTTACTTTACTGGTGATACAGTTTAAGAATTTAAGAGAGAGTAATCACCTTGAGATTGTACCTCAAAACTGCCCTCCTTTTATTGTTTGAATGGCTGGTTTCTGGGAATATACTGAAGTGGCCTTTAAGTTTAATATCTGCCATAAGGTTTTGCATGTTTTCAGGGCCAAAGTTTATATGTCCAAATGATGCTCTGGTATCCTTGTTATTATAGTGGCTTGCTATAGCTGAAACATAGTCTCCAGAGCTGGATGCAGTATCCCAGGTGGGGTCTCACGAGGGCAATACTGCCTGAATTACTCTTCAAGTTACATTTTTTAAAATGTGACTTACCCTCCAGGAACCCCACAGTTGTAAATTAAAGGGATTCAGAGCTCCTGTGTGGCCATGTCTTTTTTTTTTTTTAATTATTATTATTTTTCTTTTCTGTTTTTTTCTTAAAAGTGTTTAAGTGTTGTTCTACTTAGTGCTTTGTCACAAAGCATTTGTGACTTGGCCAGCTGTGTCTCATTTGTAAAAGTACCTTAGACTCTTCTATACTTAAGTGCTGTTGTTTGTCAATAAAACTCTGACTTTTACTTAAATTGCTTTTGACTCATTCAGGTGCTCTTGAGGTTGTGGGAGGTTTGGAGTAGGCAACAGTTGGACTTTTATGCTGATTCCTGGCACTGCAGAGAGTTATTTTTTTTCTTTAACCACATACTTTTCATGTTTCGTTTCTCCAGTGCCACTGACAGCTGCTGTGATGTGACCCCCAGCTCTCGCTCGTCTCCTCCCACTGTACATCGCCGAGTTGAAAGGAGGAGAGAACTGGTGCGGTCTCAGACACTCCCACGGACTACAGGAACACAGGCCAGGAAAGCACTTTTTGAGAAATTTGAACAGGATGGTGGAAAGTATGTCACACACCTTGTCTCCAGAATGGGTTGGCTAATGGGAAACTAATTTGTCAATTATTACCAGCAGAGGACAGCTGGGTGGGAGGACTCTCTCAGTGTAGGATTTTGAGCTAAGAGAAAATATGTGGTCATGTGTGGATAGCTTCACTGACTTCACAGGCTGAGCCCTGGAAATTCACAGCTACAGATTCCTCTGGCTTTGGAGTTCTTCAGCTGAAGAAGCAGGTATGTTTTATCAGGAAAGAGTGCTGTGAAAGCTGCCTTCTCCGTTATTATAAAAGACTGGGAATATAGCGACTTTCTGTTGCCACTTATTAAGGAACAAAAGCATGGGCTATTCCTTATGCACAACGATGGGGGTATGATTTAAATAGAAGAGGGCTTGGAATACTGGCTTTAGTGAAATGAAAATGAGTTTTTCTTGGAGGACCAGCAAGTTGAAGTTTCAGCAATGTGTTTCTCAAGGATCACCTGGACAGGTGCTGACTTGGGCAAGGTTGCATAGATGTTGCTGACAAATAAGTTTAAGTTTTTCCAGAATTTAATTTAATCTCATCTCTGTTAATTTTCCAGAGGAAAAGGAGAATCCAGAGCTAAGCTGAAGAGGTTGCATGAGTTTTGGGGTTGCCAGCGCTAGCAGCATTAAACAAATTCTATTAGACTGGTGTCGCTCAAAAACCATAGGATACAAGGTGAAGACGTGTTAGCATTTTCAGTGTGCTTTTTTTGGGAGAATTTTCCAAAAAAATATACTCAAAGTGAATGTAAAACATGCTAGACAATGAGCTAACTTCCTCAAGATCATCAAGTTCTGTGTGGGTAACACAAACATCATGGTTTGTATGGGCAGCACTTCAAGACAGTCAGTGATTGCATGAATGAGATTCTGTATGTCTGTCAAAGCAATGCATTAGTGTTTGTCTGAAAGCCTACATTTTTGTGCTTATGGATGTAGACTTCAGTATAAGCTCACATTTTTTTTTCTTAGTTTCAGGCTATTATTTTTGCATTCTTATTATATAGGGCAAGATCTGAATAACATTTTGCCAGTACAAGGAGACTATGGCCCTTTTTCTACACAGCAGACCAAAATACTCTCTACTGGTATTAGACGAGGGAATTTGTAGTAAATGGTTGAGGTTGAATCCCATGGTGTTAATGACCTAATTTCTATGAGGTAACATCAGTGTAGCTAAAAGAATTCAGCAGTTGAGATTTTTGTAATTTTACCTGGCCTTAAACTGCAGGTGCCAAAGCAATTTCCAGGAGAAAGAAAATAGTACAGGCTTTTTTTCTGTAATATGTTTCACAACATTATTTTAAAATGTGCATTATTATTGCTAAACTCTAAATTATAGTATTCACAAGCAGAACTAGTGAAAATTACTGTTAGTTGCTTACCAGAAAAGCTGGGGCTTGAATTTTATATGACGGAAAAGCAGCGTGAGACAAAAGCCCGAGTACGTTTCTTTTGAATGTGGTGGTAGAAAGTAACAATAAGCGTTTGTTCTAAGAATCTGATTTTGCAGTAGGCGTTAATTCTTCCTGTATTTCTACTGGTCTGTGTAAACAGGCATTGAATTGGGCCTTACTGAAAAGCAAAGCAAGCAAACGTAGTCCTTATCTAGTGTTATTCACAGCCACAAAATGAACCATTCTTCCATTATAAATACCTCACAGGGATAAGCGGTGTCCTTGGTTTCTGCAGATACTGGTGCTTTGGGCCTGCTCCAGAGCTCACTGACATCGACAAGATTCTTCCCAGTATTTTCTTCCTGGGCTTTGGATCAGGGTCCTTGACTGTATGTCTGCTTTGCATCTGGTCATTTCAGGCAAAAAGGCTTTCATTGCTGAGTGTGCTGTTTTTTTTTTTTTTTTTTCTCAGAATACAAATAATATAATGGATCTACAAAGAGGGGAAGAGAAACAAAACCTGTGCTCTGTTGCTTTGGTTAGTGGGATAGAAGGACAGAAAACTGCAGTGAGCAAAACCAGCTCTTCCCTGTTCCCCCATGCTGCATTAACATGCATATTTTTTTCATCATGACAGCACATTGATCTCCAAAACTTCTCCTCAAGCTGGAATGATGGGATGGCATTCTGTGCTCTTGTGCATTCTTTCTTTCCTGAAACTTTTGATTATAATAAGCTTGACCCAGCTAATCGCAAGCAGAACTTTGAGCTGGCCTTCACCATGGCTGAGTGAGTATCACATTAGATCTCTGTGAAGTACTTCCAGTTCAAGTCTAATGTGGCTGGGCAGCAGTAAAAAGTTTCATTATTCTTCTTGTAGATCCTGTATCACCAGCTTACACGTGTCATGCCAAAAAAAAGATAATAAAACTCTGCATAGAGAAGGCATAGAACAGGTGACTCGGCAGTCTAAAATCAGAGGTGGTTTTATGAGGCACAGGATAGTTCATGGAGTCCTGTGTTCAGGTCATTCATCGTCTTCAGGCAGTACTTGAATTCTGCTTTCTCACCTCTGTGATTCTCACTAGTCTTAGCACTGACACTTGAGAAATTGGCCTCATGAGTTATACTTGGACAGAAGAGGAAAAAATGCTACTTCTTTCTGGTTTTTGTTTTGTTTTTTTAATTATTTTATTCAAGTAATGAATGATTCTTAATGATTTTGCCAATATTAATTGTTAAAAAAGACGTTTGAGTTCGTAGAGCACAAGGCATCCAATGTTTACTAACCAACAGTCCATAGAAACCGGATATACAACTGGTATTTTCTTAGCCAATCCCACCTGCTTGATACCAAATTTCAACTTGAGGCATGTTAATATATCCATCCAGTCTCTCTGGAAAAACTGTGACGCCCTGAACGGCAGGGAGCAAGTAGATTAACTTTTGGAATTGGGTTTTGTGGCAGGGTTCACATCTCTCTCTCCGTTTCTTTGGTTAAACAAGAATAAAGGTTGAATTCAGTGTAAGTAGAGTTAGATCAAGGCTGAGAGCTGCTCAACCTGGTAACTGCATTTTTGTAAAACAGAGCTAATACCCTCAGTCACACTGACCTGATCCTTTCTGATGCAGTATACCAGGCAATTAAATGGTAACTTGTTTATTAAATTCATCATGAGTGTGAACTTGTCAACTAGAAATAGTAACTTTCTGAACCCAGTATCAACATGATTCTTACTTACTGTTTTATTTGACTTGTGTAACAGTAAACACTCCATGTGGTATGCAGCTGGGTTTGGTACACTTTCCAAATACTAACAAGATGTGGGAATACATGGCTAGTTTCCTGCAGCTTCTCATACAGCTTCAAATATTGGTACCACCACACTGAAGCTCTGGGGTTCATTCAGAGTGGTTTTTTTCTTTTTTTCAAGTAATAACTTACAGAACTGGATTTGCCATTTGCCATTCCAAAGAAAAGCTTTGAAAATTCTTAGCGTAATGTTGGCTCTCCTTATTACAGCCCCTAGCAAAGGAATTCATTTGGGAATTACAAGGTGTTAATACACACATATCTATACGTATATATAAAAAAATTTTGTTGCTTGTCAGTGAGTTGAAAGAGATTCTATGACACTTTTAGGTGGTTGATCTCTAAAGTAAAACTATCCAAACTCTCAAAGGAAAGTTGCAGTGTTTTTCTATCTCAGTAAGTATAGGGGAGAACAAAAGACAGCATGCGCACAAGAGTAAGAAACATTAGGTAAGAGTATCTACAGAAATTACTACTTCATAGGTGTGATTGCCTTTAAACTAACTGTTCTCTTCTAGTGCCAGAAAAGGCTTTTCTCTGTTATTGCTGTTCACCTCAGTATGAGCTCTGCTGATCAAATTGCTTCCTGCTCTTGTGATTTTTCATCTTGGGCCTCAGCAGATCTGTTCCTTTCTGTTGGGCCAGATCTCAGTCAGGCTTCTGCTCTCCAACCTGATCATCTGAGACTGTTGTCCAAGTCACACACACCTTGAAGATATGGAGTGGTGGAGAAGAAACAGCCCACAGCCACGTGGGCCTTCATTGGCACATATCATCTCTTCTCATGTTTTGCCATTCTTTTGGAGCTTCCTGTGTAATAACCAGAAAAACTCGTGATTTGCAAACTCGCATGACCTTGCTTACTGAGACTTGGACAGGGGAATGTGAGATTGGGCTACATGCTACAGATATCAGGGATGTGAATGGGAGTCATTAGATGAAAAAAAACCAATGACCTACAGGGCTTTGGATCAGATCCCAGTATAGAGGAAGGAGGGGAAAGAATAGGAATATTCCATGGTCACAAAAATAATCTCCAACCTGAGCCTGACCATTTCATTGTGAAATGAAATCTTGCTGCTAAACCTCAGGATTTCTCTAATGCCTCAGTGATGCTCAGCGTGATCAGAGCGGCAAATGAGTCTTGGAAGTAGTTACAGGCCTTAGATTTAACTCTTGTCTGTTTTATTATTGCTACAGGAAAATGGCTCACTGCGATCGTCTGATAGAAGTGGATGACATGATGGTGATGGGTCATAAGCCGGATCCCATGTGTGTCTTCACCTATGTCCAGTCTTTATACAATCATCTGCGACGCTTTGAATAAAATCATTGACACCTCTCCAGCCAGAAGGGTCAAGTACAGTGTGCTAGTGGGAAGAGTGACATTTTGCAAATGGAACGCGGTGTTATTTCTTGCTTTTTACTGTCCCTTTGCTTACATTCAACTGCATGGCTGGCTGACTGAAGTGTTGCTGAGCAGCGCCCAAAGTGTTGATCACATCAGCATGTCAGTAAGACAGAAATATGTTTGGAAAAAAAGACAAAAACATAGGGAAAGGTAAACGCTGTCATTTTGGTGCTAGTAGTAGGTTGGACTTTTAATATTACTGTGTTTAAAGATCCCAGGAACCTAATTTGCTGCTCGTATAACTGTTAGGCTGGGGACACAGTTTTATGCAGTGACAGGCAACTCTGCTATGAAGGTGTTCCCTTTTAAAATGCAGGTAAAACTCCAGAAGGTAGCACCTTCAATTCCACTTGTCCATTGAGCATAGCACAAAAGAAATGGCATATGGACAAGGAAATTTCCATTTCACAAATAATAACCTGAAGTACTCAACCACTAGGGCAATACTGCCTCTCCTCCAACCCTGCACCCCACTCCACCGTATATGCACACACACACATGCCTCAAACAGGCATTGTTCTGTTCTTTTAAAGCAGAAAGAGAACACAGGTTCTTAATGTGCAGACTGGGGGGACAGATAACTACCATGTTACATAACATTGTTCATCTGTAATGATTAAATCTGAAGTGATTTGCTTAGAGGCTTGCTAAAGCCTCTACTGGCAGTACTGGATTAATTTCTTGATCACAAAGGATAGCAACAGGTGGGGCTGTTCTGTCTATGACATTGTGTGTTTGCACGATTGAAGATTACAGGAGAGGGGGGCAGCTAGCAAGGTACAAAATCCTTTTAACAGTTGCATAGAAGCAAGACTGTAGCATGCTTTCATCCAGACTCTGGGTGACAGCAACTCTCCAGTGTGGACAGGAATGAAGCCTTTATGATTTGCTGGGTCCTCATGCTGGCACTGAGGTGGACAGGCAATATGCTAAAAAAAGTATGGAAGATGGGGTTTTGAAATGCTTTGGACTAGCTTCTGTTTTCAGTTAAATTAGCATTAAACCCACAGTACAGTGGGATTATTCCAGATTTACTGGACAAAAATGTCATGTGTCACCCTTTCTGGTTTTCTCTTGGATAAATCAACAGAGCTTTGTTTTCACATTGAAGGTTAAATACAAAACCACTAAAAAAGCATACTTGAAAAAAAAAAAAAAGCCTATTAAAATTATTTCTTTCCTAAGAACAGGCTCATAGAAAGTAAAAAAAAAAAAAAAAAAAAAAAAAGGCGCCACAAGCCCTCTGCTCACTCTAGAGAATGTTTTTTAACCTGCTGTCTTGGTTTGAAAAGACAGGTGTCTGTGGAGGAAGGCAGGAGCCTCCCTTGAAATGGAGAGTGCAACCCCCTTCCCTCCAAACTATTATAATTTTGAAATTAACGGGCCTTCAGGCAAAGATATGGGGAATAGGAATAACAGTTCTTTACTAATATATATATATATAACACAAGGCAGGGAAAAACAAACAACCCACTGGTTTACACTGACAGAGTCAGGAATACAACCTGACACCCTGTTAGGGTGGCAGTAGCAGTCCGATAAGATGCTGGCTGCAGTCCTCCTGAAGTGATGGATATAGTTCTGTGGAAGCAGCAATCAGGTAAAAGAGTCTGGTCTTCCTCCGAAGGTCCAGTGGTCGGCAGGTAGCTCTTGTCCTCTGGAACTCCAGTGGGGGAAAAAGCTCCTCTGGGAATCCAGTGGAAGAAAAGGCTGCTAGGGTGTTCAAAATCTCCGTTTTTATTTGGCATGGACTACTTGGCTCCTTCCCCCCCCTCCCCGGGCGGAGCATCTCACAATAGGATGGGGAGTCGTGAGGCAGTTCCTTGATGGGCCATGAACAGGAGATAGCCCAGGAGCGAGTTACCGATGGGTCAGGCGATAAGGCATTGTTGTGCCCATTGACAGGAGATAGTCCAGAGGGGGGAGGCAGGGAGCACCGCCCCACCTGGTCTCAACAGCTCCTGAAGATGGTAATAGAATATTTTTCCTTTTGGCACATTTTACACTGTAACCCAGGACACCTGCATTTGTGCTTTTTGTAGCTATTTATAAAGATTACTTTGGTTCTGTATTCATGACCATTTATAATAAAATATGTCAAATGCTCTTCAGATTTACTGCTTCTCCTTAGAGTGAAGTGACAAATAACAAAGTAAAATCAGTGAAAAGAACCCAGAGCTTTTGCTTAGAAGATTTTTGTTCTAGTCGTGATGCTGTGTGCTCTGAATTCAGTTTTAAAACCTATAGATGTTCAGTGGCATTTGGAATAGGATTTTAGTTCAGCCACCCTTTCTAGTGAAGTTTACTTAAGAAACCATGAATGAAGCAACCACTTTGTTAGCAGTCTCAGAAAAACAAATGAACGAACACCGAAAGTGTACAAAGGTGAAGTATAAGTTAACTGCTGAAGGTCTGGATCATGAAGTTCTGTTTGAAGTGTAGCTAGGCTGTTGCTCTGACACTATGGAAACAGTTTGAAAGACTTTTAAATATACATCTTAATAGAAGTAGCCAAAAGATACTTGGTCAAACTAGCAGGATCCTTGATATTGCTAATCTCACAGCTTTAATGCAAGTGGACAGAGGTTGGGTGGATTGTTCATATTTGTCATATGACTGCCATTGTATTCAGTTTTTGACTTTGTCTTGGATGACCATAATTCTGAGTAGTAAATGCGTGCCTGTTGCTCTACCAAATGCTCTGTAAGGATAAACACACTGTACTTGTGTTTTGGAGAAGCGATTAGAGTAAGCATGATGAGAAATCTGTCCACAACTGGCACACACGATACACATATTTACATTCTCAGAGCAGAATACCTCTCATTGACTAGCAGAGCGAAGTTCCATCCTAACTACAAGAAGAGGGACAATATGGCTTTATATTCACATTCCTTCACAGTCCCAGGTCATGGATGATATTCCTGTGTGATGTGAGTGCTAAAGACAGAGGTAAGTGCTTGGCCAGTTTAGGCCTAGTAGCAAATAATTATGTAAAAGAAGTTGTAGACTGCAAGATTACTGCCAAGTCACCAGAGGGGGGTTTACATCTTTTCTAATTTAGCTTGTTTTCACAGCTACCCAGAAGCTATTTGTACAGGTTTTCTAAAGTCTTCCCACTTCAGAGAGGTGAAGGTAAAGATAACTGGTACTTGCCAGCAAACTGATTGCAGGGGAATGGAAGACTGTAAGCTGATTTCAGCTTCTGGTGGTTTGCGTGTAAGTAGATGAGGGAGATGGTGCTATGACACAATTTTAGAAAAAAAAAACAAACTACAGCTTTGTGCATTAAGAGAATATGAATAACCTTGACTATTAGATTGTATGATTAAATTAAAGTATGTAATCTATGCCCCCTGCTGGTTTTTTTAGTATTTTTAATTTAAAAAAAGCTCAGAGTTTGTGTATATATGATAGAAAATGTGTTAGCATGAGTGAGAACAATATATTAAGTTGCCATAGTGTGTATTTTACACAGATGGACTGTTGCCAGCTTTTCCAGTGTTTCTGCACTGTGTCTAAAATTCAGTGCTGTCAAAGGTGGTTTACTGGCAACTTGATCCTACTTGTAAAGGCTAGATTAATTTGTTCTGTGCAAGATTTTCCAAATAATCTCAGCAGAGACATCACCTAGTTTTTAAAATTATGTTTGCATATAGCTTCCCACAGCAGGGAAGTCCTCCTCCTTGAAAGTACAGTAATTGGGTGGATGACTTTCATCGCTTCTCCCTTTGTGTGACATTTCCAATAAAGTGTTTAATCTAAACATATGCTCAAACCAGTGCAAACTCTTGGATACAGGTCGTTAGGTATAAAATCAGCCTACATGGTTCAACATGTGTCACTAACTTAAACCTGGCCTGGCTTACACAGATAGTTTTAAAGTGTCTAGAACAAAAATTGGCATTGCTTTAGGTAAGGTGCGCCTAAAAGGCACTTTTGGTTATGCTAAAATAGCTCTATGTCTAGATAAAGCCTCAGTGGAGTTAGTAATGCAGAATCAGAAGAGTTTGGGCTGGAAGGGACCTTTAAAGACCATCTAGCCCAACAACCCCCACCAGGAGCAGGGACATCTTTAGCTGGATCAGGCTGCTCAGAGCCCCGTCTGCCTTGGCCTTGAATGTTCCCAGGACTGGGGCATCAACCACCTCTCCGGGCAGCCTGTGCCAGTGTCTCACCACCCTCACCCTAAATTTTCTTCCCACTATCTAGTCTAAACCTACCCTCTTTCAGTTTGCAACCCTTACCCCTTGTCCTATCACCACCCTCCCCGATCAAGAGTCCCTCCCCACCTTTCCTGCAGGCCCCCTTTAAGCACTGGGAGGCCGCTATAAGGTCTACCCCGGCGCCTTCTCCAGGCTGAACAACCCCAACCCTCTCAGCCTGTCCTCAGAGGGGAGTATTCTGGGCACTAGTGGAACACCAGAATTCAGACCTCTTACGTTAGCCTGCTTTGCAATTTCAGCAACATTGAAAGCAAGCAGTTGATGCTGCAGCATCAGCTCAGCCTAGAGACTTTCCCCACTTGGATGCTGCCACAGCAGTTTGGGTGACAGTCTAATCCTCTGAAGACTGAGACTATCTGTGTTATTTTGAAGGCATCTAATAAGGAACACGGCAACA
This sequence comes from Leptosomus discolor, assembly GCF_034619465.1. Lineage (NCBI taxonomy): Eukaryota > Metazoa > Chordata > Aves > Leptosomiformes > Leptosomidae > Leptosomus > Leptosomus discolor. Next base: position 118,367 of record NW_028237865.1, read on the forward strand.
TATTTAATTTAGATCTAGTCTCGTGAATGCTGGTTATTTAGACTCGTCCACAGAAAACCTATTTTTCCACACTGAAGACTTGGGCCACTTTATAAATAACGAACCCGGTTTCTATATCCAGACACAAATTGCCAAGGTGAAGACCTGCTCCTTTGCAAAAATCCTTTGTAAAAGCGCCAGTACGGGCTGTGGGAGGTTAGCCGTATTTCGGCAGCGCCGAGGCTGGCGGTCGCTCACCAGCACTTCCCGCCGAGGAGGGGTTGCTTTCCCGCCCCTGTGCCCGCTGCCCGCGCGCAGGTCGCAGCGCGAAGCGTCTCCCAGCGCCGCGCTCGGCCCTGCCCGCGGGCCCGCCCCCGCCGCGTGCGCCGGCCTGTGGCCGTTGGCGGGAAGCGCGGCTGCGGGGACAGCGGTTGGCTGCGGGCAGGGGGGGCCGGGGGCGGAGGAGGGAGCTGAGGGGGCAGGGGGCGGGAGCTGGGTGGGCTGTTGCAGGCGTTGTGCTGCCCGCGAGGGACCTGGGCCGGCGCGGCGCGCGGCGGAGCCCCATCTGCCGCGGGGTCGTTTTCTCCCTTATAAACCGCTAGAGGTTCTCAGGAATTAACAAACCTATTCGTTTTCATTCTTTTCCAACCTGTCCTCACTGCTAAGTTGGTTTTACCTGTGTTATTTGAAGAATAGCACACTGTTGTCAGCCTCGGAAGTCTACAATGATTTAACCCCTGAAAACCATCTAAGGTAAAAATAAAAATTTCTTATGTCATATAGTTCATATTGAAGGATCAGTTGTAAGTTTCGTATTAACAGATTAAAAGGAAATAACCTTTTTATGGTAAGTTAACCATGAGGAACAGATTCAGGGTGGGTAACTACAAATTAAATACTTTATGATGGTGTTGCTCACAAGTTGGGTCAGGACAGCACCAGATACTGGGTTTTCAGAATGAAACTGCATGGAGTCCCATGGGTCTCACAACAATGTCTTGGAGGACCGTCATTCAGGGATTCCTCACCTTTCAAAGTGTCATGGATTAGGGTTGGGCTGGCCACAAACGAATGGCAGATGCTCTCTATTACGTGACTGAGCACATTTTCAGAAACCTAACACATTAATTGTTCTCAACCACCATTCAGCTATCTCAGCATTTCAGTTTATTAGAAACCATTTTGTCATCGCTCTTTAATTTGGTCAGATTTCTAAAAGCCTTGGAATGTTACTGAGAGTACAGATAATAAAATGTTGTGGAACATGACTAATATGCAGCCTGATAACTTATTCTGTGACTTGCACTGGTCAAAGTAAACAAAGTTCAAACTAGTTTTTGAGTTCAGATCTACCTAAGTCATTGGAAAACTTTCAGTTGTTATGGAAATGGCTCCAGTTCCTGCTCCAGCTGTTCATGTGACAAAAATTACTGCTTTCAACTAGCTCTTTTTAGCATGTTATGTTAAGAAGCTGTTAAAAAGTACTCATTAGAGGGGAAAAAAAAAAAAAAAGTACATCTGGTCCAAAGGGGGCCAGAATGTAGAAATCAAGGGTCAGCCCACAGGAGCATTGCTCTCTTGTACAAATAGTTGCAGACTTCATGTGTGCAGTACCATATAAATGGATTTACGGGTCTGCCCCAGTAGTGGTCTCTGTAATTGATACTAATCAGTGTTCAGCCTAGTCATAGTTTTGCTTTGCCTCATGAATTGGGAGCATGCTGAGTGTCTGTGATCACAGCTTTCCATCCTCCTGCGTCAGTTAGCATGAATCATTCACTTTCCTTGCTTGCCTTGCGCCCCATTCTTTGCTGCTTCTTGAGTCTCTAGGTCCTTCTCTGAGGCTAATGGCATCAGTAATGTCAACCCTGTTTTCTGAAGCTTGTATTTTTCTTTGTCTAACTCTGAAATAGCTGCATTTTTCTTTAAGACGGTGTTTCTTCATCTGCAACCCCTTTTTTGCTCCTCTGGAGTACATGCAGATTTCTTTTTGCACAGCAGCTGGCATGACAGGCACTGTAGTTACCAGTTTTAATGATCACTGACAGAATTTAGGTACCGTTTGAAATTAAAGATCATCATTAACAGCTTTCTAACTTTCACTGTGCTGTATTTGCAGCAATTGCAGTTGCTTCCCACTTTTTTGTCTTGGATCAGCTGAAGTTCTTTTGACCAATGCTACTTGCTGCTTTATCACGTTGATAGCTCTTTGAAGCTTGTTGGGAACTCTGAGCAACCCTGCTCTGATCTAAACTGGTAGGAGGGGGCACAACTGTACCATCTGGCGTGCTACTCTTTTTGTCTCCCTCATTTCTTCTGCCTGGCTCCTAATCTCTTTTGTCCCAGGAAAGCCACAAAGGTGGAGCATACTGCCAAGGATATTTTATGGCTGACATTTTGGATAGCTAGGTGTACTTAACACACCTTTCATTTGCTTTCGCTATCTTTACGCATTTCTGCAATAAATCGATCAAAAATTACTGCCCGAAGCTGTGGGAACTATCTCAATTAATGTACAAAGAATACGTTTTTGTTTCCAGGCAGATCTTAACCGGGAACGGCTGGAAGGAAGCGCCGTGGCTGCGCGGGCGTGCTGCCCGCCGCCGGTGCCGCGGCAGGAGGCTGCCGGAGGCGGCGCTGCCCTTCCCGCCGCAGCCGGTCTGCGTTCCCGTGGGAGCCGGTCTGTTGGCCTTCCGCGCTGTCCTGAGCCCCTTCCGGAACACTTCGTCGCACATTTAGAAAGAAATGATGTGCTGCTGCTGTGGAGATTGAAGCTGGGACACGGCTGGGAGCAACGCCCCTCCCTGAAGGGGAACAGAGGACGTGGCCATTAGCCAGAGTTAGGCCTTGGGAGCAGCATCAGCGAGAGGTGTGTGAGGGAGAAGGGGGATGGTTTTAAGGGTACCTGTGCTGGAGTGTGGACAGAGCTGTGTGTTGCTGAGGACCAGCTGTGTGCATTTGGGGTGAGGATTTGTCTCAGAAGACTGCATGAGCGTGGTGTGAGAATAGGAAAATTGACAACCAAACTGCTGTGACTTTGCACATATTTTGGGCATTGGTTTCACCCTACATTAAACCATTATCCCGAGTGTGCTTTGTTCTTTGTTCTGCTTCAGTCCTTCCTAGGCTTTTCCATTTCCTCATTTACCTGCTGTATTTCCTCCTTCAGCTTTTCAGGTGCTGTTTTCTCTCTCTTTTTTATTTTTCTAATGACCATTACATTTCTTTTTTACAACCTAGAGTTCATCCACCTCTCCAGCCATATTTTTAAAAGGTGTTTACTTCTCCAACCTATGGGAGAATATTTATATTTCATATTTGTTCACTTCTCATTTTTCTGTGACTGTCCATTTAGTAATTCCATCCTTCCTCACAGGTCTCCTTTTCTTTCTCATCTCCCTCCTGTTGCAGACAGCCCATCTTTTCCTCTCAGTTCCACTTTCAAGCCTCTTACCCTCTCTCCTCATAGCTTCCATTCCCAAATTCTTCTGTTTCTTCCTTCTCCCACTTCAAACTCTCCCCCTCACACCTTAGCAAACTCTTGGGAAGCCTTGAACAAGAAGTCTTTTCATACCTGTGTCATTTTGCAGGTAAAAGGGGCAAGAATTTTTCTCACCCTCATGGACCTGTCTTCTCCCCTTCTTGCTTCTGCAGCCAAATACAATACTATTCCCATTTTTAGGTTTTACATTCCAAGAACTGACCTGCATTATATCCAGAAACTTTCCAAAAAACAATGGCCAGACTGTTGCAAGCTGTAGAGACGTCAGAACATCTGTTGGGCTTTATGACGGGACGTCTCTTGGTCTCTACGTCTGGTTTTAGCTCATTTGCGGCTATACGTCAGGACGTCTTCTGAGCTCTACAACGGGACGTGTGTTGGGCGCTACGTTGGAATGTACGTTGGTGTCTACGTCTGGCTTGAGGTTAATTTCGGCTCTACGTCGGGACGTCTCTCGGGCTATACGTCGGGACGTCTTTTGGGCTCTACGTCTGGCTGTAGCTCACTTTCGGCTCTACGTCGGAACGTCTGTTGGGCTCTGCGTCGGGACGTCTGTTGAGCTCTACTTCGGGACGTCTCTCGGGCTCTACGTTTGGCTTTTACTCACTTTCAGCTCTACGTCGGAACATCTGTTGGGCTCTACGTCGGGATGTCTCTTGGGCTCTACGTCTGGCTTTAGCTCATTTGCGGCTATACGTCAGGACGTCTTCTGAGCTCAACAATAGGACGTGTGTTGGGCGCTACGTCGGAACGTACGTTGGTTTCTACGTCTGGCTTGAGGTTAATTTCATCTCTACGTCGGAATGTCTCTCAGGCTATACGTCGGGACGTGTGTTGGGCGCAACGTCTGGCTGTAGCTCACTTTCTGCTCTACGTCGAAACATCTGTTGGTCTCTACGTCGGGACGTCTGTTGGTCTCTACTTCGATATGTCTGGCTTGAGCTCGCTTTCGGCTCTACGTCGGGACGTCTGTTGGGCTCTGTCAGGACGTCTTTAGAGCTCTAAGTCGGGACGTCTCTTGGGATGTACGTCTGGCTTGAGCTCGCTTTCGGCTCTACATCGGGACATCTGTTGGGCTCTACGTCGGAACGTCTGTTGGGCTCTACGTCAGGACGTACGTTGGTTTCTACGTCTGGCTTGAGGTTAATTTCGGCTCTACGTCCGAACACCTGTTGGGCTCTACGTCGGGACGTTTCTCGGGCTCTACGTCGGGATGTCTTTTGGGCTCTACGTCTGGCTGTAGCTCACTTTCGTCTCTACGTTGGAACGTCTGTTGGGCCCTACGTCGGGATGTATGTTCGGCTCTACAACGGGACGTGTGTTGGGCTCTACGTCGGGACGTCTGTTGGGCTTTACGTCGGGACATCTGTTGGGCTTTACGTCGGGACGTCTGTTGGGCTCTATGTCCGGACGTCTCTTGGGCTCTAAGTCAGGACCTCTTTAGAGCTCTACGTCAGGACGTCTCTTGGGCTCTACGTCTGGCTTTAGCTCATTTGCTGCTATACGTCGGGACGTCTTCTGAGCTCTACATCGGGACATCTGTTGGTCTCTACTTCGATATGTCTGGCTTGAGCTTGCTTTCGGTTCTACGTCGGGACGTCTGTTGGGCTTTATCTCGGGACATCTGTTGATCTCTACGTCGGGATGTGTATTGGGCTCTACGTCAGTAGTTAGCTAACTTTCAGCTCTACATCGGAACATCTGTTGGGCTCTACGTCGGGACATCTGTTGGGGTCTACGTCGGGACGTCTGTTGGGCTCTACATCGGGATGTCTGTTGGGCTCTACGTCGGGATGTCTGGCTTGAGCTCACTTTCGGCTCTACTTCGGAACATCTGTTGTGCTTTACTTCGGGACATCTGTTCGGCTCTATGTCAGGACGTCTGTTGGGCTCTAAGTCTGTTGTTAGCTCACATTCACCTCTACGTCGGAACGTAGGTTGGGCTCTACGTCGGGACCTCTCTTGGGCTCTACGTCTGGCTTTAGCTCATTTGCGGCTATACGTCGGGACGTCTTCTGAGCTCAACAACGGGACATGTGTTGGGTGCTACGTCGGAAAGTACGTTGGTGTCTACATCTTGCTTGAGGTTAATTTTGGCTCTACGTCGGGAGGTCTTCTGAGCTCAACAACGGGACCTGTGTTGGGCGCTACGTCGGAACGTACGTTGGTGTCTACGTCTGGCTTGAGGTTAATTTCGGCTCTACGTCAGGACATCTGTTGGGCTCTACGTCGGGACGTCTTTTGGGATCTATGTCTGTGTCTTGGTTTGAAAAGACAGGTGTCTGTGGAGGAAGGCAGGAGCCTCCCTTGAAATGGAAAGTGCAACCACCTTCCCTCCAAATTATTATTATAATTTTGAAATTAATGGGCCTTCAGGCAAAGATATGGGGAATAGGAATAACAGTTCTTTACTAATATATATATATATAACACAAGGCAGGGAAAAACAAACAACCCGCTGGTTTACACTGACAGAGTCAGGAATACAACCTGACACCCTGTTAGGGTGGCAGTAGCAGTCCGATAAGATGCTGGCTGCAGTCCTCCTGAAGTGATGGATGTAGTTCTGTGGAAGCAGCAATCAGGTAAAAGAGTCTGGTCTTCCTCTGAAGGTCCAGTGGTAGGTAGGTAGCTCTTGTCCTCTGGAACTCCAGTGGGGGGAAAAGCTCCTCTGGGAATCCAGTGGAAGAAAGGCTGCTAGGGTGTTCAAAATCTCCGTTTTTATTTGGCATGGACTGCTTGGCTCCTTCCCCCCCCTCCCCGGGCGGAGCATCTCACAATGGGATGGGGAGTCGTGAGGCAGTTCCTTGATGGGCCATTAACAGGAGATAGCCCAGGAGCGAGTTATCGATGGGTCAGGCGATAAGGCATTGTTGTGCCCGGTAACAGGAGATAGTCCAGAGGGGGGAGGCAGGGAGCACCGCCCCACCTGGTCTCAACAGCTCCTGAAGATGGTAATAGAATATTTTTTTTTTCCTTTTGGCACATTTTACACTGTAACCCAGGACAGTCTGGCTGTAGCTCACTTTTGGCTCTACGTTGGAACGTCTGTTGGGCTCTACGTCGGGACGTATGTTGGGCTCTACAATGGGACATGTGTTGGGCTCTACGTCGGGACGTCTGTTGGGCTCTAATTCGGGACGTCTCTTGGGCTCTACGTCTGGCTTGAGCTCACTTTCTGCTCTACTTTGGGATGTCTGTTGGTCTCAACGTCGGGACGTCTGTTGGGCTCTACGTAGGGACGTGTCTTGGGTTCTACTTTAAGTAGCCTGGCTTGAGCACGCTTTCGGCTCTATGTTGAGACATCTGTTGGGCTCTACGTCGGGACGTCCGTTGCGCTCTAAGTCGGGACTTGTCTTGGGCTCTAGTTTGTATAGTGTGTCTTGAGCTCGCTTTCGGATCTACGTCGGGACGACTGTTGGGCTATACGTCTGGCTTGAGCTCGCTTTAGGCTCTACGTCGGGACGTCTGTTGGGCTCTACGTCGGGACGTCTGTTGGGCTGTATGTCGGGACGTACGTTGGTTTCTATGTCTGGCTTGAGGTTAATTTCGGCTCTACGTCGGGACGTGTGTTGGGCTCTACGTCGGGACGTCTTTTGGGCTCTATGTCTGGCTGTAGCTCACTTTCGTCTCTACGTCGGGACGTATGTTGGGCTCTAAGTCGGGACGTACCTTGGGCTCTAAGTCGGGACGTATCTTGGGCTCTACGTCTGGCTTGAGGTCGCTTTCTGTTCTACGTTGGGATGTCTGATGGTCTCAACGTTGGGACGTCTGTAGGGCTCTAAGTCGGGACGTGTCTTGGGCTCTAGTTTGGGAAGTGTGTCTTGAGCTCGCTTTCGGATCTATATCGGGACGACTGTTGGGCTCAACGTCGGGACGTGTGTTGGGCTCTACGTCGGGATGTCTGGCTTGAGCTCGCTTTCGGCTCTACTTCGGAACATCTGTTGTGCTTTACTTCGGGACATCTGTTCGGCTCTACATCGGGACGTCTGTTGGGCTCTACGTTGGGATGTCTTTTGGTCTCTGCGTCGGGACGTCTGTCTTGAGCTCGCTTTTGGATCTCCGTCGAGACGTCTCTTTGGCTTTACGTCGGGACGTGTGTTGGGCTCTAAGTCTGTAGTTAGCTAAATTTCAGCTCTACATCGGAACATCTGTTGGGCTCTACGTCGGGACGTCTGTTGGGCTCTACGTTGGGATGTCTTTTGGTCTCTGCGTCGGGACGTCTGTCTTGAGCTCGCTTTTGGCTCTCCGTCGAGACGTCTCTTTGGCTTTACGTCGGGACGTGTGTTCGGCTCTACGTCGGGACTTGTGTTGGGCTCTAAGTCTGTAGTTAGCTGAATTTCAGCTCTACATCGGAACATCTGTTGGGCTCTACGTCGAGATGTCTGTTACGCTCTACATCTGGATTTAGCTTGCTTTCAGCTCTACGTCAGAACGTCTGTTGGACTCGACGTTGGGATGACTTTTGGGCTCTGCGTCGGGACATCTGTCTTGAGCTCGCTTTCGGCTCTCCGTTGAGACGTGTGTTTGGCTCTACGTCGGGACGTGTGATGGGCTCTACGTCGGGACGTGTGATGGGCTCTATATCGGGACGTGTGTTGGGCTCTACGTCGGGACGTGTGTTGGGCTTTACGTCGGGACGTCCGTTGGGCTCTCGGCGTCGGGACGTGAGTCGGGCCATCGTCGTCGGGACGTCCGTCGGGCTCTCGGCGTTGGGACATCCGTCGGGCTCTCGGCGTCTGTATTTAGGCAACTTTCAACTCTACGTCGGGACGTCCGTTGGGCTCTCGGCGTCGGGACGTCCGTCGGGCACTCGTCGTCGGGACGTCCGTCGGGCTCCCGGCGTCGGGACGTCCGTCGGGCCATCGGCCTCCGGACGTCCGTCGGGCCCTCGGCGTCGGGACGTCCGTCGGGCACTCGGCGTCGGGACGTCCGTCGGGCACTCGGCGTCGGGATGTCCGTCGGGCCATCGTTGTCGGGACGTCCGTCGGGCTCTCGGCGTCCGGACGTCCGTCGGGCCCTCGGCGTCGGGACGTCCGTCGGGACATCGTCGTCGGGACGTCCGTCGGGCACTTGGCGTCGGGATGTCCGTCGGGCTCCCGGCGTCGGGACGTCCATCGGGCCATCGGCCTCTGGACGTCCGTCGGGCCCTCGGCGTCGGGACGTCCGTCGGGCCCTCGGCGTCGGGACGTCCGTAGGGACATCGGCGTCGGGACGTCCGTCGGGCTCTCGGCGTCCGGACGTCCGTCGGGCTCTCGGCGTCCGGACGTCCGTCGGGCCCTCGGCGTCGGGACGTCCGTCGGGCCATCGTCGTCGGGACGTCTGTCGGGCCATCGGCGTCGGGACGTCCGTCGGGCTCTCGGCGTCTGTATTTAGGTAACTTACAGCTCTACGTCGGGACGTCCGTCGGGCCCTCGGCGTCGGGACATCCGTCGGGCTCTCGGCGTCTGTATTTAGGTAACTTTCAGCTCTACGTCGGGACGTCCGTCGGGCCCTCGGCGTCGGGACGTCCGTCGGGCTCTCGGCGTCTGTATTTAGGTAACTTTCAGCTCTACGTCGGGACGTCCGTCGGGCCCTCAGGCGTCCGGATGTCTGTCGGACTCTCGGCGTCGGGACGTCCGTCGGGCCCTCGGCGTCGGGACGTCCGTCGGGCTCTCGGCGTCTGTATTTAGGTAACTTTCAGCTCTACGTCGGGACGTCCGTCGGGCTCTCAGCGTCGGGACGTCCGTCGGGCTCTCGGCGTCGGGACGTCCGTCGGGCCCTCGGCGTCGGGACGTCCGTCGGGCCCTCGGCGTCCGGACGTCCGTCGGGCCCTCGGCGTCGGGACGTCCGTCGGGCCCTCGGCGTCTGTATTTAGGTAACTTTCAGCTCTACGTCGGGACGTCCGTCGGGCCCTCGGCGTCGGGACGTCCGTCAGGCCCTCGGCGTCGGGACGTCCGTCGGGCCATCGTTGTCGGGACGTCCGTCGGGCTCTCGGCGTCCGGACGTCCGTCGGGCTCTCGGCGTCGGGACGTCTGTTGGGCTCTCGGCGTCTGTATTTAGGTAACTTTCAGCTCTACGTCGGGACGTCCGTCGGGCTCTCGGCGTCGGGACGTCCGTCGGGCTCTCGGTGTTGGGACGTCCGTCAGGATCTCGGCGTCTGTATTTAGGTAACTTTCAGCTCTACGTCGGGACGTCCGTCGGGCACTCGGCATCGGGACGTCTGTCGGGCTCTCGGCGTCGGGACGTCCGTCGGGCAGTCGGCGTCGGGACGTCCGTCGGGCCATTGGTGTCGGGACGTCCGTCGGGCCATTAGCGTCCGGACGTCCGTCGGGCCCTCGGCGTCGGGACGTCCGTCGGGCTCTCGGCGTCTGTATTTAAGTAACTTTCAGCTCTACGTCGGGACGTCCGTCGTGCTCTCGGCGTCGGGACGTCCGTTGGGCTCTCGGCGTCGGGACGTCCGTCGGGCTCTCGGCGTCTGTATTTAAGTAACTTTCAGCTCTACGTCGGGACGTCCGTCGTGCTCTCGGCGTCGGGACGTCCGTTGGGCTCTCGGCGTCGGGACGTCCGTCGGGCCATCGGAGTCCGGACGTCTGTCGGGCCCTCGGCTTCAGGACATCCGTCGGGCCCTCGGCGTCTGTATTTAGGTAACTTTCAGCTCTACGTCGGGACGTCCGTCGGGCCCTCGGCGTCGGGACGTCTGTCGGGCCCTCGGCATCGGGACGTCCGTCGGGCCATCGTCGTCGGGACGTCCGTCGGGTTCTCGGCTTTGGGACATCGGTCGGGACATCCGCGTCCGGACGTCCGTCGGGCTCTTGGCGTCGGGACGTCCGTCGGGCCGTCGGCGTCGGGACGTCCGTCGGGTTCTCGGCGTCTGTATTTAGGTAACTTTCAGCTCTACGTCGGGACGTCCGTCGGGCTCTCGGCGTCGGGACGTCCGTCGGGCTCTCGGTGTTGGGACGTCCGTCAGGCTCTCGGCGTCTGTATTTAGGTAACTTTCAGCTCTACGTCGGGACGTCCGTCGGGCACTCGGCATCGGGACGTCTGTCGGGCTCTCGGCGTCGGGACGTCCGTCGGGCCCTCGGCGTCGGGACGTCCGTCGGGCCCTCGGCGTCGGGACGTCCGTCGGGCCATCGGCGTCGGGACGTCTGTCGGTCTCGCGGCGTCGGGACGCCCGTCGGGCTCTCGGTGTCTGTATTTAGGTAACTTTCAGCTCTACGTCGGGAGGTCCGTCGGGCTCTCGGCGTCGAGACGTCCGTCGGGCTCTCGGCGTCCGGACGTCCGTCGGGCTCTCGGCGTCTGTATTTAGGTAACTTTCAGCTCTATGTCGGGACGTCCGTCGGGCTCTCGGCGTCCGGACGTCCGTCAGGCCCTCGGCTTCGGGACGTCCGTCGGGCCATCGGCGTCGGGACGTCCGTCGGGCCCTCGACGTCCGGACGTCCGTCAGGCCATCGAAGTCGTGACGTCCGTCGGGCTCTAGGCGTCGGGACGTCCGTTGGGCCCTCGGCGTCGGGACGTCCGTCGGATCATCGGCGTCGGGACGTCCGTCAGGCCATCGGCGTCGGGACGTCCGTCGGGCACTCGGCGTCGGGACGTCCGTCGGGCTCTCGGCGTCGGGACGTCCGTCGGGCACTCGGCGTCGGGACGTCCGTCGGGCTCTCGGCGTCGGGACGTCCGTCGGGCACTCGGCGTCGGGACGTCCGTCGGGCTCTCGGCGTCGGGACGTCCGTCGGGACATCGTCGTCGGGACGTCCGTCGGGCCCTCGGCGTCGGGATGTCCGTCGGGCTCTCGGCATCGGCACGTCCGTCGGGCCATCGGCGTCGGGACGTCCGTCGGGCACTCGGCGTCGGGACGTCCGTCGGGTCATCGGCGTCGGGACGTCCGTCGGGCCATCGTTGTCGGGACGTCCGTCGGGCTCTCGGCGTCCGGACGTCCGTCGGGCTCTCGGCGTCTGTATTTAGGTAACTTTCAGCTCTACGTCGGGATGTCAGTCGGGCTCTCGGCGTCGGGACATCCGTCGGACTCTCGGCGTCTGTATTTAGGTAACTTTCAGCTCTACGTCGGGACGTCCGTAGGGCTCTCGGCGTCGGGATATCCGTCGGGCTCTCGGCGTCTGTATTTAGGTAACTTTCAGCTCTACGTCGGGACGTCCGTCGGGCACTCGGCATCGGGACGTCCGTCGGGCCCTCGGCGTCGGGACGTCCGTCGGGCCCTCGGCGTCGGAACTTCCGTCGGGCTCTCGGCGTCTGTATTTAGGTAACTTTCAGCTCTACGTCGGGACGTCCGTCGGTCACTTGGTGTCGGGATGTCCGTCGGGCTCTCGGCGTCGGGACGTCCGTCGGGCCATCGGCGTCGGGACATCCGTCGGGCACTCGGCATCGGGACGTCCGTCGGGTCATCGGCGTCGGGATGTCCGTCGGGCCATCGTTGTCGGGACGTCCATCGGGCTCTCGGCGTCCGGACGTCCGTCGGGCTCTCGGCGTCGGGACGTCTGTCGGGCTCTCGGCGTCTGTATTTAGGTAACTTTCAGCTCTACGTCGGGACGTCCGTCCGGCCCTCGGCGTCGGGACGTCCGTCGGGCCATCGGCGTCCGGACGTCCGTCGGGCCCTCGGCGTCCGGACGTCCGTCGGGCCCTCGGCGTCCGGACGTCCGTCGGGCCCTCGTCGTCCGGACGTCCGTCGGGCCCTCGGCGTCTGTATTTAGGTAACTTTCAGCTCTACGTCGGGACGTCCGTCGGGCCCTCGGCGTCGGGACGTCCGTCGGGCCATCGGCGTCGGGACGTCCGTCGGGCCATCGTTGTCGGGACGTCCGTCGGGCCATCGTTGTCGGGACGTCCGTCGGGCTCTCGGCGTCCGGACGTTTGTCGGGCTCTCGGCGTCGGAACGTCTGTTGGGCTCTCGGCGTCTGTATTTAGGTAACTTTCAGCTCTACGTCGGGACGTCCGTCGGGCCCTCGGCGTCGGGACGTCCGTCGGATCATCGGCGTCGGGACGTCCGTCAGGCCCTCGGCGTCGGGACGTCCGTCGGGCTCTCGGCGTCGGGACGTCCGTCGGGCCGTCGGCGTCGGGACGTCCGTCGTGCTCTCTGCGTCGGGACGTCCGTCGTGCTCTCGGCGTCGGGACGTCCGTCGGGCCGTCGGCGTCGGGACGTCCGTCGTGCTCTCGGCGTCGGGACGTCCGTCGTGCTCTCGGCGTCGGGACGTCCGTCGGGCCGTCGGCGTCGGGACGTCCGTCGGGCCGTCGGCGTCGGGACGTCCGTCGGGCCATTGGTGTCGGGACGTCCGTCGGGCCATTAGCGTCCGGACGTCCGTCGGGCCCTCGGCGTCGGGACGTCCGTCGGGCCCTCGGCGTCGGGACGTCCGTCGGGCCATCGTCATCGGGACGTCCGTCGGGTTCTCGGCGTTGGGACATCGGTCGGGACATCCGCGTCCGGACGTCCGTCGGGCTCTCGGCGTCGGGACGTCCGTCGGGCCCTCGGCGTCTGTATTTAGGTAACTTTCAGCTCTACGTCGGGACGTCCATCGGGCTCTCGGCGTCGGGACGTCCGTCGGGCTCTCGGCGTCGGGACGTCCGTCGGGCTCTCGGCGTCGGGACGTCCGTCGGGCTCTCGGCGTCTGTATTTAGGTAACTTTCAGCTCTACGTCGGGACGTCCGTCAGGCACTCGGCATCGGGACGTCCGTCGGGCTCTCGGCGTCGGGACGTCCGTCGGGCCCTCGGCGTCGGGACGTCCGTCGGGCCCTCGGCGTCGGGACGTCCGTCGGGCCCTCGGTGTCGGAACGTCCGTCAGGCTTTCGGCGTCTGTATTTAGGTAACTTTCAGCTCTACGTCGGGACGTCCGTCGGGCTCTCGGCGTCGGGACGTCCGTCGGGCTCTCGGCGTCGGGACGTCCGTCGGGCTCTCGGCGTCGGGACGTCCGTCAGGCTCTCGGCGTCTGTATTTAGGTAACTTTCAGCTCTACGTCGGGACGTCCGTCGGGCACTCGGCATCGGGACGTCCGTCGGGCTCTCGGCGTCGGGACGTCCGTCGGGCCCTCGGCGTCGGGACGTCCGTCGGGCCCTCGGCGTCGGGACGTCCGTCGGGCCCTCGGCGTCGGGACGTCCGTCGGGCCCTCGGCGTCGGAACTTCAGTCGGGCTCTCGGCGTCTGTATTTAGGTAACTTTCAGCTCGGCGTCCGGACGTCCGTCGGGCCATCGGCATCGGGACGTCTGTCGGGCTCTCGGCGTCGGGACGTCCGTCGGGCTCTCGGTGTCTGTATTTAGGTAACTTTCAGCTCTACGTCGGGAGGTCCGTCGGGCTCTCGGCGTCGAGACGTCCGTCGGGCTCTCGGCGTCCGGACGTCCGTCGGGCTCTCGGCGTCCGGACGTCCGTCGGGACATCGTCGTCGGGACGTCCGTCGGGCACTCGGCGTCGGGACGTCCGTCGGGCACTCGGCGTCGGGACGTCCGTCGGGACATCGTCGTCGGGACGTCCGTCGGGCTCTCGGCGTTGGGACGTTTGTCGGGCTCTCGGCGTCTGTATTTAGGTAACTTTCAGCTCTACGTCGGGACGTCCGTCGGACCCTCAGCGTCGGGACGTCCGTCGGGTTCTCGGCGTCTGTATTTAGGTAACTTTCAGCTCTACGTCGGGACGTCCGTCGGGCCCTCGGCGTCCGGACGTCCGGCAGGCCATCGGCGTCGGGACGTCCGTCGGGCTCTCGGCGTCGGGACGTCCATCGGGCTCTCGGCGTCTGTATTTAGGTAACTTTCAGCTCTAAGTCGGGACGTCCGTCGGGCCGTCGGCGTTGGGACGTCCGTCGGGCCCTCGGCGTCGGGACGTCCGTCGGGCCCTCGGCGTCGGGACGTCCGTCGGGCCCTCGGCGTCGGGACGTCCGTCGGGCCCTCGGCGTCGGGACGTCCGTCGGGCTCTCGGCATCTGTACGTCCGTCGGGCCCTCGGCGTCGGGACGTCCGTCGGGCTCTCGGCGTCTGTATTTAGGTAACTTTCAGCTCTACGTCGGGATGTCAGTCGGGCTCTCGGCGTCGGGACGTCCGTCGGGCCATCGGCGTCGGGACGTCCGTCGGGATCTCGGCGTCGGGACGTCCGTCGGGCCCTCGGCGTCGGGACGTCCGTCGGGATCTCGGCGTCGGGACGTCCGTCGGGCCCTCGGCGTCGGGACGTCCGTCGGGCCATCGGCGTCGGGACGTCCGTCGGGCCCTCGGCGTCGGGACGTCCGTCGGGCTCTCGGCGTCCGGACGTCCGTCGGGCTCTCGGCGTCTGTATTTAGGTAACTTTCAGCTCTACGTCGGGACGTCCGTCGGGCTCTTGGCGTCGGGACGTCCGTCGTGCTCTCGGCGTCGGGACGTCCGTCGTGCTCTCGGCGTCGGGACGTCCGTCGTGCTCTCGGCGTCGGGACGTCCGTCGGGCCGTCGGCGTCGGGACGTCCGTCGTGCTCTCGGCGTCGGGACGTCCGTCGGGCCGTCGGCGTCGGGACGTCCGTCGTGCTCTCGGCGTCGGGACGTCCGTCGTGCTCTCGGCATCGGGACGTGCGTCGTGCTCTCGGCGTCGGGACGTCCGTCGGGCCGTCGGCGTCGGGACGTCCGTCGGGCCATTGGTGTTGGGACGTCCGTCGGGCCATTAGCGTCCGGACGTCCGTCGGGCCCTCGGCGTCGGGACGTCCGTCGGGCCCTCGGCGTCGGGACGTCCGTCGGGCCATCGTCATCGGGAAGTCCGTCGGGTTCTCGGCGTTGGGACGTCCGTCGGGCCGTCGGCGTCGGGACGTCCGTTGGGCTCTCGGCGTCGGGACGTCCGTCGGGCCGTCGGCGTCGGGACGTCCGTTGGGCTCTCGGCGTCTCTATTTAGGTAACTTTCAGCTCTACGTCGGGACGTCCGTCGGGCTCTCGGCGTCGGGACGTCCGTCGGGCACTCGGCATCGGGACGTCCGTCGGGCTCTCGGCGTCGGGACGTCCGTCGGGCCCTCGGCGTCGGGACGTCCGTCGGGCCCTCGGCGTCGGGACGTCCGTCGGGCCCTCGGCGTCGGAACTTCCGTCGGGCTCTCGGCGTCTGTATTTAGGTAACTTTCAGCTCGGCGTCCGGACGTCCGTCGGGCCATCGGCGTCGGGACGTCTGTCGGGCTCTCGGCGTCGGGACGTCCGTCGGGCTCTCGGTGTCTGTATTTAGGTAACTTTCAGCTCTACGTCGGGAGGTCCGTCGGGCTCTCGGCGTCGAGACGTCCGTCGGGCTCTCGGCGTCCGGACGTCCGTCGGGCTCTCGGCGTCTGTATTTAGGTAACTTTCAGCTCTATGTCGGGACGTCCGTCGGGCTCTCGGCGTCCGGATGTCCGTCGGGCTCTCGGCGTCTCTATTTAGGTAACTTTCAGCTCTATGTCGGGACGTCCGTCGGGCCATCGGAGTCCGGACGTCCGTCAGGCCCTCGGCTTCGGGACGTCCATCGGGCCATCGGCGTCGGGACGTCCGTCGGGCCCTCGACGTCCGGACGTCCGTCAGGCCATCGGAGTCGTGACGTCCGTCGGGCTCTAGGTGTCGGGACGTCCGTCGGGCCCTCGGCGTCGAGACGTCCGTCGGGCTCTCGGCGTCCGGACGTCCGTCGGGCTCTCGGCGTCTGTATTTAGGTAACTTTCAGCTCTACGTCGGGACGTCCGTCGGGCTCTCGGCGTCGGGACGTCCGTCGGGCTCTCGGCGTTGGGACGTCCGTCGGGCTCTCGGCGTTGGGACGTCCGTCGGGCTCTCGGCGTTGGGACGTCCGTCAGGCTCTCGGCGTCTGTATTTAGGTAACTTTCAGCTCTACGTCGGGACGTCCGTCGGGCTCTCGGCGTCGGGACGTCCGTCGGGCTCTCGGCGTCGGGACGTCCGTCGGGCCCTCGGCGTCGGGACGTCCGTCGGGCCCTCGGCGTCGGGACGTCCGTCGGGCCCTCGGCGTCGGAACTTCCGTCGGGCTCTCGGCGTCTGTATTTAGGTAACTTTCAGCTCGGCGTCCGGACGTCCGTCGGGCCATCGGCGTCGGGACGTCTGTCGGGCTCTCGGCGTCGGGACGTCCGTCGGGCTCTCGGTGTCTGTATTTAGGTAACTTTCAGCTCTACGTCGGGAGGTCCGTCGGGCTCTCGGCGTCGAGACGTCCGTCGGGCTCTCGGCGTCGGGACGTCCGTCGGGCACTCGGCGTCGGGACGTCCGTCGGGCACTCGGCGTCGGGACGTCCGTCGGGACATCGTCGTCGGGACGTCCGTCGGGCTCTCGGCGTTGGGACGTTTGTCGGGCTCTCGGCGTCTGTATTTAGGTAACTTTCAGCTCTACGTCGGGACGTCCGTCGGACCCTCAGCGTCGGGACGTCCGTCGGGTTCTCGGCGTCTGTATTTAGGTAACTTTCAGCTCTACGTCGGGACGTCCGTCGGGCCCTCGGCGTCCGGACGTCCGGCAGGCCATCGGCGTCGGGACGTCCGTCGGGCTCTCGGCGTCGGGACGTCCATCGGGCTCTCGGCGTCTGTATTTAGGTAACTTTCAGCTCTACGTCGGGACGTCCGTCGGGCCGTCGGCGTTGGGACGTCCGTCGGGCCCTCGGCGTCGGGACGTCCGTCGGGCCCTCGGCGTCGGGACGTCCGTCGGGCTCTCGGCGTCTGTATTTAGGTAACTTTCAGCTCTACGTCGGGATGTCAGTCGGGCTCTCGGCGTCGGGACGTCCGTCGGGCCCTCGGCGTCGGGACGTCCGTCGGGATCTCGGCGTCGGGACGTCCGTCGGGCCCTCGGCGTCGGGACGTCCGTCGGGCCATCGGCGTCGGGACGTCCGTCGGGCCCTCGGCGTCGGGACGTCCGTCGGGCCCTCGGCGTCGGGACGTCCGTCGGGCTCTCGGCGTCCGGACGTCCGTCGGGCTCTCGGCGTCTGTATTTAGGTAACTTTCAGCTCTACGTCGGGATGTCAGTCGGGCTCTCGGCGTCGGGACGTCCGTCGGACTCTCGGCGTCTGTATTTAGGTAACTTTCAGCTCTACGTCGGGATGTCAGTCGGGCTCTCGGCGTCGGGACGTCCGTCGGACTCTCGGCGTCTGTATTTAGGTAACTTTCAGCTCTACGTCGGGATGTCAGTCGGGCTCTCGGCGTCGGGACGTCCGTCGGGCTCTCGGCGTCGGGACGTCCGTCGGGCTCTCGGCGTCTGTATTTAGGTAACTTTCAGCTCTACGTTGGTATGTCCGTCGGGCTCTCGGCGTCCGGACGTCGGTCGGGCTCTCGGCGTCCGGACGTCCGTCGGGCTCTCGGCATCGGGACGTCTGTCGGGCTCTCGGCGTCGGGACGTCCGTCGGGCTCTCGGCGTCGGGACGTCCGTCGGGCTCTCGGCATCTGTATTTAGGTAACTTTCAGCGCTATGTCGGGACGTCCGTCGGGCTCTCGGCGTCCTAACGTCCGTCGGGCCATCGGCGTCGGGACGTCCGTCGTGCTCTCGGCGTCGGGACGTCCGTCGGGCCGTCGGCGTCGGGACGTCCGTCGTGCTCTCGGCGTCGGGACGTCCGTCGTGCTCTCGGCGTCGGGACGTCCGTCGGGCCGTCGGCGTCGGGACGTCCGTCGTGCTCTCGGCGTCGGGACGTCCGTCGTGCTCTCGGCGTCGGGACGTCCGTCGTGCTCTCGGCGTCGGGACGTCCGTCGGGGCGTCGGCGTCGGGACGTCCGTCGTGCTCTCGGCGTCGGGACGTCCGTCGTGCTCTCGGCGTCGGGACGTCCGTCGTGCTCTCGGCGTCGGGACGTCCGTCGTGCTCTCGGCGTCGGGACGTCCGTCGGGCCGTCGGCGTCGGGACGTCCGTCGGGCCATAGGTGTCGGGACGTCCCTCGGGCCATTAGCGTCCGGATGTCCGTCGGGCCCTCGGCGTCGGGACGTCCGTCGGGCCATCGTCGTTGGACGTCCGTCGGGCTCTCGGCGTTGGGACGTCCGTCGGGCTCTCGGCGTCTGTATTTAGGTAACTTTCAGCTCTACGTCGGGACGTCCGTCGGGCTCTCGGCGTCGGGACGTCCGTCGGGCCGTCGGCGTCGGGACGTCCGTCGTGCTCTCGGCGTCGGGACGTCCGTCGGGCCATCGGCGTCGGGACGTCCGTCGGGCTCTCGGCGTCTGTATTTAGGTAACTTTCAGCTCTACGTCGGGACGTCCGTCGGGCTCTCGGCGTCGGGACGTCCGTCGTGCTCTCGGCGTCGGGACGTCCGTCGGGCCGTCGGCGTCGGGACGTCCGTCGTGCTCTCGGCGTCGGGACGTCCGTCGTGCTCTCGGCGTCGGGACGTCCGTCGTGCTCTCGGCGTCGGGACGTCCGTCGGGCCGTCGGCGTCGGGACGTCCGTCGTGCTCTCGGCGTCGGGACGTTCGTCGGGCCGTTAGCGTCCGGACGTCCGTCGGGCCCTTGGCGTCGGGACGTCCGTCGGGCCGTTAGCGTCCGGACGTCCGTCGGGCCCTTGGCGTCGGGACGTCCGTCGGGCCATCGGCGTCGGGACGTCCGTCGGGTTCTCGGCGTTGGGACGTCGGTCGGGACATCCGCGTCCGGACGTCGGTCGGGACATCCGCGTCCGGACGTCCGTCGGGCTCTCGGCGTCGGGACATCCGTCGGGCTCTCGGCGTCTGTATTTAGGTAACTTTCAGCTCTACGTCGGGACGTCCGTCGGGCTCTCGGCGTCGGGACGTCCGTCGGGCTCTCGGCGTTGGGACGTCCGTCAGGCTCTCGGCGTCTGTATTTAGGTAACTTTCAGCTCTACGTCGGGACGTCCGTCGGGCCCTCGGCGTCGGGACGTCCGTCGGGCCCTCGGCGTCGGGACGTCCGTCGGGCCCTCGGCGTCGGGACGTCCGTCGGGCTCTCGGCGTCGGGACGTCCGTCGGGCCCTCGGCGTCCGGACGTCCGTCGGCCTGTCGGCGTCTGTATTTAGGTAACTTTCAGCTCTACGTCGGGACGTCCGTCGGGCTCTCGGCGTCGGGACGTCCGTCGGGCTCTCGGCGTTGGGACGTCCGTCAGGCTCTCGGCGTCTGTATTTAGGTAACTTTCAGCTCTACGTCGGGACGTCCGTCGGGCTCTCGGCGTCGGGACGTCCGTCGGGCTCTCGGCGTTGGGACGTCCGTCAGGCTCTCGGCGTCTGTATTTAGGTAACTTTCAGCTCTACGTCGGGACGTCCGTCGGGCCCTCGGCGTCGGGACGTCCGTCGGGCCCTCGGCGTCGGGACGTCCGTCGGGCCCTCGGCGTCGGGACGTCCGTCGGGCTCTCGGCGTCGGGACGTCCGTCGGGCCCTCGGCGTCGGGACGTCCGTCGGGCCCTCGGCGTCGGGATGTCCGTCGGGCCCTCGGCGTTGGAACTTCCGTCGGGCTCTCGGCGTCTGTATTTAGGTAACTTTCAGCTCGGCTTCCGGATGTCCGTCGGGCCATCGGCGTCGGGACGTCTGTCGGGCTCTCGGCGTCGGGACGTCCGTCGGGCTCTCGGCGTCTGTATTTAGGTAACTTTCAGCTCTATGTCGGGACGTCCGTCGGGCCATCGGAGTCCGGACGTCCGTCAGGCCCTCGGCTTCGGGACGTCCGTCGGGCCATCGGCGTCGGGACGTCCGTCGGGCCCTCGACGTCCGGACGTCCGTCAGGCCATTGGAGTCGTGACGTCCGTCGGGCTCTAGGTGTCGGGACGTCCGTCGGGCCCTCGACGTCCGGACGTCCGTCAGGCCATCGGAGTCGTGACGTCCGTCGGGCTCTAGGTGTCGGGACGTCCGTCGGGCCCTCGGCGTCGGGACGTCCGTCGGGCCCTCGGCGTCGGGACGTCCGTCGGATCATCGGCGTCGGGACGTCCGTCGGGCCCTCGGCGTCGGGACGTCCGTCGGGCACTCGGCATCGGGTCGTCCGTCGGGCTCTCGGCGTCGGGACGTCCGTCGGGACATCGTCGTCGGGACGTCCGTCGGGCACTCGGCGTCGGGACGTCCGTCGGGCTCTCGGCGTTGGGACGTTTGTCGGGCTCTCAGCGTCTGTATTTAGGTAACTTTCAGCTCTACGTCGGGACGTCCGTCGGACCCTCAGCGTCGGGACGTCCGTCGGGTTCTCGGCGTCTGTATTTAGGTAACTTTCAGCTCTACGTCGGGACGTCCGTCGGGCTCTCGGCGTCCGGACGTCCGGCGGGCCATCGGCGTCGGGACGTCCGTCGGGCCATCGGCGTCGGGACGTCCGTCGGGCTCTCGGCGTCGGGACGTCCATCGGGCTCTCGGCGTCTGTATTTAGGTAACTTTCAGCTCTACGTCGGGACGTCCGTCGGACCCTCAGCGTCGGGACGTCCGTCGGGTTCTCGGCGTCTGTATTTAGGTAACTTTCAGCTCTACGTCGGGACGTCCGTCGGGCTCTCGGCGTCCGGACGTCCGGCGGGCCATCGGCGTCGGGACGTCCGTCGGGCCATCGGCGTCGGGACGTCCGTCGGGCTCTCGGCGTCGGGACGTCCGTCGGGCTCTCGGCGTCTGTATTTAGGTAACTTTCAGCTCTACGTCGGGACGTCCGTCGGGCCGTCGGCGTCGGGACGTCCGTCGGGCCCTCGGCGTCGGGACGTCCGTCGGGCCCTCGGCGTCGGGACGTCCGTCGGGCCCTCGGCGTCCGGACGTCCGTCGGGCCCTCGGCGTCCGGACGTCCGTCGGGCTCTCGGCGTCGGGACGTCCGTCGGGCCATCGGCGTCGGGACGTCCGTCGGGCCATCGGCATCCGGACGTCCGTCGGCCTGTCGGCGTCTGTATTTAGGTAACTTTCAGCTCTATGTCGGGACGTCCGTCGGGCTCTCGGCGTCGGGACGTCCGTCAGGCCATCGGCGTCGGGACGTCCGTCGGGATCTCGGCGTTGGGACGTCCGTCGGGCCCTCGGCGTCGGGACGTCCGTCGGGCCATCGGCGTCGGGACGTCCGTCGGGCCCTCGGCGTCGGGACGTCCTTTGGGCTCTCGGCGCCCGGACGTCCGTCGGGCTCTCGGCGTCTGTATTTAGGTAACTTTCAGCTCTAAGTCGGGACGTCCGTCGGGCTCTCGGCGTCCGGAAGTCCGTCGGGCTCTCGGCGTCTGTATTTAGGTAACTTTCAGCTCTACGTCGGGACGTCCGTCGGTCACTTGTCGTCGGGACGTCCGTCGGGCTCTCGGCGTCGGGACGTCCGTCGGGCCATCGGCGTCGGGACGTCCGTCGGGCCCTCGGCGTCGGGACGTCCGTCGGGCCCTCGGCGTCGGGACGTCCGTCGGGCCCTCGGCGTCGGGACGTCCGTCGGATCATCGGCGTCCGGACGTCCGTCGGGCCCTCGGCGTCGGGACGTCCGTCGGGCTCTCGGCGTCGGGACGTCCGTCGGGCACTCGGCGTCGGGACGTCCGTCGGGCACTCAGCGTCGGGACGTCCGTCGGGACATCGTCGTCGGGACGTCCGTCGGGCTCTCGGCGTTGGGACGTTTGTCGGGCTCTCGGCGTCTGTATTTAGGTAACTTTCAGCTCTACGTCGGGACGTCCGTCGGACCCTCAGCGTCGGGACGTCCGTCGGGTTCTCGGAGTCTGTATTTAGGTAACTTTCAGCTCTACGTCGGGACGTCCGTCGGGCTCTCGGCGTCCGGACGTCCGGCGGGCCATCGGCATCGGGACGTCCGTCGGGCCATCGGCGTCGGGACGTCCGTCGGGCTCTCGGCGTCGGGACGTCCGTCGGGCTCTCGGCGTCTGTATTTAGGTAACTTTCAGCTCTACGTCGGGACGTCCGTCGGGCCATCGGCGTCCGGACGTCCGTCGGCCTGTCGGCGTCTGTATTTAGGTAACTTTCAGCTCTATGTCGGGACGTCCGTCGTGCTCTCGGCGTCGGGACGTCCGTCAGGCCATCGGCGTCGGGACGTCCGTCGGGATCTCGGCGTCGGGACGTCCGTCGGGCCCTCCGCATCGGGACGTCCGTCGGGCCATCGGCGTCGGGACGTCCGTCGGGCCCTCGGCGTCGGGACGTCCTTTGGGCTCTCGGCGCCCGGACGTCCGTCGGGCTCTCGGCGTCTGTATTTAGGTAACTTTCAGCTCTAAGTCGGGACGTCCGTCGGCCTGTCGGCGTCTGTATTTAGGTAACTTTCAGCTCTATGTCGGGACGTCCGTCGGGCTCTCGGCGTCGGGACGTCCGTCAGGGCATCGGCGTCGGGACGTCCGTCGGGATCTCGGCGTCGGGACGTCCGTCGGGCCCTCCGCATCGGGACGTCCGTCGGGCCATCGGCGTCGGGACGTCCGTCGGGATCTCGGCGTCGGGACGTCCGTCGGGCCCTCCGCATCGGGACGTCCGTCGGGCCATCGGCGTCGGGACGTCCGTCGGGCCCTCGGCGTCGGGACGTCCTTTGGGCTCTCGGCGCCCGGACGTCCGTCGGGCTCTCGGCGTCTGTATTTAGGTAACTTTCAGCTCTAAGTCGGGACGTCCGTCGGGCTCTCGGCGTCCAGAAGTCCGTCGGGCTCTCGGCGTCTGTATTTAGGTAACTTTCAGCTCTACGTCGGGACGTCCGTCGGTCACTTGGCGTCGGGATGTCCGTCGGGCTCTCGGCGTCGGGACGTCCGTCGGGCCATCGGCGTCGGGACATCCGTCGGGCACTCGGCATCGGGACGTCCGTCGGGTCATCGGCGTCGGGACGTCCGTCGGGCCATCGTTGTCGGGACGTCCGTCGGGCTCTCGGCGTCCGGACGTCCGTCGGGCCGTCGGCGTCGGGACGTCCGTCGTGCTCTCGGCGTCGGGACGTCCGTCGTGCTCTCGGCGTCGGGACGTCCGTCGGGCCGTCGGCGTCGGGACGTCCGTCGGGCCGTCGGCGTCGGGACGTCCGTCGGGCCATTAGCGTCCGGACGTCCGTCGGGCCCTCGGCGTCGGGACGTCCGTCGGGCCCTCGGCGTCGGGACGTCCGTCGGGCCATCGTCATCGGGACGTCCGTCGGGTTCTCGGCGTTGGGACATCGGTCGGGACATCCGCGTCCGGACGTCCGTCGGGCTCTCGGCGTCGGGACGTCCGTCGGGCCCTCGGCGTCTGTATTTAGGTAACTTTCAGCTCTACGTCGGGACGTCCATCGGGCTCTCGGCGTCGGGACGTCCGTCGGGCTCTCGGCGTCGGGACGTCCGTCGGGCTCTCGGCGTCGGGACGTCCGTCGGGCTCTCGGCGTCTGTATTTAGGTAACTTTCAGCTCTACGTCGGGACGTCCGTCAGGCACTCGGCATCGGGACGTCCGTCGGGCCCTCGGCGTCGGGACGTCCGTCGGGCCCTCGGCGTCGGGACGTCCGTCGGGCCCTCGGTGTCGGAACGTCCGTCAGGCTTTCGGCGTCTGTATTTAGGTAACTTTCAGCTCTACGTCGGGACGTCCGTCGGGCTCTCGGCGTCGGGACGTCCGTCGGGCTCTCGGCGTCGGGACGTCCGTCGGGCTCTCGGCGTTGGGACGTCCGTCAGGCTCTCGGCGTCTGTATTTAGGTAACTTTCAGCTCTACGTCGGGACGTCCGTCGGGCACTCGGCGTCGGGACGTCCGTCGGGCTCTCGGCGTCGGGACGTCCGTCGGGCCCTCGGCGTCGGGACGTCCGTCGGGCCCTCGGCGTCGGGACGTCCGTCGGGCCCTCGGCGTCGGGACGTCCGTCGGGCCCTCGGCGTCGGAACTTCAGTCGGGCTCTCGGCGTCTGTATTTAGGTAACTTTCAGCTCGGCGTCCGGACGTCCGTCGGGCCATCGGCATCGGGACGTCTGTCGGGCTCTCGGCGTCGGGACGTCCGTCGGGCTCTCGGTGTCTGTATTTAGGTAACTTTCAGCTCTACGTCGGGAGGTCCGTCGGGCTCTCGGCGTCGAGACGTCCGTCGGGCTCTCGGCGTCCGGACGTCCGTCGGGCTCTCGGCGTCCGGACGTCCGTCGGGACATCGTCGTCGGGACGTCCGTCGGGCACTCGGCGTCGGGACGTCCGTCGGGCACTCGGCGTCGGGACGTCCGTCGGGACATCGTCGTCGGGACGTCCGTCGGGCTCTCGGCGTTGGGACGTTTGTCGGGCTCTCGGCGTCTGTATTTAGGTAACTTTCAGCTCTACGTCGGGACGTCCGTCGGACCCTCAGCGTCGGGACGTCCGTCGGGTTCTCGGCGTCTGTATTTAGGTAACTTTCAGCTCTACGTCGGGACGTCCGTCGGGCCCTCGGCGTCCGGACGTCCGGCAGGCCATCGGCGTCGGGACGTCCGTCGGGCTCTCGGCGTCGGGACGTCCATCGGGCTCTCGGCGTCTGTATTTAGGTAACTTTCAGCTCTAAGTCGGGACGTCCGTCGGGCCGTCGGCGTTGGGACGTCCGTCGGGCCCTCGGCGTCGGGACGTCCGTCGGGCCCTCGGCGTCGGGACGTCCGTCGGGCTCTCGGCATCTGTACGTCCGTCGGGCCCTCGGCGTCGGGACGTCCGTCGGGCTCTCGGCGTCTGTATTTAGGTAACTTTCAGCTCTACGTCGGGATGTCAGTCGGGCTCTCGGCGTCGGGACGTCCGTCGGGCCATCGGCGTCGGGACGTCCGTCGGGATCTCGGCGTCGGGACGTCCGTCGGGATCTCGGCGTCGGGACGTCCGTCGGGCCCTCGGCGTCGGGACGTCCGTCGGGATCTCGGCGTCGGGACGTCCGTCGGGCCCTCGGCGTCGGGACGTCCGTCGGGCCATCGGCGTCGGGACGTCCGTCGGGCCCTCGGCGTCGGGACGTCCGTCGGGCTCTCGGCGTCCGGACGTCCGTCGGGCTCTCGGCGTCTGTATTTAGGTAACTTTCAGCTCTACGTCGGGACGTCCGTCGGGCTCTTGGCGTCGGGACGTCCGTCGTGCTCTCGGCGTCGGGACGTCCGTCGTGCTCTCGGCGTCGGGACGTCCGTCGGGCCGTCGGCGTCGGGACGTCCGTCGTGCTCTCGGCGTCGGGACGTCCGTCGGGCCGTCGGCGTCGGGACGTCCGTCGTGCTCTCGGCGTCGGGACGTCCGTCGTGCTCTCGGCATCGGGACGTGCGTCGTGCTCTCGGCGTCGGGACGTCCGTCGGGCCGTCGGCGTCGGGACGTCCGTCGGGCCATTGGTGTTGGGACGTCCGTCGGGCCATTAGCGTCCGGACGTCCGTCGGGCCCTCGGCGTCGGGACGTCCGTCGGGCCCTCGGCGTCGGGACGTCCGTCGGGCCATCGTCATCGGGAAGTCCGTCGGGTTCTCGGCGTTGGGACGTCCGTCGGGCCGTCGGCGTCGGGACGTCCGTTGGGCTCTCGGCGTCGGGACGTCCGTCGGGCCGTCGGCGTCGGGACGTCCGTTGGGCTCTCGGCGTCTCTATTTAGGTAACTTTCAGCTCTACGTCGGGACGTCCGTCGGGCTCTCGGCGTCGGGACGTCCGTCGGGCTCTCGGCGTTGGGACGTCCGTCGGGCTCTCGGCGTCTGTATTTAGGTAACTTTCAGCTCTACGTCGGGACGTCCGTCGGGCACTCGGCATCGGGACGTCCGTCGGGCTCTCGGCGTCGGGACGTCCGTCGGGCCCTCGGCGTCGGGACGTCCGTCGGGCCCTCGGCGTCGGGACGTCCGTCGGGCCCTCGGCGTCGGGACGTCCGTCGGGCCCTCGGCGTCGGAACTTCCGTCGGGCTCTCGGCGTCTGTATTTAGGTAACTTTCAGCTCGGCGTCCGGACGTCCGTCGGGCCATCGGCGTCGGGACGTCTGTCGGGCTCTCGGCGTCGGGACGTCCGTCGGGCTCTCGGTGTCTGTATTTAGGTAACTTTCAGCTCTACGTCGGGAGGTCCGTCGGGCTCTCGGCGTCGAGACGTCCGTCGGGCTCTCGGCGTCCGGACGTCCGTCGGGCTCTCGGCGTCTGTATTTAGGTAACTTTCAGCTCTATGTCGGGACGTCCGTCGGGCTCTCGGCGTCCGGATGTCCGTCGGGCTCTCGGCGTCTCTATTTAGGTAACTTTCAGCTCTATGTCGGGACGTCCGTCGGGCCATCGGAGTCCGGACGTCCGTCAGGCCCTCGGCTTCGGGACGTCCATCGGGCCATCGGCGTCGGGACGTCCGTCGGGCCCTCGACGTCCGGACGTCCGTCAGGCCATCGGAGTCGTGACGTCCGTCGGGCTCTAGGTGTCGGGACGTCCGTCGGGCCCTCGGCGTCGAGACGTCCGTCGGGCTCTCGGCGTCCGGACGTCCGTCGGGCTCTCGGCGTCTGTATTTAGGTAACTTTCAGCTCTACGTCGGGACGTCCGTCGGGCTCTCGGCGTCGGGACGTCCGTCGGGCTCTCGGCGTTGGGACGTCCGTCGGGCTCTCGGCGTTGGGACGTCCGTCAGGCTCTCGGCGTCTGTATTTAGGTAACTTTCAGCTCTACGTCGGGACGTCCGTCGGGCTCTCGGCGTCGGGACGTCCGTCGGGCCCTCGGCGTCGGGACGTCCGTCGGGCCCTCGGCGTCGGGACGTCCGTCGGGCCCTCGGCGTCGGGACGTCCGTCGGGCCCTCGGCGTCGGGATGTCCGTCGGGCCCTCGGCGTCGGAACTTCCGTCGGGCTCTCGGCGTCTGTATTTAGGTAACTTTCAGCTCGGCGTCCGGACGTCCGTCGGGCCATCGGCGTCGGGACGTCTGTCGGGCTCTCGGCGTCGGGACGTCCGTCGGGCTCTCGGTGTCTGTATTTAGGTAACTTTCAGCTCTACGTCGGGAGGTCCGTCGGGCTCTCGGCGTCGAGACGTCCGTCGGGCTCTCGGCGTCGGGACGTCCGTCGGGCACTCGGCGTCGGGACGTCCGTCGGGCACTCGGCGTCGGGACGTCCGTCGGGACATCGTCGTCGGGACGTCCGTCGGGCTCTCGGCGTTGGGACGTTTGTCGGGCTCTCGGCGTCTGTATTTAGGTAACTTTCAGCTCTACGTCGGGACGTCCGTCGGACCCTCAGCGTCGGGACGTCCGTCGGGTTCTCGGCGTCTGTATTTAGGTAACTTTCAGCTCTACGTCGGGACGTCCGTCGGGCCCTCGGCGTCCGGACGTCCGGCAGGCCATCGGCGTCGGGACGTCCGTCGGGCTCTCGGCGTCGGGACGTCCATCGGGCTCTCGGCGTCTGTATTTAGGTAACTTTCAGCTCTACGTCGGGACGTCCGTCGGGCCGTCGGCGTTGGGACGTCCGTCGGGCCCTCGGCGTCGGGACGTCCGTCGGGCCCTCGGCGTCGGGACGTCCGTCGGGCTCTCGGCGTCTGTATTTAGGTAACTTTCAGCTCTACGTCGGGATGTCAGTCGGGCTCTCGGCGTCGGGACGTCCGTCGGGCCCTCGGCGTCGGGACGTCCGTCGGGATCTCGGCGTCGGGACGTCCGTCGGGCCCTCGGCGTCGGGACGTCCGTCGGGCCATCGGCGTCGGGACGTCCGTCGGGCCCTCGGCGTCGGGACGTCCGTCGGGCCCTCGGCGTCGGGACGTCCGTCGGGCTCTCGGCGTCCGGACGTCCGTCGGGCTCTCGGCGTCTGTATTTAGGTAACTTTCAGCTCTACGTCGGGATGTCAGTCGGGCTCTCGGCGTCGGGACGTCCGTCGGACTCTCGGCGTCTGTATTTAGGTAACTTTCAGCTCTACGTCGGGATGTCAGTCGGGCTCTCGGCGTCGGGACGTCCGTCGGACTCTCGGCGTCTGTATTTAGGTAACTTTCAGCTCTACGTCGGGATGTCAGTCGGGCTCTCGGCGTCGGGACGTCCGTCGGGCTCTCGGCGTCGGGACGTCCGTCGGGCTCTCGGCGTCTGTATTTAGGTAACTTTCAGCTCTACGTTGGTATGTCCGTCGGGCTCTCGGCGTCCGGACGTCGGTCGGGCTCTCGGCGTCCGGACGTCCGTCGGGCTCTCGGCATCGGGACGTCTGTCGGGCTCTCGGCGTCGGGACGTCCGTCGGGCTCTCGGCGTCGGGACGTCTGTTGGGCTCTCGGCATCTGTATTTAGGTAACTTTCAGCGCTATGTCGGGACGTCCGTCGGGCTCTCGGCGTCCTAACGTCCGTCGGGCCATCGGCGTCGGGACGTCCGTCGTGCTCTCGGCGTCGGGACGTCCGTCGGGCCGTCGACGTCGGGACGTCCGTCGTGCTCTCGGCGTCGGGACGTCCGTCGTGCTCTCGGCGTCGGGACGTCCGTCGGGCCGTCGGCGTCGGGACGTCCGTCGTGCTCTCGGCGTCGGGACGTCCGTCGGGCTCTCGGCGTTGGGACGTCCGTCGGGCTCTCGGCGTCTGTATTTAGGTAACTTTCAGCTCTACGTCGGGACGTCCGTCGGGCTCTCGGCGTCGGGACGTCCGTCGGGCTCTCGGCGTTGGGACGTCCGTCGGGCTCTCGGCGTTGGGACGTCCGTCAGGCTCTCGGCGTCTGTATTTAGGTAACTTTCAGCTCTACGTCGGGACGTCCGTCGGGCTCTCGGCGTCGGGACGTCCGTCGGGCCCTCGGCGTCGGGACGTCCGTCGGGCCCTCGGCGTCGGGACGTCCGTCGGGCCCTCGGCGTCGGGATGTCCGTCGGGCCCTCGGCGTCGGAACTTCCGTCGGGCTCTCGGCGTCTGTATTTAGGTAACTTTCAGCTCGGCGTCCGGACGTCCGTCGGGCCATCGGCGTCGGGACGTCTGTCGGGCTCTCGGCGTCGGGACGTCCGTCGGGCTCTCGGTGTCTGTATTTAGGTAACTTTCAGCTCTACGTCGGGAGGTCCGTCGGGCTCTCGGCGTCGAGACGTCCGTCGGGCTCTCGGCGTCGGGACGTCCGTCGGGCACTCGGCGTCGGGACGTCCGTCGGGCACTCGGCGTCGGGACGTCCGTCGGGACATCGTCGTCGGGACGTCCGTCGGGCTCTCGGCGTTGGGACGTTTGTCGGGCTCTCGGCGTCTGTATTTAGGTAACTTTCAGCTCTACGTCGGGACGTCCGTCGGACCCTCAGCGTCGGGACGTCCGTCGGGTTCTCGGCGTCTGTATTTAGGTAACTTTCAGCTCTACGTCGGGACGTCCGTCGGGCCCTCGGCGTCCGGACGTCCGGCAGGCCATCGGCGTCGGGACGTCCGTCGGGCTCTCGGCGTCGGGACGTCCATCGGGCTCTCGGCGTCTGTATTTAGGTAACTTTCAGCTCTACGTCGGGACGTCCGTCGGGCCGTCGGCGTTGGGACGTCCGTCGGGCCCTCGGCGTCGGGACGTCCGTCGGGCCCTCGGCGTCGGGACGTCCGTCGGGCTCTCGGCGTCTGTATTTAGGTAACTTTCAGCTCTACGTCGGGATGTCAGTCGGGCTCTCGGCGTCGGGACGTCCGTCGGGCCCTCGGCGTCGGGACGTCCGTCGGGATCTCGGCGTCGGGACGTCCGTCGGGCCCTCGGCGTCGGGACGTCCGTCGGGCCATCGGCGTCGGGACGTCCGTCGGGCCCTCGGCGTCGGGACGTCCGTCGGGCCCTCGGCGTCGGGACGTCCGTCGGGCTCTCGGCGTCCGGACGTCCGTCGGGCTCTCGGCGTCTGTATTTAGGTAACTTTCAGCTCTACGTCGGGATGTCAGTCGGGCTCTCGGCGTCGGGACGTCCGTCGGACTCTCGGCGTCTGTATTTAGGTAACTTTCAGCTCTACGTCGGGATGTCAGTCGGGCTCTCGGCGTCGGGACGTCCGTCGGACTCTCGGCGTCTGTATTTAGGTAACTTTGAGCTCTACGTCGGGATGTCAGTCGGGCTCTCGGCGTCGGGACGTCCGTCGGGCTCTCGGCGTCGGGACGTCCGTCGGGCTCTCGGCGTCTGTATTTAGGTAACTTTCAGCTCTACGTTGGTATGTCCGTCGGGCTCTCGGCGTCCGGACGTCGGTCGGGCTCTCGGCGTCCGGACGTCCGTCGGGCTCTCGGCATCGGGACGTCTGTCGGGCTCTCGGCGTCGGGACGTCCGTCGGGCTCTCGGCGTCGGGACGTCTGTTGGGCTCTCGGCATCTGTATTTAGGTAACTTTCAGCGCTATGTCGGGACGTCCGTCGGGCTCTCGGCGTCCTAACGTCCGTCGGGCCATCGGCGTCGGGACGTCCGTCGTGCTCTCGGCGTCGGGACGTCCGTCGGGCCGTCGGCGTCGGGACGTCCGTCGTGCTCTCGGCGTCGGGACGTCCGTCGTGCTCTCGGCGTCGGGACGTCCGTCGGGCCGTCGGCGTCGGGACGTCCGTCGTGCTCTCGGCGTCGGGACGTCCGTCGTGCTCTCGGCGTCGGGACGTCCGTCGTGCTCTCGGCGTCGGGACGTCCGTCGGGGCGTCGGCGTCGGGACGTCCGTCGTGCTCTCGGCGTCGGGACGTCCGTCGTGCTCTCGGCGTCGGGACGTCCGTCGGGCCGTCGGCGTCGGGACGTCCGTCGGGCCATAGGTGTCGGGACGTCCCTCGGGCCATTAGCGTCCGGATGTCCGTCGGGCCCTCGGCGTCGGGACGTCCGTCGGGCCATCGTCGTTGGACGTCCGTCGGGCTCTCGGCGTTGGGACGTCCGTCGGGCTCTCGGCGTCTGTATTTAGGTAACTTTCAGCTCTACGTCGGGACGTCCGTCGGGCTCTCGGCGTCGGGACGTCCGTCGGGCCGTCGGCGTCGGGACGTCCGTCGTGCTCTCGGCGTCGGGACGTCCGTCGGGCCATCGGCGTCGGGACGTCCGTCGGGCTCTCGGCGTCTGTATTTAGGTAACTTTCAGCTCTACGTCGGGACGTCCGTCGGGCTCTCGGCGTCGGGACGTCCGTCGTGCTCTCGGCGTCGGGACGTCCGTCGTGCTCTCGGCGTCGGGACGTCCGTCGGGCCGTCGGCGTCGGGACGTCCGTCGTGCTCTCGGCGTCGGGACGTCCGTCGTGCTCTCGGCGTCGGGACGTCCGTCGGGCCGTCGGCGTCGGGACGTCCGTCGTGCTCTCGGCGTCGGGACGTCCGTCGGGCCGTTAGCGTCCGGACGTCCGTCGGGCCCTTGGCGTCGGGACGTCCGTCGGGCCGTTAGCGTCCGGACGTCCGTCGGGCCCTTGGCGTCGGGACGTCCGTCGGGCCATCGGCGTCGGGACGTCCGTCGGGTTCTCGGCGTTGGGACGTCGGTCGGGACATCCGCGTCCGGACGTCGGTCGGGACATCCGCGTCCGGACGTCCGTCGGGCTCTCGGCGTCGGGACATCCGTCGGGCTCTCGGCGTCTGTATTTAGGTAACTTTCAGCTCTACGTCGGGACGTCCGTCGGGCTCTCGGCGTCGGGACGTCCGTCGGGCTCTCGGCGTTGGGACGTCCGTCAGGCTCTCGGCGTCTGTATTTAGGTAACTTTCAGCTCTACGTCGGGACGTCCGTCGGGCCCTCGGCGTCGGGACGTCCGTCGGGCCCTCGGCGTCGGGACGTCCGTCGGGCCCTCGGCGTCGGGACGTCCGTCGGGCTCTCGGCGTCCGGACGTCCGTCGGCCTGTCGGCGTCTGTATTTAGGTAACTTTCAGCTCTACGTCGGGACGTCCGTCGGGCTCTCGGCGTCGGGACGTCCGTCGGGCTCTCGGCGTTGGGACGTCCGTCAGGCTCTCGGCGTCTGTATTTAGGTAACTTTCAGCTCTACGTCGGGACGTCCGTCGGGCTCTCGGCGTCGGGACGTCCGTCGGGCTCTCGGCGTTGGGACGTCCGTCAGGCTCTCGGCGTCTGTATTTAGGTAACTTTCAGCTCTACGTCGGGACGTCCGTCGGGCCCTCGGCGTCGGGACGTCCGTCGGGCCCTCGGCGTCGGGACGTCCGTCGGGCCCTCGGCGTCGGGACGTCCGTCGGGCTCTCGGCGTCGGGACGTCCGTCGGGCCCTCGGCGTCGGGACGTCCGTCGGGCCCTCGGCGTCGGGATGTCCGTCGGGCCCTCGGCGTTGGAACTTCCGTCGGGCTCTCGGCGTCTGTATTTAGGTAACTTTCAGCTCGGCTTCCGGATGTCCGTCGGGCCATCGGCGTCGGGACGTCTGTCGGGCTCTCGGCGTCGGGACGTCCGTCGGGCTCTCGGCGTCTGTATTTAGGTAACTTTCAGCTCTATGTCGGGACGTCCGTCGGGCCATCGGAGTCCGGACGTCCGTCAGGCCCTCGGCTTCGGGACGTCCGTCGGGCCATCGGCGTCGGGACGTCCGTCGGGCCCTCGACGTCCGGACGTCCGTCAGGCCATTGGAGTCGTGACGTCCGTCGGGCTCTAGGTGTCGGGACGTCCGTCGGGCCCTCGACGTCCGGACGTCCGTCAGGCCATCGGAGTCGTGACGTCCGTCGGGCTCTAGGTGTCGGGACGTCCGTCGGGCCCTCGGCGTCGGGACGTCCGTCGGGCCCTCGGCGTCGGGACGTCCGTCGGATCATCGGCGTCGGGACGTCCGTCGGGCCCTCGGCGTCGGGACGTCCGTCGGGCACTCGGCATCGGGTCGTCCGTCGGGCTCTCGGCGTCGGGACGTCCGTCGGGACATCGTCGTCGGGACGTCCGTCGGGCACTCGGCGTCGGGACGTCCGTCGGGCTCTCGGCGTTGGGACGTTTGTCGGGCTCTCAGCGTCTGTATTTAGGTAACTTTCAGCTCTACGTCGGGACGTCCGTCGGACCCTCAGCGTCGGGACGTCCGTCGGGTTCTCGGCGTCTGTATTTAGGTAACTTTCAGCTCTACGTCGGGACGTCCGTCGGGCTCTCGGCGTCCGGACGTCCGGCGGGCCATCGGCGTCGGGACGTCCGTCGGGCCATCGGCGTCGGGACGTCCGTCGGGCTCTCGGCGTCGGGACGTCCATCGGGCTCTCGGCGTCTGTATTTAGGTAACTTTCAGCTCTACGTCGGGACGTCCGTCGGACCCTCAGCGTCGGGACGTCCGTCGGGTTCTCGGCGTCTGTATTTAGGTAACTTTCAGCTCTACGTCGGGACGTCCGTCGGGCTCTCGGCGTCCGGACGTCCGGCGGGCCATCGGCGTCGGGACGTCCGTCGGGCCATCGGCGTCGGGACGTCCGTCGGGCCATCGGCGTCGGGACGTCCGTCGGGCTCTCGGCGTCGGGACGTCCGTCGGGCTCTCGGCGTCTGTATTTAGGTAACTTTCAGCTCTACGTCGGGACGTCCGTCGGGCCGTCGGCGTCGGGACGTCCGTCGGGCCCTCGGCGTCGGGACGTCCGTCGGGCCCTCGGCGTCGGGACGTCCGTCGGGCCCTCGGCGTCCGGACGTCCGTCGGGCTCTCGGCGTCGGGACGTCCGTCGGGCCATCGGCGTCGGGACGTCCGTCGGGCCATCGGCATCCGGACGTCCGTCGGCCTGTCGGCGTCTGTATTTAGGTAACTTTCAGCTCTATGTCGGGACGTCCGTCGGGCTCTCGGCGTCGGGACGTCCGTCAGGCCATCGGCGTCGGGACGTCCGTCGGGATCTCGGCGTTGGGACGTCCGTCGGGCCCTCGGCGTCGGGACGTCCGTCGGGCCATCGGCGTCGGGACGTCCGTCGGGCCCTCGGCGTCGGGACGTCCTTTGGGCTCTCGGCGCCCGGACGTCCGTCGGGCTCTCGGCGTCTGTATTTAGGTAACTTTCAGCTCTAAGTCGGGACGTCCGTCGGGCTCTCGGCGTCCGGAAGTCCGTCGGGCTCTCGGCGTCTGTATTTAGGTAACTTTCAGCTCTACGTCGGGACGTCCGTCGGTCACTTGTCGTCGGGACGTCCGTCGGGCTCTCGGCGTCGGGACATCCGTCGGGCCATCGGCGTCGGGACGTCCGTCGGGCCCTCGGCGTCGGGACGTCCGTCGGGCCCTCGGCGTCGGGACGTCCGTCGGGCCCTCGGCGTCGGGACGTCCGTCGGGCCCTCGGCGTCGGGACGTCCGTCGGATCATCGGCGTCCGGACGTCCGTCGGGCCCTCGGCGTCGGGACGTCCGTCGGGCTCTCGGCGTCGGGACGTCCGTCGGGCACTCGGCGTCGGGACGTCCGTCGGGCACTCGGCGTCGGGACGTCCGTCGGGCACTCAGCGTCGGGACGTCCGTCGGGACATCGTCGTCGGGACGTCCGTCGGGCTCTCGGCGTTGGGACGTTTGTCGGGCTCTCGGCGTCTGTATTTAGGTAACTTTCAGCTCTACGTCGGGACGTCCGTCGGACCCTCAGCGTCGGGACGTCCGTCGGGTTCTCGGAGTCTTTATTTAGGTAACTTTCAGCTCTACGTCGGGACGTCCGTCGGGCTCTCGGCGTCCGGACGTCCGGCGGGCCATCGGCATCGGGACGTCCGTCGGGCCATCGGCGTCGGGACGTCCGTCGGGCTCTCGGCGTCGGGACGTCCGTCGGGCTCTCGGCGTCTGTATTTAGGTAACTTTCAGCTCTACGTCGGGACGTCCGTCGGGCCATCGGCGTCCGGACGTCCGTCGGCCTGTCGGCGTCTGTATTTAGGTAACTTTCAGCTCTATGTCGGGACGTCCGTCGTGCTCTCGGCGTCGGGACGTCCGTCAGGCCATCGGCGTCGGGACGTCCGTCGGGATCTCGGCGTCGGGACGTCCGTCGGGCCCTCCGCATCGGGACGTCCGTCGGGCCATCGGCGTCGGGACGTCCGTCGGGCCCTCGGCGTCGGGACGTCCTTTGGGCTCTCGGCGCCCGGACGTCCGTCGGGCTCTCGGCGTCTGTATTTAGGTAACTTTCAGCTCTAAGTCGGGACGTCCGTCGGCCTGTCGGCGTCTGTATTTAGGTAACTTTCAGCTCTATGTCGGGACGTCCGTCGGGCTCTCGGCGTCGGGACGTCCGTCAGGGCATCGGCGTCGGGACGTCCGTCGGGATCTCGGCGTCGGGACGTCCGTCGGGCCCTCCGCATCGGGACGTCCGTCGGGCCATCGGCGTCGGGACGTCCGTCGGGATCTCGGCGTCGGGACGTCCGTCGGGCCCTCCGCATCGGGACGTCCGTCGGGCCATCGGCGTCGGGACGTCCGTCGGGCCCTCGGCGTCGGGACGTCCTTTGGGCTCTCGGCGCCCGGACGTCCGTCGGGCTCTCGGCGTCTGTATTTAGGTAACTTTCAGCTCTAAGTCGGGACGTCCGTCGGGCTCTCGGCGTCCAGAAGTCCGTCGGGCTCTCGGCGTCTGTATTTAGGTAACTTTCAGCTCTACGTCGGGACGTCCGTCGGTCACTTGGCGTCGGGATGTCCGTCGGGCTCTCGGCGTCGGGACGTCCGTCGGGCCATCGGCGTCGGGACATCCGTCGGGCACTCGGCATCGGGACGTCCGTCGGGTCATCGGCGTCGGGACGTCCGTCGGGCCATCGTTGTCGGGACGTCCGTCGGGCTCTCGGCGTCCGGACGTCCGTCGGGCTCTCGGCGTCTGTATTTAGGTAACTTTCAGCTCTACGTCGGGATGTCAGTCGGGCTCTCGGCGTCGGGACGTCCGTCGGACTCTCGGCGTCTGTATTTAGGTAACTTTCAGCTCTACGTCGGGATGTCAGTCGGGCTCTCGGCGTCGGGACGTCCGTCGGACTCTCGGCGTCTGTATTTAGGTAACTTTCAGCTCTACGTCGGGACGTCCGACAGGCTCTCGGCGTCGGGACGTCCGTCGGGCTCTAGGCGTCGGGACGTCCGTCGGGCCCTCGGCGTCGGGACGTCCGTCGGGCTCTCGGCGTCCGGACGTCCGTCGGGCCCTCGGCGTCCGGACGTCCGTCGGGCCCTCGGCGTCGGGACGTCCGTCGGGCCCTCGGCGTCGGGACGTCCGTCGGGCCCTCGGCGTCGGGACGTCCGTCGGGCTCTCGGCGTCCGGACGTCCGTCGGGCCATCGGCGTCGGGACGTCTGTCGGGCTCTCGGCGTCGGGACGTCCATCGGGCTCTCGGCGTCGGGACGTCTGTTGGGCTCTCGGCATCTGTATTTAGGTAACTTTCAGCTCTACGTCGGGACGTCTGTCGGGCCATCGGCGTCGGGACGTCCGTCGGGCTCTCGGCGTCGGGACGTCCGTCGGGCTCTCGGCGTCGGGACGTCCGTCGGGCTCTCGGCGTCGGGACGTCCGTCGGGCCATCGGCGACGGGACGTCCGTCGGGCTCTCGGCGTCGGGACGTCTGTTGGGCTCTCGGCGTCTGTATTTAGGTAACTTTCAGATCTACGTCGGGACGTCCGTCGGGCCCTCGGCGTAAGGACGTCCGTCGGGCCCTCGGCGTCGGGACATCCGTCGGGCTCTCGTCGTCGGGACGTCCGTTGGGCCATCGTCGTCGGGACGTCCGTCGGGCTCTCGGCGTCGGGACGTCCGTCGGGCTCTCGGCGTCGGGACGTCCGTCGTGCTCTCGGCGTCTGTATTTAGGTAACTTTTAGCTCTACGTCGGGACGTCCGTCCGGGTCTCGGCGTCGGGACGTCCGTCGGGCTCTCGGCGTCTGTATTTAGGTAACTTTCAGCTCTACATCGGGACGTCCGTCGGGACCTCGGCGTCGGGACGTCCGTCGGGCCCTCGGCGTCCGGACGTCCGTCTGGCTCTCGGCGTCCGGACGTCCGTCGGGCCCTCGGCGTCGGGACGTCCGTCGGGCTCTCGGCGTCCGGACGTCCGTCGGGCCCTCGGCGTCCGGACGTCCGTCGGGCCCTCGGCGTCGGGACGTCCGTCGGGCTCTCGGCGTCGGGACGTCCGTCGGGCTCTCAGCGTCTGTATTTGGGTAACTTTCAGCTCTACGTCGGGACGTCCATCGGGCTCTCGGCGTCGGGACGTCCGTCGGGCTCTCGGCGTCCGTAATTAGGTAACTTTCAGCTCTACGTTGGGATGTCCGTCGGGCTCTCGGCGTACGGACGTCGGTCGGGCTCTCGGCGTCCGGACGTCCGTCAGGCCATCGTCGTCGGGACGTCCGTCGGGCCCTCGGCGTCGGCATGTCCGTCAGGCTCTCGGCGTCCGGACGTCCGTCGGGCCATCGTCGTCGGGACGTCCGTCGGGCCCTCGGCGTCGGGACGTCCGTCAGGCTCTCGGCGTCCGGACGTCCGTCGGGCCATCGGCGTCGGGACGTCTGTGGGGCTCTCGGCGTTGGGACGTCCGTCGGGCTCTCGGCGTCGGGACGTCTGTTGGGCTCTCGGCATCTGTATTTAGGTAACTTTCAGATCTATGTCGGGACGTCCGTCGGGCTCTCGGCGTCCGGACGTCTGTCGGGCCATCGGCCTCGGGAAGTCCGTCGGGCCCTCGGCGTCGGGACGTCCGTCGGGCTCTAGGCGTCCGTACGTCCGTCGGGATCTCGGCGTCGGGACGTCCGTCGGGCTCTCGGCGTCGGGACGTCCGTTGGGCTCTCGGCGTCTGTATTTAGGTAACTTTCAGCTCTATGTCGGGACGTCCGTCGGGCTCTCGGCGTCCGGACGTCCGTCGGGCTCTCGGCGTCTGTATTTAGGTAACTTTCAGCTCTACGTCGGGACGTCCGTCGGGCCCTCGGCGTCGGGACGTCCGTCGGGCCCTCAGCGTCCGGACGTCCGTCGGGCCCTCGGCGTCCGGACGTCCGTCGGGCCCTCGGCGTCGGGACGTCCGTCGGGCCCTCGGCGTCGGGACGTCCGTCGGGCCCTCGGCGTCGGGACGTCCGTCGGGCCCTCGGCGTCCGGACGTCCGTCGGGCCCTCGGCGTCCGGACGTCCGTCGGGCCATCGTCGTCGGGACGTCCGTCGGGCTCTCGGCGTCGGGACGTCCGTCGGGCTCTCGGCGTTGGGACGTCCGTCGGGCTCTCGGCGTCTGTATTTAGGTAACTTTCAGCTCTACGTCGGGACGTCCGTCGGGCTCTCGGCGTCGGGACGTCCGTCGGGCTCTCGGCGTCGGGACGTCCGTCGGGCTCTCGGCGTCGGGACGTCCGTCGGGCTCTCGGCGTCCGGACGTCCGTCGTGCTCTCGGCGTCGGGACGTCCGTCGGGCCGTCGGCGTCGGGACGTCCGTCGGGCCGTCGGCGTCGGGACGTCCGTCGGGCTCTCGGCGTCGGGACGTCCGTCGGGCTCTCGGCGTCGGGACGTCCGTCGGGCTCTCGGCGTCGGGACGTCCGTCGGGCCGTCGGTGTCGGGACGTCCGTCGTGCTCTCGGCGTCGGGACGTCCGTCGGGCTCTCGGCGTCGGGACGTCCGTCGGGCCGTCGGCGTCGGGACGTCCGTCGGGCCGTCGGCGTCGGGACGTCCGTCGTGCTCTCGGCGTCGGGACGTCCGTCGTGCTCTCGGCGTCGGGACGTCCGTCGGGCCGTCGGCGTCGGGACGTCCGTCGGGCCGTCGGCGTCGGGACGTCCGTCGGGCCATTAGCGTCCGGACGTCCGTCGGGCCCTCGGCGTCGGGACGTCCGTCGGGCCATCGGCGTCGGGACGTCCGTCGTGCTCTCGGCGTCGGGACGTCCGTCGGGCCGTCGGCGTCGGGACGTCCGTCGGGCCGTCGGCGTCGGGACGTCCGTCGTGCTCTCGGCGTCGGGACGTCCGTCGTGCTCTCGGCGTCGGGACGTCCGTCGGGCCGTCGGCGTCGGGACGTCCGTCGGGCCGTCGGCGTCGGGACGTCCGTCGGGCCATTAGCGTCCGGACGTCCGTCGGGCCCTCGGCGTCGGGACGTCCGTCGGGCCATCGGCGTCGGGACGTCCGTCGGGCCATCGGCGTCGGGACGTCCGTCGGGCCATCGGAGTCCGGACGTCCGTCGGGCCCTCGGCTTCAGGACATCCGTCGGGCCCTCGGCGTCTGTATTTAGGTAACTTTCAGCTCTACGTCGGGACGTCCGTCGGGCCCTCGGCGTCGGGACGTCCGTCGGGCCCTCGGCGTCGGGACGTCCGTCGGGTTCTCGGCGTTGGGACATCGGTCGGGACATCCGCGTCGGGACGTCCGTCGGGCTCTCGGCGTCGGGACGTCCGTCGGGCTCTCGGCGTCGGGACGTCCGTCGGGCCGTCGGCGTCGGGACGTCCGTCGGGCTCTCGGCGTCGGGACGTCCGTCGGGCTCTCGGCGTCTGTATTTAGGTAACTTTCAGCTCTACGTCGGGACGTCCGTCGGGCTCTCGGCGTCGGGACGTCCGTCGGGCCATCGGCGTCGGGACGTCCGTCGGGCCATCGGCGTCGGGACGTCCGTCGGGCCATCGGAGTCCGGACGTCCGTCGGGCCCTCGGCTTCAGGACATCCGTCGGGCCCTCGGCGTCTGTATTTAGGTAACTTTCAGCTCTACGTCGGGACGTCCGTCGGGCCCTCGGCGTCGGGACGTCCGTCGGGCCCTCGGCGTCGGGACGTCCGTCGGGTTCTCGGCGTTGGGACATCGGTCGGGACATCCGCGTCGGGACGTCCGTCGGGCTCTCGGCGTCGGGACGTCCGTCGGGCTCTCGGCGTCGGGACGTCCGTCGGGCCGTCGGCGTCGGGACGTCCGTCGGGCTCTCGGCGTCTGTATTTAGGTAACTTTCAGCTCTACGTCGGGACGTCCGTCGGGCTCTCGGCGTCGGGACGTCCGTCGGGCTCTCGGCGTTGGGACGTCCGTCAGGCTCTCGGCGTCTGTATTTAGGTAACTTTCAGCTCTACGTCGGGACGTCCGTCAGGCTCTCGG
This sequence comes from Leptosomus discolor, assembly GCF_034619465.1. Taxonomy (NCBI): domain Eukaryota; kingdom Metazoa; phylum Chordata; class Aves; order Leptosomiformes; family Leptosomidae; genus Leptosomus; species Leptosomus discolor. Next base: position 158,113 of record NW_028237865.1, read on the forward strand.
CGTCTGTATTTAGGTAACATTCAGCTCTACGTCTGGACGTCCGTCGGGCACTCGGCATCGGGACGTCCGTCGGGCCCTCGGCGTCGGGACGTCCGTCGGGCCCTCGGCGTCGGGACGTCCGTCGGGCCCTCGGCGTCGGAACTTCCGTCGGGCTCTCGGCGTCTGTATTTAGGTAACTTTCAGCTCGGCGTCCGGACGTCCGTCGGGCCATCGGCGTCGGGACGTCTGTCGGGCTCTCGGCGTCGGGACGTCCGTCAGGCTCTCGGTGTCTGTATTTAGGTAACTTTCAGCTCTACGTCGGGAGGTCCGTCGGGCTCTCGGCGTCGAGACGTCCGTCGGGCTCTCGGCGTCCGGACGTCCGTCGGGCTCTCGGCGTCTGTATTTAGGTAACTTTCAGCTCTATGTCGGGACGTCCGTCGGGCTCTCGGCGTCCGGACGTCCGTCGGGCTCTCGGCGTCTGTATTTAGGTAATTTCAGCTCTATGTCGGGACGTCCGTCGGGCCATCGGAGTCCGGACGTCCGTCAGGCCCTCGGCTTCGGGACGTCCGTCGGGCCATCGGCGTCGGGACGTCCGTCGGGCCCTCGACGTCCGGACGTCCGTCAGGCCATCGGAGTCGTGACGTCCGTCGGGCTCTAGGTGTCGGGACGTCCGTCGGGCCCTCGGCGTCGAGACGTCCGTCGGGCTCTCGGCGTCCGGACGTCCGTCGGGCTCTCGGCGTCTGTATTTAGGTAACTTTCAGCTCTATGTCGGGACGTCCGTCGGGCTCTCGGCGTCCGGACGTCCGTCGGGCTCTCGGCGTCTGTATTTAGGTAACTTTCAGCTCTATGTCGGGACGTCCGTCGGGCTCTCGGCGTCCGGACGTCCGTCGGGCTCTCGGCGTCTGTATTTAGGTAACTTTCAGCTCTATGTCGGGACGTCCGTCGGGCCATCGGAGTCCGGACGTCCGTCAGGCCCTCGGCTTCGGGACGTCCGTCGGGCCATCGGCGTCGGGACGTCCGTCGGGCCCTCGACGTCCGGACGTCCGTCAGGCCATCGGCGTCGTGACGTCCGTCGGGCTCTAGGTGTCGGGACGTCCGTCGGGCCCTCGGCGTCGGGACGTCCGTCGGATCATCGGCGTCGGGACGTCCGTCAGGCCCTCGGCGTCGGGACGTCCGTCGGGCACTCGGCATCGGGACGTCCGTCGGGCTCTCGGCGTCGGGACGTCCGTCGGGACATCGTCGTCGGGACGTCCGTCGGGCACTCGGCGTCGGGACGTCCGTCGGGCACTCGTCGTCGGGACGTCCGTCGGGCTCTCGGCGTCGGGACGTCCGTCGGGACATCGTCGTCGGGACGTCCGTCGGGACATCGTCGTCGGGACGTTTGTCGGGCTCTCGGCGTCTGTATTTAGGTAACTTTCAGCTCTACGTCGGGTCGTCCGTCGGACCCTCAGCGTCGGGACGTCCGTCGGGTTCTCGGCGTCTGTATTTAGGTAACTTTCAGCTCTACGTCGGGACGTCCGTCGGGCTCTCGGCGTCCGGATTTAGGTAACTTTCAGCTCTACGTCGGGACGTCCGTCGGGCTCTCGGCGTCCGGATTTAGGTAACTTTCAGCTCTACGTCGGGACATCCGTCGGGCTCTCGGCGTCCGGATTTAGGTAACTTTCAGCTCTACGTCGGGACGTCCGTCGGGCTCTCGGCGTCGGGACGTCCGGCGGGCCATCGGCGTCGGGACGTCCGGCGGGCCATCGGCGTCGGGACGTCCGTCGGGCTCTCGGCGTCGGGACGTCCGTCGGGCTCTCGGCGTTGGGACGTCCGTCGGGCTCTCGGCGTCTGTATTTAGGTAACTTTCAGCTCTACGTCGAAACGTCCGTCGGGCCGTCGGCGTCGGGACGTCCGTCGGGCCCTCGGCGTCGGGACGTCCGTCGGGCCCTCGGCGTCGGGACGTCCGTCGGGCCATCGTGTCGGGACGTCCGTCGGGCCATCGGCGTCGGGACGTCCGTCGGGCCATCGGCGTCCGGACGTCCGTCGGGCCATCGGCGTCCGGACGTCCGTCGGGCCATCGGCGTCCGGACGTCCGTCGGCCTGTCGGCGTCTGTATTTAGGTAACTTTCAGCTCTATGTCGGGACGTCCGTCGGGCTCTCGGCGTCGGGACGTCCGTCAGGCCATCGGCGTCGGGACGTCCGTCGGGATCTCGGCGTCGGGACGTCCGTCGGGCCCTCGGCGTCGGGACGTCCGTCGGGCCCTCGGCGTCGGGACGTCCGTCGGGCCCTCGGCGTCGGGACGTCCGTCGGGCCCTCGGCGTCGGGACGTCCGTCGGGCCCTCGGCGTCGGGACGTCCGTCGGGCCATCGGCGTCGGGACGTCCGTCGGGCCCTCGGCGTCGGGACGTCCTTTGGGCTCTCGGCGCCCGGACGTCCGTCGGGCTCTCGGCGTCTGTATTTAGGTAACTTTCAGCTCTAAGTCGGGACGTCCGTCGGGCTCTCGGCGTCCGGAAGTCCGTCGGGCTCTCGGCGTCTGTATTTAGGTAACTTTCAGCTCTACGTCGGGACGTCCGTCGGTCACTTGGCGTCGGGACGTCCGTCGGGCTCTCGGCGTCGGGACGTCCGTCGGGCCATCGGCGTCGGGACATCCGTCGGGCACTCGGCATCGGGACGTCCGTCGGGTCATCGGCGTCGGGACGTCCGTCGGGCCATCGTTGTCGGGACGTCCGTCGGGTCATCGGCGTCGGGACGTCCGTCGGGCCATCGTTGTCGGGACGTCCGTCGGGCTCTCGGCGTCCGGACGTCCGTCGGGCTCTCGGCGTCTGTATTTAGGTAACTTTCAGCTCTACGTCGGGATGTCCGTCGGGCTCTCGGCGTCGGGACGTCCGTCGGACTCTCGGCGTCTGTATTTAGGTAACTTTCAGCTCTACGTCGGGACGTCCGTAGGGCTCTCGGCGTCTGTATTTAGGTAACTTTCAGCTCTACGTCGGGACGTCCGTAGGGCTCTCGGCGTCGGGATGTCCGTCGGGCTCTCGGCGTCTGTATTTAGGTAACTTTCAGCTCTACGTCGGGACGTCCGTCGGGCCCTCGGCGTCGGGACGTCCGTCGGGCCCTCGGCGTCGGGACGTCCGTCGGGCCCTCGGCGTCGGGACGTCCGTCGGGCCCTCGGCGTCGGGACATCCGTCGGGCTCTCGGCGTCTGTATTTAGGTAACTTTCAGCTCTACGTCGGGACGTCCGTCCGTCACTTGGTGTCGGGATGTCCGTCGGGCCCTCGGCCTCGGGACATCCGTCGGGCTCTCGGCGTCTGTATTTAGGTAACTTTCAGCTCTACGTCGGGACGTCCGTCGGGCACTCGGCATCGGGACGTCCGTCGGGCCCTCGGCGTCGGGACGTCCGTCGGGCCCTCGGCGTCGGGACGTCCGTCGGGCCCTCGGCGTCGGGACGTCCGTCGGGCCCTCGGCGTCGGGACGTCCGTCGGGCCCTCGGCGTCGGGACGTCCGTCGGGCTCTCGGCGTCGGGACGTCCGTCGGGCCCTCGGCGTCGGGACGTCCGTCGGGCCATCGGCGTCGGGACGTCCGTCGGGCACTCGGCGTCGGGACGTCCGTCGGGTCATCGGCGTCGGGACGTCCGTCGGGCCATCGTTGTCGGGACGTCCGTCGGGCTCTCGGCGTCCGGACGTCCGTCGGGCTCTCGGCGTCTGTATTTAGGTAACTTTCAGCTCTACGTCGGGACGTCCGTCGGGCTCTCGGCGTCGGGACGTCCGTCGGGCTCTCGGCGTTGGGACGTCCGTCAGGCTCTCGGCGTCTGTATTTAGGTAACTTTCAGCTCTACGTCGGGACGTCCGTCAGGCTCTCGGCGTCTGTATTTAGGTAACTTTCAGCTCTACGTCGGGACGTCCGTCAGGCTCTCGGCGTCTGTATTTAGGTAACTTTCAGCTCTACGTCTGGACGTCCGTCGGGCCCTCGGCGTCGGGACGTCCGTCGGGCCCTCGGCGTCGGGACGTCCGTCGGGCCCTCGGCGTCGGGACGTCCGTCGGGCCCTCGGCGTCTGTATTTAGGTAACTTTCAGCTCGGCGTCCGGACGTCCGTCGGGCCATCGGCGTCGGGACGTCTGTCGGGCTCTCGGCGTCGGGACGTCCGTCGGGCTCTCGGTGTCTGTATTTAGGAAACTTTCAGCTCTACGTCGGGAGGTCCGTCGGGCTCTCGGTGTCTGTATTTAGGTAACTTTCAGCTCTACGTCGGGAGGTCCGTCGGGCTCTCGGCGTCGAGACGTCCGTCGGGCTCTCGGCGTCCGGACGTCCGTCGGGCTCTCGGCGTCTGTATTTAGGTAACTTTCAGCTCTATGTCGGGACGTCCGTCGGGCTCTCGGCGTCCGGACGTCCGTCGGGCTCTCGGCGTCTGTATTTAGGTAATTTCAGCTCTATGTCGGGACGTCCGTCGGGCCATCGGAGTCCGGACGTCCGTCAGGCCCTCGGCTTCGGGACGTCCGTCGGGCCATCGGCGTCGGGACGTCCGTCGGGCCCTCGACGTCCGGACGTCCGTCAGGCCATCGGAGTCGTGACGTCCGTCGGGCTCTAGGTGTCGGGACGTCCGTCGGGCCCTCGGCGTCGAGACGTCCGTCGGGCTCTCGGCGTCCGGACGTCCGTCGGGCTCTCGGCGTCTGTATTTAGGTAACTTTCAGCTCTATGTCGGGACGTCCGTCGGGCTCTCGGCGTCCGGACGTCCGTCGGGCTCTCGGCGTCTGTATTTAGGTAACTTTCAGCTCTATGTCGGGACGTCCGTCGGGCTCTCGGCGTCCGGACGTCCGTCGGGCTCTCGGCGTCTGTATTTAGGTAACTTTCAGCTCTATGTCGGGACGTCCGTCGGGCCATCGGAGTCCGGACGTCCGTCAGGCCCTCGGCTTCGGGACGTCCGTCGGGCCATCGGCGTCGGGACGTCCGTCGGGCCCTCGACGTCCGGACGTCCGTCAGGCCATCGGCGTCGTGACGTCCGTCGGGCTCTAGGTGTCGGGACGTCCGTCGGGCCCTCGGCGTCGGGACGTCCGTCGGATCATCGGCGTCGGGACGTCCGTCGGGCCCTCGGCGTCGGGACGTCCGTCGGGCACTCGGCGTCGGGACGTCCGTCGGGCTCTCGGCGTCGGGACGTCCGTCGGGACATCGTCGTCGGGATGTCCGTCGGGCACTCGGCGTCGGGACGTCCGTCGGGCACTCGTCGTCGGGACGTCCGTCGGGCTCTCGGCGTCGGGACGTCCGTCGGGCTCTCGGCGTCGGGACGTCCGTCGGGCTCTCGGCGTCGGGACGTCCGTCGGGCCCTCGTCGTCGGGACGTTTGTCGGGCTCTCGGCGTCTGTATTTAGGTAACTTTCAGCTCTACGTCGGGTCGTCCGTCGGACCCTCAGCGTCGGGACGTCCGTCGGGTTCTCGGCGTCTGTATTTAGGTAACTTTCAGCTCTACGTCGGGACGTCCGTCGGGCTCTCGGCGTCCGGATTTAGGTAACTTTCAGCTCTACGTCGGGACGTCCGTCGGGCTCTCGGCGTCGGGACGTCCGGCGGGCCATCGGCGTCGGGACGTCCGGCGGGCCATCGGCGTCGGGACGTCCGGCGGGCCATCGGCGTCGGGACGTCCGGCGGGCCCTCGGCGTCGGGACGTCCGTCGGGCTCTCGGCGTCGGGACGTCCATCGGGCTCTCGGCGTCTGTATTTAGGTAACTTTCAGCTCTACGTCGAAACGTCCGTCGGGCCGTCGGCGTCGGGACGTCCGTCGGGCCCTCGGCGTTGGGACGTCCTTTGGGCTCTCGGCGCCCGGACGTCCGTCGGGCTCTCGGCGTCTGTATTTAGGTAACTTTCAGCTCTAAGTCGGGACGTCCGTCGGGCTCTCGGCGTCCGGAAGTCCGTCGGGCTCTCGGCGTCTGTATTTAGGTAACTTTCAGCTCTACGTCGGGACGTCCGTCGGGCTCTCGGCGTCCGGAAGTCCGTCGGGCTCTCGGCGTCTGTATTTAGGTAACTTTCAGCTCTACGTCGGGACGTCCGTCCGTCACTTGGTGTCGGGATGTCCGTCGGGCTCTCGGCGTCGGGACGTCCGTCGGGCCCTCGGCGTCGGGACGTCCGTCGGGCCCTCGGCGTCGGGACGTCCGTCGGGCCCTCGGAGTCGGGACGTCCGTCGGGCCCTCGGCGTCGGGACATCCGTCGGGCTCTCGGCGTCTGTATTTAGGTAACTTTCAGCTCTACGTCGGGACGTCCGTCCGTCACTTGGTGTCGGGATGTCCGTCGGGCTCTCGGCATCGGGACGTCCGTCGGGCCATCGGCGTCGGGACGTCCGTCGGGCACTCGGCATCGGGACGTCCGTCGGGTCATCGGCGTCGGGACGTCCGTCGGGCCATCGTTGTCGGGACGTCCGTCGGGCTCTCGGCGTCGGGACGTCCGTCGGGCCCTCGGCGTCGGGACGTCCGTCGGGCCCTCGGCGTCGGGACGTCCGTCGGGCCATCGGAGTCCGGACGTCCGTCGGGCCCTCTGCGTCTGTATTTAGGTAACTTTCAGCTCTACGTCGGGACGTCCGTCGGGCCCTCGGCGTCGGGACGTCCGTCGGGCCCTCGGCGTCGGGACGTCCGTCGGGCCATCGTCATCGGGACGTCCGTCGGGTTCTCGGCGTTGGGACATCGTTCGGGACATCCGCGTCCGGACGTCCGTCGGGCCCTCGGCTTCAGGACATCCGTCGGGCCCTCTGCGTCTGTATTTAGGTAACTTTCAGCTCTACGTCGGGACGTCCGTCGGGCACTCGGCATCGGGACGTCTGTCGGGCCCTCGGCGTCGGGACGTCCGTCGGGCCCTCGGCGTCGGGACGTCCGTCGGGCCCTCGGCGTCGGGACGTCCGTCGGGCCCTCGGCGTCGGGACGTCCGTCGGGCCCTCGGCGTCGGGACGTCCGTCGGGCCCTCGGCGTCGGGACGTCCGTCGGGCTCTCGGCGTCGGGACGTCCGTCGGGCTCTCGGCGTCGGGACATCCGTCAGGCTCTCGGCGTCTGTATTTAGGTAACTTTCAGCTCTACGTCGGGACGTCCGTCAGGCTCTCGGCGTCTGTATTTAGGTAACTTTCAGCTCTACGTCTGGACGTCCGTCGGGCCCTCGGCGTCGGGACGTCCGTCGGGCCCTCGGCGTCGGGACGTCCGTCGGGCCCTCGGCGTCGGGACGTCCGTCGGGCCCTCGGCGTCGGAACTTCCGTCGGGCTCTCGGCGTCTGTATTTAGGTAACTTTCAGCTCGGCGTCCGGACGTCCGTCGGGCTCTCGGTGTCTGTATTTAGGTAACTTTCAGCTCTACGTCGGGAGGTCCGTCGGGCTCTCGGTGTCTGTATTTAGGTAACTTTCAGCTCTACGTCGGGAGGTCCGTCGGGCTCTCGGCGTCGAGACGTCCGTCGGGCTCTCGGCGTCCGGACGTCCGTCGGGCTCTCGGCGTCTGTATTTAGGTAACTTTCAGCTCTATGTCGGGACGTCCGTCGGGCTCTCGGCGTCCGGACGTCCGTCGGGCTCTCGGCGTCTGTATTTAGGTAATTTCAGCTCTATGTCGGGACGTCCGTCGGGCCATCGGAGTCCGGACGTCCGTCAGGCCCTCGGCTTCGGGACGTCCGTCGGGCCATCGGCGTCGGGACGTCCGTCGGGCCCTCGACGTCCGGACGTCCGTCAGGCCATCGGAGTCGTGACGTCCGTCGGGCTCTAGGTGTCGGGACGTCCGTCGGGCCCTCGGCGTCGAGACGTCCGTCGGGCTCTCGGCGTCCGGACGTCCGTCGGGCTCTCGGCGTCTGTATTTAGGTAACTTTCAGCTCTATGTCGGGACGTCCGTCGGGCTCTCGGCGTCCGGACGTCCGTCGGGCTCTCGGCGTCTGTATTTAGGTAACTTTCAGCTCTATGTCGGGACGTCCGTCGGGCTCTCGGCGTCCGGACGTCCGTCGGGCTCTCGGCGTCTGTATTTAGGTAACTTTCAGCTCTATGTCGGGACGTCCGTCGGGCTCTCGGCGTCCGGACGTCCGTCGGGCTCTCGGCGTCTGTATTTAGGTAACTTTCAGCTCTATGTCGGGACGTCCGTCGGGCCATCGGAGTCCGGACGTCCGTCAGGCCCTCGGCTTCGGGACGTCCGTCGGGCCATCGGCGTCGGGACGTCCGTCGGGCCCTCGACGTCCGGACGTCCGTCAGGCCATCGGCGTCGTGACGTCCGTCGGGCTCTAGGTGTCGGGACGTCCGTCGGGCCCTCGGCGTCGGGACGTCCGTCGGATCATCGGCGTCGGGACGTCCGTCAGGCCCTCGGCGTCGGGACGTCCGTCGGGCACTCGGCGTCGGGACGTCCGTCGGGCTCTCGGCGTCGGGACGTCCGTCGGGACATCGTCGTCGGGACGTCCGTCGGGCACTCGGCGTCGGGACGTCCGTCGGGCACTCGTCGTCGGGACGTCCGTCGGGCACTCGGCGTCGGGACGTCCGTCGGGCTCTCGGCGTCGGGACGTCCGTCGGGCTCTCGGCGTCGGGACGTCCGTCGGGACATCGTCGTCGGGACGTTTGTCGGGCTCTCGGCGTCTGTATTTAGGTAACTTTCAGCTCTACGTCGGGTCGTCCGTCGGACCCTCAGCGTCGGGACGTCCGTCGGGTTCTCGGCGTCTGTATTTAGGTAACTTTCAGCTCTACGTCGGGACGTCCGTCGGGCTCTCGGCGTCCGGATTTAGGTAACTTTCAGCTCTACGTCGGGACGTCCGGCGGGCCCTCGGCGTCGGGACGTCCGGCGGGCCCTCGGCGTCGGGACGTCCGGCGGGCCATCGGCGTCGGGACGTCCGTCGGGCCCTCGGCGTCGGGACGTCCGTCGGGCCCTCGGCGTCGGGACGTCCGTCGGGCTCTCGGCGTCGGGACGTCCATCGGGCTCTCGGCGTCTGTATTTAGGTAACTTTCAGCTCTACGTCGAAACGTCCTTTGGGCTCTCGGCGCCCGGACGTCCGTCGGGCTCTCGGCGTCTGTATTTAGGTAACTTTCAGCTCTAAGTCGGGACGTCCGTCGGGCTCTCGGCGTCTGGAAGTCCGTCGGGCTCTCGGCGTCTGTATTTAGGTAACTTTCAGCTCTACGTCGGGACGTCCGTCGGGCTCTCGGCGTCCGGAAGTCCGTCGGGCTCTCGGCGTCTGTATTTAGGTAACTTTCAGCTCTACGTCGGGACGTCCGTCGGGCTCTCGGCGTCCGGAAGTCCGTCGGGCTCTCGGCGTCTGTATTTAGGTAACTTTCAGCTCTACGTCGGGACGTCCGTCGGTCACTTGGCGTCGGGATGTCCGTCGGGCTCTCGGCGTCGGGACGTCCGTCGGGCCATCGGCGTCGGGACGTCCGTCGGGCACTCGGCATCGGGACGTCCGTCGGGTCATCGGCGTCGGGACGTCCGTCGGGCCATCGTTGTCGGGACGTCCGTCGGGCCATCGTTGTCGGGACGTCCGTCGGGTCATCGGCGTCGGGACGTCCGTCGGGCCATCGTTGTCGGGACGTCCGTCGGGCTCTCGGCGTCCGGACGTCCGTCGGGCTCTCGGCGTCTGTATTTAGGTAACTTTCAGCTCTACGTCGGGACGTCCGTAGGGCTCTCGGCGTCGGGATGTCCGTCGGGCTCTCGGCGTCTGTATTTAGGTAACTTTCAGCTCTACGTCGGGACGTCCGTCGGGCCCTCGGCGTCGGGACGTCCGTCGGGCCCTCGGCGTCGGGACGTCCGTCGGGCCCTCGGCGTCGGGACGTCCGTCGGGCCCTCGGCGTCGGGACGTCCGTCGGGCCCTCGGCGTCTGTATTTAGGTAACTTTCAGCTCTACGTCGGGACGTCCGTCCGTCACTTGGTGTCGGGATGTCCGTCGGGCTCTCGGCATCGGGACGTCCGTCGGGCCATCGGCGTCGGGACGTCCGTCGGGCTCTCGGCGTCGGGACGTCCGTCGGGCTCTCGGCGTCGGGACGTCCGTCGGGCCCTCGGCGTCGGGACGTCCGTCGGGCCCTCGGCGTCGGGACGTCCGTCGGGCCATCGGAGTCCGGACGTCCGTCGGGCCCTCTGCGTCTGTATTTAGGTAACTTTCAGCTCTACGTCGGGACGTCCGTCGGGCCCTCGGCGTCGGGACGTCCGTCGGGCCCTCGGCGTCGGGACGTCCGTCGGGCCATCGTCATCGGGACGTCCGTCGGGTTCTCGGCGTTGGGACATCGTTCGGGACATCCGCGTCCGGACGTCCGTCGGGCCCTCGGCTTCAGGACATCCGTCGGGCCCTCTGCGTCTGTATTTAGGTAACTTTCAGCTCTACGTCGGGACGTCCGTCGGGCACTCGGCATCGGGACGTCCGTCGGGCCCTCGGCGTCGGGACGTCCGTCGGGCCCTCGGCGTCGGGACGTCCGTCGGGCCCTCGGCGTCGGGACGTCCGTCGGGCCCTCGGCGTCGGGACGTCCGTCGGGCTCTCGGCGTCTGTATTTAGGTAACTTTCAGCTCTACGTCGGGACGTCCGTCCGTCACTTGGCGTCGGGACGTCCGTCGGGCCCTCGGCGTCGGGACGTCCGTCGGGCCGTCGGCGTCGGGACGTCCGTCGGGCCGTCGGCGTCGGGACGTCCGTCGGGCCCTCGGCGTCGGGACGTCCGTCGGGCCCTCGGCGTCGGGACGTCCGTCGGGCCCTCGGCGTCGGGACGTCCGTCGGGCCCTCGGCGTCGGGACGTCCGTCGGGCCCTCGGCGTCGGGACGTCCGTCGGGCCATCGGAGTCCGGACGTCCGTCGGGCCCTCGGCTTCAGGACATCCGTCGGGCCCTCGGCGTCTGTATTTAGGTAACTTTCAGCTCTACGTCGGGACGTCCGTCGGGCCCTCGGCGTCGGGACGTCCGTCGGGCCCTCGGCGTCGGGACGTCCGTCGGGCCCTCGGCGTCGGGACGTCCGTCGGGTTCTCGGCGTTGGGACATCGGTCGGGACATCCGCGTCCGGACGTCCGTCGGGCTCTCGGTGTCGGGACGTCCGTCGGGCCGTCGTCATCGGGACGTCCGTCGGGTTCTCGGCGTTGGGACATCGGTCGGGACATCCGCGTCCGGACGTCCGTCGGGCTCTCGGTGTCGGGACGTCCGTCGGGCCGTCGGCGTCGGGACGTCCGTCGGGCTCTCGGCGTCTGTATTTAGGTAACTTTCAGCTCTACGTCGGGACGTCCGTCGGGCTCTCGGCGTCGGGACGTCCGTCGGGCTCTCGGCGTCTGTATTTAGGTAACTTTCAGCTCTACGTCGGGACGTCCGTCGGGCCCTCGGCGTCGGGACGTCCGTCGGGCCCTCGGCGTCGGGACGTCCGTCGGGCCCTCGGCGTCGGGACGTCCGTCGGGCCCTCGGCGTCTGTATTTAGGTAACTTTCAGCTCGGCGTCCAGACGTCCGTCGGGCCATCGGCGTCGGGACGTCTGTCGGGCTCTCGGCGTCGGGACGTCCGTCGGGCTCTCGGTGTCTGTATTTAGGTAACTTTCAGCTCTACGTCGGGAGGTCCGTCGGGCTCTCGGCGTCGAGACGTCCGTCGGGCTCTCGGCGTCCGGACGTCCGTCGGGCTCTCGGCGTCTGTATTTAGGTAACTTTCAGCTCTATGTCGGGACGTCCGTCGGGCTCTCGGCGTCCGGACGTCCGTCGGGCTCTCGGCGTCTGTATTTAGGTAATTTCAGCTCTATGTCGGGACGTCCGTCGGGCCATCGGAGTCCGGACGTCCGTCAGGCCCTCGGCTTCGGGACGTCCGTCGGGCCATCGGCGTCGGGACGTCCGTCGGGCCCTCGACGTCCGGACGTCCGTCAGGCCATCGGAGTCGTGACGTCCGTCGGGCTCTAGGTGTCGGGACGTCCGTCGGGCCCTCGGCGTCGAGACGTCCGTCGGGCTCTCGGCGTCCGGACGTCCGTCAGGCTCTCAGCGTCTGTATTTAGGTAACTTTCAGCTCTATGTCGGGACGTCCGTCGGGCTCTCGGCGTCCGGACGTCCGTCGGGCTCTCGGCGTCTGTATTTAGGTAACTTTCAGCTCTATGTCGGGACGTCCGTCGGGCCATCGGCGTCGGGACGTCCGTCGGGCCCTCGACGTCCGGACGTCCGTCGGGCCATCGGCGTCGTGACGTCCGTCGGGCTCTAGGTGTCGGGACGTCCGTCGGGCCCTCGGCGTCGGGACGTCCGTCGGATCATCGGCGTCGGGACGTCCGTCGGGCCCTCGGCGTCGGGACGTCCGTCGGATCATCGGCGTCGGGACGTCCGTCGGGCCCTCGGCGTCGGGACGTCCGTCGGATCATCGGCGTCGGGACGTCCGTCGGGCCCTCGGCGTCGGGACGTCCGTCGGATCATCGGCGTCGGGACGTCCGTCGGGCCCTCGGCGTCGGGACGTCCGTCGGATCATCGGCGTCGGGACGTCCGTCGGGCCCTCGGTGTCGGGACGTCCGTCGGGCCCTCGGTGTCGGGACGTCCGTCGGGCACTCGGCGTCGGGACGTCCGTCGGGCTCTCGGCGTCGGGACGTCCGTCGGGACATCGTCGTCGGGACGTCCGTCGGGCACTCGGCGTCGGGACGTCCGTCGGGACATCGTCGTCGGGACGTCCGTCGGGCACTCGGCGTCGGGACGTCCGTCGGGCTCTCGGCGTCGGGACGTCCGTCGGGACATCGTCGTCGGGACGTCCGTCGGGACATCGTCGTCGGGACGTTTGTCGGGCTCTCGGTGTCTGTATTTAGGTAACTTTCAGCTCTACGTCGGGTCGTCCGTCGGACCCTCAGCGTCGGGACGTCCGTCGGGTTCTCGGCGTCTGTATTTAGGTAACTTTCAGCTCTACGTCGGGACGTCCGTCGGGCTCTCGGCGTCCGGATTTAGGTAACTTTCAGCTCTACGTCGGGACGTCCGTCGGGCTCTCGGCGTCCGGACGTCCGGCGGGCCATCGGCGTCGGGACGTCCGTCGGGCCATCGGCGTCGGGACGTCCGTCGGGCTCTCGGCGTCGGGACGTCCGTCGGGCTCTCGGCGTCGGGACGTCCATCGGGCTCTCGGCGTCTGTATTTAGGTAACTTTCAGCTCTACGTCGAAACGTCCGTCGGGCCGTCGGCGTCGGGACGTCCGTCGGGCCCTCGGCGTCCGGACGTCCGTCGGGCTCTCGGCGTCAGGACGTCCGTCGGGCCATCGGCGTCGGGACGTCCATCGGGCCATCGGCGTCGGGACGTCCGTCGGGCCATCGGCGTCCGGACGTCCGTCGGCCTGTCGGCGTCTGTATTTAGGTAACTTTCAGCTCTATGTCGGGACGTCCGTCGGGATCTCGGCGTCGGGACGTCCGTCGGGCCCTCGGCGTCGGGACGTCCGTCGGGATCTCGGCGTCGGGACGTCCGTCGGGCCCTCGGCGTCGGGACGTCCGTCGGGATCTCGGCGTCGGGACGTCCGTCGGGCCCTCGGCGTCGGGACGTCCGTCGGGCCCTCGGCGTCGGGACGTCCGTCGGGCCCTCGGCGTCGGGACGTCCGTCGGGCCCTCGGCGTCGGGACGTCCTTTGGGCTCTCGGCGCCCGGACGTCCGTCGGGCTCTCGGCGTCTGTATTTAGGTAACTTTCAGCTCTAAGTCGGGACGTCCGTCGGGCTCTCGGCGTCCGGAAGTCCGTCGGGCTCTCGGCGTCTGTATTTAGGTAACTTTCAGCTCTACGTCGGGACGTCCGTCGGTCACTTGGCGTCGGGATGTCCGTCGGGCTCTCGGCGTCGGGACGTCCGTCGGGCCATCGGCGTCGGGACATCCGTCGGGCACTCGGCATCGGGACGTCCGTCGGGTCATCGGCGTCGGGACGTCCGTCGGGCCATCGTTGTCGGGACGTCCGTCGGGCTCTCGGCGTCCGGACGTCCGTCGGGCTCTCGGCGTCTGTATTTAGGTAACTTTCAGCTCTACGTCGGGACGTCCGTCGGGCTCTCGGCGTCGGGACGTCCGTCGGACTCTCGGCGTCTGTATTTAGGTAACTTTCAGCTCTACGTCGGGACGTCCGTAGGGCTCTCGGCGTCGGGATGTCCGTCGGGCTCTCGGCGTCTGTATTTAGGTAACTTTCAGCTCTACGTCGGGACGTCCGTCGGGCCCTCGGCGTCTGTATTTAGGTAACTTTCAGCTCTACGTCGGGACGTCCGTCGGGCCCTCGGCGTCGGGACGTCCGTCGGGCCCTCGGCGTCGGGACGTCCGTCGGGCCCTCGGCGTCGGGACGTCCGTCGGGCCCTCGGCGTCGGGACGTCCGTCGGGCCCTCGGCGTCGGGACGTCCGTCGGGCTCTCGGCGTCTGTATTTAGGTAACTTTCAGCTCTACGTCGGGACGTCCGTCCGTCACTTGGTGTCGGGATGTCCGTCGGGCTCTCGGCGTCGGGACGTCCGTCGGGCCATCGGCGTCGGGACGTCCGTCGGGCACTCGGCATCGGGACGTCCGTCGGGTCATCGGCGTCGGGACGTCCGTCGGGCCATCGTTGTCGGGACGTCCGTCGGGCCATCGTTGTCGGGACGTCCGTCGGGCTCTCGGCGTCCGGACGTCCGTCGGGCCCTCGGCGTCTGTATTTAGGTAACTTTCAGCTCTACGTCGGGACGTCCGTCGGGCCCTCGGCGTCGGGACGTCCGTCGGGCCATCGGCGTCGGGACGTCCGTCGGGTTCTCGGCGTTGGGACATCGTTCGGGACATCCGCGTCCGGACGTCCGTCGGGCTCTCGGCGTCGGGACGTCCGTCGGGCCGTCGGCGTCGGGACGTCCGTCGGGCTCTCGGCGTCGGGACGTCCGTCGGGCTCTCGGCGTCGGGACGTCCGTCGGGCTCTCGGCGTCTGTATTTAGGTAACTTTCAGCTCTACGTCGGGACGTCCGTCGGGCTCTCGGCGTCGGGACGTCCGTCAGGCTCTCGGCGTCTGTATTTAGGTAACTTTCAGCTCTACGTCGGGACGTCCGTCGGGCCCTCGGCGTCGGGACGTCCGTCGGGCCCTCGGCGTCGGGACGTCCGTCGGGCCCTCGGCGTCGGGACGTCCGTCGGGCCCTCGGCGTCGGGACGTCCGTCGGGCCCTCGGCGTCTGTATTTAGGTAACTTTCAGCTCGGCGTCCGGACGTCCGTCGGGCCATCGGCGTTGGGACGTCTGTCGGGCTCTCGGCGTCGGGACGTCCGTCGGGCTCTCGGTGTCTGTATTTAGGTAACTTTCAGCTCTACGTCGGGAGGTCCGTCGGGCTCTTGGCGTCGAGACGTCCGTCGGGCTCTCGGCGTCCGGACGTCCGTCGGGCTCTCGGCGTCTGTATTTAGGTAACTTTCAGCTCTATGTCGGGACGTCCGTCGGGCTCTCGGCGTCCGGACGTCCGTCGGGCTCTCGGCGTCTGTATTTAGGTAACTTTCAGCTCTATGTCGGGACGTCCGTCGGGCCCTCGGCGTCTGTATTTAGGTAACTTTCAGCTCTATGTCGGGACGTCCGTCGGGCCCTCGGCGTCTGTATTTAGGTAACTTTCAGCTCTATGTCGGGACGTCCGTCGGGCCCTCGGCTTCGGGACGTCCGTCAGGCCCTCGGCTTCGGGACGTCCGTCGGGCCATCGGCGTCGGGACGTCCGTCGGGCCATCGGCGTCGGGACGTCCGTCGGGCCCTCGACGTCCGGACGTCCGTCAGGCCATCGGAGTCGTGACGTCCGTCGGGCTCTAGGTGTCGGGACGTCCGTCGGGCCCTCGGCGTCCGGACGTCCATCGGGCTCTCGGCGTCCGGACGTCCGTCGGGCTCTCGGCGTCTGTATTTAGGTAACTTTCAGCTCTATGTCGGTACGTCCGTCGGGCTCTTGGCGTCCAGACGTCCGTCGGGCTCTCGGCGTCTGTATTTAGGTAACTTTCAGCTCTACGTCTGGACGTCCGTCGGGCCCTCGGCGTCGGGACGTCCGTCGGGCCCTCGGCGTCCGGACGTCCGTCGGGCCCTCGGCGTCCGGACGTCCGTCGGGCCCTCGGCGTCCGGACGTCCGTCGGGCCCTCGGCGTCGGGACGTCCGTCGGGCCCTCGGCGTCGGGACGTCCGTCGGGCCCTCGGCGTCGGGACGTCCGTCGGGCCATCGGCGTCCGGACGTCCGTCGGGCCCTCGGCGTCCGGACGTCCGTCGGGCCCTCGGCGTCTGTATTTAGGTAACTTTCAGCTCTATCTCGGGACGTCCGTTGGGCCCTCGGCGTCGGGACGTCCGTCGGGCCATCGGCGTCGGGACGTCCGTCGGGCCAGCGTTGTCGGGACGTCCGTCGGGCTCTCGGCGTCCGGATGTTTGTCGGGCTCTCGGCGTCGGGACGTCTGTTGGGCTCTCGGCGTCTGTATTTAGGTAACTTTCAGCTCTACGTCGGGACGTCCGTCGGGCCCTCGGCGTCGGGACGTGCGTCGGGCCATCGTCGTCGGGACGTCCGTCGGGCTCTCGGCTTCGGGACGTCCGTCGGGCTCTCGGCGTCTGTATTTGGGTAACTTTCAGCTCTACGTCGGGACGTCCGTCGGGCTCTCGGCGTCTGTATTTAGGTAACTTTCAGCTCTCCGTTGGGACGTCGGTCGGGCTCTCGGCGTCCGGATGTTGGTCAGGCTCTCGGCGTCCGGACGTCCGTCGGGCTCTTGGCGTCGGGACGTCCGTCGGGCTCCCGGCGTCCGTATTTAGGTAACTTTCAGCTCGGCGTCGGGACGCCCGTCGGGCTCTCGGCGTCCGTATTTAGGTATCTTTCAGCTCGGCGTCGGGACGCCCGTCGGGCGCCCGGCGTCCGTATTTAGGTATCTTTCAGCTCGGCGTCGGGACGCCCGTCGGGCGCCCGGCGTCCGTATTTAGGTATCTTTCAGCTCGGCGTCGGGACGCCCGTCGGGCGCCCGGCGTCCGTATTTAGGTAACTTTCAGCTCGGCGTCGGGACGCCCGTCGGGCGCCCGGCGTCCGTATTTAGGTAACTTTCAGCTCGGCGTCGGGACGTCCGTCGGGCCCTCGGCGTCCGCACGTCCGTCGGGCCCTCGGCGTCGGGACGTCCGTCGGGCCCTCGGCGTCCGCACGTCCGTCGGGCCCTCGGCGTCCGCACGTCCGTCGGGCCCTCGGCGTCCGCACGTCCGTCGGGCCCTCGGCGTCTGTATTTACGTAACTTTCAGCTCTACGTCGGGATGTCCGTCGGGCCATCGGGGTCGGGATGTCCGTCGGGCCCTCGGCGTCTGTATTTAGGTAACTTGCAGCTCTACGTCGGGACGTCCGTCGGGCTCTCGGCGTCGGGACGTCCGTCGGGCTCTCGACGTCTGTATTTAGGTAACTATCAGCTCTACGTCGGGACGTCCGTCGGGCCCTCGACGTCTGTATTTAGGTAACTATCAGCTCTACGTCGGGACGTCCGTCGGGCCCTCGGCGTCCGGACGTCCGTCGGGCTCTCGGCGTCTGTATTTAGGTAACTTTCAGCTCTATGTCGGGACGTCCGTCGGGCCCTCGGCGCCGCGACGTCCGTCGGGCCCTCGGCGTCGGGACGTCCGTCGGGCCCTCGGCGTCGGGACGTCCTTCGGGCCCTCGGCGTCGGGACGTCCTTCGGGCCATCGGCGTCTGTATTTAGGTAACATTCAGCTCTACGTCGGGACGTCCGTCGGGCTCTCGGCGTCCGGACGTCCGTCGGGCTCTCGGCGTCCGGACGTCCGTCGGGCTCTCGGCGTCGGGACGTCCGTCGGGCTCTCGGCGTCGGGACGTCCGTCGGGCCATCGGCGTCTCTATTTAGGTAACATTCAGCTCTACGTCGGGACGTCCGTCGGGGTCTCGGCGTCCGGAAGTCCGTCGGGGTCTCGGCGTCCGGCCGTCCGTCGGGCTCTCGGCGTCCGGACGTCCGTCGGGCTCTCGGCGTCCGGACGTCCGTCGGGCTCTCGGCGTCCGGACGTCCGTCGGGCTCTCGGCGTCCGGACGTCCGTCGGGCCATCGGCGTCCGCACGTCCGTCGGGCCATCGGCGTCCGCATTTAGGTAACTTTCAGCTCTACGTCGGGACGTCCGTCGGGCCCTCGGCGTCCGCACGTCCGTCGGGCCCTCGGCATCGGGACGTCCGTCGGGCCCTCGGCGTCTGTATTTAGGTAACTTTCAGCTCTACGTCGCGACGTCCGTCGGGCCCTCGGCGTCTGTATTTAGGTAACTTTCAGCTCTACGTCGCGACGTCCGTCGGGCCCTCGGCGTCGGGACGTCCGTCGGGCCCTCGGCGTCGGGACGTCCGTCGGGCCCTCGGCGTCTGTATTTAGGTAACTTTCAGCTCTACGTCGGGACGTCCGTCGGGCCCTCGGCGTCGCGACGTCCGTCGGGCTTTCGACGTCTGTATTTAGGTAACTTTCAGCTCTAAGTCCGGACGTCCGTCGGGCCCTCGGCGACGGACGTCCGTCGGGCCCTCGGCGACGGACGTCCGTCGGGCCCTCGGCGACGGACGTCCGTCGGGCCCTCGGCGACGGACGTCCGTCGGGCCCTCGGCGACGGACGTCCGTCGGGCCCTCGGCGACGGACGTCCGTCGGGCCCTCGGCGACGGACGTCCGTCGGGCTCTCGGCGTCTGTATTTAGGTAATTTTCAGCTCTCGGCGCCGGGACGTCCGTCGGGCCCTCGGCGCCGGGACGTCCGTCGGGCTCTCGGCGTCTGTATTTAGGTAATTTTCAGCTCTCGGCGCCGGGACGTCCGTCGGGCCCTCGGCGCCGGGACGTCCGTCGGGCTCTCGGCGTCTGTATTTAGGTAATTTTCAGCTCTCGGCGCCGGGACGTCCGTCGGCCCCTCGGCGCCGCGACGTCCGTCGGGCCCTCGGCGCCGCGACGTCCGTCGGGCCCTCGGCGCCGCGACGTCCGTCGGGCCCTCGGCGCCGCGACGTCCGTCGGGCCCTCGGCGTCTGTATTTAGGTAACATTCAGCTCTACGTCGGGACGTCCGTCGGGCTCTCGGCGTCGGGACGTCCGTCGGGCTCTCGGCGTCGGGACGTCCGTCGGGCTCTCGGCGTCCGGACGTCCGTCGGGCTCTCGGCGTCCGGACGTCCGTCGGGCTCTCGGCGTCCGGACGTCCGTCGGGCTCTCGGCGTCCGGACGTCCGTCGGGCTCTCGGCGTCGGGACGTCCGTCGGGCTCTCGGCGTCGGGACGTCCGTCGGGCCATCGGCGTCTGTATTTAGGTAACATTCAGCTCTACGTCGGGACGTCCGTCGGGGTCTCGGCGTCCGGAAGTCCGTCGGGGTCTCGGCGTCCGGAAGTCCGTCGGGGTCTCGGCGTCCGGAAGTCCGTCGGGGTCTCGGCGTCGGGACGTCCGTCGGGGTCTCGGCGTCGGGACGTCCGTCGGGCCATCGGCGTCGGGACGTCCGTCGGGCCATCGGCGTCGGGACGTCCGTCGGGCCATCGGCGTCGGGACGTCCGTCGGGCCATCGGCGTCTGTATTTAGGTAACATTCAGCTCTACGTCGGGACGTCCGTCGGGGTCTCGGCGTCCAGAAGTCCGTCGGGGTCTCGGCGTCCGGAAGTCCGTCGGGGTCTCGGCGTCCGGAAGTCCGTCGGGGTCTCGGCGTCGGGACGTCCGTCGGGGTCTCGGCGTCCGGAAGTCCGTCGGGGTCTCGGCGTCGGGACGTCCGTCGGGGTCTCGGCGTCCGGAAGTCCGTCGGGGTCTCGGCGTCCGGAAGTCCGTCGGGGTCTCGGCGTCGGGACGTCCGTCGGGGTCTCGGCGTCCGGAAGTCCGTCGGGGTCTCGGCGTCCGGAAGTCCGTCGGGGTCTCGGCGTCGGGACGTCCGTCGGGGTCTCGGCGTCGGGACGTCCGTCGGGGTCTCGGCGTCGGGACGTCCGTCGGGCCATCGGCGTCGGGACGTCCGTCGGGCCATCGGCGTCGGGACGTCCGTCGGGCCATCGGCGTCGGGACGTCCGTCGGGCTCTCGGCGTCCGGACGTCCGTCGGGCTCTCGGCGTCCGGACGTCCGTCGGGCCATCGGCGTCCGCATTTAGGTAACTTTCAGCTCTACGTCGGGACGTCCGTCGGGCCCTCGGCGTCCGCACGTCCGTCGGGCCCTCGGCATCGGGACGTCCGTCGGGCCCTCGGCGTCTGTATTTAGGTAACTTTCAGCTCTACGTCGGGACGTCCGTCGGGCCCTCGGCGTCGCGACGTCCGTCGGGCTCTCGGCGTCTGTGTTTAGGTAACTTTCAGCTCTAAGTCCGGACGTCCGTCGGGCCCTCGGCGTCGCGACGTCCGTCGGGTCTCGGCGTCTGTGTTTAGGTAACTTTCAGCTCTAAGTCCGGACGTCCGTCGGGCCCTCGGCGTCGCGACGTCCGTCGGGCTCTCGGTGTCTGTATTTAGGTAACTTTCAGCTCTAAGTCCGGACGTCCGTCGGGCCCTCGGCATCGGGAGGTCCGTCGGGCCCTCGGCAACGGACATCCGTCGGGCCCTCGGCGACGGACGTCCGTCGGGCTCTCGGCATCTGTATTTAGGTAACTTCAAGCTCTACGTCGGGACGCCCGTCGGGCGCTCGGCGTCTGTATTTAGGTAACTTCAAGCTCTACGTCGGGACGCCCGTCGGGCGCTCGGCGTCTGTATTTAGGTAACTTCAAGCTCTACGTCGGGACGCCCGTCGGGCTCTGGGCGTCGGGACGTCCGTGGGGCTCTGGGCGTCGGGACGTCCGTGGGGCTCTGGGCGTCGGGACGTCCGTCGGGCTCTCGGCTCTACGTCGGGACGTCCGTCGGGCTCTCGGCTCTACGTCGGGACGTCCGTCGGGCTCTCGGCTCTACGTCGGGACGTCCGTCGGGTTCTCGGCGTCGGGACGTCCGTCGGGCTCTCGGCGTCCGTATTTAGGTAACTTTCGGCTCTACGTCGGGACGTCCGTCGGGTTCTCGGCGTCGGGACGTCCGTCGGGCTCTCGGCGTCCGTGTTTAGGTAACTTTCGGCTCTACGTCGGGACGTCCGTCGGGTTCTCGGCGTCGGGACGTCCGTCGGGCTCTCGGCGTCCGTGTTTAGGTAACTTTCGGCTCGACGTCGGGACGCCCGTCTGGCTCTCGGCGTCCGTATTTAGGTAACTTTCGGCTCGACGTCGGGACGCCCGTCTGTCTCTCGGCGTCGGGACGCCCGGCGGGCGCCCGGCGTCCATATTTATGTAACTTTCAGCTCGGCGTCGGGACGCCCGGCGGGCGCCCGGCGTCCGTATTTAGGTAACTTTCAGCTCGGCGTCGGGACGCCCGGCGGGCGCCCGGCGTCCGTATTTAGGTAACTTTCAGCTCGGCGTCGGGACGCCCGTCGGGCGCCCGGCGTCCGTATTTAGGTAACTTTCAGCTCGGCGTCGGGACGCCCCTCGGGCTCTCGGCGTCGGGACGCCCGTCGGGCGCCCGGCGTCCGTATTTAGGTAACTTTCAGCTCGGCGTCGGGACGCCCGTCGGGCGCCCGGCGTCCGTATTTAGGTAACTTTCAGCTCGGCGTCGGGACGCCCGTCGGGCGCCCGGCGTCCGTATTTAGGTATCTTTCAGCTCGGCGTCGGGACGCCCGTCGGGCGCCCGGCGTCCGTATTTAGGTATCTTTCAGCTCGGCGTCGGGACGCCCGTCGGGCGCCCGGCGTCCGTATTTAGGTATCTTTCAGCTCGGCGTCGGGACGCCCGTCGGGCGCCCGGCGTCCGTATTTAGGTAACTTTCAGCTCGGCGTCGGGACGCCCGTCGTGCGCCCGGCGTCCGTATTTAGGTAACTTTCAGCTCGGCGTCGGGACGCCCGTCGTGCGCCCGGCGTCCGTATTTAGGTATCTTTCAGCTCGGCGTCGGGACGCCCGTCGGGCGCCCGGCGTCCGTATTTAGGTATCTTTCAGCTCGGCGTCGGGACGCCCGTCGGGCGCCCGGCGTCCGTATTTAGGTATCTTTCAGCTCGGCGTCGGGACGCCCGTCGGGCGCCCGGCGTCCGTATTTAGGTAACTTTCAGCTCGGCGTCGGGACGCCCGTCGGGCGCCCGGCGTCCGTATTTAGGTAACTTTCAGCTCGGCGTCGGGACGCCCGTCGGGCGCCCGGCGTCCGTATTTAGGTAACTTTCAGCTCGGCGTCGGGACGCCCGTCGGGCTCTCGGCGTCGGGACGCCCGTCGGGCGCCCGGCGTCCGTATTTAGGTAACTTTCAGCTCGGCGTCGGGACGCCCGTCGGGCTCTCGGCGTCGGGACGCCCGTCGGGCGCCCGGCGTCCGTATTTAGGTAACTTTCAGCTCGGCGTCGGGACGCCCGTCGGGCGCCCGGCGTCCGTATTTAGGTAACTTTCAGCTCGCCGTCGGGACGCCCCTCGGGCTCTCGGCGTCGGGACGCCCGTCGGGCGCCCGGCGTCCGTATTTAGGTAACTTTCAGCTCGGCGTCGGGACGCCCGTCGGGCGCCCGGCGTCCGTATTTAGGTAACTTTCAGCTCGGCGTCGGGACGCCCCTCGGGCTCTCGGCGTCGGGACGCCCGTCGGGCGCCCGGCGTCCGTATTTAGGTAACTTTCAGCTCGGCGTCGGGACGCCCGTCGGGCGCCCGGCGTCCGTATTTAGGTAACTTTCAGCTCGGCGTCGGGACGCCCGTCGGGCGCCCGGCGTCCGTATTTAGGTATCTTTCAGCTCGGCGTCGGGACGCCCGTCGGGCGCCCGGCGTCCGTATTTAGGTATCTTTCAGCTCGGCGTCGGGACGCCCGTCGGGCGCCCGGCGTCCGTATTTAGGTATCTTTCAGCTCGGCGTCGGGACGCCCGTCGGGCGCCCGGCGTCCGTATTTAGGTAACTTTCAGCTCGGCGTCGGGACGCCCGTCGTGCGCCCGGCGTCCGTATTTAGGTAACTTTCAGCTCGGCGTCGGGACGCCCGTCGTGCGCCCGGCGTCCGTATTTAGGTATCTTTCAGCTCGGCGTCGGGACGCCCGTCGGGCGCCCGGCGTCCGTATTTAGGTATCTTTCAGCTCGGCGTCGGGACGCCCGTCGGGCGCCCGGCGTCCGTATTTAGGTATCTTTCAGCTCGGCGTCGGGACGCCCGTCGGGCGCCCGGCGTCCGTATTTAGGTAACTTTCAGCTCGGCGTCGGGACGCCCGTCGGGCGCCCGGCGTCCGTATTTAGGTAACTTTCAGCTCGGCGTCGGGACGCCCGTCGGGCTCTCGGCGTCGGGACGCCCGTCGGGCGCCCGGCGTCCGTATTTAGGTAACTTTCAGCTCGGCGTCGGGACGCCCGTCGGGCTCTCGGCGTCGGGACGCCCGTCGGGCGCCCGGCGTCCGTATTTAGGTAACTTTCAGCTCGGCGTCGGGACGCCCGTCGGGCGCCCGGCGTCCGTATTTAGGTAACTTTCAGCTCGCCGTCGGGACGCCCCTCGGGCTCTCGGCGTCGGGACGCCCGTCGGGCGCCCGGCGTCCGTATTTAGGTAACTTTCAGCTCGGCGTCGGGACGCCCGGCGGGCGCCCGGCGTCCGTATTTAGGTAACTTTCAGCTCGGCGTCGGGACGCCCCTCGGGCGCCCGGCCTCCGTATTTAGGTAACTTTCAGCTCGGCGTCGGGACGCCCGTCGGGCGCCCGGCCTCCGTATTTAGGTAACTTTCAGCTCGGCGTCGGGACGCCCGTCGGGCGCCCGGCCTCCGTATTTAGGTAACTTTCAGCTCGGCGTCGGGACGCCCGTCGGGCGCCCGGCCTCCGTATTTAGGTATCTTTCAGCTCGGCGTCGGGACGCCCCTCGGGCGCCCGGCCTCCGTATTTAGGTAACTTTCAGCTCGGCGTCGGGACGCCCGTCGGGCTCTCGGCGTCGGGACGCCCGTCGGGCGCCCGGCGTCCGTATTTAGGTAACTTTCAGCTCGGCGTCGGGACGCCCGGCGGGCGCCCGGCGTCCGTATTTAGGTAACTTTCAGCTCGGCGTCGGGACGCCCGGCGGGCGCCCGGCGTCCGTATTTAGGTAACTTTCAGCTCGGCGTCGGGACGCCCGTCGGGCTCTCGGCGTCGGGACGCCCGGCGGGCGCCCGGCGTCCGTATTAACTAACTTTCAGCCCGGCGTCGGGGCGCCCGGCGGCGGGACGCCAGTTTATCTCTACGTCGGGACGTGTGTTGGGCTCTAAGTGTGTAGTTAGCTCACATTTAGCTCTACGACGGAACAGAGCTCGGGCGCAGCGCCCGCTACAAGGGGCGCAGCGCCCGCTACAAGGGGCGCAGCGCCCGCTACAAGGGGCGCAGCGCCCGCTACAAGGGGCGCAGCGCCCGCTACAAGGGGCGCAGCGCCCGCTACAAGGGGCGCAGCGCCCGCTACAAGGGGCGCAGCGCCCGCTACAAGGGGCGCAGCGCCCGCTACAAGGGGCGCAGCGCCCGCTACAAGGGGCGCAGCGCCCGCTACAAGGGGCGCAGCGCCCACAGCAGGCACAAAGCATACAGAGCTCAGGCACAAAGCATACAGAGCTCAGGCACAAAGCATACAGAGCTCAGGCACAAAGCATACAGAGCTCAGGCACAAAGCATACAGAGCTCAGGCACAAAGCATACAGAGCTCAGGCACAAAGCATACAGAGCTCAGGCACAAAGCATACAGAGCTCAGGCACAAAGCATACAGAGCTCAGGCACAGAGCCCACAGCCGGCACAAAGTGTACACAACGATGTCGTGCCCAGAGCCTGCTGAAGACACAAAGCTTACAGATTTAAACTACACAGCAGAAACAGCACAGATTTCAATGACAGAGCACCAAGATTACAGTTTACACACTCAAGGGCACAGCTTTACAACTTTGAGTACAAACTGTACCCACCGTCTTTTCCATTGGACGCTCTCACATACACAGGGCTCGCATCCCTCGCTTGGCGTCTGTCCCTTTTCCTCTTTAGAGTGACTGCTTCTCCAAAACTACGATGCCCAGGCAAAGAGCCGGCTGGCTCTGCTCCTCCTGACAGGACCTGGCCTTTGGCACCTGCATGCAAACAAACAATTGTTAACAATACCATTACAGCAAAAAACACACAGCCACAGTTAAAAGCCTAGCTATTTAAAATACAGCAAGGCCCGCTTCACAACCCTGCCTTCCTCAAAACAGACTATCTAGTCCCTCTCACTGTACCTTCTTCTTGCAGGATCGTCAATTGTCTTCCTTAGACACTCACCTAAACATAGCACTCTGCAATAACCCAGAAATAGCCACATTCCAGACCGGCTCTCCTCAGGAACAGCGTTCCCGGAGGCCTCCAAAATCACCCTGCCTGAGAAAACCCCAGCCCTAGGCCCTCCTCCGCCCAAACTTCGGCGATGATTGTCGCCATGCGGACTGACCGGGACCGGGGGGAAAAAAAAACCCAGCTGGGGGGAAAAAAAAAAATCCCCTGACTGGTTTTTTTTTTATTCTAAGTTTTGGTTGGTTGATTTATTTATTTTTATTTTTTAAATATAATGCCTGGAAAAGAAAAAAAAATCTCAACTCCATATACAACACACTAACAACTATTACATACTAACTCACAGCCATACAAACCCACACACATGCACAGCACTCACTCACCTACCCGACAAACCAACCCTCCCTCTCTCTGCTGCCTGCCGACCCGTCTCTGTGGCTCTCCTCGGGAACGGGGTTCCCGGAGGCCTCCAAAATCGCCCTGCCTGCGAAAACCCCAGCCCTAGGCCCTCCGCCACCCAAACTTTGGCGATGATTGTCGCCGTGCGGACCAACCGGGACCGGGGAAAAAAAAACCCAGCCGGGGGAAAGAAAAAAAAACCCTGACTGGGTTTTTTTTTATTCCAAGTTGTGGTTCGTTGAATTTTTTTTTTTTTAATACAATGCCTGGAAAAGAAAAAATCTCACCTCCATATGCAACATGCTAACAACTATTACATACTAACACACAACAATACAAAGCCATGCACAAGCACAACACTCGCTCACCTACCTGACAAACCAACCCTCCCCTCTCTGCTAATCCCTTCGCCCAGCACCACGGGCCATCACCCCGTCTCTGCAGCTCACTGAGAATGGCGTTGCCGGGAAACTACAAAATGGCCTTTTGTGTGAAAACCCTGGCCCTAGACCCTTCACCACCCAAACTTTGGCAACTGATGGCACCCCACAGAGCAATGAGGACCAGGGAAAAAAAAAACAAACACCCAGCCAGGGAAAGAAAAACAAAACAAAAAAGCCCCAGCTGGTTTGGTTTTTATGTTCCGGTAATCTCAAATCAATACCTTACTGTCAACATCATATCCTACCTGAAATTAAAAAAAAAAAAAAAAAAAAAGAAAGAAACCACAAACAACAAACCACATTCACACACACATAAGTTTAGTCACAATAACTCCCATCCATCCATCCATCCATTCATTCAACTCCCATCCATCCATCCATCCATTCATTCAACTCCCATCCATCCATCCATCCATTCATTCAACTCCCATCCATCCATCCATCCATTCATTCAACTCCCATCCATCCATCCATCCATTCATTCAACTCCCATCCATCCATCCATCCATTCATTCAACTCCCATCCATCCATCCATTCATTCAACTCCCATTCATTGCTCCCCTCCTCCAAACATCTCTGCTTCACCAGTGATGTGCTAGAATAGCATATTTTCCCCCAATTCCAGAAACAGCCCACGAATTGAGTCACTAGGATCCTCCAAACAACATCACCGCTCCACTCGAGGCCAAAATGTCAGCCTTCATAATGGGAAGCACAGGAAAACTCACATCACGCTCGAGACCCGGGGCAATGCGGAGCCATATCGTGTGATACAGTCTCACATCATGCTCGAGACCTGGGGCAATGCGGAGCCATACAGTGCGACGCAAGACCCAATGCAATACAGAGCCGTAGAATACTAGGCAGTCATAGATCACAGTTGAGACCAAGCATAATACAGACCCATATAGTGCGACACCATACCCAGCACAATACAGAGCTATACGGTGCGACGCAGTCTCACATCACACTCCAGACCCAGAGCAATATGGAGCAATACAGTGTGACGCAAGACCCAACACAATAAGGAGCCAAACAGGGCGAGCAGTCTTGAATCACAGTCAAGACACAGGGCAATACGGAGCCATAGAATACTACGCAGTCTTACATCACAGTCAAGACCCAGCACAATATGAAGCTGTATGGTGCAACACAAGACCTAGCACAATGCGGACCCATATGGTGTGACGCAGTCTCACACCACGCTCGAGACCCGGGGCAATGCGGAGCCATATCGTGTGACACAGTCTCACATCATGCTCGAGACCTGGGGCAATGCGGAGCCATACAGTGCGACGCAAGACCCAATGCAATACAGAGCCGTAGAATACTAGGCAGTCATAGATCACAGTTGAGACCAAGCATAATACAGACCCATATAGTGCGACACCATACCCAGCACAATACAGAGCTATACGGTGCGACGCAGTCTCACATCACACTCCAGACCCAGAGCAATATGGAGCAACACAGTGCTATGCAAGACCCAGCGCAATACAGAGCTATATGGTGCAACGCAGTCTCACATCACACTCCAGACCCAGAGCAATATGGAGCAATACAGTGTGACGCAAGACCCAACACAATAAGGAGCCAAACAGGGCGAGCAGTCTTGAATCACAGTCAAGACACAGGGCAATACGGAGCCATAGAATACTACGCAGTCTTACATCACAGTCAAGACCCAGCACAATATGAAGCTGTATGGTGCAACACAAGACCTAGCACAATGCGGACCCATATGGTGTGACGCAGTCTCACACCACGCTTGAGACCCGGGCAACGCGGAGCCATAGAGTGCGACGCAGTCTCACACCACAGTCGAGACCCGGCGCAATATGGAGCAATACAGTGTGACGCAAGACTAGACGCAATACAGAACCAAACATCACGACACAGTCTTGAATCACAGTCAAGACAGTGTGATACAGAGCCATAGAATGCTACACAATCTTAGATCACGGTTGAGACTCGTTCCTTTGCCCGGCCAAGCAGAACTGACCCTGGACAGCCCTCTCCCCTAAGATAACTTTAAAATCACCTCCCCAAAATTCCCAAATTTATCTCCCCCCCAGTCCCACCCCCCTCCCTTCAAATACACATCCCAAAACTCAGCTTGCAGAGGGCCGGGGGGCGCAAATCCATCCTCAGCAAAAGAAACACAATGGCCAAACGGGATCCTCCCACTGTCTCCAAACTCCTCTTTGTTGTCTGTCAAATCCAAAGAAAACAACAAAATATTGCTGGCAGACAGCACCGCAGCGCTCAGTTCCAACCTCTGCCACAACACACGCACCCAACCACCCCCAAGAAGGGCCGAGGCGTTCCACTCCTCACCTGCCCTGTACCGATTCCAGAGTTGGGTGCTGTGGCCCTCATTGCTCGCCGCACCTGAGATACCAAGAAACAAAAATCACTGTTGCGCTTGTGACAAGTCACCGGCTCCGTGATCCTCCTCCTCCTCCTGCCCCCCGGCTCACCTCAAACTTTCATCCTATTCCAGAAGCAGCCTGCACGTCACCTGCAAAAGAAAAGGTAAGTGCTTAAACAAGCTGCCAGGTAACACTTGGCTCATAGCCACCGAGGCAGCCCACAACAGCCTCACCTTCTCCAATTGCTCATCAACATGAGGCTTCGTCACTCCCAGCCCGTGTGTGGCACCTGTGAAAAACAAAGCAGAAGACACATTTTGAGTTACACCCCAAAACCAATGCCTGCCCGCAGCGATGCGTACATCCCGCCTCCTATACCTTGCCTGCTCCCCTGTCCAGCCTCTGTCATTTTAGGCTGCTGCAATGAGGCTTGCGTACCACCTGTAAAACACAAACAAGAAGGCATGCTTAAAACTTCACCGACAATACGACAACTGTAAAATAACCGCTACTTCAGCCCACTAGCCATGGCTCACCTTGCCAGAGTCAGCACCGGCACCAACATCCCGCTTTGCACAACACTGGGCATCTTCAAATCAGAAAAAAAAACCCCACACAACCCATGATGTAGTCACATCACCACCGGTCACAACTTCCC
The DNA here is from genome assembly GCF_034619465.1 of Leptosomus discolor. Classification (NCBI taxonomy): domain Eukaryota; kingdom Metazoa; phylum Chordata; class Aves; order Leptosomiformes; family Leptosomidae; genus Leptosomus; species Leptosomus discolor. The sequence goes on from NW_028237865.1 coordinate 186,933, forward strand.
TCCGACACCCTGCACTGACTCACCTTCTTACAAGGCTCTGATCAGCTGCTCACTATGGTCTGCTCACCTCCTCTGTTACTCTTCAAAGCGCATATTGTCCCTCTGCATCTGGAAAAACAAAAACCCCAACCAAAACTTGTTACATGGGGCACCCAGGTGCTGATCAATAGCTTCACAATTCCAGAGCTCTCGCCTCCATTGCAGAGTAGCACCTAGAGGCAAAGGGCAGCCTGCCATTCAAAACAACACACCAAGCCTCGTGGCCCACAGACACAATCCTTTACACCTTTGAGATGCAATCTGCTTCACTCCCGCTCAATAGCCCCTCCCCAGAAGGCTCCCATCCTCTCCATGAAACACTCTCAAAATGACTGGCCGCATAGCCTGCCAACAGCTACTCAACCAGAGATGACTGTACAAACGTTGCCTAAACAGTCTATGCATATCATCAAGACATTAACCAGAGATGCTTATCACTATAACACCTACCCCTGACTCTACAGCCCTGGGCAGAGCAGCTCCGAGCCACACACACACACACACACACACACATTCTCAGAGAGCAACGCTACACAACTCTGCAACCAAGAGAGTTTGGGCAAACAAGGCAACTCAAAGAGGAGGGAAAATTCTCAGCAAGAAGAATGACTCCCGATTGAGTTGCGCTGTCGGGCAAGATGACATACAGAGCCGTAATGCAAGGCGAGGGGTTCTATGGCAGGCCCAGAAAAAAAAATGGCACGAACCTAATGACCCGTTCTGAGAAGTTACGGTCAAAACAGAGATGACTGATGCGCAGGAAGCCAGCCTTCAAGACCTATGAACACAAGGATGCAGGGAAGAATTTTCAGTATATTGAAAACGGACAGCTAGCAAGCAGAGCTGCTGGTGCAGCCCAGAACCATACCACAAACAAGGACGGCCCAGAAACTTCTGAGATGCAAGACTGATTCACGCTAGAAGCTCGTCACGCAAAGAAAAAAGAAATGCCCGCATGGCACTACACCAACCAGTACAGGCATTCGAGACCACAGGGATGGCGCCCGAGATGTCTGGCTTGCCCTCGAGCGCAAAGAGGAATGACGACATTGAGACCTCAGAAATCTGTGAGACACTGAACGGACTAGACAAACTACAGAACACCACAGAGACAGGCTGGAACTGCCCTGCCCGTGCTACTCCGGTGCCAAAAAGTAACCCGCTCCTTTATCCACCCGAGTACAACTGACCCTGGACAGCCCTCTCCCCTAAGCTAACTTTAAAATCCCCTCCCCAAAATTCCCACATTTCTCTCCCCCTCAGTCCCACCCCCCTCCCTTCAAACACACATCCCAAAACTTAGCTTACAGAGGGCCAGGGGTGCAAATCCATCCTCAGCAAAAGAAACACGATGGCCAAACAGGACGCTCCCATGGTCTCCAAATTCCTCTTACTCGTCTGTAAAATCTAAAGAAAAACCCAAATATTACTGGCAGACAGCACCGCACCGCTCAATTCCAACCTCTGCCGCAACATCCCCACCCCCACCAAACCACTCCAACCCCCAAGAAGGGCCGTGCCATTCCACTCCTCACCTGCCCTGCACCGGTTCAAAAGCTGGGCACTGCAGCCATCATCGCTCACCACACCTGAGATACCAAGAAACAAAGTTACTATTACGCTTGTGAGAAGTCACAGGCTCCGTGATCCTCCTCACTAACACCCAGCTCACCTCAAACTTTCATCCTATTCCAGAAGTAGCCTGCATGTCACCTGCGAAACAAAAAGGTAAGTGCTTAACCAAGCTGCTATTTAATACTTGATGCTTAGCCACTGACCCAACACTCAGCTTCACCTTTTCGGACGCCTCATCAGCGTGCAGCTTTTTTCATCCAAGCCTGTGTGTGGTACTTGCAAAGAACAAGGCAAAAAACGCGTGCTGAGATACTGTCCAAAACCAAAGACTGCTTGCACCGATGTCTACACCCCACTTCTTTACCTTGCCCGCTGCCCAGTGCGGCCTCTGTCATCTTGGGCTGCCGCAATGAGGCTCAGGTACCACCGGTAAAACACAAAAAAGAAGGGATGCTTAAAACTTCACCGACAATATGACAACTGAAAAAATAACTGCTACTTCAGCCCACTAGCCATGGCTCACCTTGCCAGAGTCAGCACCGGCACCAACATCCCACTTTGCACATTGCTGAGACCCTTGAAATTAAAAAAAGAAAACAAGCCATGATGTAGTCATGTAGCCACCGGTCACGACTTCCCTCCAACACCCTGCACCGTCTCACCTTCTTACAGGGCTCCACCCGCCTCCTCTATTGCTCTTCAAAGCACATCTTGTCCCTCTGCATCTGAAAAAAATTCTCAGCACCTGGGTGACTTGCTTAAGTAGCTTCACAATTCCAGAGATGTCGTCCCCATTTCACAGTACAACCTAGAGGCCAAGGGCAGCCTGCCATTCAAAACAACACACCGAGCTTTGCAGCTCAAACACACATCCCTTAAGACCGTTGAGATTCATTCTGCTTCACTACTGCTGAACAGCTCCTCCCAGAAGTCTCCCAGCCTCTCCATGAAACACTCCCAAAATGACTGGCTGCACAGCCTCCCAACTGCTACTCAACCAGAGACAACTGCACAGTCATTGCCTAAACAGTCTATGCATATCATCAAGACATTAACCAGAGATGCTTATTGCTATACCACCTACCCCTGACTCTACAGCCCCAGGCAGAGCAGCTCCAAGCCACACATACGCACTCAGAGAGCAACGCTACACATAACTGTGCAAACAAGGTGACTCAAAAAGGAGAGAAAACTCTCGACGAGAAGGATGACACCCGAACGACACAAGGTGTTGGGCTAAAAGACCTACAGAGCCGCAACACAAAGCGAAGAGGTTCTAGGGCAGCCCCACAAAAAAAGCCTCGAACGTAACAACCATTTCAAGAAGTTACGGTCAAAACCGAGATGACTAACGCGCAACAAGGCTGGCCTCAAGAGCTATGAACATAAGGATGCAGGGAAGAAGTCTCAGTCCCTGAAAATGGACAGCTAGCAAGCAGAGCTGCTGACACAGCACGGAGTGACGCCACCAATGAGTAATGGCCAGAACTTGCAAGATGCGAGACCAATCCACGCTTTAAGCTCCTCACGCAGAAAGAAGAAATGCCCCACTGGCACTACGCCAACCAGTACGGGCATTTGAGACCGCAGGCATGGCGCCCGAGACATCTGGCTTGCTCTCGAGTGCAAAGAGGAATGAGGACATCAAGACCTCAGAAATCCGCAATACACAGTAAACAGACTAGATAGACTACATAACACCACAGAGACAGGCTGGAACTGCCCTGCCCGTGCTACTCTGGTGCCAAAAAGTAACCCGCTCCTTTACCCGCCCAAGGAAAACTGACCCTGGATATCCCTCTCCCCTAAGCTAAATTTAATATTCCCTCCCCGACATTCCCAAAGTTATCTCCCCCTAGTCCCTACCCCCTCCCTCCAAACACATGTCCCAAAACTTAGCTTGCAGAGGGCCGGGGGGCGCAAATCCATCCTCAGCAATAAAAACACGTAGGCCAAACGGGATGCTCCCACTGTCTCCAAATACCTCTTTGTTGTCTGTCAAATCCAAAGAAAATAACAAAATATTGCTGGCAGACAGCACCGCACCACTCAGTTCCAACCTCTGACACAACACATGCACCCAACCACCCCCAAGAAGGGCCGAGGCATTCCACTCCTCACCTGCCCTGCACCGGTTCCAGAGTTGGGTGCTATGGCCCTCATTGCTCGCCGCACCTGAGATACCAAGAAACAAAAATCACTGTTGTGCTTGTGACAAGTCACCGGCTCCATGATCCTCCTGCCCCCCCGGCTCACCTCAAACTTTCATCCTATTCCAGAAGCAGCCTGCACATCACCTGCAAAAGAAAAGGTAAGTGCTTAAATAAGCTGCCAGGTAACACTTGGCTCATAGCCACCGAGGCAGCCCACAACAGCCTCACCTTCTCCAATTGCTCATCAACATGAGGCTTCATCACTCCCAGCCCGTGTCTGGCACCTATGAAAAACAAGGCAAAAGACACATGTTGAGTTACTGCCCAAAACCAATGCCTCCCCGCAGCGATGCCTAGTTCTCGCTCCTATACCTTGCCCACTCCCCGGTGTGGCCTCTGTCATTTTGGGCTGCCACAATGAGGCTCACATACCACCTGTAAAACACAAATAAGAAGGGATGTTTAAAACTTCATTGGCAATACAAGGACTGAAAAATAGCCACTACTTCAGCCCACTAGCCATGGCTCACCTTGCCAGATTCAGCACCGGCACCACCATCCCCCTTTGCGCATCACTGGGCGCCTTCAAATTCGAAAAAAGAAAACAAGCCACGACGTAGTCACGTCACCACCGGTCACAACTTCCCTCCGACACCCTGCACTGACTCACCTTCTTACAGGGCTCCACTTGCCTCCTTTGTCACTCTTCAAAGTGCCTCTTGTCCCCCTGCTTCTCAGAAAAAAAAAAAATTGTTATCAGCACCTGGGCGACTTATTTAACTAGCTTCACAGTTCCAGAGAGGTTGTCCCCATTTCAGGGTGCAACCTAGAGGCCAAGGGCAGCCTGCCATTCAAAACAACACACCGAGCTTTGCAGCTCAAACATACAACCCATAAAACCTTTGAGATGCGCTCTGCTTCACTACTGCTGAACAGCCCCTCTCAGAAGGCTCCCATCCTCTCCATGAAACACTCCCAAAATGACTGGCTGCACAGCCTGCCAATGGCTACTCAACCAGAGATGACTGGAAAACCATTGCCTAAACAGTCTAGGCATATCATCAACACATTAACCAGAAATGCTTATCGCTATACCACCTACCCCTGACTCTACAGCCCTGGGCAGAGCAGCTCCAAGCCACACACACACACTGAGAGCAACGCTACACAGAACTCTGCAAACAAGACGACTCAAAGTGGAGATAAAACTCTCGTCAAGAAGGATGACACCCGAATGACATAAGGTGTCGGGCAAGACAACCTACAGAGCCGTAACGCAAGGCGAGGAGGTTCTAGGGAAGCCCCACAAAAAAAGCTTCGAATGTAATGGCCCATTTCAAGAAATTATGGTCAAAACCGAGACGACTGATGCACAAGAAAGCAGACCTCAAGACCTATGAACGTACAGATGCAGGGAAGAAGACTCAGTCTGTGGAAATGAACAGCTAGTGAGCAGAGCCGCCAACGCGGCCCGGAGTGACGCCGCAAATGAGGACTGCCTGGGAACTTCCGAGATGCAAGATAGATCCACGCTTGAAGCTTGGCATGCAAGACAAAGAAATGCCCGACTGGCACTATGCCAACCAGTACAGGCATTCAATACCACAGGAATGGTGCCCGAGATGTCTGGCTTGCTCTCAAGCGCAAAGAGGAATGAGGACATCGAGACCTGAGAAATCTCCAACACACAGTAAACAGACTAGACAGACTACATAACACCACAGAGACAGGCTGGAACTGCCCTGCCCGTGCTAAACTGGTGCCAAGAAGTAACCCGCTCCTTTACCCGCCCAACGAGAACTGACCCTGGACAGCCCTTGCCCCTAAGCTAACTTTAAAATCCTCTTCCCGAAATTTTCAAAGTTATCTTCCCCCAGTCTCACCCCCCTCCCTCCAACACCTGTCACACAACTTAGCTTGCAGGGGGCCGGGGGAACAAATTCATCCTCAGCAAAAGAAACACGTCGGCCAAATGGGATGCTCCCACAGACTCCTAATTCCTCTTCCCCGTCTGCAAAATCTGAACAAGAAAACAGTGTTGGTAGACAGCACCGCACCAGTCAATGCCAGCTTCTGCCACAACACACGCACAGCCCCGAAAGGGCCGTGTCATTCTACTCCTCGTCTGCTCCTCATCGGTTCCAAAGCCAGGAGCTACGGCCATCATCGCTCACCCCACCTGAGATACCAAGAAACAAAATTACTGTTCCGCTTGTGAGAGGTCACCGGCCCCAGGATCTTCCTCGCGAATCCCCAGCTCACCTCAAATGCTCGTCTGACTCCAAAGGCAGCCGGCACGGCACCTGCAAAAACAAAGGTAAGCGCTTAACCAAGTTGCCGTGGAATACTTGGCTCTTAGACGCTGACCCGGCACGCTAACACCTCACCTTCTCGGACGGCTCGTCAGCATGAGGCTTCGTTCCTCCAAGCCTGTGTGGGGCACCTGCCAAACACAAGGCAAAAGACACGTGCTGAGATACTGCCTGAGACCAACTCGTGCCCACAGCAATGCCTAGCTCCTTCTGCTTTACCTTACCCGCTCCCCTGTCCTGCGTCTGTCATTTCAGATAGCTGCATTGAGACTCAGGTACCACGTGTAAAACAAACAAGGGGTGCTTAAAACTTCACTGGCAATACAACACCTTGCCCGAGTCACGACTGGTGCCTGTATCCCGCTTTGCTCATCGCATCGTACCTTTAAAGTACAAAAAATGACCAAAAGATAATGTAGTCAAACAGCCACTGGTCACAACTTCCCTCCCAAACCAAGCACCGACTCACCTTCTTATAGTGCTTCGCTCGCCTCCTCTGTCGCTCTTCAAAGCGCACCTTGTCCCTCTGCATCTGAAAAAAAAAAATAGTAACAAGAGTCACCCAGGTGCTGATTGATAGCTTTACAATTCCAGAGCTCTTGTCTCCATTTCAGAATACCACCTAGAGGCCTTAACACCCATGAGATGCACTCTGCTTCACTACTGCTGAACAGCCCCTCCCAGAAGGCTCCCAGCCTCTCCATGAAACACTCCCAAAACGACTGGCCGCACAGCCTGCCAATGGCTACTCAACCCGAGAAGACTGTACAACCGTTGCCTAAATGGTCTAGGCATATCCTCAACACATTAACCAGAGATGCTTATCACTATACCACCTACCCCTGACCCTACAGCCCCGGGCAGAGCAGCTCCAAGCCACACGCACACACCCAGCGAGCAACGCTACACAGAACACTGCGAACAAGACGACTCAAAGAGGAGAGAAAACTCCCGGCGAGAAGGATGACACCCGAATGAGACAAGCTGTCGGGCAAGAAGACCTACGGAGTCGCAACGCAAGGCGAGGAGGTTCTACGGCAGCCCCACAAAAAAAGCTTGAAGGTAACGGCCTGTTTCAAGAAGTTACGGTCAAAACTGAGACGACTGATGGGCAAGAAGGCTGGCTTCAAGATTTATGAACATAAGGATACAAGGAAGAAGTCTCAGTCCCTGAAAACGGACAGCTAGCGAGCAGAGCCGCCGATGCGGCCCGGAGGGACGCCGCAAATGAGTAAACGCCCGGAACTTTTTGGATGCAAGATGGATCCACGCTTCAAGCTCGTCATGCAAGACAACAAAACACCTGACCGGCGCTACGCCAACTGGTACAGGTATTCGAGACCACAGGGATGGCGTCCGAGATGTCTGGCTTGCTCTTCGAGCGCAAAATGGAACGAGGACATGGAGACCTGAGAAATCTGCAACACACAGTGAACAGACTAGACAGACTACATAACACCACAGAGACAGGCTGAAACTGCCCTGCCCGTGCTGCTCTGGAGACCTATTCCTGGACAGCCCTCTCCCCACTATGCTATTTTTTAAAACCTCTCCCTACAACTCCCAACCTTGTCCCCACCTCCCAGAACACCCTCCCAAACACCCATCGCTCCGCTTAGCTTTTAGACGGCCAAGGCTCTGAATCCGTCCTCGACAAAATACCGCATCAGCTAGCCAGGATGTTCCTGCAGCTGCCAGGCTCATCTTCATCTGCATAAAACCAGTACCAGCAGTAAGCATCGACACACACCTCTTCTACTACACCCTCCTACTCAAATAGAATTCGGCCTTCTGCTCACCTGCAGCAATTCCAGCATTGGATGCCAGAGACATCGTTGCTTACGACACCTAAAATACCGAAAGACAAGAGATTGCTGTTGCGCTTGTGAGAAATCATGTAATTCAGTATCTCGTCACTGCGTGCCATATATTTGCCCTAGTCCCTGCTAGTTAACCTCACCATCGGTCCTATTTAGGGAAATAGTAACAATTAACTCAGTATACACTAAAACTAGTTCCATTTCAATAGCTAGGAGTTCCGAACAAACACAATAGACATAGATCAAAAGAAAAAGCATGCTACTTTTACCGGCCCAGAACAAAATTGTTGACCTAAAAAAAGAAAATTTGTATATAAGCATACTTTGTAAGATAAATGCAGCTGAACTTCAACCAGTCCAGAAGCTCCTACCTCAAAGAGAGCCCTCTGTTTCTTTAAGTGTCAAAGCATATCTGCCAAAAATAGCTTAGGCAGTTCAAAAACTGCTAATAACTGAAGGCTTGGCAGAACACTGATACCAAAGAAGCCCCAGAGCAGAATGAGCTCCCTGAGCAGAGCCCGAGGCTCATATACTCCAGGACCCGCCCACCACCCTTCCCACAATCCCCTGGGAAAGAGGCAGGGTCTACCACCACAACACATAAAGGCACCCAGAGGAGCAGCAGGGACTTTTCTCATCTGCTTTCAGTTTACAGGATACAAAGCACTGAATAGAGAAAGCCACCTGGACTAGAAGTTACTATTCCAGCTCTTTTACTGTGGCTACATCCGTTACATCGGCAACGTGACCAGGTAGGGAATTCAACTTCATTTTCCTGGGGTGTAGGTAGAAAAACATAGATGCCTTACTAAGCTATGGAGAAAAGTCACTCGTTGATTATAACAGCAATATTATTATCAAAAAGCATGTGCTTTTACTTTACCAGTTAAAAAAAATCCACAATGGTAACAAAGGGAAACCAAAATAGGTAGATAAGAAGGAAATGTTAAAAAGGAAGGAGGGAAATAGGGTCAGCAAACTACATCAATGAAGATATTAAAACAAAATGTAAAAGGTGATGAAGATGAGGATAGGCAGGAAGACAAAAAAAACCCAGCAGGGACTTGGATAAATAGAGACACTAAAAGAAAATTTAGACAGAGACCTAGAAATGCTGTTTTCACATGCAACAAGGAAGAATGAAATAAGAGCCGGTGGGCAGATAGAAAAGGAAAGACATAGAAAGAAAAGGTAGAAGGTGACAGTTGACAGGGCAATGTTAGCAGAAGAGGAAAAAGCTTTGGGGAAACAGACAGCCTGAAAAGGAGATGAAGGCAAGGACAGGCAAGGAGGCAGGCAGAGATCTAGAGAACTGCGGTGGGGATGGACCCCGGCTAGAGCCCGTAGGGAACAGAACACCCTGGGCCCACGGCACATCACCCCCTCCTCTGTGGCCCAGCGGCCGGAAACGCATCTGGGATTGCAAAGAAGGTGGCGACGGTTTGTGCCTTCGTGCCCTTCGGAAGTCCCGGCGGTGAGTTCGCTACGAGGATTGATGCCTGCCGGCAGCAGGCAAAGAAAAATGAGGAAAGCAGGAAGCAGGCCAGAGGAAAGGTAGAGGTGTGGGACGGGGAGCTGGGAAATGGGATACCGGGAACGAGACAGGGACGGGGAACCGCACGAGGGTGTCGAGGGAGAAACAGAGCTCGGCAAGGAGGAGGATGGAGAGGTGCGATAGAGAGGAACGGAGAGAGCAAGGTGCTCGCAGCCAGGAGAAGAAGAGAGTGGATGGGGGTTTGTGGATTTTACTACAATAGGGAACCAGATAGAGGGAGATGCAGAGAAAACTGTAAAAGAGGAAGAAAGCAGAAAGAATTTTTTTTAAAAAAGACAGCTGGATATCGGCATAGACAAATTGAAAAGCGACAAACCTGGCAAAGAATTCAAAACTAGAGAACGTAAGATGACTGGAGTAACAAACAGAAAGGGAGCAGAATGGGGGCAGAGCGGCGATGAAGGAGACTCCAACTTCGTAGCCTTTTTCTAGTTATATTCTGTAATTGGCACGGGCATGCGGCATAGCAAAGGAAGCTCTCTCGCTTCTCTTTTTCAAGCAATTACATAGAGGTCTCTCATGCCCGAACTATAAAGCCAAGCAGGATGTTTTACATTCTTCTCTGGCACACCCACGCTCGTGACTCTTTTCAGCCATGTCTTTTCTCATGCACAATCCCGGGGGGTTTTCCAGCCTGACCTTTTCATGCGCTCAAGTCTCGTTCTCCTGTGTGGAGAGTTATTGAGAACACCTGGTCTTTTGTGTTTATTCTTACGTATTGAGTATTAGCCTCGTGCTTCTCTTTTAGTCTTGGTCGTTCGTCCGTATGGCACCGCTCTCACATCTCCCCCTCTTTGTTTTGGAACATCGGGTTCACGGCAAGAGCGGCAAGGAACCTCGACTTCCGTTCTTCTGGGATCTTGTATGGTTCCCCAGATGATTCTGAGCGCTACAAGTATAAAAAGGACACAAGTGTGGCCGAGACCAATAATTGCCCAAATTCGTAAATTTAATCTGGTAAACCGATTTTTCTGGGGGGCTTCGGCCGCGTCATGCTATCAGAGATGTCATCCGTTATGCTTTTATGTGCTAAATCTTGTAAGCGCTGCCACTTGTCCTTGCAAAGCGTGGGTCAAATCTTGAACTGTGCCATCTATGTTAGTCGAAAAAGCATCTTGAATGTGCTGTTTAATATGATCCCACGTATACACGCTATCGTTCCATACTAATGGAGTAACGCATAATTTTTTTCTTTACATTCCCAGTCGCATTTGTAATTTCATTCGATTAGCCGTTGCATTTCGCCTATCGCCTAACTGTATCACTGCCGCTTTCGATGCGTCTAAGCGCGTTAAAATTTGCCAATCGATATTTGCTTGCGTAGTTAATTCTTGGCTTATGTTACTCAATGTTCCCGCTACTTTGCGTGCGGTGTGCACAGACTCTGCTAATGCTGTAGCGGTAATAGCTGTGGTAGCTAAGATATTGATTACAAGTATTGTAAAAGCGATGACCCGTCCTATTCAGAGTTTTCTTCGTTGTTGAGGTTGTTTAAGTGCCTTTGCTAACCGACTTAGGCCAGAATCCCCTACCCGTTGTCGAGTCGCATTTATGAGAAGACGTATCTTGGCTTCTCGTCTCATTGGTATTGTGGCGGATATATTTAATTTAGAGATTTTTGTGTGTGTAATGCAACTGAAGTGATATGAGTTCTGTAAGGTGAGTTCAAAGGTATGACTTGTTTTTGGAAATATTAATCTGAGATGCAGCCACAAAAGCGTAAGGATGTGAGGTACAAATAATAAGAGTCATTATGAAAATTGGTCAACTGTAAAGAATATTAATTATTATTTTTTGAATAGACTCCACGTGCTACGTGTCTGAGTCTAAACGGCGAGGCCGATCGGCAAAGCTTTGCAAAATTTGAACTAAAACTCTCCTTAAACTGAGCCTGTAGCACGGATCCTGAAAGACCTCCTTCTGACCGCTTCGACTCATTAGTTAGTGCAGAACAATTTACGTCCTTCGAGGAATTAGTTATGAGGTGTCCGTGGGGACCCAGGTCCCAAAATATTAAATTGGTTGTGTTTTGTAGCACAGGTTTTTGGTAGGCTATGAGGTGTCCGATTAAGATTTGTTACATCCTTTGTCATATCTCTGGGGATCTTACATAAAGGTAAGTTAACAGGGGGAATCGTGGTTGCGTTTTGACTGACGACCGCGTCGGCTATTCCGGGAGCAGAGATGAATGTTAAATGGCTAGTTGCTCCTTGTCTATTTTCCCATGTTGAAAGATGAAATTTTTCTCCCGTATTAAGGCAATTCTGTATTGGCTCGTTTGACGTGCAAATGGGTGATAACCCGGTATGATACTGATGGGTGTCATTACTTCGTACCCCATCTCTGCCTTCCATTAAAGGCCCTGAAGGGGGAATCCGGGTTCCCTCCGTCCATTTTGAATCGTTATCTGAAATAGGAATTTCCGGATCCCACCAGGTATTTCATTTAAATGGCGGTGAGGGGTCCGAGACATGTGCCCGATACAAATGTCGAGCGCGACTAGGATGACTTATCGTGTAAAGAATAAGTATACGTCCTTACCGTACTGTTCCTGGCGATGACGGCTAAGTACGCCAAAAAGGTGTTTGCTGGCGTAGGCGATGCACCCGCAGATGCTGTCGTTGTACTTGTGCTATGTTGTAGTTGTTTCAGTTTTCCCCGGGCGACAGGATCATCTTTTGTTGTTCTCTCTCATTTCCGTGGTCTCTTATTTTCATTTGGGTTCAACTTCTCCATCTGAGGCGCTGGATTCCAGGTCACATCTTTGCAGCTCACGATAAGGCTTGATATATCGTGCCGGAAACCGTTGCGGTCCTGACGGAAGAAGAACGTGCGCGTACCCCTCTCCCCCACGTGATCGATTCGGTGGGACAGTTCTGTCGGTCATTTGCACTGGGGCCCCTGTATGTAACCTCTGGACGATGCGATTGTTTCTCTGAAATTGAAAAATGCCTTTCTGCGGCGGTCATGTTTCTGCCAGCAATATTCTTGCGCTCATAAAGGCAGATAAAGGATTTTGGGATCGTATCCTGTCTGTGTCCGAATACAATGACGCCCTTTCGTAATTAACCATATGACAAGTTCTAAATAAGGGGTTATGATTTTGTTAAGCTCATTTGGTAAAAAACAACTGTTCTAGGTCAAAAAACTCGCTTATTGTCTACCGACAACTGACCCACTGACCCGATGGGTTGACGTTCGGTTCTGAGGATGAAAAGACCCACGGGTAATTCTGGTCAAATTCTGTCTGCTTGAACCTCAGATAATTTTTGTGCTACAGGGTCCAATTCTTTCTTTGCTTCTGCTGACAAGCAGCATCCTGAGGTAAAGTTGCTATCCCCATTCAAAGGTGCAAATGAATGACACTTCCCGATTAGAAATACCCGGCCGAGGGCGTAACCAATTGGTGTCTCCTCAAAACTTCTGTAAGTCGTTCAAGGTCTACTTTGTCTTGTAAGTTTTAGTACGTTGTTCTGATAAAATACACACCGGCTATTTCCACGGTGGCAGAGTTTGTACTTTTTCATCAGCGATTTGCAATCCGTGAGACTTTAATTCATCTGACATATGCTGCAGGATGTTTTTCAAGTATCCTTCGTTTTTTTGCACAGACAAGATTGTCATCGGGGTAACGATATATCGTACCGGACGGGAAATTTTGTCTCGTCGATTGCGGAGCGATCGCATTCCGACACACGGTCAAGCTGTTCGTTGTGCCTTGCCGTGTAATAAAGAATGGCTAACTGACTTTTAGAAAAGTGCTGCTGACCAGCCTTTAGAGATAGGGAGGGAGGCCGATTTGTACTAATCGTTATGCATATATCCATTGCGGACTAATTAACAAACAATCTAAATATAAGAACAAAGCAGAATCTGCCAAGTGAAGGACACCAGGTGGAATCCTCCAATCAGACTGTGGGGCTCAAGGAACACAGAAGACTAAGCAGGAGAGATAGGGAGAGCAGCTAGCAAGAGCTGGTCCTGCAGTTCGGAAGAGACCCATGATGGTACAGGGCATGTGCCACAGGACAAGTTCAAAAGTTCAACCGTGAGGAAGACTCGGACCTTCGTCCCCAATGACCACCAACGACCCCTGAGGGGGGGGGCGTAAATTGGGCGGACTGAGGTGGGACTATGGGAGGAACTTATGTTAATGAATTCCTGGAAATAATTAGAATAACCCAACCTTTTCTTAGAAATGTAATGAATAAACATGAACTCTGTAAATATAAGGCAAGAATCCTAACGCTTGAGCGTGCACGTACAGAAGCAGCTATCCCCCTGTAGATAGTTAGGGTCTGGCGGCCGGAAGATATCGTGCTGTACGGAAACATAGGGCCCCCCCCTCCCGACAGCCAATAGTGCCTAGTTTATGATGTAAGCGGACGGAAATGAGGTCGTAAACCTAAGCTATATAACGCCGCATCACCCAGCAATAAACACCATTTGCCGTCCACCACATTGGTGTCAGTGAGCTAATGGCCCGAGCGGCCCCGGGAAGGCCGCCGTGCCGTTCCTGAGCCAGGTCGCCACGCCATCAAAGGCAACACCCCCGTGCTGCCTGGCGCCACAATAAAGAATACCTGCTTAATAACACTTGGTTGTTATTGAGTTTTCTTGGCTTCAGTGTTAATACTGTCTGGCAATATCTTTTTGTGGGTTTTATCAAATTTTTACTCTTGCGTATCTGCCACTTTTCAGGACGCTCCTTGCTTGTATGTCCTTGTTTACCACAATTAAAACATTTAACAGTGTTCCGATAACTATGCAATTGAGATAATGCGGCGGCAAGAACCGATGCTCTGTAAGTCTCGGTTTCGATGTTTTGACGTACTTTAATATATTCCCCTACGTCCATTGCCTTTCCTTTCAATAGTAGTAGCGCTGATTGACAGTCACTGTTAGCGTTTTCAAAAGCCAACTGGAATAACAAAGCTTTAGCGGCTTCAGGGTTATCTACTTGCCTTTGCCCCCTGCAGTATATCTTCAAGTGTCACAGAGGGCTCCTGAGAACCTCGTCTTATTGTCATAAAATATCCCGTATGACACCCCGACTTGTGGCGGACGAAGGGCATGGACTCCGATTGGGGATGAAGCGAAGACTTTTATTGTTTCGTACACCATCATTATATACTTTTCTCTATTAGCGCATGCACCACTACGTAAGCTATGATTGGTGTACAGGCATGGTTTACACGCCACCACTGCTAACTCCCTTGTCTGCTCTCCTGCAGGCTTGTGCTTCTCTCATACCTGATGGTCTGCACATGTTTACTTCCCTGTTATCTTTCTTTACTCTTGTTCAAGGCTCAGGGCAGGACATGCCTGAATCCTGTTAACTCTTTCCATCCCTTCTCTCCTTGTTCCTTCTCACTGACCCAGCCGGACTTGTTCAAAAGCCCATCTATCCAGGGCTATTTGTGCCTGTACGCAGACCCTGATGAATTGGTATTCCTGCACCCAAATTATCCATCGCCTGCTCTGTTACTAAGTCGTAATATTCTAATTGCCAAACCTCACGGCGTGCCGAAAATAATGTTGTTTTTGTTAACATTTTCCAATCCCGTGGTGTCATTACATATGCCACCTGCACTGCCTCTATTAATGCTACGGTGAACGTATTTTGTAATCCATTTTCTGTAATAGTTTTTTTTTTAAGCTCTTTAGAAACCTGGTAAGGCAAACCCTCATTAGTTGGGGACCGGTTTTATTTCTTTTTAACAGGGAAGGCAAAAGTAAAATTAGCCCATTTTATAGCTGCTTCTTTACATTTCTGCGCTGCCGACTCGATCTCGGATAACTCCTTCAGAAAGGGATTAGCAGGTGCCGTAGACAATATAGAACGTAACAGCGGTGGAGGTGAAAATTACAGCGGGGGTGGGGGGGGGCAGTGTCTCTAATGGCTGAGGAGGTAATGGTAATAGAGGGTATAAATCTGGTTCCCCCTCTGCACTAAGCAGCCTAGGGTCAAAAGGGTCTTCAGTCTCAGAATTATTTGGGACAGCTTTAGCTCGATCATATATATTTTGGCCCTTTGGCCCCCGTTTCTATCTTTTTTCTTTTTTTTTTTTTTCCCTTTTTCTAACAATAGCCTCTAAAGGTTTGAGCTGCTCCAACATGGAGTATAAGAACTGCCGTGTCACAATAACAGCATCAGGAATCTCAAAACCTAGCCCTTTAGGTGTCTGTAAGCATTCCCCTACACCCTCCCGCATAGCGCTATCAAGTGCGCCATCTACTGGGAACCAATTACGATGTTCTTTTACCAACAGCAGCGATCACATTAGATGGGTTTTAGTTACACGGTAACCAGCAGCACACAATACCTGTTGTGGTGCTTTTTAATGTAATTTAGCTCTTGCGAAGCCATCTGTCCCATTACAACGATCCTGTAGTTTTCCTATTCAACGGGTGCAGGTGTTCCTATTTAAGGAATGTAGCCACAAAAACCTTAGTAGAACTATAAAAAGCAAACTTGCCCGGAGGTTTTCCTCACACAGGGCACCTATCTGCAGGGATGAAGAAGAAACAGACTTTGTAGCCTTTTTCTAGGTATATTCTTTAATCGGCATGGATGTGCGGCATAGCCAAGGAAGCTCTCTTGCTTCTCTCTTTCAAGCAATTATACAGAGCGCGCTCATTCCTGAACTAAAAAGCCAAGGGGGATGTTTTAACATTCTTCTCTGGCGTGCCCGCGCTCGTGACTGTTTGTGGTTACGTCCTCTCTCATGCATCCTCCCAGGCGGTTTCCAGCCTGGCTTTTTTGTATGCTCAACCTTCATTTTGCCATGTGGCTTGTTTGGAACACCTGGTCTTTTATCATGTTTATTCTTACATGTTGAACATTAGCTTCATGCTTCTATTTTAGTCTCAATCAATCTTCCGTAGTATTGGCACTGCTCCCACAAGGTAGCAAATTCAAAAACTTGTTAGGGGGAGATTCAAAGCGGAACATAAAAAGCCATGGGCTAAAGTTTCTAGGACAGGAAATTCAGTAAATGATAACAGAAACAAAATTTTTAAAGCAATATGGTACAGGACAGGAAAAAACTAAAACAAGGGAAAGGGAACTAGATAAATGGAGACATTAAAAGAAAATTTAAATAGCCAGAGAGCAAGGAAAATGGAAAAAGAAATAGGGAGCGCAAACTGAATAAGGGACAAAAGAGTCAAATGTGACGGGGCATGTGATAGACAAGAAAGGATTAAAACTCAGGGATAGTCAGCTGAACAAAAGGAGACAGAAGGAAATCTGAAAATGCAAAAAGCTACGGTATGGTCATCAGACAACTGAAAATAAGAGACAGCAAACTAAATTACCTGTACAGGTGTAGAAACGCTTTTTAAAGCCAAGAGATTGAGAGGAAAAAAATTCAAAAACAGAGACAGCAATCTAAATTAATAGAGTTGTGGGGGAAAAAAAATCATAAAAGAAGCACAGGCTGCAGGACTCACGGGAAGGAAATAACAAATAAACGTGTTAGCTGGGATAAAATTAAGCACAGAAGCCACATGAGGCAAGACAAGCAAACCTAAAAAATAAAGGCTGAAAAAGAGACGCACATCAAAAGTAAATTCAAAAAGTGACCGGGTACTCAAGAAACTGGAAACTATTAAAAAGAAGGGTAGAGAGCTGGGTCAAAGGAGAGGAAAAAAAAAAAGTGACTAGGTAGAGGACAAACAAAAAAACTTAAAAACACCACCAGCAAACTAGATAAAAGCAGACACAGAAACAAAATTTTTAAAGCCAAGAGACTAAGACAGGAAAGAATGGAACAATAGCCAAAATAACAAGAGAGGAAAGAACAAAGAGCCACAGCAAAAGAAAATGCCAAGGTAGAAAGAATATCTAAATAGTCAGGGCGTAGAGGAATGCACAAAATAATTTGAAAATATGTCAAAATTAAGACAGCAAACGGGATCTAAGGAGACAAAGTTTTAAAAGGAAATAAGACAAAAAATTTAAACACAGTGATGGAGAACAAAAATGGATTCAAAAAAAGTAAATGAAAGAGCACTAAGGAAAGAAAGGAAATAATAAAAGTAGGCATAAAAAAAGAATAAAAGATATGGTTACTAGGGAAATGAAAAAATTATTAAATAGGGACAGCAAACCAACAACAAGTAGAAAGAAAATGTGAATAACATCAGCACTAAGGAAAACTAAGAAAAAAAAACCAGCAAAGGGTATAATCACTGCTACTCTCCATTTCTTTCTCCTCATTTGCCCCAGTTCTCCCTAGTTTCCCCATCTTTGCCTCCGTTGCCCCCGGTCCCCCTCCCTTCTCCTTTTTATCTCTGTTTTCCCCCCATTTCCCCCCTGTCCAGTGGATGTGATGCTGAACCTGGGCCTTTCTCACAGCTCTTACCTGGAACAGACGATTCCGGTTCTCTCTGTGACTAAAGCCCAATGCCCGCACATCCAGCCAGCTGCGGAGCTGCCACCACCAGCACCAGTGGAGCACCCACCCCAGAGCAGAATGAGCTCCCTGTTGACTTACCAAGAGCGCCACAGCATCCATTGGTCTTTCCTTAACCCCGCCGTCACCCTTGCTCCATTCCCAAGCGCACTACGACTTCTGCCGGACTATCCCAAAGCACACCGAGCTCCCTACTAAATCGCCGAGAGTACTGGGTCTTTTCCAGGCTTCTCAAAAGCCCGCCAAGTACCCTGCTGCCTTCCACCATCCAAACTTTGGCAGTTATCTCTGTGCAGACCAATTAGGACCCAATTAGGTTAAAAAAAAAAAAAGTGGAAAAAAAAAAATATCCCCTGACTGGGTTTTTTTTCTTATTAGAATATCTTGGGTTTGGGTGGTGTGTTTGTTTTGGGGTTGTGGTTTGTTGCTTTTTTTATACAAGGCCTGGAAAAGAAAAATACCTCGACTCCAGCTACAACATGTTAACAACGCTTACATACTACCCCACAACCAAAGCCACACACATGCACAACGCTCACTTCACCTACCCTATAAACCACCCCTCCCTCTCCGCTCTGCCCTTCGCCCACTGCTTGCCACCACAGGTCTGCGGCTCTCCTCAGGAACAGGGTTCCCGCTGGCCTCCAAAATCGCCCTGCCTTTGAAAACCCCAGCCCGAGGCCCTCCGCAGTCCAAACAGTGCCACACAGAGCGATAGGGACTGGGGGAAAAAAACCCCACACAGACAGGGCAAAAGAAAAAAAAAAGACCCGGCACCGTACGGTGCAATGCAGTCTTAGATCACAGTCAAGACCCAGCGCAACACAAAGCTGTACGGTGCGACACAAGACCCAGCACGACACAGAACCATACGGTGTGACCCAGTCTTAGACAACAGTCAAGACCCCGTGCGATACAAAGCCGTACAGTGTGACACAAGAACCCCGTGCGACATGGAGCCGTACGGCGTGACGCAGTCTTATGTCACAGTCAAGACCTGGCGTGACACATAGCCATAGTGTGTGATACAAGACCCAGTGCCATAAGGAGCTGTACGGCGCGACACAGAGCCATAGAGTGTGATGCAAGACCCAGTGCAATATGGAGCCATAGAGTGTGATGAAATACGCAGCCGTACGGTGCAACACAATCTTAGACCACGGTCAAGACCCAGCATGACACAGATCCGTATGGTGTGATGCAGTCTTAGATCACAGTCAAGACCCAGCACAACGTGGAGCCGTACAGTGACACGCAATAGCAGGTGTGACATAGCCCTATGGTACGACAGAGCGCCGTACAGTGCAATGCAGTCTTAGACCAAAGTCAAGGCATGGTGCAATACAGAGCCGTAGAGCGCGACGCAAGACACAGCACAATACGGAGCCATACGGTGCAACGCGATCTCAGTCCACACAAGCATGATGCTGCAATGCAAGATGAATACAACGCCATGCCATACAGTGTCCTACAAAAACAGAACGCTACAGTGCAATACCGTATTAGGTGACCATCAGTACAGATACAGAGCAATACAATACAAAACCAGAACAATGGACATGTGAGAAGCTGGGCTTTAAGACTTAAGCCCATAAGGGCACCAGGATGAAAAGCTGTAGGGCAGCTTTATGGAAGTGGATTTTTCAAGAGCAGATCGTACCCGCCCACATTGCCTCTACAAGGGCGACCCTCCAGGAACATTCACAATGTCAGGCATGCTTTTGGCTCCGATGAAAATAAATGCTCAAGGGGCTTGATAGCAAAGCGGCAAATCACCTGAAACCCTACTGACACACGTACCAAGCGTAGAGAGCCCAGGGGGCGAAACAGAGACCTGTGGAAGGCATCGTCTAAGAGACGGAATGCAGATGACACAAATGACGCTAAGCCACGGACACGGGCTGGAACGGCCCTGCTCCACACACGTTCGCATCCCGTGTAACAGACCCCGGGCCCTCTAACCGCTCTCAGACTTAAGCCACCCCTAACAGCCTTGTCCACAACTCCAAATTTAAATGCCCTGCTAGCCCCAGCCACCCACTGCTTTTTGCCCCTTGACTTACCTTTCAGAGGGCAGGGTCCAGAATCCCTCCTCATCAGAAGCACACGATCTGAGTGGGATGCTCCTGCATTCACCAGGTTCTTCATCGCTTGCAAGACAGAACGCCACCCGTCACAGACATGCCACACCGCATTCATCTCTACCCAATGACACCCACCTTCTAAGTGCTGCGCCCAAGAAATCAGATATCATGTCCAGCATCTCCCACGGAAACCAGAAAACTGATGAAATATATCACCTGTTACACTCAGAAGTTACCATCCGCTCTGCAGTTCCTAGCCTGCCGCTCCTCTCTCATCCACCGACTCGCCTCAAACCCTCAGCCCTTTGAGGAGAGCCCACGGGGCACCCGCAAAGCCCAAGACAAATGCTTAACAGAGTCACCACGTGATCCTCAGCAATTCAAGCTTAACTATGCCGCTTATCGAGTCTCTCGCCTTTTCTCAACGCGCTCTTCGTCGTGCGACTTCTCCCACCCCAGAAGGAATGCGGCACCTGCCAAAGAAACAGAGGAAAGCGTACGCTAAGATACCGCCCAAAGCCTTGGCTCGCTTGAGGCTCTTTCCCTCTGTCTCGGTCGCTTGACCGGCCAGAGTCAGATTCTTTAGTCTGCCTGCCCCCTGTCAAACTCAAACAACAGGGTATTATTCTGGCTACATCAATAATATGACATATCAAACTGCTACCATAGCACAGTGGTCACCGCGCACGTTGCCAGAATTTGCTCTAGCGTGGATCTCTCACTTGACATTTTGATCCGCACCTAGAAAATAAAAACAAATCAGCGTAATCTAGTCAGAACCACTGACAGTCACGTCGCATCTCTGATATCAGACACCTGCCCACCTTTGTCCGGCGCTCGACTTTACTCTTCTCTCGCCCTTTGGCGTGGCATTCGTCGCTCCGCGTCTGAAAAAGCGACCCAAACAAACCCTTTAAAGCAGTCGCCTGCATGCTGACCGGTACCTCGATGAGACCCGAGGCCTATCTTATTTTCGCACGTGCCTTCTAACTACAGCTTAAAAACCACCAATTATTGAGCCCCACGTGTGCGGACTACCACAAACTGCTGCTCCCAGAAGGTGAGACTCCAACCTGAGACACCCGCAAAACTCTGCAAGTCACTGTGGCAGCTGTCTACAGCTACTTGCCTGGAGATGGACTGTACAGTCTTCACCAAAATAATCCGGGCGGATCAAGTTATCACCACACGACAATAGAGTTATGCTACCCTGCCTTTAATATCGCTACATCCCCAGGCAAGGCAGATCCAACCCTGACATGAAGGCCAACAATACACACCAACACCGTGAGAAACACGATCGTGAGACGCAATAAGACCACAATCGGATGTGACTCCAGTGAGGAAGATGCTGCAGGCAGAAAAGCCCTATGGAGCCTCAAGGGAGGAAATGCTTTGCAGTCATCGCAGAAGAGAGTCGTACGTAGCGGTCCGTTACATGAAGTTATGGTCAAAACAGAGAAGACCGATGCACGAGAATCCTGACTTTGAGACCTACAAACCTAAGGGTGCAAGGAAGACGTCTCAGTCCACAGACAGAGCTGCCGACACAGCCCGGAAGGACGCTGCAAATGAGGAATGCCCAGAAACTCAAGAGATAGGAGACCGATCCACGCCTCACGCTTGTTATGCAAGAAAAGAAGTGCCCGACTGACCCTATGCCGATGAGGCTGGGCATTCGAGATGCCAAGGATGGCACCAGAGATGCCCATCTTGCTCCTTGAGCACAAAGAGCAATGAGAACCTCGAAACCAAAAAACATCCAGGACACAGAAGATTGACTAGACAAACCACACAAGAACACAGAGACAGGCTGGAACTACCTTGCCCGGCACACACCACTTGTGTGGAAAAGTAACCCAGCTCCCTTTAACTGTCCAAAAGCAACTGCTCCTGGACAGCCCTCTCCCCTATACTAACTCTAAAATTCCCTCCCCCAAAATCCTAACCTTATCGCCCCACAACCCACCCCCACCAACCCCAGGACCTGTCCCACAACTTAGCATTTGAAGGGCCAGGGTCCAAATCCATTCTCAAAAGGAAACACATCAGATCAATGGGACACTCCCCTGGTATCCATTTCTTCTTTATCATCTGCAAAATCCAAACAAAACAAAAAAAAAACAGTCCTGGCAGACAGCATCGCAGCAGTCACGAACAACCTTTCCCACAACACACACACCGCCAAAAAGCACGGTGTCATTCCACTCCTCAACTGCTCCTCACCTGTTCCAAAGCCGGACGCTGCAGCCATCGTCACTCATGGCACCTGGGATACCAGGAAACAAAATTACTGTTGTGCTTACGAGACATCACCAGCCCCGTGATCCTCCTCGCTAATAGCCAGCTCAACTCAAATGCTTGGCCGAGTCCAGAGGCGGCCCACACAGTGCCTGAAAAAACAAAGGTAAGCGCTTAACCAAGTTGCCATGTAATATTTGGCTCTTGGATGCTGACCCAGCACACAGCCTCAGCTTCTCGGATGGTTCATTGGCGTGCAGCTTCGTCCTTCCGAGCCCATGTGTGGCACCTGGGAAAAACGAGGCAAAAAACGTGTTCGGAGCTACTGCCCGAAACAGACGCTTGCCCACAGCAACACCTAGCTACTGCTCCTTTACCTCGCCCCCTCCCTGGTCCGGTCTCCGTCATTTTGGGTGGCCGCATTGAGGCTCACGTACCACCTGTAAAACACAAACAACAAGGGACGCCTAAAACTTCACGGACAATATGAAAACTGAAAAATAACCGCTACTTCACCCACTAGCCACAGCTCACCTTGCCAGAGTTAGCACCGGCACCAGCATCCCGCTTTGCACATCGCTGCGCACGTTCACATTAAAAAAAAGAAAAACATAATGTGGCCACATAGCCACCGGTCACAACTTCCCTCCAACACCCTGCACCAACTCACCTTCTTACAGGGCTCTGCTCACTGCCTCTGTTGCTCTTCAAAGAGCTACTTATCCCTCTGCATCTAAAAAACCCAAATTGTTACACAGCTTACCCAGGTGTCAATCAAGAGCTTCACAATTCCAGAGCTCTCATCTCTGCTTCAGAGTACCACCTAGAGGCCAGGGGCAGCCTGCCATTCAAAACAACACACCCAGCTTAGAGGCAGGCACACACAAGTCTTAACACCTTTGAGATGCAATCTGCTTCGCTCCCACTCAACAGCCCCTCCCAGAAGGCTCCCATCCTCTCTGTAGAACACTCCCGAAATGACTGGCCGCCCAGCCTGCCACCAGCTACTCAACCCAATATGACTGTACAACCGTTGCCTAAACGGTTTATGGATATCAAAATGTTAACCAGAGACACTTATCGCTATACCACCTACACCTGACTCTACAGCCCCAGGCAGAGCAGCTCCAAGCCACACATGCACACAGACAAAGTGAGACCAATGCTACACAGAACTCTACAAACGAGGTGACGCAAAGATGAGAGAAAGCTATCAGCAAGAAGGATGACTCCCGAATGAGTTGCGCTGTCGGGCAAGACGACCTACAGAGCCGTAATGCAAGGTGAGGAGTTTCTATGGCAGCCCCAGAAAAAAAAAAAAAGGCAGGAACCTAATGGCCCATTCCGAGAAGTTACGGTCAAAACCGAGACGACTGATGTGCAAGAAGCCTGTCTTCGAGACCTAAGAATGTAAGGATGCAGGGAAGAGGTCTCAGTCCGCAGAAACGGACAGCTAGCGATCAGAGTTGCCAGCACAGCCCAGAATCACGCCGCAAATGAGGATGGCCTGGAAACGTCCTAGACGCAAGACAGATCCACGCTTGAAACTCCTCACGCAAAAAAAGAAAAAAAGAAATGCCCAGCTGGCACTGCATCACCCAGTACAGGCATTTGAGACCACAGGGATGACGCCCGAGACGTCTGGCTTGCTCTTCAAGTGCAAAGCAGAATGAGGACATTGAGACCCGAGAAATTTCCTAGACACAGTGAATGGACTAGACAAACTACACAACACCACAGAGACAAGCTGGAACTGCCCTGCCCGTGCTCATCTGGTGCCAAAACGTAACCCATTCCTTTCCCTGCCCAAGGAGACCTGTTCCTGGACAGCCCTCTCCCCTGTGTTAACTTTAAAATCCCTTCCGCGAAATTCCCAAACTTATCTCCCGCCTACTCCACCGTCCCCCACCTCCAGCACCTGTCCTGCAACTTAGCTTGCAGAGGGCCAGGGATCCAAATCCATCCTCAGCAAAAGAAACACGCGAGCCAAATGGGACTCTCCCACAGACTCCAAATTCCTCTTACTCGTCTGTAAAATCCAAACGAAAAACCAAGATATTGCTGCCAGACAGCATTGGACCAGTCAATGCCAACCTCTGACAAAACACACCCCCCACACCCCCCCAAGAAGGGCCATGTCATTCCACTCCTCACCTGCTCCGCACCAGTTCGAAAGCTAGGCGCTGCAGCCTTTGTCGATCGTGGCACTTGAGATACCAAGAAATAAAACTACTGTTGTGCTTGTGAGAAGTCACTGGTCCTGCAACTCTCCTCACTAATAGCCAGCTCACCTCAAACACGCATCCTATTCTAGAAGTGACCTGCACATCACCTGCAAAAGAAAAGGTAAGTGTTTAACCAAGCTGCCACGTAAGACTTGGCTCTTAGATGCCGACCTAGCACACAACAGCCTCAGCTGCTCGGACGGCTCATCGGCATGCGGCTTCATCCCTCCGAGGCCATGTGTGGCACCTGCGAAAAACGAGGCAAAAACCAAGGCAAAAAATGAGTGCCGAGCTACTGCCCAAAACCGATGCCTGTCCGCAGTGATGCCTAGCTCCCGCTCCTTTACCTCACCCTCTCCCCGGTCCAGCCTCTGTCATTTCA
Organism: Leptosomus discolor; assembly: GCF_034619465.1. NCBI lineage: Eukaryota > Metazoa > Chordata > Aves > Leptosomiformes > Leptosomidae > Leptosomus > Leptosomus discolor. The sequence continues at coordinate 211,739 of NW_028237865.1, forward strand.
GGCGGCTGCGTTGAGGCTCGGGTACCACCTGTAAAACACAAACAACAAGGGATGCCTAAAACTTCACTGACAATACAAAAACTGAAAAATAACCGCTACTTCACCCACTAGCCACAGCTCACCTTGCCAGAGTCAGCACTGGCACCAACATCCCGCTTTGCACATTGCTGCACACCTTGAAAGAAAAAACACCAAACCATAATGTGGCCACATAGCCACAACTTCCCTCCGACACCCTGCACCGACTCACCTTCTTACAGGGCTCCACTCCCCTCCTCTGTTGCTTTTTAAAGAGCTACTCATCCCTCTGCATCTGAAAAAAACCCCAAATTGTTACACAGCTTACCCAGGTGCAGATCAAGAGCTTCACAGTTCCAGAGCTCTCATCTCTGCTTCAGAGTACCACCTAGAGGCTAAAGGCAGCCCGCCTTTAAAAACAACACACCCAGCTTAGAGGCACACACCCACGAGCCTTAACACCTTTGAGATGCAATCTGCTTCGCTCCCACTCAACCGCCCCTCCCAGAAGGCTCCCATCCTCTCTGTAGAACACCCCCAAAATGACTGGCTGTGCAGTCTGCCACCAGCTACTCAACCCGAGACGACTGTACAACCGTTGCCTAAATGATCTAGGCATATCAATGCGTTAACCAGAGATATAGCACCTACCCATGACTCTACAGCCCCAGGCAGAGCAGCTCTAAGACACACACACACACACACACACACGCACACAAAGACAAAGGGAAACTAACACTACACAGAACTCTACAAAAAAGGCGACAAAGATGAAAGAAACCTCTTGGCAAGAAGGATGACTCCCAAATGAGTTGCACTGTCAGGCAAGACCTACAGAGCCATGAGGTAAGGAGGTTCTATGGCAGCCTCTAGAAAAAGATTTGAACATAATGGCCTGTTATAAGAGGTAAAGGTCAAAACACAGATGATGCGTGAGCGAGAAACGTGGCCTCAAGACCTATGAGCATAACGATGCAGGGAAGAATTCTCAGTTCGCAAAAACCAACAGCTAGCGAGCAGAGCTGCCGATGCATTCTTGAGCGACGTCGCAGATGAGGACCGCCCAGTAACTTCCGAGATGCGAGACCCATCCACGCTTTAAGCTTGTTATGCAAGAGAAGCGGTGCCAAACAGGCACTATGCTGGCATGTACAGGCAGCAGAGACCCCAGGGATGGCGCCCGAGATATTCGTCTTGCTCCTTGAGCAGAAAAAGGAATGAGGACATCGAGACCCGAGACACATCCAAGACAGAAGACCGACTGGACAAACTACATAACAGAGACAGGCTGGAACTGCCCTGCCTGACGCATCCTAGTCTAGCGCAGAAAAGTAACGTGGCTCCCTTTACCTGCCCACAGGGAACTGTCCCTGGACAGTCCTCTCCCCTGTGCTAATTTTAACTCCGTCCCTGCAACTTCCAGCCTTGCCCTGTCCTTGGCTCTGGCCCCTCAACTTAGTTTTCAGAGGTCTAGCTGTCCAAATCCATTCTTGACCAAAAAATCACCCACATTAGCTAACTCAGATGCTGGTGCAATCCCCAGGTTCCTCCGTCATCTGCAGAAAAAAACCCCACCAAATAACAAATTCTGTGATCAGTAATCACCACATCAGCCAACACCAACCTCTGCCACAACACCCCCTTCATTGGGAGCACCACGGTGTTCTGCTCACCTGCTCCGACTGCAGTGTTGGATGCTGCAGCCATCGTTACTTGTGGCACCCGAGATACCCAAAGATGTAAAATTACCATTGAGCTTGCGAGAAATCACCGGCCTCGTGAGCCTCCTCGCTACTACACCAGCTCACCTCAAATGCTCACCCAATTCCACAAGCAGCCTGCGCACACCTGCAAAACTAAAGAGAAACACTTCACTGAGTTTCTGCAGGATACTTTGCTCTTACACACCAACTCATCCAACAACTACCTTGCCCGCTCGGACCGGCTGTCAGCGTGAAGCTTCACCCCTCTGAGGCTGTAGAACTGCATCACCTGAAAAAAAAAAAAAAAAGCAAATAACTCATGCCAAGATACTGCCCAAACCGCAGCTGGGCCCCATCGATTCCCATCTGCTGCTCCTTTACCTCACCTGCTCACCAGCCCTGCCTCTGCCCTTTACTGGTTGCTACATTAAGGCTTGCGTACCACCTGTAAAACACAAACAAGGGATGCTTATAACATCATTGACAATGAGATGCCTAAAAAATAGCTGCTACTTCAGCCCACTAATCATTACTCTCCTCTCCCATCCCACTTTGCTCATTGCTTTGTGCCTTCAAAATAAAAAAACTTGAAACCTATAAGCTAATCAGACAACCATCGGTCACATCTCCCCTCTGACAATACATGCCGACGCACCTTCTTCCATCCCTCCGCTCGCCTCTCCTTCATCGCCCTTTAGCGCGCAGCTCGTTCCTCTGCGTCCAAAAAAGCGATATCAAACAAGTCGCCCAGGTGCTATCAAAAGCTTAACAATTCCAGAGATCTCATTTCCATTTAGGAATGCCATCTGGAGGCCAAATACAGCCTGCCACTAAAAACATCTGGTCACCTCCCATGTCTCTGCATAGCACTACAGAAATAACTCTCCTCACTTGGTGGCTATACAGCTACTTACACTGAAGCGGACCACTCAAAATCAGAGATGCTGACATGGCCCGGAACAACGACACCAAACCACACCGACTGGAAACTTCCGAGACACGAGACCTATCCGAGCTTTAAGCTTGTTACGCGAGAAAAGACGTGCCCGAGGGGCACCGTGCTGACGAGTATGGGCATTCGAGACCCTAGGAATGGTGCCCGAGGCACGTGAAGTGCTCCTCGAGCGCAAAGAGCAACGAGGACATCGAGACCCGAGAAAGGTCCGATACACAGAAGACACGCTACACAAGCTACGCAGCTACAGGCTGGAAGAGTCCTGCCTGGCACAAGCTAGTATTGTGCCAAGAGCAACCCGCTCCCTTTACCTGCCCAAAGGGGATGGTTCCTGGACAGCCCTCTCCCCACACCAATTTTGAAACCCCTCCTTACAGCTCCCAACCTTGTTCCCTCCTCCCAGAACCCCCTCCCAAACACCAGTCCCTCCACTTAGCTTTCAGAGGGCCGAGGCTCTGAATCAATCCTCAACAAAATACCACATCAGCCAGCCAGGATGTTCCTCAGTTACCAGGTTCCTCTTCGTCTGCACAGAACTGGTACCAGCAGTAAGTATCAACACAGACTTTGTCCACAACATTCTCCTGCTCAAAAGGAACGCGGCCTTCCTCTTGTCTGCTCCAATGTCAGCCTCGGATGCTGTAGCCATCATCGCTTGTGGCACCTAAAATGCCAGAAGACGGAAAACTACCATTGCGCTTCTAAGAAATCACATAATTTGTCATCTCACAGATGCATACAAGATGTTCACCCTAACCCCTGTTAGCTAACCTCACCAACAGTCCTATTATAGAGAGAAGGTAACAATGATTAACAGTGTACAACAAATAGTCGTATAGCTCGATAGTTCCATCTTCAATAAAGTCAGGAGTTCCAAAAAAGTATGATACACCTAGATTAAATAAAAAAAAGCACATTATTAAGCCCTCATCCCAGCCCAGAAGACTCAAAACAAAATTATTGACCTAAAAAAAAAAAAAAAAAAAGCTGTATACAAGCATACTTTCTGAGCTAAATACAGCTGAACCTTGACCAATCCTGAAGCTCTTACCTCAGACAGAGTTCTCTGCTTCTTTAAACATCAAAACATATCTGCCCAAATATTTTAGAGAGGTCAAAACCTGCCATTACCTGAAGGCCCAACAGAGCACTGACATCAGAGAAGGCCCAGAGCAGAATGACCCCACTGAGCAGAGCCCTGGGGCTCATATACTCCAGGACCTGCCCACCACCCTTCCCGCAATCACCTGGGAAAGGGGCAGGGCAAACCCCCACAACACATAAAGGTGACTGGAGGAGCAGCAGGGAGTTTTCTCAGCTGCCTTCAGTTTGTGGGGTGCAAATTTTCAAATGGAGAAAGCCACCTGTACCAGAAACAAATATTCCTGCTCTTTTACTCCAGCTACATTAATTGCATCAGCAATATGACTGGATAGGGAATTCTAAAGAAAAAAAATTTATTTTTCTGGGGTGTAGGTAGGAAAAAAGATAGATGCCCTATGAAGCTGTGTAGGAAAGTGGCTCCTTAAATACAACAGCAAGATTATTATCAAAAATTATGTGCTTTCCTTTATCTATAAAACAAACAAAATGGAAGCAATAGCAAATTAAAATAGGCAGATAAAAAGGAAATTTTGAAGGAAGGATTAAGAACAGAGCATGGCAAGGGGAGAGAAATAGGGTCAGCAAAGGAAATAAGTGAAGATATTAAATAAAGGTGATGGAGGTGAAGATGTGCAGGAAGACATAAGCCACACGAACACGGACCCGGATAAATGGAGACACAAAGAGAAAATTTAGAGGGAGACTTGGAAATGCCATTTTCACAAGCAATGAGGAAGAATGAAGTAAGCTGGTGGGGAGACAGAAAGGAAAGGTACAAGGTGACACTTTACAGGGTAATGCTAGCAGAAGACAGAAAAGCTTTGGGGAACCAGAAAGCCTGAAAGGCAGACAGAGGCAAGGACAGGCAAGGAGGCAAGCAGAGATCTGGAAAACCGTGGGAGGGATGGGCCGGGATCCATGTGAGGCGACACGTGGCTCCTGGTGCCAACGGCAGACCTCCAGCACCCCGAAGCTTATCTCTCTGTCTCTGCCCCTTCCTCCTCCACAGTACCGGCTGCCTGACCTTGGGAGTAGGCAGTGGGTGATTCAATGCACCTCTCCCATGATGTTTCCTGGACACGCAGCAGCTCAAGTGTGTGGCCGATGGAGGCAGCAACGTCCTGGTGTCGTGTGCTGGTCGGGTGCTCTGTTGGGGATGGCTCCTTCCTTGCCACAGTGTAACGGGTCTGTGTGGCAAGGTTTTGGTAGCAGGGGGGTTACAGGGGTGGCTTCTGTATGAAGTTGCTAGAAGTTTCCCCTATGTCAGATATAGCCAATGCCAGCTGGCTTTAAGACGGACCCGCCGCTGGCCAAGGCTGAGCCAATCAGCAAGAGTGTTTTTCGCCTCTGTGATAACATATTTAAGAGAGTGAAAAAGTTGTTGTGCAGCAGTAATTGCAGCGAGTGAGAGGAGCGAGAATATCTGAGAGAAACATCCTGCAGAGACAAAGGTCAGTGAAGAAGGGGGGGAGGAGATGCTCCAGGTGCCACAGCAGCGATTCCCCTGCAATGTGTGGTGAAGACCATGGTGAAGCAGGTTGTCCCCCTGCAGCCCATGGGCGGAGGAGCAGATGACTGCCTACACCCCCTGGAGGCCCCCACATCAGAGTAGGTGGATACCTAAAGGAAGCTGTGACCCCGTGGGAAGCCTGCACTGGAACAGGCTCCTGGCAGGACCTGTGGTCTGTGGAGAGAGAGAAGTCCACGCTGGAGCAGGTTTGCTGCTAGAGACCCCGTGAGGGGGGCTCATGCTGGAGCAGTCGGTTCCTGAAGGACTGCACACCATGAAGGAGACCCACGTTGAGGCAGTTCATGAAGGACTGAACCCGTGGGAAGACTCAGGCTGGAGAAGTCACAGAGGACCTTCTCCCGTGAGGGGGACCCCACATTAGAGCAGGGGAAAAGTGTGAGAAATCCTCCCCCTGAGGAGGAAGAAGCAGCAGAAAACAACAGTGTGATAAACTGACCCTAACCCCCATCCCCTGTTTTCCCCCCTGTGCCACTGGAGGGGAGGAGGGAGGAAAATCGGGATCAAAGTTATGCCCGGGAAAGGAGGGAGGGGTGGGGGGAAGGTGTTTTAAGATTTGGTTTTATTTCTCATCACTCCTCTCTGAGTTAATTGGTAATAAATTACATTTCCTTTCAGTTGAGTCTGTTTTGCTCATGACTGTAAATGCTGAGTGATCTCCCTGTCCCTATCTCAACCCCACGAGCCTGTTGTTTTTTTTTTTTTTTTCCCTCTCCTCTCTCCTGTCCAGTTAAGGAGGGGGAGTGATAGAGTGGCTTTGGTGGGCACCTGGCATTTTGGCCAGGGTTAACCCACCACACACGGGGACCGGCTGCTCCTTGCTGGGGACAGCTCCTTGTGGAAGCCCCTTTGTTTGACTCCTCAGCCAGTTCCTGCAGCTGGGCATGCCCAGGCAGTCCCCTTCATAGCCCACAGCAGGGCCAGCCCTACCGTCAGCCTCACTGGCCACACCTGCCCCAGCTCCAGCTAGAGTCCATCAGGAACAAGGGCCTGGCAAAAGCACACTGGCCCCTCCCTGGCACCTGCCCACAGCCACAGGCTCTGTACCCAGGGGCTTGAAAGCCATCCAGGGGCACAAGAAAAGTTTACTCATTCCTGCTCAGAACAAATTCTGGCACCGAGTCAGCTACAAGGCTCGGTGCCCAAACGCAGCAGGACAGTGGGAGACAAGAGAAGAGGAGAAGCAGGAGGAAGATAGAGAAGAGGTGGGGGACAGGCAACAGGGAAACCAGACGCTGTCAATGGGAGAGGGACGGGAAGCGGGGCAACAGTAGAGAGAGAGGAGAGCTGAGAGATTTAGCAAAAAAAAAAAAAACAAAACAAAAAACAGGGAGAGATGGAGGAATATATGAGAGAGGGGGAGCAGGAGAGAGAGGCCAAAGGGACCAGCAGGACAACAAGGTAGAGACAAGACGAGGGACAAAGGAAAAATATAAAGTGATAAGGGAAAAGAAGCAGAAGCAAGAACTAACACATAGGGTCAGGAAGAAATAAAGAGGGAGATTTAGGACAGTGAACTGCACTAGTACATGTAGTAGATACATGGCTTTCATTTCCATTTCATTTTATACATATAAATGAGTATTATTGTCTCTCTCTATATATATGAGACATTTTTCACTATTTGAACACCTCACACCCATATTTACATGTTTTAATATTTTTTTAATCCCCTCATGAATTTTCAGGTGGGTTTTGGCTATGATTCCCCCCCCCCCCCCCCCTTTTTTGGGGGAACTCCACAACCCCCCTCATCCCCCACTCACCCGCTACTCTGCTGCATCATCACTCCCTGTGATACTTAGAAGCCCAAGTGACATCACACACACAAGCCCCTTTTTATTCACTCAGAAAAAGAGTCACAAAATGAGGGAAACTGCCCCAACCAGCAGCTCATTAACTCTGAGAACACTATTTACATACGGATGAACCTCCACCCCATAAAAGGGGAGCTCTGCTAGAAAAATAAAGGAGGGTAGCCCCCCCAGATGGCTGCAGGCCCCTCCCAGCCCCTATCCCACAGGCTGGTGGCTGCCCCATGGTGGGGCAGGGAGCGCGCCAGAGGATGGTGCCACTTTTCTGGCTCAGGCTCTGCTCTGCAATGGTCAAACCCAGGTTTGGGGGGTGATCGATTACGCGCCACAAGATGCTTACAGACACACACCTAGAAAACAAAAACCCCAAATATATTGCAGCATATTAAAAAAATAGTACAGAAGAAAGCAGAGGAATTAATTCAGAATAAGGGATAGGATAGCAGTCAAGCTAGAGGAGGATTCTAGGTAAACAGGTCCACTCAAAATACAACACATCCTTTAGAAGCCATTTGAACACTTAAAAGCAGTATTAAGACTAGAATCATTGAATGGTTTGTGTTGGAAAGGACCTTAAAGACCATCTAGTTTCAACCCCCCCTGCCACGGGCAGGGACACCTTCCACTAGACCAGGTTGCTCCGAGCCCCATCCAATCCGGGCTTGAACAATTCCATGGGAGAGGGCAGCCACAGCTTCTCTGGACAGCCTGCTCCAGTGTCTCACCACCCTCATAGCAATTCTTCCTAATATGCACTTGGCCCACCACCACTTGGCCCAAAAAAGACAGTGACAGGTGGCAGGCCAGAGGGACAAGGAAAGACAGGATGAAAGACAGAGAAACATAGAAAACAGGTGACTGACGGGGAGCCAGAAAGCAGGAAACTCTGAAAGAGTCAGGGGCGCAGGGAGCCGGATATCGAGATAGAGAGATGAGAGCAACAGAGAGCATGACAGGGACAGAGGTGAAGTAAAAATAACAGGAACGGGGAGAAGCACAAAGGGTCAGAGAAAGAAAGAGATGAACAGCAAGGAGGAATGGGACAGTGAGATACAGAATGAAAAACACAGTGACAGTAAGCAAGACAAAGGGGCATAGAGAGACAAGGAAAAAAGAAGGAGAGCTACCAGAGGACTGAAACAAAATTTGGAGCTTCCAAACTCCCTTGCTTTCTAATGCTTCTCACAGAGATGGGAGGCTAGGTCCGGCCGGGTAAGGATTCTGAGATGAAAACTCAGTAACAAGAGTGTTATTAAGCAGGCATTCTTTATTGCAGCACTGTGGATTGCTCCACCGGGGTGGTTTCACAAAGCAGTTTAAGTAGAGTTTAATCCATCCATATTCATTACATATTCAGTACTTTCCTAGAATTCATTACTACATGTTGATGATCTTGGAACATATTTTTCGTTACCCTGATCTCATGGTTTACTTGTGTATATTTCCAAGTTCCTGTTATTTACATTTGGCGGTATACCTATATCTTCCAATCACCAAAGGTCATTCTTCTTCCTTGGCACAAACACATGATAAGTTACCCATCTCTTTGACTGATCTCTGACAGATAAATTGGGAGGGACATCTAACCAGCTGCACCGCCCAGGAGAGATGCCACCGAAACACACCATCGAAAGCCAGACAGAAATAAAGTACTTCGGAGCACTGTGTCCAAACATGGGGAAAAACACCCCTAACATTCAGTGGCCTCTCTTTTTAAATATTTAGAACAAATACTGAACTGCTTAAATACCCCTCATAAACTACACACTGCGGCTATTTGGCAGTTACAGTTTAAACAACACAAGTCCATTTGTAAGTTACACAACTTTAACTTTTTTTTTTTCTTCCTGTCATAAATCAAACTTATAAAAAGTCAGTGAGATAAGAGATCCCCCATATGGTTTCACTTTTTTTGGAAAAAAAAATAGAATCGTGGAATCATTGTGGTTGGAAAAGACCTTTAAGGTCATCACGTCCAACCGTTATCCTAACACTGCCAAGCCCACCACTGAACCATGTCCCTCAGCACCACACCTATAAGTCTTTGAACACCTCCAGGGATGGTGACTCCACCACCTCCCTGGGCAGCCTGTTCCCATGTCTAACCACTCTTTTGGTAAAGAAATTCTTCCTAATATCCAATCTAAATCTCCCCTGGTGCAGCTTGAGGCCATTACCTCTTGTCCTGTCATTAGTTACTTGGGAGAAGAGACCAACACCAGCCTCACTACAACTTCCTTTGAGGTAGCTGTAGAGAACAAGAGGGTCTCCTCTCAGCCCCCTCTTCTCTAGGCTAATCAATCCCACTTCCCTCAGGAGCCCCTCATAACACATGTTTTCATGACCCCTCTGCTTCATTCCCCTTCTCTGGACCTGCTCCAGGACCTCAACGTCTTTCCTACACTGTGGTGCCCAAAATTGCACAGAGCACTCAAGGTGGGGTCTCACCAGTGCTGAGTACAGGGGCACGATCACTCCCCTGCGCCTGCTGGCCACACCATTGCTGATACAGGCCAGGATGCTGTTGGCCTTCTCGGCCACCCGGGCACACTGACAGCTCATGTTCAGCTGACTGTCAACTAGCACCCCTGAGTCCTTTTCTGCCGGGCAGCTTTCCAGCCACATTTTCCAAAGCCTGTAGCGCTGCATGAGGCTGTTGTGATCGAAGCGCAGGACCCGGCCCTTGGACTTGTTAAACTTCATGCAACTGATCTCAGCCCATCGATCCAGCCTGTCCAGATCCCTCTGCAGAGCCTCTCTACCCTCAAGCAGATCAACAGCCCTACTTAAATTCGTGTCATCTGCAAACTTGCTGAGGGTGCACTCGATCCCCTCATCCAGGTCATTGATAAAGATGTTAAACAAGACCAGCCCAATACTGAGCAAGTTCCTCCACCAGCTCCCTCAGCACTCTCGAGTGCATTTCGTCCGGCCCCATAGACTTGTGAGTGTCCAAATGGCAGAGCAGGTCATTAACTACTACTTCCTGGATTATGACGGAATTCTCCTGGTCTCCATCCCTGTCCTCCTGCTCAGGGGGCTGATTACCTTGAGGGTAACTACTCTGACTATTAAAGACTGAGGCAAAGAAGGCTTTAAGTACCTCAGCCTTTTCCTCACCCTAATAACAAACCCCCAGTGCTGCGATACCTAAGGCTACCAAACACGACTGGCAGATGTGCCAGGAAAAAAAAATAAAAAAAAAAAAAAAAAAGAAAAAATAAACTTGATCATTCTTAGTATAGATGTCAGTGTCTCAGTCAGGTTTTCACATACCCCTAAAAGATATTTTAAAAGCTTGCAGACTGCAAAAGCATAAAGCTTTTAATGTGAAAACAGTCCGTTTCTTCAGAACACCCGATCTCTGATGCACAGTTTTTCCTCTTTGAGAACAATACAATTCTCACAGAATCATTTCTTAGTAAGTGCACAGAAACAGAAGAATACGCACCCTCTCAGGAAGAGAAAAATAAACAGAGGCAAGTACGTTTCTCATAGGCCTAACATGCTCCAGGATAAACATTATTTTATTTGTTCAGTCATGACGGAGCAGTGGGGAAAGCGGCAAAAGCGAAGACAAACAGCAGCAATGTTAAGTGAAATCCAGCTTTAATTCTGATCACATCTTTAAGAGACTCTCCAAGTCTACACCTCAGTCCTACGAAGGACTAGTCCTTTTTTTGGAAGGACAAGCTTCTTTTTTCATGTAAAAGTCCTAGACTGAGGACTCCACAGAACAGAATGTGGACTGAACCACAGGACAAGCAGTCATCAATGCTCTAATGAAAAAACCAAATCAATTATAAACCAAGTTTAAAAATTACTTTCCATCCTGTTTCTTTGGTTACATTTCTACGGGCATCTAGGTGCTCAAAACTTCACTGTCCTGACACCACAGGTTACTGACAATGTACTCGGGCATCTAAAAATAAAAGGCCATCTTCATCTCATCGATAAAATTAGGGTGAACCAACACAAGAGAAATAGACAAGGTAACAGGCAGCTCTTACTTTATCACAGATGAGTCTCTTCCTTTACCTGGAATGAAAACATTTCAAACTCCCAAAGGCCTCCTTGGGGAACAAGCCGTGCTTTGTTAATGGCACTTTGTCACCAGCTTTTCTGCCCTGGCAGCAGATGGGCCGTTTTCCAGGCTTGAGTGGGGAGGGGCGGGGTGTGGTCGCGCAAGGACGGACTCTGCATACCAACCAATATGGTTTCAAGCAAAAGCCGTTTATTGAACGTTTGGCTGCGTCTTATATACTGTTTTATTTCCGTACATGTGATCATGCATTTTCAGATTGGCTATCTCGCTTTGTCCACCCGCCCAGCATGCAGTTACCTTACTTATGCGATTGGTTACAAGTTCTATGCGACAGTGTCTGTTAGTACCTACTATTCACCCGTTATTTCCTCTATGTCCATATTAAGTATGCTCTCTCTCTGCTAGATAGTCTCCTACAGCGGGGGAACCCTTCCACTCGCCCCGGTCCCTCCACACACACTCTCCCAGCCTCACATGGGCCATCGCCCGAGCAATGACCGCAGCAGCTTGCACAGGATTTCCCTCGTGGGACGTGGAAGGTGACACTGGGAAGAGGCGGTGAAACAGGAACCTCTTGGTCAGGATGCCTGGCCAGCAGCGAGAAGACCAGGCAGGGGAAAAGCCTCACATGGGCAAAAACCTCTCACGGAGGCATGGACAAGTGGATAGGGAGGGGCATATACAGGTGCATACATGTTGCACATTCTAATACCTAATAATCTCACCTTCAGTCGTATTAAGGGAAAAGCTGTCAGCCAAACTAGGGAAAAAAACAAGGTTACATCCTGCATGAAGTCCAGAGTTCCAGGAAAATCCAGTGCAGCTAGAACAAAAAAAATTCCGTTAAAAAAAATTCTGTGTTTTTAAAGTATCTTGCCACCCCTGAACACTCAGTATAAAATTGCTGACATCAAAACCAACAAACCAGCATCCAATGGCACTCTCTATGTGCTGCTGGACCTTGCCCAGTCCCACAACTCTTACCTCAGATGCTTCTGCTTCTCTCCGTGACCAAACCGCAATACCTACACATCCCAGCCAGCTCCTGAGCTGCCACCGCTGATAGCACCAACAGAGCACCCACACCACAGCAACCTCAGAGCAGAATGAGCTCACTGAGCAGAGACCAGGGCTCATATACCCCAGACCCCGACCACCACCCTTCCCACAATCACAGGGAACTGAATAAACGGAGACACCGAGAGAGGGAGACCTAGAAATGCCATTGTCACAAGCAACGAGGAAGAATGAAATCAGAGCTGGTGGGGTGCCAGAAAGGAAGAGACATAGAAAGGAAAGGTAGAAGGTGATACTTTACAGGGCAATGCTAGCAGAAGAGCAAAAAGCTTTGGGGAACTAGACAGCCTGAAAGGCAGACAGAGGCAGGGACAGGCAAGGAGGCAGGCAGAGATCTGGAGAACCAGGGCAGGGATGGGCCCGGACACACACGAGGGAACACGTGGCTCCCGGTGCCAACGGCAGTCCTTCACCGCCCCGAGGCTTTTCTCTCTGCTTCTGCCCCTTCCTCCTCCACAGTGCCGGCTGCCTGACCTTAGGAGTAGGCGGTGGGTGACTCAACGCACTTCTCTCACGAGGTTTCCTGGACATGCAGCAGCTCACACGTGTGGCCAACAGAGCCGCCAAGGTCCTGGTGCCGTGTGCTGGTGGCGTGCTCTGTTGGGGATGGCTGGGAGGGATCCTTCCTTGCCACAGGGACCGGCTGGAGACAGCTGCCTGTGGTGGCCCCTTGGTTTGACTCCTCAGCCAGCTCCTGCAGGCAGGCATGCCCAGGCAGCCCCCTTCATAGCCCAAAGCAGGGCCAGTCCCACCATTAGCCTCACTGGCCACACCTGCCCCAGCTGGAGCCCATCAGGAACAGGGGCCTGGCCAAATCCCCACAGCATATGGCCCCCTCCCTGGCACCTGCTCACAGCCACGAGCTCTGCACCCAGGGGCTTGAATACCATCCAGGGGCACAGAGGAGGCAGGAAAAGTTTACTCACCTCTGCCCAGAACAAATCCTGGCACTGAGCTGGCTACAAGGCTCAGTGCCCAAACACAGCAGGACAGCAGGAGAGAAGAGAAGAGAAAAAACAGGAGGAAGATAGAGAAGAGGTGGGGGACAGGCAGCCAGTAAACGGGATGCTGCAAACAGGGGAGGGACAGGGAGCAGGACAGTAGCGTAGAGAGAGGAGTACTGGGACACTGAGCAAAAAACCCAGGGAGAGGTGGAGGAATACATAAGAGAGAGGAGGAGCAGGAGAGAGAGTCCAAAGGCACCAGCAGGACCACAAGGCAAGGACAAGACGAGGGACAGGCAAATATTGTAAAGCAGTAGGGGAAAAGAAACAGAGGCAAGAACTAACACATAGGGTCAGGAAGACAAAAAGAGGGAGCCTTACGAAGACAATGTAAAAAGTGACACCATTTCCACCCACTCTCGATTTCCACATTTTCCCTGACTTCGCACCCCATCTCAGCCTCCACTTTCTTCCAGCCCTGCCACCTCCCCCTGGCTTGAGGGGAAGCCCCAGTGCCATCGGAATGGCAGCAGGGTGCCTGGCAGGCTTCCACAGCAAAGGGGCCAGGACAGAAAGCCATTGTTGGCCCTCCCCATCCCTGGGCAGCCCTTTCCCAGGCAGCGGAAGGAGCGACAGGCAGGGCAGCAGAGATGGACCAGGATGTGCATGGGAGAACATGTGACTCACCCCAGCTCCCAGCACCGGCTCAGACCTTCAGTGCCCCAACACTTTTCTCTCAACTCCCCTCCACTGCCAGGCTGGCCAGCGGCTCACACACAGCCAATGCAGGCACCAAGCTCTTGGAAACCAGTGCTGGTGGTCTGCTCCATCACGGACAGCTCAGAGGGACCCTTCCTCACCACAGGGACCAGCCATTCCATGATGGAGGCACCTCCACCTCCTCCTGAGCCAGTTCCCCTTTACCAGCTCCCTCAGGCAGCCCCTTTATAGTCCACAGCAGGGCCAGCCCTGTCAGTAGCCCCACTGGCCACACCTGGAGCCCATCAGGAACAGGGGCCACAGGCAAGAACAAACACCCAGGGACAAGGAGCTCAGAAGAGGGAGATGTAGGAAGAAAACGTAAAAAGTAATGCTGCTTTTCCACTCTCCCACCCACCTCTGCCCTTGGGAAAGCCTGATGGAAACCATGAGACTTCAGGGTGTCCCTGCTGGGTGCCCCTCATTCCCCCTGACATCTACTGGTGATGGCATTTTGGGGTAGTCTTAGGGATTTGGGGCCCAAGGAAGTGCCAGAGCAAAGTTCGGAATGTTAACAGCTTATTGGTGCTGTACATCTGGAGAAGCAATACTTGGAGAGGTGGGGGCAAGGCAGCTGCATGGAGTGGGGACAAGGCGGGGACAATGCATGCCCATGGGAGGCAGGTGCAAGGCAGAAGCACAGGGCGAGGACAACAGCATGAGCTATGCACACCCATAAAGAGGGTACACAAAGCAGGAAAAGCACACCCATGGGAGGCAGGGACACGACAAGTAGGGCCAGGCACACCCACCCTTGGCAAGGCCACCGAGTTGGGGGTGGCATGGGAAAAACCCCACCTGAAGGCAGAGACAGGGGTATGGGGGGGCATAGACAGGTGCAGACGTGGTGCGCATCCTCACGGCTGCTCGATAGTCTCACCTTCAAGTCCTAGGAAGGGAAATGCGGTCACCAACACTCCTCACAAAAAACAAGTTGCCATCCTGCAGGAAGTTTCTAAAATGAAATCTAAGTTTTTGTTCGTCGGATTTAATGGGCGTCGGTTTTTTCTTTTAGCTCTACTTGGAAGGAATTGGTACCCGTCCCCTCCTCCCCCCCCAACGGCTATGTTTAAATTTTGGCAGTCTTGACTCCCTGTTGGTTTTCTAATCTTCCTTTTATTTTAAATCTAAATCTTTTAGCGTTATGTTAGTTCACCACCGCCCGGGAATTCTTTTAGTACCTACGTTTAAACGGAGCCGTTATTGAACGATTCCTTTTTTTATTTCTCTTTATCTAAAGATCTAAAGCTTCGATTACTCTTTTGGTTCTAAGCAGGAGTCACTGTTGCCTCCCAGCTTGCTTACAGCGGTGTGCTCGTTTAAGCGTTAGAGCCTCCCAATTAGTTTCCAGTTCAATTGGTTTAGCAGTGGTTATGTTTAAATGGAGCTGTTCACGACTCCCAATTAGTTTTCTGTCTTTATCACTTCAAGAGGGTCTCTAAACTATTCATTTTTTGAATTGCAATACGGACCGGGAATCATTACTGCCCGGTTCATTAAGTAACATCTGCCACTAAATTTAGTCATTACTCAACCCTAGGTAATATTTCTTCTCTTTAGGCGCGCTCTAATATTTTGTGACTTTACCACGAAGTGGATTAACTAGGACGCGTGATTTTTTTCTTTTCCTGTTAGAGTTGTTTCGCTACAGCTATTACTTCCAGTTAGTGCTCTGTTGTTGATATTCGGCTGCTTGCCCTTTGATTACATCAATGGGGAGTAAGTACTGTCTGCAAAGCGGGAAGCAATAGCTAGAGCGGACGACGGGCAGTATTTGCTCCCAAAGACTATTCTGGTTACTGTGACGGACATTTTTATTTTAAACGTTTTGACGTAAACGAGCAGTAAAAATTAAACTAATAGAAACTGACCACTTTGGAATTCCCCAGGAAAAAACAGCGGAGCGCCTCGACGCGACCGGAGCCAGGACGCCTGCCGCGGTCCACTTGGGACGCTCGACGGTTTTGCACTCCGTCTCCAAAGCTTGAAGCTCCGCGGAGCGCAACCTCCCCGAGCGGCGACTCGGCCTGTAGCCACCGCCCGCTCTTCTCTCCGGCTCCGCCACCCGTTTTTTTCCAGAGCAGCCCAAAATCCCGGGGAAGCGAACCCGCGCACAGCAGATACGCCGCGACACCAAACCTCCGGCTGTCCAGCTGCGCCGCCCCCGACCGTCGCTGCTGCGCCAACGGGAGCCTCCGGCCGACGCAGTGCCGAGCGCCCGCGACCCCGTCGGCCGCCGGCTCTGCCAGCGGCGCGGTCCGGCGAAATCCGCGACGCTGCCGAGTCTGCGGCGAGTCCGGGGCGTGTTTTTTTAGCGAAGGAAAAGGCCATTTCGAGTCTCAAGTCCGACCTGCAAGGAAAAAGAAAGCCCGCGTAACAAGGCTAGACCCGTTCCTGTCTGTTGCAGAACTTGTACCAGCGCTACATTCTGGACGGGACCGAATGACAAAGCCGAATGACAGCCTGCAAGAATCCTCCTCTCAGAGCTCTCTGGTTGCAAAGGGACTATTGTAGATCACCAGCAGTTGTAAGACACTGAGACTCCTACTTTTCTCCATCTGCCTCCCTCAACAGAAATAAGTCCCAAAGGACAGAAAACCCCAGGATCGGGTTGAAACCAAACGGAACCCAAACCAAAAACCAAAACCAAGGAAAAACCGTCGGGGAAAAGAACCCCAAAGCATCAGGAACTGTACCAAGCACCTTAAGTAACACTGAAGCGACTCGAACCAAAAAAAGTGACAAAGCACCTCAGGAGAGGTGCCAGGAAAGACAAATGAGTCCACACAGAGCAAGGCCCGTGTCCTTCTGAGAGGACTAGGCAGGTGAGAGAAGGCCCTTTGAAGGCCTGTGGTTCTGAGAAGGCCACTTGTCACGCAGATTGATTCTGGTGCCTGGATGGGAAATGGAGGGGACTGAGGGGCGCACGAAGGGGAGGGAGGAACTCGGACAGCTTACGGAGATGCCTGCGGTGCAAAGCCAGGCTGCAGGATGGCTCGGCGTCGGTGCCATCGACCCCCCCCAAAAGATGCTGTGACCCCACTTGGGGACGACAACCTCTGGCCCCGGCGCCCCCGGGGCCGGGCAGAGGCAGCAGCGCTGGGCGTAGCTGGTGGCAGGGGGCCCGACGGGGGGGAACGCGTCCCGGCAGGGCCTGGCCAGGCCCAGGAGCACATCTGGTCCTCGCTGAGGGGCTGGAGCCGATGGGGCCCTGAGGAGTACAGGGGTGGCCTGGTGTCCCCGGCCGCAGCTCTTCCCTGCCGCAGCCGCCTGCGCTCCTGTCCGCGCCCGAAGCCCCGTGCCCGCAGAGGCAGCTGGGTCTGGAGCTGCCAGCGCCAGCAGCCCCAGAGCAGAATGAGCTCCCTGAGCAGAGGCCGAGGCTCATATACCCCAGGCCCCGCCCCCGGGCAAGTGGTGGGGATGGGACACAAGGGGGGGCGGTGCCGGTGAGGGGGGGGGGGTGGGCAGCAAGGCACGCCAACGGGAGGGTGGGGCATGGGGCAAAAAAGTCACGCCCGGGGGGGGGGGGGCGGTGCTGGGGTGGGGTGCAGAATAACAAAGGCAAACCCGGGAAGGGGAGGGGGTGGGGGCCGGGCAGGGCACGGCCACTGTCGGCGAGGCCATGGGGGGGGCGGTGCTGGGGCGAGGTGCAAAGCAGCAAGGCACTCCCACGGGGGGGGGCGGGGCGGGGCGCGGGGAAGCAGGGCACGCCCACGGGGGGGGCGGTGCCGGGGCAGAAAAGGCACACCCGGGGGGGGGTCGGGGGGGGGGGGCAAGCAGGGCACGCCTACAGTGGCCAGTGCCGAAGAACAGCAGCAAGGCACGCTCACGGCGGGGGGGAGGCGCCGGGTGGATTTGGGGCCAGGCACACCCACCCTTAGCAAGGCCACCGAGTTGGGGGTGGCATGGGAAAAACCCCACCTGAAGGCAGAGACAGGGGTATGGGGGGGCATAGACAGGTGCAGACGTGGGGCGCATCCTCACGGCTGCTCGATAGTCTCACCTTCAAGTCCTAGGAAGGGAAATGCGGTCACCAACACTCCTCACAAAAAACAAGTTGCCATCCTGCAGGAAGTTCAGAATTCCGGGAAAATCCAGTGCACCTAGAACAAAACAGCACCAAAACTATCAGTTAAAAAAAAAGGCTGTGTGTTTTAAAACCCTCCTGTCACCCCTGAACACCCCCTAGGAAACTGCTGTCATAAAAACAAGAAAAAAAAAAAAGCCCAAGCTTCATCCCAGGGCACTTTCTACTGTGGGTGCTGCTGGACCCTGCCTAGTCCCAGAGTTCTTGCCTCGCACGTAAGAAGGAGCTTCCTGGGAGAGTTCAGGGCTCATCTACCCCAGGCCCCAGCCACCACCCTTCCCACAATCATAGGCAACTGGGTAAACTGAGACACAGAGAGAGGGGACCTAGAAATGCCAGTTTCACAAGCAATGAGGAAGAATGAAATCAGAGCTGGTGGGGTGCCAGAAAGGAAACGACATAGAAAGGAAAGGTAGAAGGTGACACTTTACAGGGCAATGCTAGCAAAAGAGCAAAAAGCTTTGGGGAACTAGACAGCCTGAAAGGCAGACAGAGGCAGGGACAGGCAAGGAGGCAGGCAGAGATCCAGAGAACCGGGGCAGGGATGGCCCTGGACACACACGAGGGGACACGTGGCTCCTGGTGCCAACGGCAGACCTTCACCGCCCCGAGGCTTTTCTCTCTGTCTCTGCCCCTTCCTCCTCCACAGTGCCAGCTGCCTGACCTTAGGAGCAGGCGGTGGGTGACTCAATGCACTTCTCTCACGAGGTTTCCTGGACATGCAGCAGCTCACACGTGTGCAGCCAACAGAGGCGCCAAGGTCCTGGTGCTGTGTTATGGTGGCATTGTCTGTTGTGGATGGGTGGGAGGGATCCTTCCTTGCCACAGGGACCAGCTGGAGACAGTTGCCTGTGGAAGCCCCTTGGTTTGACTCCTCAGCCAGCTCCTGCAGGCAGGCATGCCCAGGCAGCCCACTTCATAGCCCAAAGTAGGGCCAGCCCCATCATTAGCCTCAGTGGCCACACCTGCCCCAGCTGGAGCCCATCAGGAACAGGGGCCTGGGCAAAGCCCCACAGCACATGGCCCCCTCCCCAGCACCTGCCCACAGCCACGAGCTCTGCACCCAGGGGCTTGAATACCATCCAGGGGCACAGAGGAGGCAGGAAAAGTTTACTCACCTCTGCCCAGAACAAATCCTGGCACTTAGCTGGCTACAAGGCTCGGTGTGCAAACACAGCAAACGCAGCAGGAGAGAAGGGAAAAAGCAGGAGGAAGGTAGAGAAGAGGTGGGGGACAGGCAGCCAGTAAACGGGATGCTGCAAACAGGAGAGGGACAGGGAGCAGGACAGTAGCATAGAGAGAGGAGTACTGGGACACTGAGCAAAAAACCCAGGGAGAGATGGAGGAATACATAAGAGAGAGGAGGTGCAGGAGAGAGAGGCCAAAGGGACCAGCAGGACCACAAGGCAGGGACAAGACAAGGGACAGCGAAATATTGTAAAGCAATAGGGGAAAAGAAACAGAGGCAAGAACTAACACATAGGGTCAGGAAGACAAAAAGAGGGAGCCTTACAAAGACAATGTAAAAAGTGACACCATTTCCACCCCCATCTTGACTTCCACATTTTCCCTGACTTCGCACCCCATCTCAGCCTCCACTTTCTTCCAGCCCTGCCTCTCCCCCTGGCTTGAGGGGAAGCCCCAGTGCAATCAGGAAGGTGTTAGGCTGTCCATCAGGCTCCCACAGCAAAGGGGCCAGGACAGAAAGCCATTGCTGGCCCTCCCCATCCCTGGGCAGCCCTTTCCCAGGCAGCAGAAGGAGCGGCAGGCAGGGCAGCAGAGGTGGACCGGGACACACACAGGAGAACGTGTGACTCACCCCAGCTCCTGGCACCAGCTCAGATCTTCAGCACCCCAACACTTTTCTCTCAACTCCCCTCCACTGCCAGGCTGGCCAGCGGCTCACACACACAGCTGATGCAGGCACCAAGCTGCCAGCAACGTGTGCTGGTGGTCTGCTCCATCATGGACAGCTCAGGGGGATCCTTCCTTACCACAGGGACCAGCCATTCCATTCTGGAGGTAGCTCCAGCTACCTCCTCAGCCAGTTCCCCTTTATCAGCTCCCTCAGGCAGCCCCTTTATAGCCCACAGGAGGGCCGGCCCTGTTATTAGCCCCACTGGCCACACCTGGAGCCCATCAGGAACAGGGGCCACAGGCAAGAACAAGCACCCAGGGACAAGGAGCTCTGAAGAGGGAGATGTAGGAAGAAAATGTAAAAAGCAATACTGCTTTTCCACTCTCCCACCCACCCCTGCCCTTGGGAAAGCCTGATGGAAACCATGAGACTTCAGGGTGTCCCTGCTGGGTGCCCCTCATTCCCCCTGATATCTACTGGTGATGGCATTTTGGGCCCAAGGAAGTGCCAGAGCGAAGTTTGGAATGCAAACAGTTTGTTTAAAACAGTTTGCATCTGGAGCAGCAGTTCTTGTAGTGGTGGGGGCAAGGCAGGTGCATGGAGCAGGGACAAGGGGGGGGGGGACACAAAACATGGTAATGGGAGGCAGGTGCAAGGCACACCCATGGTGGGGGGGCGGGGGGGGGGGGGGGGGGGAGGAAGGCAGGTGCACAGGGGGAGGATAGGGTGTGAGCTATGCACACCCATAAAGTGGGTACAAAAATCTGTCAGGGATAACCTGATTGAGGAAGATGAAGTTGACCTTGACAGCATTCCAGTATACCCTTGAAAAGACAGAAGAAGTGGATGAAGAATGTTGTAAACAAGTTTGAGGAAGTTATAAGAGATTGAGCAAGAAGAGACTGAGCAAGTAATACCACAGAGCAGAAACTTGGCAAGAGAACAGTAGGTACAGTGAGAAATACAGTAGGAGCTCCAGCCAATCATTATGTGAATGGAGGTGAATGGACAAAGCTATTGAGCGAATCATTTTAGCAGCCTTAGTGCATGAACAGGTGGACAGATAAGAAAGGTTATAAAAGGGTACGCTTTTTCTGCTGCACCATCTCAGCCATCTTGGTTTTTGCAACTTAATAAAGACTGCCTTCTTACATATACTCTTGTCGTTGTCCATCCCTACCATGAAAAAAAGCAGGCAAGGCAGGCCCATGGGAGGCAGGGACATGACAAGTAGGGCCAGGCACACACACGGGAGTCAAGGCCACAAAGATCGGGGTGGCATGGGAAAAACCCCACCTGAAGGCAGAGACAGGGGTATGGGGGGGCATAGACAGGTGCAGATGTGGTGCACATCCTCATGCTACTCGATAATCTCACCTTCAGTCCTAGAAAAGGAAATGGGATCACAAACCCTTGTCACAAAAAACAAGTTGCCATCCTGCAGGAAGTTCAGAATTCCAGGAAAATCCAGTGCACCTATATCTTGGTTTGAAAGACAGGTGTCTGTGGAGGAAGGCAGGAGCCTCCCTTGAAATGGAAAGTGCAACCCCCTTCCCTCCAAATTATTATAATTTTGAAATTAACGGGCGTTCAGGCAAAGATATGGGGAATAGGAATAACAGTTCTTTACTAATATATATATATATATATATATAACACAAGGCAGGGAAAAAACAAACAACCCACTGGTTTACACTGACAGAGTCAGGAATACAACCTGACACCCTGTTAGGGTGGCAGTAGCAGTCTGATAAGATGCTGGCTGCAGTCCTCCTGAAGCGATGGATGTAGTTCTGTGGAAGCAGCAATCAGGTAAAAGAGTCTGGTCTTCCTCCGAAGGTCCAGTGGTAGGTAGGTAGCTCTTGTCCTCTGGAACTCCAGTGGGGGGAAAAGCTCCTCTGGGAATCCACTGGAAGAAGGCTGCTAGGGTGTTCAAAATCTCTGTTTTTATTTGGCATGGACTGCTTGGCTCCTTCCCCCCCGCCCCCCCCCCCCCCCCCCCCCCGGGCGGAGCATCTCACAATGGGATGGGGAGTCGTGAGGCAGTTCCTTGATGGGCCATTAACAGGAGATAGTCCAGGAGCGAGTTATCGATGAGTCAGGCGATAAGGCATTGTTGTGCCCAGTAACAGGAGATAGTCCGGGGGGGGGGGGGGAGGCAGAGAGCACCGCCCCACCTGGTCTCAACAGCTCCTGAAGATGGTAATAGAATATTTTTTTCTTTTGGCACATTTTGCACTGTAACCCAGGACAACCTAGAACAAAACCACAGCAAAACTGTCAGTTAAAAAAGCTGTGTGTTTTAGAACCCTCTCATCACCCCTTAACACTCCGTATGAAACTGCTGACAAATAATAATAAAAAAAAGCCCAAGCTGCATCCCAGGGCTCTCTCTACTGTGGGTGCTGCTGGAGCTTGCCCAATCCCACAGCTCTCACCTCGCCCAGAAGGAGCTCCCTGGGCAGAGCCCGGGACTCATCTACCCCAGGCCCCGCCCACTGCCTTTCCAAACATCCCCCGGGGAAGGGGCCGCCGCGGGGCACAAAGGTGAGAGCGTCCGGTGCGTAGCCCACTCACTGTAGGCGGTAGCAGGAGAGAGCGCGGCAGCGCGCACCCGGAGCTGCAGTACCGTCTTTTGGTCACAGGGTGGCAGCAGGGAGCGCGGAAAGCTCCGCTGGGCCTGCAGTACCGACTTTCGGTCACAGGGTGGCAGCAGGGAGCGCGGCAGCGCCTTCGGGACTGCAGTACTGCTTTTCGGTCACAGGGTGGCAGCAGGGAGCGCGGCAGCGCCTTCGGGACTGCAGTACTGCTTTTTGGTCACAGGGTGGCAGGAGAGAGCGCCACAAATCGGTGTCACCGCACACGCGCGTGTACCACGCCCCAGTACCCAACCCTAGTCAAATCGTGGTAGCAGAGAGCGCCGCAGGGGGCCGCCAGCGCGCATGCGCGTACCCCGGCCTGCAGTACCGCACACCCCCCACGCGCAGGCAGCACAAAGCGCCGTTTCACGCAGCACCCCCGTGCGGTCACAGCGGCGCAGCAGCACCTGCGTCTTTCTCTGACACTGGGGGTACAGGGGGACCCGGAGAGGGGTGGGGGATGACCGACACCAACGGCTCTCCCCGGCATAACCCACAGACGAGCACTCACCTGCCACAGCCCACGAGACAGAATCCATGCTCGATGCCTGCCCCCCGCCAGATCATCGACGCCGGCTGCTGCACAAGCAGAGGGGTGGCAGGGCGTCCGCCAAAGGACGGTGCCATGGCTCTTGCTCGCACTCGGCTCTGCCACGTTCCCCGTCTCGGACCACGCCCGGACGGGCTCCCCAGAGCAACAACTGCCCCTTTCCCCACCGGACAGCCGTGGCAGAAAGCTTGGACAGAGACAGAGCTGGCCCCGCGGGGCGAGAGCACTGAGCCACCGGCAGGCAAACCTGGGGGGGGGGGGGGGGGGCGAGCTGCTGCGCAGCACCGGACACTCACAGCAAGACATCGGGAAACAAAAGGCCCCAGCCATAGTTCAGCACATTAGAAGAACAACACAGAAGCAAGGAGAGGAATTCAATAGAACGAGGGACAGGAGAGCAGTCGAACTGAAGGAGACCAGCCCGAAATACAGACACATCCTCTACAAACCAGAGTGATTTGAATACTTAACACTCCATAGAAAGACAAACAGATACGATTTCCAACCCCTTCTTAGCA
Source organism: Leptosomus discolor (assembly GCF_034619465.1). Taxonomy (NCBI): domain Eukaryota; kingdom Metazoa; phylum Chordata; class Aves; order Leptosomiformes; family Leptosomidae; genus Leptosomus; species Leptosomus discolor. The sequence continues at coordinate 235,338 of NW_028237865.1, forward strand.
GAAAAGCAACTGCTCTTGCTCATGTTTGATGCCCTTCCTTAGAGCGCTGCTGCAGAACAAGGCTGTACACCCCCATCTAGATCTATGCTTACACCTGTCTCCAAAATACACAGTTGTTATTTGACTCTGCTCCTGCCCCACCTTGTTCTATCATGTCACATGATTAGAAACCAAGTACTTCAGAGCGCTCTGTCAAAACACAGGGAAGAAACTCAGTAACATGCAGCTGCCTCTGGCTTGGAAAGAGTTAGAGAAACCCCTGACCGCTTAAGTACACCTCATACATTACATGCTGTACTGATTCGGCAGCGAGTTTAAACCGCGTTAGTCATTCTGCCAATTATACAATTTTAACTTTCTCTAGAGTTTCATATATGACAGGAAAAGATCAGTGAAATAATAGATCCCCCACACGGTTTTACTCATTAAAAAGAAAAAAAAAAAAAAAGAAATTCAAATCCCCAGGGCTGCAACAGGTAAGGCCACCGAACAGGACTGGCAGATGCACTAAGGCTTCTGGCTGTACCAAAGCACGCAGAGGAACATTTTTTAATCGTATCTCGACCGTTGCAACCAAGAATGTAAAGACCAGTGACGCCATCCACTTTTGGAACACTTGCTGTGCTTCAGTCTTTGGAAACAAATTGACTTTGCTGTTGTTTTGTTTTTCAAAAGAGGGCAAAAAGTCTCACTGCTCATGACTTCTACAGCCAAGCACACAGAGTCCGACAGGCAGTTCGTACAACGCAATTTCTTTGAAGGAGAAAGATTTCCATTCCAGGAAAATCCCTTTTCCAACTGAAATCAAAGTTACGCACTGCAGGACAACGGTCCCTGGTCCCTCAGCTTCGCTTCCAGAGGGCTGGGGATCCGCGTCCATCCTCAGCAGAAACCACATCAACTAACCTGATTACTCCTGCAGTTGCCACATTCCTCCTCATCGCCTACAGAAAAAAAAAAAACAAACTACACACACCGCTGACAGTGGTAGCTGTCACACGGGTCACCACAGACCTCCTCGAAACACCCTCCTCCTCAAAAGGAACGTGGTCTTCCGCTCAACTGCTCCGCACCGATTCCCGTGTTGGACGCTGCAGCTGTCATCGCTTGCGGCCCCCCTAAGGTAGCAACAGACAGAGAAATACCGTCACGCTTGGGAGAAATCACCAGCCCCACGCTCCTCCTTGCTGCTCCTTAGCTCACCACCTCAAAAGCTCACCCAACTCCAAAGGCAGCTGCGTAACACCTGCACAACCGCACAGAAACGCTTGACCGAGCTGCTGCAGGATGCTCCGCTCTTGGACACCGGCCCGGCTGACAACCGCCTCGCCTCCTCAGGCCGCTGGTCGGCGTGCAGCTTCGCCCCTCCGAGGCTACGTGCGTGACCTGCGAAAGCCAAAACAAAAGGCACGTGCTGAGATACCGCCCGAAACCACAGCCTGCCCGTGCCCATTCCCCTCTCCTCCTCCTCTACCTCGGCCGCCCACCCACCCTACCTCTGCCAGCTGCCGCGTTGAGGCTCCGGTACCACCTGTAAAACACAACCCATAAGGGATGCTTATAAACTTCACAAACGACACAACGCCTGAAAAGTAACTTCTCTGCTGCAGCCCACCAGTCCCAGCTCACCTCGCCCCAGCCACCCGCAGTGCCGATACCCTGCTTCGCTCGCTACTTCGTGCCTTTGGAATACAACAAACCTACCAAGACCTGTCAGCTGCTCACACAGCCATCGGCCGCATCTGCCCGCTGACACTGCGTGCCAACCCACCTTCTTATGGCCGCTCCCCCGCCCCTCCTCTAACCCTTTGGTGCACGGCTCGTCTCACTGCATCTGAAAACGGCATCGAACGAGTCACCCGGCTGCGGAGCAACAGCTTAACGGTTCCGGAGATCTCCTTTCCATGTAGGAATACCCTCTAGACTCCAACAACAGCCAGCCAGCCATCACAGAAAACCAAAGCCAAAGCAACACCTGGCCCTACGCGTACGACCCTTAGCACCTTCCACCCCGGAAGTCAAATGCCACGGCCCCTGACGAAAAGATACGGCCGCGGCCGCAACCGCAACGGTGGACGCGCGAGAAGCCGGGCCCCAAGACCCAACATCCACAGGACGCGGAGAAGTCGTCGTCCCAGAAGAGGGCTCCGTGAGAACAGACCGCTCGACAGCGGATACCCCAGCGCATCCTGGACCACTCGTCACCTTCTCGGACACGAGATGTGCTCGACAGATCTGTGTGTGGAGCTTCTCGCGCGAGACGGGGAGCGCTCGGTCGGCGGTACCCCGGTGAGTCGAGGAGCACGAGACCCTCGGTGCGGCTACCGATGCGCCCGCCTACCGCAAAAGAATAAACCTCCGGAGCATCGAGACCTCATTAATGTGCAGTATAGCGCACACGGAACAAGCACCACCGACTGCCTCCTTACCACTGAACCCCTCAAGGAATCACAGCGGCGGTCAGCTGACGGAAAAACCACGGCGGCTGAAAGATCTAACACAGGCACCTTACAACCACAGAAACCGGTGCTAAACACACAACAGGTGAAAAACTACACGGAAACGTAACTGCTGTGACCGGCACTACGACACGTCTCATCAGGCGCGTCATGAAAAAGTCAGAAACGGAGTAATGGGAAGGCTCGCGTGCCCGGGCCTACGACAGAAGACAGACCCTGGCTGGAGACTGTTACCAGCGCAAAGAACGCAGACCCTCTTCTCTGAGAAGTTCTGGGGAAGATGCCTTCTCGAGAAACTCTCAAGCTCCGTATACAGGCGAGTACAAGATGCTCACCCTAACCCTCGCTGGACAATCTCACCATCAGTCCTATTAAGAGAGAAAAAAGAGCATAGATCAAGACATCAGCAACTTACACAGCACACAGTAAAAACGGTGGGGAAAAAAAACAAGGTTCCATCTCCCATAGTCAGGAATTCCAGAAAAATGCAATGCATCTAAAATTTAAAAAAAAAAAATGGCAGGCTATTAAACCATTTTGCCACCCCCAAACCCTCAGCGGAAAACCGCCAGCCTGAAACAACAAAAACAACTGCATAAAAGGGTACTTCCTACTATGCCTACAGCCGAACCTCGGCCGGTCTCGAAACTCTTCCCTCACACCGACGCCTCCGCTTCTTGCCGTGAGCAAACCCCCGACGCCCGCGCAGCCCAGCCGGCTCCAAGAGCTGCCGCCAGCGACCGGACCAGCGGAGCGCCCGCACCGCAGCAGCCCCGGAGCAGAACGGGCTCCCTGTGCAGAGGCCAGGGCTCGTACACCCGGGGCCCTGCTCACCACCCTTCCTGCAATCCCCTGGGAAAGGGGCTGGGGCGACCCCCAGCAGACACAAGGGCGGCCGGAGGAGCAGCGGGGAGTTTCCTCACCTGCCTCCGTGTCATGGGGTACAAAGCACTGAGCAAAGACAGCGACCCGTACCGCAAAGGCCGACACCTGCTCTTCTACTGCAGGTATCCGCGGCACCAGCAACGTGACCGGGCAGGGAATTAAACTAACGGAACCGCTTTAACTGGGAGAATAAGGACACAAACCTGAGCCAGGTGCAGTCAGCAACATCCCCGGGGAGGAACCGGCAACCAAGTCCTCAGCGCTGCCCCTGGGAGACACAAAGAACGGCCAACTGTTGTCCACAGCGACGGCCACCCCTTTCCCCAGGCAGGAACCCCTCCTTCTGCAGGAGCTCCTGGAGACGCCCCCTCCTGCCCCAGACCATTGCCAACGGCACCCGTGCTTATGGGGCAATAAAGCACGTTCGCGGGTCAGCTTGCTGCTGCGAGGGCAGGGTCTGGGGTGGTCAGGGGCTACGGGACAGGTGCTGGAGCTGTGGGCAGCTGCATGGGGCGCGCAGGCCGGAGCACTTTTCCAGGGGGTGGGAAGGCCTCCAGGTGCCCGGAGGCAGCCATCTGCCCCTCTTCCTCCTTCCTCTCCACCAGCTCACAAAACCCCTGGGAGCTGCCCTGACGGGGCCCGACGTCTGCTGTCGGCACTCGCGGGCAGGCGTGCCCTAGCAGCACCATCCCCTGGGGCTGCGGCCCCATGACACAGAGCGGCCATCGCCATCAGCCTCGCTGGCTCCCTCCGGGGCTCCTCCGGCACCAGCCCGCAGCTGCAGCCATGGCCCCTTACCCCCGCTGTGTACCTGCTCCCCTGGACTCTCTGACCGCTGCTCAGCAAGTACAAAGGAGACAGAGCGAGGGTTTATTTGCAAACCCATCTAAGTGCGAGGAACACGCCTGCTCTGGGGCTCAGAGCCCGTCCACTCACCCTTCCCTGGGACCGCTCGGCAGTCCACGCTGGGGCAGCAGGTACGGAGAACGAAAACACAGCCATGGGGAGCTGGGCAGAGGAACAGAAAGAGAAAAATAAGGTGAGGGAGAGGAACTGAGGAGCAGAGAAAGAGAGGTACCGGGAAAAGAACAGAGAGGGGGAGACACAGATAAAGAAAGGACACAGAGTCCTGGTCTGTGGAAGGAAAACGGGGTCAGGGAGCCAGGCAGGTGAAAAGAGCACGCCCACCAGCCCTGTGCCCAGGGGGCAGCAGCGGCCTTTCCTCACGGGGAAGTGGCAGCGGGCACGGCGGCCCCATCCCACAGGCCCTGCAGCATCGCGCGGCCGTTACCGGCGGCGCCCGCCGGCAGGACAGCCTGCTGCTCGCCGGATGCAGCGCTGAGCATGGCGCCCGAGCCGGACGCCCGCAGGCAGCCATGCGGCCCTGGCAACGAGCCCACAGCTCGTGCGGCGGCTGTGGCGAGGGCTGGGCCGTGCCGCAGGAGCGGGGGGCCATCACTCGACCCCCGCAGCGCAGCACCTCCTCCCCTGGGCTCCCTCACAGCCCCTCGCCTGCTGTGAAGGGACTGCAAACGCAGCTGGGAGGGCAAAGGAGACTGCGAACGTTTCTTCAGTCACGCAGGTAGCGGATGCAGCGAGAGCGCCTGAGGCAGGGAACAGGATGGCGAGAGAAAGACAGGGACACGGAGCCCGACAGGTGGAGAAAGAAGCAGCAGGGAGAGAAGAAGAGAGGCAGCAGATAGAGGGAGAAGGGAGCAGGGCAGAGACCGACAAAGGAGGACGGAGACGCAGGACAAAACTGGGACAGGCAGCACGACAGAGAGGAAGGAAAGAAGAACAGGGGCAGGAAGCTGGACCGAGACACATGGAGAAAGACAACAAAGAACAGGGCAGAGAGGGAGGATGAAACAACAGGGACAGGGAGCCAAGACAGCCAACGATGGAGGGAAGGGGCGGGGGTGGGGGGAACAACAACACGGTACAAACCACAGAGCTACACACTACAGGTGGAAGAATTAAAAAATAGAGCCGGGGAGCCAGAAAAAAAAAAAAAAAAAGCTGGAGAGCAAAAAGTATAGCGATTCATACAAAAAGGGAGGGAATATTAAAATAGCGTCATCAGGGAGCCAGAGAAAGCGAGACGGAGAAAGGACAAAAGCAACAGGCTACAGGGCAGAGAGGGAGGAACTCATGAGCAGCAACAGAGCTCCGGCCAGAGAGAGACGGAAAAAAGTACAAGACTGCAGGGGCTGCAGGGCAGAGAAGGAAGAATTGACCAACAGGGACAGGGGACCAGACAGAGCGTGATCGAGAACAGAAAAAAACAGCAGCGGGCTACAGGGAAGAGGAATTCAAGAGCAGGGACTGGGAGCTGGACAAAGAGACAGAAAAAAAAAAAACAAACCACGAAACAGTGATGGGCTATGAGACAAATAAGGAGGAAAGAAAAAACAGCAGCAGGGAGCCAGACAGAAGAGACTGAGAAACACAGACAAATAGCTTGGGGCTATGGGACAGAGAATGTGGAATGAAAAGGCAGAGAGAGGGAGCCAGACAGAGAGCAGGGGGAAAATCCAGACAGGCTACGGAGGGGCAGAAGAAGGAATTAAAATCTGGGGACAGAGAGCTGAACAGAGAGGGATGGCGACAGCAGGGAATAGCAGCGGGTGCAGGAGTAAGAGGGAGAAAATAATCGATAGGGACAGGGAGCTGGATACAGAGGGTCAGAGAAAGGTGAAAATAGGGGTAGGGTAGAGGGCAGAGAGTAAGAATTAAAAAATGGGGGCACTGAGACACAGAGATGGAGAAAAGAAAAAAGCAACAGGCTACACAGCAAAGGAGGAGGAATTAAAAAACACGGACAGGAAGTGCGAAAGTGAGAAGGGGCTGGGGGGGGGGGGTGGGCCGGGGACTCCAGGACACACGACTCCTGACAGGCAACAGGACAGAGAGGGAGGAATTAAAAGGGAGGGACTGGGAGCTGGGAGAGGGGGAGAAAGAAAAAGAATCACGGCACACTACAGGGCTGAGAAGGAAGAAACTGAACAACAGGGACAGGGAAACGGCCAAAGAGAGCCCAACGAAAGAAAATGTGCCGATGGGCTACAGGACAGAGAGGGAGGAGTGAAACAACAGGGAGCCAGAGCCAGGCACAGAGAGACTGAGACAGAAAAAACAGCCAGGAGCAACGAGGCGGGGCAGGGGTGGGGGGAAGCTGCGAGGATCTGGAGCCAGACAGAGCAACAGCAAAAGAAAATGACAGCGACAAGCTCCAGGGAGGAGCGGGAGGAATGAAAAGACAGAGATGAGGGGCCGGACCCAGTGTGACACACGCAGGAAGCACAGCAACAGCTGGAGGGCAGAAAGGGAAGAATTAAAACACAGGGACAGGGCGCCAGAGGTGGAGTGGGGAGACAGATAAAGGGGGAGAGGGCAGACAGAAAGACAGGCTACAGGGAGAAGCAGGAGGAATTAAAGAAATGGGATCCACAGCCGGACAGAGAGAAGGAGAAAGCAGCACAATCACCACAGGCTACAGGGCCCAGAAGGAAGAAACTGAAAAACAGGGAAGCGGGAGCCATCCAGAGAGAGATATGAAGAAAGGGAAGATAGCGGGGAGCCGCCACACGGCAGCAAGGGAAGAATTAAAAAGATGGGGCAGGGAGCCGGACAGGGAGCGATGGAGAAAGAAACAAAGCCCCTTGATGGGCTACAGGACAGAGAGGGAGCAACTGAAGACTCGGGGAAAAGGAGCAGGACAGAGAACGGAAAACCAGTGACGGGCCACAGGGCAGAGGGAGGAACCACATATGTGGGGAGAGGCAACTGGCCAGAGAGAGATGAGGACAGACAGATAACAGCAGTGGGCTACAGGGCTGAGAGAGAGAAACTGAAAAACGGGGACCGAGAGCCGGGAACAGGAGACACGCAGAAACACCAAATCGCAACAGGCCACAGGACAGAGAGGGAAGAAATAAACATCTGGGACCAGGAGCAACCTACAGAGAGACGTCGGGAAACGGAAGTTTCAAGAACAATGCATACGAGGCAGAGAGGAAGGCATTTTTAGAAGTGGGTCAAGACAAGGACAGGGAGCCCAACAGAGACAGAGAGAACAAGAAAGCAACAACGGGCTGCGAGACAGACAGGGAGGAATTGAAAAATCCCAGTAGGGAGAGACGGCAAAAGGAATGAAATCGCAACACGAACTTCGAAAGCGACAGGCTGCAGGGCAGAGAGGGAGGAATTTTAAAAAATCCGGATCTTGTGCTGGACCAAGAGAGACCGAGCAAATAAAAATGGTGAGGCCTAAAAGGGCACACAGGAAGGAATTAAACAACAGGGACAGAGAGCCAGACAGAGAAAAGTCCTGACAGGCTTCCAGAGAGAGAGGGGAATTTAAAATTAGAGACCAGGAGCTGGACAGAGAGAGACTGAGAAAGGGGAGGGAAAAAAAAAAAAAAAAAAAAAAAAAAAAGACGGGGGCGGGCAAGGGGGAAATCACAGCACCATGTGAAAGACAGGGGGCCAGGGGAGGGATAGGGAGGGCCTGGGACACACAAGTGGGGCGATGGGGCCCCGAGGGCCCAGGACTCACCGCATCCCTTGTTCTCAGTGCTGCCAGGAGAATTTGCCCGTTCAGACGCTTCCTTCTCTTCCTCTCCTCCCTTCCTCTTCTGCAGCTCCGGTCACATGGTGGTTCTCCACCTAAAAGATTACATGGCTGTCTCAACTCTTGCGAGACAAGGCTTCCTAGACATGTAGCCTCGCTCGTTCATGCGTCACACGGCCGTACCACGCCGTGGGTTACGCACATGGACTCTCCGCTTGCCTGCGGCGGGAAGCAGCTGCCGGCCGGCCGGCCTCTGATTCCTTCTTCTTTACCTTTCTCTGGCCTCTCCAGCTTCAGCCGCAGCAGCTCCTGTCCACTGCCCACAGCCAGCAAGCGCTCCGCCCGCCCCTTTTTGCCCCCACGCCGCGACGAGAGCGAGGTCAGGCAGAGACAACCCAGGCAAGACCGAGGCGGGTGCAGACAACAGCATCCTCAGGGGAGGAAGGGACACCTGTGCCCTCAGTGCAGCCTCTGGGAGACAAGGAGAATCAGTGACCATTATGACCGTAGATCATCCCCGGCCAAATCGCCTCCTTCCACAGCAGCTTCTGGAGATGCCACTTTTTCCCTGCACTGCAGCTAATGGCATCCACGTTAAGGCAGAATCAAGTGCATCCGAGGGCCAGCTTGCTGCCATCACAACAGGATGACCTGGGGAGACAGGCTGCAGGGGAGGTGCTGGAGCTGGAGGCAGCTGCGCGGGGCCAGCGGGGCCGGGGAAGGCTCAAGGGGAGCTCTGGCGAGTTGGGAAGGCACCCGGCGTCTGGTGGGGCGTCCGCCTCCTTCCCCTCTTCCCTCCCACCAGCTCCCGGGAGCTCCCCGGGGCTGCCCGCCGCAGCACGGGCCTTGAGGCTTCCCGTCCCGCCACCCCCGGCGGCCAGCGGCCAGCAGAGACTCCCGCACCAGCCGAAGGAGCTCGCTCGCCTCACCGCCGACCTCGCCCCTCACCCGCCGCCATGCTGCTCTTGCGCACCGCGCATGCGCGAGCCGCCGCCGGCGCGCCGGAAGGGCCACGCCCGGCGCGCGACCGCCGCGCTGCGGGACCGCGCTTTGGCCGCGCGGCAGCAGCGCCCGCCGGGCGGCGCGTGCCCGGGGCGGCCCCGACGCTGCAGCCCCGCGCGTTGCGCGCCGAGCGCCCGCCGGCCCCGCGCCCCTGGGGCGGGAGGACACGCCCCCGGCGGGGCGGGAGCGGGGAAGGGGCGGGTCTGAGCTTGGGCTGGGGGCGAGGGCTGGGGGCGAGGGGCAAGTCGGGGGGTGCAGGCGGCACCCGAGGGGCGGTGGGAGGGCGGTGCCGAGCATGGTGGGGCGGAGGGGGCACAAGGTCGGAGGGCAGGGGGTTCGGGGGCACGTCCCGCAAAAACCTCGCATGGGGCAACATCTCCATGGGAATCATTTGGGGACGGGACGATGGACGACAGGGATGGGGGGGGGGGGGGGGGGGGGGCAGAACAGCGGGGAGGAGACCCTCTGGGCCCCGGACTCTCCCCACCGGACAGCCCCGGCTGCAGCACCCGCAGGTCCCCGCTCGAGACAGAGCCAGGAGCCTCCGGCCGCAGGGCTGGCGCCGCCGGGCGAGCACGCTGAACGGCCGGCAGGCAAACCTGGGCAGGGGGAGCTGCCGAGCAGCACCAGACACAACACGGCAGCTCAAGAACAAAAATCCCAAGTTATGTCTCAGCATATGAGAAAAGTAACACAGGAGAAAGCAGAAGAATTCAGTGAGAATGAGGGATAGGATAGCAGTTGAGCTAAAGGAGGTCAGCTCAAACTACAACACATCTGTTCAAAGCCAGAGCCATCGGTACGCTTAAAAAAAAATTTAAAAAAAAAATCAATACTAAGACTCATCAATACAATTTTGAAAGCATTCTCAGCATAAAAGCAAACACCCTTGATAGTGCTGGAAAACGTCTCGTCCCTTTCTCACAGCACCCCTGGGGGGAGATACACACCCCCCCCCCCGCCCGTGAGACCGCATGAAGACCTCGTACCATCCTCGGACTCGCCACAACAGCTACAGCCCTTGCGCCACCGCCGCTGCTGCTGCACGTCTCGCTTGCTCAGTCAATAAATCTGCAGAGTGAAGTGTAAAACTCTAAATAAACATAACAAAGTCATGTTTAAAACGTTCTTTAAAGAAAGAACAAATCTCAGTCGTTCACTTTATACTGAAAAAGCACGTGGATGTTCATGTACATCCAACAAAAACGCTTACACTACCAAAGTATTTGATTTGATGTTTGCGTTAACTGCACTCACCCAGCTGCAAGCAGATACCATTAAATCACCTGTCTCCAAAATACACCGTTCCCATCCGACTGGGGGGTTTCTTGTGCATTACACCATTAGGAGGGACATCTGGGCAGCTGCACCGCCCAGGAGAGATGCCACCAAATGGCCAGGGAAATGCACCACCGAAAGCCAGACAGAAATAAAGTACTTTGGAGTGCTCCCTCCAAATATGGGGAAAACCACCCATAACATTCAGCAGCCTCTCTTTTTAAACACATAGAAGAAATACCGAATTGCTTAAACACCCTCTTCAATCGTACCCTGAAGCTCGCGGGCGGTTACAGTTTAAACAAGGCAAGTTCATTTGTATATTACACAACATGAACTGTTTGGGTTTTTTTCCTATCAGAAATGAAACTTATAAAAAATTAGTAAGATAAGAGATCCCCATACTATTTTACTTTGGGGGACACACACACACACGACACACACACGGACGGGACGATGACGGACAGGGATGACGACACAATGCAGAAATCAACTACCCAGTTCTGCAATGCTTAAGGCTACCAAACAGGACTGGAAGATTTGCCAGAGAGAGGTGGGGGGAAAAAAACCACCAAACAAGCAAAAAAACCCCAAACAACAAAACAAAACAACACAACACAAAAAAAAACCCAACCCACGACCTTGATTGCTCTTAGTACAGATGTCAGTATCTCAGTCAGGTTTTCACGTACCCCTATGAGATATTTTAAACACTTAAGGACTGAAAAAGGAGAAAGCTTTTATCTGGAACACAGAACATCCAAACTCTGACACACAGTTTCTTTCCCCTTTCAGCACCACACGATTCTCACAGAATCGTTTCTCAGCAAGCACACAAAACAGAAAGCTACGCACGCTCTCAGGAAGAGCAAATAAACGGAGGGGAGTACGCTTCACACAGGCACAACGTGCTCCAGAACAGATCTTATTTTGAGTGTTTCTGCTGAAGCACTTCCTATCAAAACTAGAGAAGGAGAGCTGGCACGTTCTTCACGTTCACTTTAAAGTCCGTACTACAAGTACCTGGGGAAAAATGCAGACGCACGGGGCAGACGTACCTTGTCCTTGCAGGCCACTCGGGATCCTCTGGGCCAGTCTTGTACCTCCAGGGCAGAAGAAAGGGTCACCATGGTGAAATGATGCCAGTTGATAGTTTGCTGAGAGAGGAAAAAAAAAAAAAACAAGCCACCTTTTAGCACAAAGCGGGCTAGGAATCGAAAGCTTCCTATTTCGGCGAAGGTTTGCAATGACTACAACCGAGTGGAGGAAAAAGCATTTTGCATCATCTTTGGTACAGCTGTTGAGACAGGCCACTAGAGATTTTGGTTTTCATAGAAAACTGGGTGCTTTCTGCCTTTTTTTTTTTTTTTTCTTTTTTTTCCTCCTTCTGACTCATTGGCAGCTTCAGTCTCACCAGAACTCCCTTCCTTAGATCGACACAGATAACTACGCACCTTTTCTCAAGCCTACACAGAGCCAGGGTTTCCTCACCCTAGACATCCCAAATCGAATACTATCCTTAAAATGTACAGCGACCCACCTGTCCTTGTCAACCGCCTCCTTGCAGAAACTGCCCTTTCACAGCTCGTCCCCGTCTCGGCGGATTGTCCTGCTGGAGGATGAAGTGCAGAAGATGCGTATCCCCACAGCATTTGTCTGTGAGGGTACATGTTCAGAAATACTCTGAATCTGTAAGACAGACAGGTGTAATTTCTGTGATTTCAATCATCAGAACTCAATTGTGAGGAAACAAACTAACGTTTAAATGAAGGGTCTGTACGCTACAGTCCTAGGAGAGGGGCAGGGGGGAGAAAGGCATTACAAATTGGAAAAAAAAAAAAGGGCATGATTCGGAGCTCCCAGTCATGACGGAGCGGTGGGGACAGTAACAAAAGCAAAGACAAACAGCAGCAACGTTAAGTGAAATCCAGCTTTAATTCTGATCACGTCTTTAAGAGACTCCCCAAGTCTATACCTCAGTCCTACGAAGGACTAGTTCTTTTTTTTGAAGGACAAGCTTTTTTTTTTTTTAACACATAAAAGTCCCAGACTGAGGGCTCCACGGAATAGCATGTGGACTGAACCACAGGACAAGCAGTCATCAACACTCTAATGAAAAAACCAAATCGACTATAAACCAAGTTTAAACATCACTGTCCATCCTGCGTCTTTGGTTACATTTCTAGCGGCATCTAGGTGCTCAAGAGTTCACTGTCCTCACACCACAGGTTACTGACAATGTACTCGGGCATCTAAAAATAAAAAGCCATCTCCACCCCACCCATAAAATCAGGGTGAACCACGAGAAGAGAAACTCTCAAGGCGGCAACAGGCAGCTCTGCACTTACCACGGAGGAAAGTCTGTTCCTCGGCCCGGAAAAAAAAAAACACTCTCGACTCCCAAGAGACCTCCCGGGGAACGAACCGTGCTCCATTAACCGCGTTTTGTCCCCAGCTTCTCTGCCCCGGGCTTGGGTGGGGAGGGGCGGCGGGGCCCTTCCACTCGCCCTGGCCCCTCCGCGCTCCCCCAGCCCCACGTGGGCCATCGCCCAAGCACCGACCGCATCCGCCCGCGCGGGATCTCCCTCGTGGGACACGGAACGCGACGCCGGGAAGAGGCGGCGGAACAGGAACCTCTTGGTCAGGTCGCCCGGCCAGCGGCGAGAAGACCGAGCAAGGTTCTGCCCGAGGGGCCGGGCAGGGCCCCCTGGAGCCCCAGCCGGCCCCTTTCCGTCCCCTTTGCCCGGCACCGAGCAGGCCCCGCCGCCCCGCCCCAGACACCGGCGAGCACCGCCCGGCCCGCTCCGGCGCACCGGCAGGGCAGCCCGGCAGCGCCGCGCCCCGGGACCGCCGCTCCCGCCGTGCCGCGAGAGGCGCCTGCCCGGCTTCCGGCCCTGCGGGGACATCGCCCTCCCCACCCTCCCCCCCACGGCGCGGCTCCCCCCCGCTCCTTCCCACACGGCGCGGCTCCGCCCGCAGCCCCCCCCCGCTCCGCGCCTCCGACACGGGCCCCGCCGGCCTGGCCGCCCGCCTCACGGCTTTCCCCGGGACCCACCGGTCGATCGCCCGCTCCCCACTCACCCGCTCCCCCGGCGGAGCCCGAGCCAGAAGAGCCCCAGCCGCAGCCCCAGCCCCGCAACGTTCGGTGACCGCGCCGCTCCTGCCGCGACTCGCACTGCCGGGCGGTGCACCGGAGAGTGCAGGAAGCCACGCGCCCCGGAGGGGCGGGGAGAGAGGCGGAAGTGACGCTTCCGGCGGCGCGACAGGATGCAGGAACACGCGCCCACCAGGACGGGGGGATGCGGCAAAGCGCGCCCCCTGCCGGGCGGGGGGAGCATGGAAGACACACCCCTGGGCGGGCGGGAGCACCGCTGGGCAGCGCCAAAGCACGCGCACCAGGGGCGGGAGAAGGGAGCGGGACGGCACCTCCGGGCCGCCGCCGACCAGGAGACCCCGCGCACCCGCCGAAAGGGATGACTCGCTCGCCTCACCGGTGGCCTCGGCCCTCCCCCGGCGCGCCGCCGTGCTGCTGCCGGGCACGCGTTTGCCCGGCACGCGCTTGCCCCGCCCACCACCGACGCGCCGGAGGGGCCGGAGCCGGCGCGCGAACGGGCAGAGGGCGAGGGGCAGAACGGCAGCGCCGGCCCCGCGCCCGCGGAGCGGCAGCGGGGCTGCCTTACCGGGAGGCAGCAGACGGCGCCAGGCAGCCCCCGCGGTCTCGCATGGCCGCTGCGGGCGAACGGCAGCGTGGAAACAGCGAGCGACACCGCGCATGCGCGGGTCGGGGCTGCAGTACCTGCCCTTGGCCGCATGGTGGCAGCAGAGCGCCGCAAAGCGAACTGAAACGCGCAGAAAGCCCATTTAAGAAGCGCGGGCTCTGAGGAAATCCGGGGGCGATGGACAGAAAAGGCAGCGAACGTGCCCCTCCAGCCCGTGTCCGGGGCTACACGGCAACAGCTGCCCTGTCCCCCGATGACCCCTCACTAGCCAGGGAGGGGCGTCGAGAAAAGGGGAGGAGACCTGCGGGTCGAAGTGAAATCGGGTTTAACGAGACAGCACCACTACCAACAGAGGCATGCAAAGTTACACTGGGCCAGATGAACGTGCAGCAGCCACGATCGACAGGAGAGGGGTCCTCGGGAGCAAGGAGAAGCAGGGAAAGGAGAGAGCCCTGCAGGAGCCCCGCGGGAGATCCCCTTCCTCAGCAAACCTTCCCGCTTTATACTGAGCATGACACAATGGTCCGGGCTACACCTGTAGCTGACTCAAACTGCTAACAGCCTGCTGAGCATTGCTGGGCTGTGATTCTGGACCAGCCAAACCGTGACAGTGAAACACAGACAAGCAAGTCTGTAGACAGAAACTTTTAAAAGTGATGGGGATTAAGGAAATAAGGGAAAAAAATAAAAATAGTAATGGAGAAGTAGAAAGAAAAATCTATAAAGCAAAGGCACTGAAGAAAAAGTTAAAACTTAAGATATCAAAAAGCAAAGAGTAGATGTAGAAAATACAGTGTAAGCAATAGGGATTAGGGAAATAAAGGGGAAAGATATAAAAATACAGAAAGTGACAGCCAACAAAAATGGAGACAGAGAAAGAAAAATTCAAAAGGATGGTGGTAAGGAAAGATAAGGCATAATTAAAAAATAAAGACAGGATGTGGGATAAAAGTAGATAGAAATCTTTAAGAGCAACAGGGTACAAGAAACAGAAATAATTTAAAAATAGGGTCGGGGAGGTGGATAGAAGAAAATTGAGGAAGAATTTTTTTTTTTTTTTAAGTGAGAGCATACAGGACAGAGAGAGGAATTAAAAAAGGAGGGACAGGGTGCCAGAGGGAGGGAAAATGAGAAAGAGAAATTGCAATGCAGTGAGGCACAAGAAACACGGGAAAGCATTAAGAAATTGGGAGAGGGAGCCAGAAAATGGGACACCGTGAACAAGAGAGGGATGGAGAGGGGGACAAGGGTGTAGAGAGGAGAGCTGAGAGATTGCACCAGAAAATAGGGACTGAGAGACAAATGGGAGAGATGGGGAGTGAGGCAGAAGGGACTGACGAGACAGAGGCAAAACAAGGGCCAGGGACAAATTCTAAAGCAACAGGGGAAAAGAAACATAGGCAAGAAATTAAAAATAGAAACAGGGAGCCAAATAGAAACACATGTAGAACAAATATTTCAAAAAGCGATGGAGTACGGGAAACACAGGCAAGAAATAACACATGGGGGCAGGGTGACAGATGGAAGAAGCAAAACTGAAGAAGTGGTTGGGTAGAGGACACAGAGGGAAGAATTAAGAACTAGAGACAGGGAGATGGACAGAGGGAAAAGCAGAAAGAATATTTTAAATGTGAAAGGGTACAAGAATTAAAAGAATAGGTATATGGACCTGCGTAAAGGGATGCAGGCAAAAATGTGAAAAACAACAGGAGAAGAGAAACATAGGCAAGAAATTAAAATTAGGTCAGGGACGGGGAGAGCAAGAGAGAGGTTGCAAGAAAATTTAAAAAGCGACTGGGTTCAAGAGACTTAAGTGAGAAGTTAAAAGACAGGAACGGAGAGGTAGAAACTTTCAAAAGCGATGGGGTACAAGAAACATGCAAGAAGGAAAAAACAGGAACAGAGAGCCCAGCAGAAGCAAACTGCCATGGGTTGACCTTGGCTGGCTGTTGAGTGCCCACCAAGGTGCTCCATCACTTCCTTTCCTCAACCAGAGGAAGAAAATACAACAAAAGCGCTAGTGGAAACCCACCACACTTCCCACAATCAACAGGGACCTGGATAAATGGAGGCAGGGAGAGAGGGAGACCTAGAAATGCCCTTTTCACAAGCAAAAGAAACTTTACAGCAAACTGAAGTCACATCCACTTCCTGTCACCCCAGTTTTGGCAGGAGAGCATAAAGCGCCTTTAATCCTCAGTAGTCCCAGAGTTTCAGTAGCTTGCCCAATGATTGCTGGAAAGTCAGTGTCATAGGGAAGACCAGAGCCCCATTGCTAGTCCCTGCTCTGACTGGTCTGCTAACATGAATGAAAAGAGACTCAAGCAACTAAAACAGTTCATAAAATAAAACCAACTTAGAAAGATGTCCAAAGAGGAACAAATCTGAAGTAAGGAAAATCCGACAGTGAAGCACTTATCATATGCAGCTGTAGTGCACAGTTGATTTTAAGGACTCCAGAATTAGGACTGCAGTGTGCTGTGTTGATCAGCATGCGACACACTGGCAAATCACATTGAGTGCACTAGAAATCTTTTTGCATGTGCACTTGCCTTTTGGTAATAATCATATTTCACACAATAAGTGCAAAGCCTTTGGTCTTTTGCACGTGCATTGATGTGGCTTGTGCTTGCTTTGGTACTGCACGCCTGTTTCTTGTGTCATGCTGAAGTACAGCAAAACACTCGAGTATCTTTTTTAAGAACAAAGCCAATCAGATGCAAATTTGGACACAGGCATATGCATCTTTTTGAGTCAGAGTTAAGCAGACGTGTATGCTTTTCAGTGATGCAGTTATTCCCTCTGCTTTGCCTGATGCCATGAAGCTGCCTGCTTAATCCAGCGCTTTTATAAACTGTATTTTTCAGCTCCACTTTGACACCACCAGTCATTATAATCTGTTTTAAACATGTATGCTGATTAATCCAAGGTGTCTTGTTTGCAGCAACCTAGAACTTTGAATCTTATTCTCTAACTTAATCTCCTCATTAATTTTGAGGCTTAATTTTGGAATACAAATGACAGTGAGCAGGAGTGAGCCATGGAAGATGCCAGGCACTGCTTGCTGGCATAGGAAATGGTCTCCCAGTGGAAGCCTTGAGCCATCTTGCAGGTTGCTGCTTAGACTCTGGTAGCCTGGTACCTGTCAGAGGAAGGGGAAAGAAGCACATCCTAACAGCTGGACATGTATCCTGGTGGTCTGTCGTAGTCATCAAGATTCCAAGCCTAAACCTGGGAATGTGCCGAGAGCTGATGGGTTAAGCTGGTGGTTAGGATGGCATGCTGCCTTATGAATGGTGCCAGTGTTACAAGTACTTCTTTTATTATAGGAGTACTGAGAGTTCCCAGTTATGCTGGATGCTGCCCAGTAATTCATGGGGTAAAAAATAGTCCACGACCAAAACAGCTGACCACGATATTCAGCAAGACAGTCAATGGAAGGTGCTTTACTTGAGGGGATGTTATTAGCTGTATTCTGCATATAGGTGAACTGAGGTAGAGGAGGGATGAAAATTACTAGTGCAGGGAGGATGTCTCTGACAGAATGGTTGAAGCGATTCAGGCTACAGCATGAAGCAGTTATGCCTGTAGTTTTTGAAGTGTCTGGCCTGGCATAAAAAAATAGGAAAACTGCTGTCTTGAAAATGAATCCGAAAGAAACATTTCCCATCCTTAATCCATTACACCTCTACATCCAGTCTGTACACTGCATTTTGGACTCCTTTGGAACCAAATCTTGCGGGTGGTTGTTGTTAGTATGAAAGGATACTTTCTGTAATAAATTCCAAGACTGCTTCTTGCTGGAAAAGCCTGATGTGGCATCCTGTACACCACTGGCAAATCTCCTACTGACTTGGCCAGCAGGATCTCACCTGAGCCATTTTTACAAAGCACAGCATCTGGCATTGAGCAGAAGCTGGTTGATTGTTTTATTTTTTTAGCTAGTTTCCCAGTCCACTCTGGAAAAAGACCAGCCTATCAGAATCGGCAGAGGACAAGGGTATGTTAGGATGGGGCTTGGCAGAGAAAAAATGGGCAAAACATGCTGCCATGTGACCTACTTCTTGCCAGGAAAATTGATTCTCTCCCTTCCCAGAGCTCTCCCAGCTGGGATGCCAGGGAGAGGAATAGCAATGGTTTTGGCATATAAATTGCAGTGAGCACTAGGATAAGCTGAGGAAGGACTGGCATCATTTGAAGCGTGCACGTTTGTCAGAGGAATAGAAACCATAATGTTCTTCCATCGCAGATCCAATGCATCCTTGCTACAAAATTGGCTGGCTCATGAACAAACTGCCCCTGACAGTCGTAACCTCTTACTTGTCAGTACGAAATGCACACGCATGCCGCCATTCAGTTTAAACATTAGAGAAATCTTTTGCTAAGGGCCGATTGCCAGAAGGGACAGAATTTGTGACATACTTGCTCTGGACTGAAACTCTTAAACAGTAAACACTCGTGCAGTAAACCTTTCTATGGGAGTCTTCTCTAAAAGAAGGCATTTTGCAGGTAATTGGGAAATGGAGAGTCAGCAAGAGGATGAGCAAATACCTGCTGCAAAAAAAAGCCTGCCACATTTTTCCTCTAAAAATTCCAAGTGTTCCCACGTGCTTGCCACCTGGCTGTCTGTGAAGGTCATCTGTTTGCAGGAAGACAACAGACTCTGTGGGAATCAGGTATGTGTTGGCTCCTCTCTGAGCTTCCCTATTTGCCAGTCCTTGTCAGTCTACCATTTGCTGAGGTGAAATGTCAGTATCTGCAAAATTCAGTCATTAATGTTGCAGAAGTAGGAGCCCTGAACTGAGTCCTCTTTGAGGTCAGACACTGTGCTTCTGCTCTGCCCCAGCAATGGCAGGAAACCAATGACTCAATACTCTCAGGAGTTTCCTCACCAGAGGGAAGCAACACAGACTGACCTGTCAGTCTGTGCACAAAAAACAGAGACAGCTTTACTTTCAGCTTTTAGCTAGAGATAGTGCTTTCTTGCCAAGCGGAAAAGGTACAGTATGAGAAGTGGTTACACATCTGCAGGCAACACTAAATTTATTCTCACAGCCCAGTTTAAGAGTAAGTGGAGTGTAGATGGGATAGACCCAGGCATACTGAAACTCCAGGTGCTCATACAACACCACAAATCACACATATCCATTCCTCCTACTGCGTGCTCTTCAGTCCTTCATTTCAGCTTCTATTCTCACTTCTTTGCTCCTTAGTTGCTTTCAGTACAGAGACCCTGAGGATCCTGCTTTATTCTCACTCCTCTTTTGGCAGTGGCAGAAGAGAGCGGTAGTGGAGAGATATAGTCTTAGTCTCGTCACGAGCAGAATTTTGGCTGGCAGGAGTACGGAGGTTGCCAGTACCAGAACTGTCCAGCATCTTTCACAGCAAGCCCTTTAGACTCTTTTGATGGCAGAGAACAAGGCCTTCGATTACTTTACAGAATTTAAGGTATGTTTTTCAAGCTGTTGAGGAGAGAAGGGGGAAGGGAGAGGCAGACTTGACCTGGGAAGCAATGTACCATAGGAGATAAATGGCCCTGCTCCAGCCAGATAAAGCGCACAAGTAACTATGTGAGAAGAAAAGATAGAAAGAGACATGGAAATCATATGTGGCTGGGGCTGGTGACAGCATTGTTCTCTGACACCTTGCTGAAAGCAGCATTCCCACAGGGAAAACATTTTCCACCCCAGTGGGTACCTATGAGAGAATACAGCAGTTGTGTCTCACTGCCTTTCTGGAAGGAAAGCATCTCTTCTTAGATTTTTTTTTTTCCCTGTCAAAGCAGAGACAGCTTCCCTGCTGGCATTGATCCCTGCTGCCCTATTGGTTTATGAAGCTTTGCCAGCGTGAGAAGAGCTATGTCTGCCATTGGAAGTTACTGCGCAATAAGGTATGATACAAATTTGCTGTGCACTAATTAATCAGCATGCTTTGTGAAGAGTGAGACTGAGGAACTGATTCCATTCAAGGGTAGTCTTACTGCATGCCAAGAACCAGACTAGCCACACACTGCTGCCCAGTGAGAGTGGTCTTCTTCCTTTCCAGTCGCCACTCTCAGTGCCACTCTCAGTGCTACCAGTTCTTTCCTGCTCTGTCCGTTGCTGACTGAGCTTACTAGCCCAGAAGAGGGCAAATCCATTTCTTTTTTGCTTGGACTGGTTTTCTGTTGGGTTGAATGATTGAATTGCCTCATGAAGTGTTCTGATGAACCCAGAAATGGCATGACACAAACAGTGGGAGTGAGGATGGTAACAGGAGACTTGGCTTTCCGTCTTGGCCACAGTGTACCATTAGATTAGATCAACCATATCATCTCTCTTAACCCCATGAGTGTCTGTATAAGGAACAGGTGTAGCATATGCCGTATGCTGCACATTCATGACCTCCCTCACTCTGAATGAACTTCCTTTTAGATGGGAGTTCCTTCCTTCGAGAAGGGTGTGCTTTTCTGGTCAAATTGCAGAAGAGGATCTTTTTTTGATTACTCCTAGGTGCATTCACATTAAATTTCCGTCTTTTTCATTGTCTCCTCTGTGTTGTCGTGTACTTCAAAGGGGATGGAGGAGAAAGGCTGCTATATTGTGTCTGTTCTTCAAAGGGATAAGATCCATTATCCTTTTCTCACTTGTGTTGGCAACCAGCCAGAGTCTTAGTCTCCTGAAAACACGGGCACTGTATGCGAGTTTTATGCTGGTCCCTAAAGGCCAAGGGAGTGTGTCCTTTAGAAGACTGCTCTTAACAAATCCGTAAGCAGAGGAGTCTGACTTTGTGGACAGTAATAGGGGCATCAGCAGAGGTAAAGCTCTATCAGTAAATGATACTATAACCCAGGAGAACTTTCCAGTTGCTCCAGAGTTTCTCAAGGCCTTGAACCTTAACATGCACTTTGCCAGTTTGAGCCCTAAAAGAGAAGGAAAAAAAAACTGGCCAGTTTTACGCCGGAACAGGAGAAGCGAGTTGCCTTGTGTGTGATGGCAGTAACCAATGAGGAAATGATCAGTATGTATCTTTTCACTGAAGAAAGAGGTTTTGCAGTCTTAGAGTATGGCTTTCCAAGTTGTCCCTGTCTTGCAGACCCATCTTTCCACCTCACATGGTCTCTCTTTCTCTTGCCTGAGAGCATTGCTCTAAGTTCCTCCTTAATTCAAAGGCATTTTGATGACCAAAAAGGACACGGAAGATGTATATGGGCAAGGAGCACTTGGAATCCTTGAATCAATGTATTGTGTCTCATTGTTTTCATTACTGTCTCAATTTTGCTTTTCCAATTGGGAAGGAAGAGACAGAATGGAAAGGTAAAAATAAAATGTGTGTTGGGAAAGGGAGCTGTTGATCCCATGGGTTACTCAGAGTGCACAGCTTTGCCCTAAACCTCATTGTTATCTGGGCCGCAGGCCAAATGTTTGGCTGAAAAAAATATGCATAGTTCCAAAACACTGTGTTAATTTATGTCCTCTATTACAATACCACTGAGTAAGAGCATAATTCTTTTTAGTAAACATCTGATAGCATGATAAATACAGTCATCTTTTCAGAGAAGCTACCCTAGCTCCGGCCGTGGTATTTATCAGAGCAAGCAAGAACAGCCAAACAATTTTGCATGTCTGGTTTTCTTCTTGAGCCTGTCTCCTCTTTAGGTCAAATCACATCTTACCCAGGAAGGTTTGGATGGATACCAAAAAATAACTCCTAATTTACCTTATGTAATGTCATTACCAAAATTCAGCATTTCTTAAAAACTGAAAGATGGAATCCAGGTTATGCTGTCTTTAGGTGTCTTTCCGCTCTTATACTTGCAATGCATTTAATCTCTCGAGCCTTACAGGCCTTTAGATGCAGCTGTCCAGGTGAAAAACAAGGGCAGTGACCCACGAGTTTTATAAAAACATGAAGGTAGAAGTTCTTAGTATGACAGTCCTCCGCTTCTTTCCTTCCCTTCAAAATATTTCAGAAGGGCAGAAACTATATTTGGCTTAAATTTTACTGAGGAGCTGCCTCCAAGTCCTATTTTCAAGCAATGAACGGATGTCCCTTCTTCACACAGGGTTGAAGTATAACGGTAGAATATCTCTCCTAGGTAGCAGAAAGACTGCTTTTTCTGCAGTCGAGTTTGCCAGATTGTTGCAGGTGACTGAAGAAAAGCTGGAGGTGATATCCCCTACCACTGAAACAGAAGAATCCTGAAGGGGACATCTGTCCACCACGTTTGATACCTACATGCTGATTCTCTTCTCATTCAGCTTTATACAGCCACAATTCCACTGAGCACATCGAATTAGTCTAGATTTACACCACAGATAAACAGAACCTGGATCAGATCTTTGGAACTAGACTGTTAACAGGCATAAGAACCCATGACTTTAAATCCTCTATATTACTGTGCTAAGCCTGTTTACCCTCTAGTTCAGTAGTCACAGTGAACGCAGTTGTAGTTTATGTCCTTAACAATTATGTTAGGAGGAGGAGGCAGCAAGATCTATGCTTCATCTCAGGACCAGCTTGCAGTAACCTGAGTAAATGGGAGTCATTAGAGTTACTCCAGTTTTAATTACAGTGGTGCACCTGCACAGAGAACGTGGCCCATGCTGGAAGGAACAAACTAGCTTTGCTCAAATCCTTTTGCAACTAAAGGGAAGAACCACGAGAAAATCACAGGCAATTGCTGTATGCAGCATTGCCACAGACTTCTTAGGGGGAGCTCCATGGAGGTATGCTAGCATCTGTGTGCGTAGAGCCCCTTTGAGAAAAGGCAGGCAGCTCAAGCATTTCTGGGTCCTATCCTATGAGAAGCCACGCGTCAGACTGTGTAACAGGGCCATGCATGTGTATGCCAATGCCTTGCAGCAGGGAACAGTCAATGGCTGCATCCAGAGACAGGATGCCTTTCAGTTGGGCTCCTTCAAATTAAAGACCTACTTAAACGGCACGCCTTCTCTGGCTACTCCTCAGCACAGATGCAGTTAGGCCGGTGTCCCTTCAACTACGCTGGCCTTTGGGCAACAATGCTGAGCACATAACTCACTACAGGCCATCACTCCTCTCTCCTCGGTTGGCCTGGGCTGTAACTGTAGAAAGTAAACATCTTCCAGATGTTTACACCAAGTGAACATTTAGATCAGATCCAAAGTGTTAAAAAATTCCCTCAGTGATTTTGGAGTGAGACCCTCATTCAATGTAGCCGGTCCTTTGCGGCTTTACCACTTCATGTATATTTAAGAAGTGACCCATTAAATCTCCAAAGAAAGCACCCCCAATATATTCTTGTTCTGTCACCATTTGCCATTGAAATACATCTTTCAGCATACTCTTTAAATGCATTCTGGCAAAATGATACTATAGTTACGCGCGTATTTTTAACACCACAGTGCTATTAAAATACCATGAAAAGCAGTTTACTATGCAGTGGACGTAATCCGTGAACACTCAAGACTAAAAGAAAACTTTTTCTTTCCCAAATCTGAAGCTCAAATGCGCATGTTAAAGGGAACCTCTGGATCATTCAGAACTTGCCAACTAATATTAGCTTATATTTATTTGTGGTGCATTTTATGCCAGTGATTGAGTAATCACCTGTTTTATCACGTTCCATATATGCTAGCAAATAATTTGAAACAATGTAAAGCCAAATGCTTGGATATAAATTTGCTTACTGTGTTTACAGGAGTGGGTTCAATTGTTTGGATGAAGTTTAATTTGGATGATCTTGTGGCCTGTTTGATGTGCCAAATTTTCACTCTCAAACCACAGGGAAAACAATTTAGACCTTAGCACTAGAAATTGAACTATTGTACTCTAGTATTTTTGTACTAGAGCACTGGGTTGGTGTCAGAGATTTGAACCACTGGGAAAAAAAAATTATGGCAATGGATCAGTGCAGATCTGCCAGAACAGCTACACAGGTTTTTACAAAAACACACACACACATATATAAAACCATTGGCATTGAGCTTTAGTGTGAAGTAAAGCTTGGAACATTTAATGGGTTATGTAATATGGTGTTATTTCCTGTCCCCATCAAATAAGACAGACTTCTTTCTTTGCTTTTCCTTTTACCATCTTATCAGGAATCTTAATAGACTTGTGGAAGCGTTTCTATTCTCTGCTTAGAAATGCAAATACAATGAACTTCCCTGGGCAATGCTGGAAAAATGATCATGCAACTGTTGTATACCCTAGCTGTTCTACTGGGCGCAGATCGGTTTTCAAAAGGATTGTTAATACTTGCACGAGTCACTCATAATGCTCTAATCCATAGTTCCTGTCCAGGACCAGGGAAGGCAGTGGACTTACAGAGAAGGCAAAATGGGCATCTTGTAGCCTGTTGTACATTATCACTCCTGGTGGGGCACTAGATGGAAAGAACTCAAACTTGTTTATGGGAGCCTGTGGTGAGCATGTTGGACTGGCATTTATCTAAAGAAAAACTCAAGACTCCTCTATACATAAATTGAGCATATTTTGTTCTGGACTGAAACATTTTTGTTCTTTTCTTAGTTTGGTGCCTGGCCATACCATTTTTCAATGACAGTTTTCCAAGCAGAACCTTGCCTTAAGAGGGCTAAACTAGCTATTTGAGAGAGGGGCTATGGAATGTAGTATGTTCCATGGATGCTGGTTTGCTTGTAGGGTAGATTAGATACTGTAGAAATGCCATAAGGCCCTTACAAGAAACATGTGATACTGCTACACAAATTGTTCAAACTATCACATTACTGTAGGCTGTTGTATTTGGACCATTGCTAACAGAATATTGACAGGGTTATCATAAGTCAGGTTTTCCTGGGTGTTTCCTCTTATCCTGCCAGGAGATTTTGCCAAATGAGGTTTTGAGGATTTTGTAGTTCTTGTCTAGGTTTCCCACATGCCAAATATCTTCAGTCAGGCTATCCTTCCTCTGGAAACCCTGGATGTAACCACTTATTCATCCTCCCCATGACATCCAGCCAAGCCGTGTTACCAGCTAATTTAGCTGGAACTTTGTGTTCTTTAAGGTTCTAAATCATGTCTGAAGGCATGCTAACTGGGACCTCTTTCTTGCTGAAAAAGAGCACCAGATACTGAGACAGAAAGAGGGAAGGACAGCTGAACATCAAATGCCTAGTGTGCCTTGGGCATCAAAACCTCTCAGGTAAAATTAAGCTCTGAGTATCTGTGTGTCATCTTTCCATCTTTGAATCATATCATTTGGTTTGGGTTTCACTTATGGTATTTACTTACAATACTATCTGTTTTGAGAGGCTTTTGAAGACTAATGTATTCCCATGCTTTGTCCAGCTGCAAGAGCTCAAAAGCAGGAGATTTCAAACAGGAACAGAAAGGGGGGTGTGGTTTTAGAGTACTGAAGTATGAAGCCAATTCCTCATCTGTGGCAGTGCAGACAGACAGAGAGAGTGAAAGTTGCACTTAAATTTGCTGCGAGGTTAGGAAGTATCTGAATTGTTTGTATCCTAACTTGTACTGTAAATTGTTCTAAATGCATGAATGAGAGGCAGTTTTAAATATACTAGGCTTTTATGATTATCCTGTGGTTGCTGAGTCTGGAAACAACAAAAGAATTTGATTTTCTTTGCTCTGATAGATCCTGCTGAGAGTGGGTTGAAACTTTTCTTTCGAAACACTTTTTGTCAGAAAACTGAACTTTCAACTAAATTAATATTCTGTGAAAAAATATAAGCTTTCCTTAGTAATTAAAAATATTATAAAAATGGAAATCTTTACCATAGGAGGAGGAATATTTTCCAAAGATTTACAGTATTAGTAGCATTAGCTGATAGCTGTGAGCTGTGAACTTTAATATTCACATATACACACACATATATATTATTATGAGGTAGGGTTGTATATGTTAAGAAATTACCTATGAGCAAGTGGTATTGACTTCCGTTACTTTTGCTGTAGGGTTTTACACATCCTGACTTAAACACTCTGCAACCTGGAGATGGGGTTAAAAGTCAAGGCAGAATGTCTCCAGCTTTCTCTGCTCATTCTAGATTTACAGGCTCAGCTATTAAGAGAACGATTGTTGACCACTGTTAAATGATGACTCTTTTTTGTAAGAAAGCACTCATTATCTTGTAAGACATTGGCATTTTTCTACAGCAGTGTTTCAATGCTGTAAAATAGATCCCACAAAAGAGCTCGAGGTAAGAGAAGGGGAGAGCAAGGAAAAGCAAGGATTACAGTGGTACTGGAAAAAAGGAAGGGATAAGTTGGTATGTAAAGTTATCGGTAGCTTAGATAAACGGGTTATTACATACAAATACACACACATACCCATGTCCACAGAGGAGCGTAAGCTTGTACATACAAAAATTATCAAATGCAAAAAGCTTTAAATGACAGTGTGCATCTTTGTCCTGCTTCACTGCTGGAGGGTTCTGACACAGACCTGCAGGGTTTATCTCTGTAGTGTTCTGGCAAACATCCAGGAGTCTAGGCATGCTTGTAAACATGTGTGTAAGTCAATGAGTTTTGCCTGTGAATGCAGTGTTCCTGACAGAAAGAGGCAATGATTCTGTAACATGGTAAATCCTGTATGGTACCAAAAAGCGCTGAACGTAAAGTGCTGAACACATATAGACTAACTGATGGTGTAAATTTGCTTAAAATATATTCCAGATTTCCTTTTCCTATGAGGCTTTATGCACGAGGTACTGCCTGGCACTGCACTAGGCAATAAAGAATAACCCATTGTGACTCTGGCTAATTTGACAGAAATGTGTATCTCATCCTCTATGCACACACACTGGATCTGCTGAGTGCTTTGGCAGCTTAGTATTAATGCCCATCAAATTGCAGCCCACAGGGGGAAACTCTTCAGCATATGGGTGAGCATGGTGGGTGTGGGTCCAAGTTTGTATGCGTGAAGGGACACGTCAGCCTTCAACTTGCATGTCTAAAGGTGCCTGCGTGTGCATTTCTGTCTCCGTTCTGCCAGAATCACTCTCCTCTCCCTTTGCCTCAGCGCTCCCCCCGGAAAAGATAAGCTGTGCTTGCTTTGGCATTGTCACGTAAGCAACCCTAGAAACAGCAAACACTCACCTCTCCTCTCCTCACTCTCTCTTTCCCGTTCCTCCCCGACACCCATCTCCGACTCCTTCCTCTCCCTTCCCCGCACTGGCGCGGCGACCCGCTTCAGGCCGTCCCCCTCCCGCGGCCCCGCCCGCAGCCCACCGCGCCCGGCCCTCTCAGCCCCGGGCAGCTGTGAGCAAGCCCGTGCCACCGCCCCTACTCCCGCCCTCTTACGCCGTTGCCTCCTGAAATTACACCTCCTCCGCAGAAGGAGCACAGGCGCTCCGCTCTCGCGCGTGCGCCGTCTGTGCCCCCCCCCCCCCCTTCGCACCGAGAGCGCGGGCCGTGGTCCGCCGGCAATGGGGGCCGGCCAGCGCGGGGGCCGGGCTTAGAGCCGCCGGGTGGCAGAGGGCGCCCGCCGCGAGGGGGAGAGACGGCGGCGGGAGGGGAGGCGGCCGGGCGTCCGCCGCTAGCGGCTCCTGAGCCGCCCGACGGGCCGCGCCGCGCAGCCTGCGGCCCGCGGAGGCCGCGGCCGGCGAGATGGAGGATGCGCACAGCCGGGAGGCGCAGACTGTCTGCGAGGCCCTGGGCCGCTACGAGGACACGCTGCGGGGCACAGTCCGGGAGATCCACGGCGACATCCAGGTGTTCAAGCAAGGGGTGGGCCGGCAGGTAGAGGAGGTGCTGCGCCTCGCCAGCCCCCTGGCGCGCTCCGTCTCCGAGCTGCAGCAGGAGAACCGGCGCCTGCGGGCGCAGCTGGAGCGCCTGTCCCGGCAGGTGGAGGCCCTCGGCCGGTCGGCGGGGCTGCCGCAAGAGTGGGCGGATGAGGCGGCGGGGAGCTCTTCGGCGCAGAGTTCGGCCGGCGGCGGGTTCTCCAGCCATGCCAAGCTAACGGTCACTGGCTGGAGCCACGTAAGTGCTGGCCGCGGCCAGGGAGGCGGCGGGAGGGAGGGCCGAGAGGGAGCGTGAGCGGGTGTTTCGCGGGTGTTGCCAGGCGCTGCGCTGGCATGGGGGAGCGTTTAGGGACACGGGGCTCGTTTTTTGCAGTGCAGGGTCAACGGGCTTTTGGGAGGTGCTGTGATAAATGGTCTTGGCCCTGATACCACCTGGAGCTGTTCCTGATTGTAGCACTGCTTGGTCAAACAGGGATCTTGGTTAGAGTGGTAGCAACCTATCAGTTCAGTGTGGTTAGAAGTAAGAAGAGAAGCGGCAGCTGTCTCAGCTATCAACATACATATGTATGCGAATATCTGTGTATCCTTTCTGGACTCGATTCAGGGGGATCTGTGTGCCAGCAATGCTGTTTGGCAGCTGGCAAGCTCACAAAGGAGAACAGCTCAGCATATAGCAGGGAGTAACATGTTTTCCTAAGACAGTGATTTAGTATCCTGCAGTGAGACTGTTTTGTTGCACAACCACTGACCTGCACTGCTGCAGCTCATCCCCGAGAGGTGGGCCTCATGCAAGTTGTCATGGTTTCCATGACCTAAACTACCACAAACACGCACGTTCCCCCCAGCCTTGTTACTCAGTATATGGAAACCCTAGTTAGTGGAAAGCTCATCTGGAACCGAGATGTTTTGTGTAATACTTTTTCTATGTGTCCAGCTCTATGGAAAGAATTGGGAGCTCCTGTACAATCCTTGACACCAGGAGGTGGCAGCCAGGCAGTACACATGATTTAGTCGCATAAAACTGCAGTACTGGAGACTTGCTTTTCACAGATGATGGCCTATTTCATGTAATCTTCAGTAAGCCATGTGTTAGGGTGTCTTTAAGACTGTTGGAGCATGAAAAGCTGGTCTGTAGTCTGTCGAGGCTTTGGAGCTGGAAAAGAAAAGCTTGAAAATGAAATTCAGTCACTTAAATTGGTGGGAGCGAACAGAGTCTGTATTGTATTCCAACCCTTTTCATTCCTGCTGATTCAAGAATGGGGGCATAGGGCTTCCTACAGCTGGGCGAGTGAAAAGGTAAAGCTGCTGCTTGATGCATTGTTCCAACATAGTGGTGGCAACTGCTGCCTTTTCCCCCATGTGACAAAGGTGTTCAGTACACATGCAGCTTTCAGATCCGTTGCTTTTTGTTTCATGGAGCCATCCACGCTTGTTTGTATTGCAAGGAGCAGAAGTGAGCCAAGTGACATGGAAGGGACAAGGGGGTGTGGTCCCTCACACCATCTCACCTGTTCCATCACCACTGCCTACATTGTAGTGTGTACTTCACGTTCTGTGAAAAGTCTTGCATTGAGGTTATGGCAATATCTAGCTTCAGGTATTGGTCTGTGCTAAAGCACAGAGTGTGCTTTTGTTTGAATTGGAGCCTTCCCGCTTTGCTTTAAGGGTTCAGGGAAGATCATTTGAGTAATGGTAGTTCTTCAGTGCCCTTGCAACAATTTTCCCTGGACAGTTGCACAACTTCCCAAGTTAGCATAGCTGACCGAGAAGGAATTTCAGTACTGAGAACTACGGGAGACGCAGCTAGATCTACACACACCAAATACATGCAGTGAAAACATGATTTTGTGGGTAAGGCTCTGAGGTGGCTGTGCTCAAATGGCTAAAGAGCAAGCCTTGGTCTAGTCACCCAGATTCTCTATAATGAAGAAAGTGTTCCCTCAGTTGCTTGTGATTTCTGGTTATGTGACCAAAGCACTTGAAACAGGGTACCGTATGTGTATGTTTTCAGATAAACGAGTACCTGTGATAAAATTAGTGACACTTACTAGCCTTAGTAAATACTTCTATAAGTATGAGATATGAGGAACCAATAATACTGACCTGGAAATAGCAGCGAATCAAGATATGCTATTTTGCTCTTAAAAAGATTTATTGGTTGAGTTCTTTTTTTACTGTGTGGTCAATGCAGTGTTTACCCCAACAAAACGCTGGGTTCTGTTGCTTTCAACTTTTCTAGCAAAATACTTGGGGTAAGAGTTAAGACTGTCTTGCAGATTGGATACTGGAGAGTCCGAGCATCTTCAGTGTTTGAACCATTATTTTCTAATATTGCTAGATTATTTTTCAAGGTAATTTGATTGAAAAAAGTAAAGCCAGGGAGTTCCAAACATAGCTCAGAAGTAAGGACACAAAGCTTTTAATTCTAATCTTCAGTCAGTCTCTGCTCTGCTGTCCTTGAATCTGGTATACCACAGTTTAAGTGCTGATTTAGATGTAATTTTAAATGGCTATTAGCCACTGTGATTTGCAGGTGAACCTTTCTGATATTTTGATACCGAACTTTAATTTGGCACTCTAACCAAGCCAGAATCTGACAGCTGCTTCTGCAAAGGTGGAAAATAGGGTGTTCAAAGAATTAACTTTAAAGTAGGATCCTGGAGCCATAGCTGCACTACTGAGGATTTATCCCTCACTGAGCAGTTTGTTGCTGTTTGTCATCCTTTGCAGTCACTGAGGTCTCTCTCCTACCTGCCTGTGATTATTAGAAAGGAAGATTTTGACCTTTTTTGTTGGTCAGATCTTGCATTTTGTCAGGAGCTTTATCACTTATGATCTTTCCGTGGTGTTTGTGGTTGAGCAAACAGGAAAGACTAAAAATACCGTAAGGGTGTTCTATTTTTATGCTGTCAGAAGAGTTTCTGTACAATGTGGACAGTCTGCTGGACAGACTGCTGCAGAGAACCTGCCCGCAGTGGTCAGGACAGCAGAGAGATGTGTAGTAGGTTATGACCACATGGGAAGATCTAAACAAATATTACTCGTTGGTGTCTCTCTGTGGTGACCTGATGGCACCCAACAGTCAGCCTTGGAGTAACTGCATGAGACATAATGACCTAGGGTATACAGGCAGGGAGATTAACTGTTCCAGCAATCACCTGGCGTTGTATACTATGATTCTAAACCATCTCGACTCTTCAACTTCCTATAATAAAGGAAATCTGGTAGTTCCATTTCCTTCTTACTGTTCTCTTGCACTTCCTGCAAGTGTCCTTTTGGAAGGGTGGCATTCATTCCAAGCTTGCCTTCATACTTATCTGGATTATTTTTTGTTGTGTGGTTTGTTTTGTTTTAATTCAGTGTGACGTAGCTGTGGGCACCTGCTGAAACTGCCAAGGTAGAATTGTTCCCTGCTGTCCACTTTTATCCAGTGTTGCTTCAAAAAAGGTTCTGTGAAAACTGCTTCTACTGTTGTTTTTCAGTGATTACTTCATCTGCAAAAGCTTTCCTAATAAGCTCGTGGTGTTCAAGGCTTTTTCTTCAAGCTGCAGGGTCAGTTACAGATAGAGAATTCTGGTGTTTTCTGAGGGACAATGGCTTTCTAATAGAAGAATTAAGGGGTAAGTGTGGTGCAGTTCTTGCTGGTGTCTAGGAGCCTTGTTTGCCTTTCCTCAGACATTTCATCATTCCCCATTTCTGATGCATCAGTGATCTCTTTCTATGAAAGGAACAGCGTCAAATCTTGCCTTGCAGAAGTCAGTGGTGCTTTTGCTGTTCACCGAAGTGAAGCATCAGTTTCATCCAGTATGTAACAAGAGAGGGAGGTACTTCTCACAGATAAACAGCATTTCTAGATCCAATTATTTTTATTGTAACCCTTTTGATAATTGGTGCTTTTATGAAAGGCTTTGGATGACTGATGCCTCATTTGAGAGAGAGTAATCTCATTTTTCTGTCATTCTTCCACAATTTGACCTTGTTGCAGGCAAAAGCTTGACGAGATAACACATGTGCACTTCAGAGTCTCAGAGAGGAAATAAAAATTGTTTTTCTTTCTGATCTCATGATCTGGTGCTTACTCTTTTCTGAATGTGTGTGATTTTCATTACTGGGTTATGATATTTGCCAGTTTGATAGCAGCTTCCGGTTGTGGATCCCCAAGGTCCAACATCTTTGCAGTGAAGGAGGAATTCTGGCAGCCCTGTGACTATGGAAAGTATTATCACCCTACATGACATGGAGACTTCTGAGCTACTGAGAGATTAGTTCTAAGAGTAAGCCTGAGTAAGACATGCAAAACATTAGCGTTAACTTTCTTTTCTTTAACCAGTTCCTCATCATGTTGTTGTAACCTGAGTTGTACAAATGGGTGCTTCTCATTATTAAGCACGGATATAGGTATCTGTGTCCCCCGATGTTTACAATCTGTGTAGCCAGCATTGACAGAGGAAGTAGTGTTACACACTTGTCAGAATGCTGCCCTCTCCAAACAAAGTGGATTTTGAAGTACTTTAGCCTGACACCACTAAATGCATGGTAGAATCTGATCACAGATCCTCCCAGTGTTTCATCAGCACATGGGGCTTCCCTGTCCTCGAGCGTGGAATCAAGTTTCTTCCTGAGCATTGTTAGCCAAAACGTAATCAGGTTTGCATAAAATAAATTGATGCGGCACCTGTTACTGCGTTAAGAAACCAGTTCAGTGTGTAGGATGCTACATGATCTTTGGAATGACCACCTCATTTGACTGTTTTGCTCACCCCCAAAGCTTGTAAAGTAGGTTCGTGTTTATAGTCTATATCAGCATTTGACATATTCAGGTCATAATGGCTGACATGAATGGATAAACAATTCTATATACCACAGGTACGTTCTAGGGAGCTGCATTAGCTGTGCTTTACATTTCAGTTCTAGATATGGACAATAATTGTTGACTGGGATCTCAGTTCCATTAAATACAGCATTAAAAGTTCTGAACCCCTGATTCTGCGTGGTTTGTATAATTAATATTTTGTGTGCTTTTCTTAGGTTAATCCTGGCAGCTAGTCATAACTGAATTTATTAGTGCATAGTGCCTCCTTCTTGACAAGTATAAAAGTTTTAAAATAATTTTATTATCTCAAATTAAAAGATCTGCATATAAGGACACAAATCCAGTTTAGCAGCAGTAAGTCAGACTGTGTGGAATGGAAGCATTCTTTGTGGGGTAGCAGATGGTATAAAAATGAAAAATATTTTTGATTATTGGAGAGACAAATGTTATTTTAAAGAAGCTGTTCTTCTGGTGATCTGTTGTGAAAGAAGTTTGGAGACTAGCTTTGCAAAAGAACTTGTCACTCCTTTTGGGCCTAAGCTGAGTAACTATCTAAAGAGTGCGGCTTTGTTGGATGTGACTTCTTCTGATAACCTGTCTGTAATGAGGCCGCCAAATGCAAGAGGTCCCACAAAAATCAGTGGAGCCTAGATACCTGAATTGTAATGCTTCCGCTTGTAAGAAAGTTTTAGATATTGGGAAAGAGTGAGAATTATGAGGGTTCCCAATTCCCCAATCTAGTTTATGTTCCTTTCTTTTTAAATAAGAAAGATAGAGGAAAGTTAAAATGAAGGAAAAGTTCTCCTTGTTCAGATTGATACACTAAACTTCATTACGGGTTTGATTTGTAGCACTTGCAGTGTGTCTTAAGGCAGGCTAACCTAGTTGTGGAATGGACATTCTAACTCCCAGCTATCTTAGGTGCACCTGCAGCCTTCGTTGGGCACCAGTGGAAATTTGTCAGTCTTATTAACCAACATTGTGCTAGAACATGGTGTTGTGCGTCTTTGCTTGTTTGAGTGGTGGTTGCTTTTAAAAAATAATAAATTAAAAAAAAAAAAAGCAGCCTCTTGTGCATTTTCATGGTAAACAGACTAAGGAATGTCTTGGCTCATCGTATAACATCTGCACTCTTATCTAGCAGAGCACATAAGTGCCTATATAACCCCAGGAAGATCATTGAAAACTTGGCAAGAGAATTAAATGAAAGCTCCTGGCTGAGAAACCTTTAAAAGTCGTCTTTTCTGAGAGTACATCTTCCACATTTTTGGAAAGTCTCCAGTCCTTTTCTGGAGAATTTTGTATTGTTTGGTTTGAAAATCATATTCAGGTGATGCTATCTCTTTTCGTCACCTAGCATGAAAAAAATTGACCTGAGAATCTGAATTTTTTTGGTTAAAAAAATAGTGTAAACCCCAATATAATAAAATACACCATCCAAGCTGAGCCTTAAAGACAGTTCATGGTATCTCAATGTCTTCCTGCCATTCCTTTCTGTGTTTTATTGTAATTCTTCTTTGTAAGATGCTTCCTTACAAGGCAGTAGGTCCTCATCTTGAAGTCAGATTAATGGAGTTTTACCACACTTTAATGGTTTCTCCAAATTACGCTGTAGTCTTGAAAAGCCTGGATACCTATTGTGATCTGAGAATGTAGGGCCCAACCTTAAGGAGGGAGATATTTCTCAACTTCAGTAGTGTAGGCGTTTACCTCAAATTCTGCTCTGTACACCTGTGTTCTGTTGGAATCAGTTGAAAGTTGACACTTAAATACCTAGGAGGATCAGAATCTAAGCCCACAACTGAATAGTCTATGACAAAATTGTGTTTAGGCTACCTTACTGTAATCTAATACTAGTTAACAAATTCTTAGCAAGATCTCAGACTGTAGTTACCAGGAGTTGACTGGGATTGGACTACTTGAGGTAGTAAAAGTTCTAGTATCTCAAGTAACAGATATTAAAACAGTCTGTGAACTCTGCAGCATCTGACAAGATTGAATGCTTTTAAAAAATCTCAAAGGTGGTTAATGTTGTTATCTGGTGTTCTTAATTAAGTTTGGATGAGTGTAAACAGATGCATGGTAAACAGCAGACAAGTTCCAAGAAACTCTTTCTGTTGATTTATCTTGAATTGATCATAGGGTTTCTGTGTCTTACATGAGATGTAGTTTTACACCCTATAAATAAATTATTCTAATAATTTGTGATGAAGCTATGGAATAAATAAGTAAAATCAAACCATTGGTTTGCCTCATATTTCCTGTGTATGGAAAAGCAGAGACAAATTAAGTTATTACATGCATACGCCCTGCCTCTTTCCTTTCCTGTTATGTTCTGTTGTTTCTGTACTTACCTGCAGTGTAAAAATCTTCTTCAGTATCTATCTTCAGTCTTTCTGTCTGTCTTTAAAAACAAAACAACCCAGAACTTGTTTCGATTGAGTTTATGAGAATTTTGAATTACGTTTATAATGGCACGGTAGAATTTTTTTTTATTCATCATTTTTTTGGCCAATCTAGTAGTTAGATACTTGTCTGGAATCAATTAAAACTTTTTCTTGAACTTTGTGTTGAGGAATTTCACTCTACTGCTTCTATATGCTACTTCTTGGAAGCTACACTTTTTTAATTGATGTAATTGTGTGTCTGTGAAGCAGTTTCTACTTTCTCTAGTTCCTGCTAAATCGCAGAGTCCTTGTGATTTTTTTTGCATGTGCGCACACACACAAAAAAAAAAAAGCCAAAAAAATTCTTGGCTGATTTTTCTGGAATTATGTTGGCAAACATTATGGGGAAAATTGGTGCTTTTCCCAGGAAAAAACTACCCTTACAGAAGTTGCAGATTATAATGTAGCGGTAAAGTTCTAGGGTCATACTTGCTTTATGTAATGCTGTTACAATATGTTATCAGAATGTTTTTGGTTTTGTTTTTCTGTAGCAAACAGGAAAAAAAAACCTGCAGAGCATTAAGGGTTTATGCAATCTCAATCAATCTCCCCACTATTCCGTGGAGTCTCCTGATTATCACCTTCACAGTGGATGGTGATACCTTTATCTAACAGAAGTGGAAGACCCTCCCTAGGTGCATGGGGTCTGTGAGGACAAGTATGTAAATATTGATGCAAGTCCTGCGTTGCCAGTGCTCGGTTTGCAGTTTTGGCTCTTGGGGTTAGATAACTGTTCCCACCTTGTGTTGTGGTCACTAACACAAGGAAGACCTGTTCTTGGCAGGTATTTCTCGATAGTCTTCTAAATCTTGCTGCTGTTTAAAATTTAGCTGTTGTGTCTATTGTCTGTTCTGACAGAGTGTAGACCTGGAGGACCACCACAAACCTGAGTTTAGAAGAGTTTTTAGTTCTTCAATCATTGAAAATGGGTGTCAGTCTTCATCAGGTAGGAACAGAGCATGAAATGACGTAGCACTCCTTGTAAAATACCTGATCCTGGCATTCACAGAGCAGCTCTCACGTGTTGGAAGCATTGGAATCTGCTATGGTTTCAGCATGGATATTGTGCTGTGGCACTAATGCCATTTAAGTTTATTTCCTACTTAGGAGTTTAACTTTTAAATTTTACGTTTATTGTTAAGCTTGCACTATAGTGTTTCATAAATTAGAAACTATTACTGTCACATTATCTTGGAGCACTAGTGATAATAAGGCCTGCTATTCTGGATGCCATTGTAGCCCTGCATCCCCAAACATTTTGCAGATTACCTGTGTGCTTCCATCCTCCTTCAGTGGAGGAAGGACTTACTCTCTCCATTTTAGAGAAAACTGAGGAAGCGTTTCATAAAACCATGAGAAGAGCAAGAATGCTGGCTTCTAACCCATGGCAGGAGATTGGGGGTGGGGGCTGCACAGAGGAAGAGGCGTAGCTTACCGAATGCAGATGATAGCGGATTAATGATCTGAAGAAGTTGTTCTTGCTGAGATTCGTGTAGGACAGGTATGATCGCTGCAAGGATCACTTACACTAGAGTTGTTTCTGCCGCGTGCTGTAAATGGTATAATGCCCCACAGGGAGAACTAGGTGGAATAATCCGAACAAAATAGAATATTGAAAAATAAAGTTGTTGCATGGAAATTGGTTTGTTAGTAACTTTGTTACAAATCTTCAAATAAACTTACTTCCTCTCTCCTTTTTCTTTTTATTCGCTAGGTCAGGCAAAAGTCTCCCGTGAACTGACCTCTTTTCAGATGTCAGACTCTTCCCCTGAAGCCCATGCCCCTGCAGTGACCTTGCAGATGCCCCATCTTCCTGTTACTGCAGTAACCAGGATATCGGAGAAGTTTTCAGGAGAGACCATCAGTTCAACAGGAACAACTAATGCATCTGCTGGCCTGCTGGAACAGAGCAAGAGCAAAAATGGAATGGCAGTGAAAACTTCCAACCAGTCAGGTAAAAGAGACAAAAGTAACTTGTTTGCTGAAGCTGTGTCCCGTTTCTTTACTTCAAGAAACTGGTGCTACGGGGTTTGTCCTGTGGTAATTATGAAACCTCCCTTCTACGGCTCCATATCCCATGGTGGGACACTGATTTAGAATATTCTGGGTCTTAGGTGGAGCTTCAGGCTATGATGTCACATCTGCTGAGAATTTTTGCTGCCTAGTATAGTTGAGTGCATAGTGCAGCCTAACTTCTAGCACAGTTACTGTATCTCTTCAATGTGTCCAGCTATTTTAATAAACTATGCAGGAGTTTTTAGTGCTTTGAGACCTGAGGCCCCTTGAGAGGCTAGACAGATATTTGTCAAACGGATTCAACAGTCATTTGGGGGGAGGACTGACTGACAGCAGACTGACACATATACACAAGTCAGAATGATTGCAGAATCTTATTTATATCTAAATTGAGTTTAAAAAAACCCCTTATTTCATTCCTATTGAAGTCATTCATCTTTGAGCTGTATTTCATATACATTTAGTGATAGCGATGCTTACAGATCAGACTATATATAGAGATCAGAAATTAGAGAGAGACCAGATGCAATTGCCAGCAAGAGATAGAGATTATTTGCAGATTATTCTTTCAACTTTCATCTTAAAGCTAAGAATGTAGCAAAGCCTTCCTTTGTCTTTTTTTCTGCTCTTTCAGTGAAGACCTGGAATTCAAGTACAGTGAGAACATCTGTGGGTTCACCTGCCACTGGAGGTGAGTGTTCCTATCCGCATGTCCTTATGCAACATAAATTGAGAGGGATTCCGTGCTCAATGTCTGGGGGATTCAGATCTGAGCATGTAGTTCCAATTGGTAGGTACATGGTAATATTAAAATTGCTAACAAGACTGCATGCAGATTCAGTTTCCCAGGTATCACAGAAACTTGTTCTGCTGTATCAGATTCTCAATCAGTTCAAAAAGCAAGGGGTAGTTATCCTTGTCTGCACAGTGGTGTACATGTGTACTGTTAGGCAATCTCTGCAGTAGAAACAATAGATGCCAGAAAAGTGTGGCAGAACAGACAGCTTGAGCAGTGAGTATTTCAGCTAACCAAGTGAAAACTGTGACTGAATGCAAGGTAATGGCAGTTGGAAAGTGGTGCGCCCACCCTATGGATGTTGAAGCAAATTCCTTTGAGCAGAATAGCAGTAAGTAGTCTCCTTCATATATGAATGTGTCAAAGGATTAAATGCCTTAAGGACTTCTGATTTCAGTCAAAATCGATGGGTTGAGCTCTATGCAAAAGTACTTCTGATTGATGTCACCAAGCTGTTACTGTCTATACAGTGTACTGGTATTTCACAGTGGTCTCAAGTGTCAGTTTAGTGAAGATGTAGCTCATCCAGAGTAGGGATCACACTCTTTCTCAGCTTAAAACCACTGAGATTTGTACATATATCTGGCAGTTGTTTGTGGTCCCAAATTTGTGACATCCGTATGCTGGCATTTACCAGGGTGTTTTATGTGAGAAGTCTAGTTGATCTGGATCCCTTCTATAAGTTCAGGACAGTTATGAGGTTGGATTGTTTCTAAGATGCCAGTCTTTCTTCTTTGTTTATAGAAGAAGCCTTCAATAAATGAGTTGCTGGCTTTTGCAACAAGTTTTGGTTTTAGTGTGTTAAAACTGGGCAAGCCACTCCGTTGCGTTTAGAGGGTATAGCTGGAGTCCAGAGCTCAGCTCTTAAAAGGCAAAGTACTAAAGGTAGAACCTCAGGGGTAGGGGGAGGAAGATGCAAAGCTAGTTTTAAGCTACCTTTGCAACCTTTGGAATCTGTTCTACTTTACAAACTAAAATGTTTCCTGGTGGAAATCGGGTCATTTAAATTATGCTGTCAGTCATAGCAGACTTCCCAGACTCCTTATGTCTGCCAGAATGATTGTTGCAAGCTGAGCTCTATCACCACTTCTTCCTTTCACTGAAATGTCCATGACAGCGTGCCCTCGTCTGAGGTCTGCACAAGGGCCTGGAATGATCCAGCCTTCTCAATGCAGTTTTATCAAAGGCATCCTCTCACAGCCCTTTCTAGTATGTTTACACCATCCTCGCTGCAGTGCAGCAATTTTGCAGAGGGATTGAACCCCTGGAGAAAATCCCTGCCCAGCTTGTTAGCTCATGCTGGAAATTAGACAGAGACCTGCAGCTTTTCAGTGTGGTGAGTAAAAATCAGTTGTAGCTATCAGGAAATAGTTTGAAAATGTATGAGAAAAGGAGATAAAAGAAGTTTCTGCCCTGATATATCTTGTTTTTCCTGCTGTTGTACAGAGAACACCACTTCTGTCACTGAGTCTGTCTCGACTGTGAGCTATGGGATGAGTAGTGGAACCAAAACTGGTGAAAGGTACACTTTTTCTTGACATTTTGTTAGGCTGTTGTGGTCAGTATGGTCTCAAGGGACAGGTGTTCTAATGGCTTGGAGAACAGGTGAGTCCCAGATGCTGTGGTTTAAGCCCATTAAAGGTTGTGAGCTTTCCTCAGGGCTAAGTGGAACAGAGATGGGAAGGGATAAATATCTTTTGTAGAGCAGTTTAAAGCAGATCTAATTGTGGATTTCAGCGTGGTTACAGTGTTAGTCAGTAAAACTCTCAGTGCCAGCAGTGGATTTTTGTTAGGAGGAGCAAGTTGTCAGGCCCTTTGAAAACACTTGTAAAAATACTCAGCTGTGTGAAATTTGTAGTTTGGGCTTATTTTTGTAGGCCCAACATATGACTGCCATCAAATATCCTTTGTTTGTCTAGCCTAGAGTTTGGTTGGTAGATAAATGCCTTGCTGAGGACAGAAGACTGTTACGCATTCTTGATTAACTCAAAGATGCAGTTGCTTAGTATAGGATTACATGGTCTCACAATTATTACTGGCATATCCAGGCATCCTCAGCATGCAAAATATCCATCAAGAAAAATAGGAGGGCAGCCAATTTAAATCTCTTAACTTGGGCTTGCATCTGCCCTGAAAATTATCCCAAATTTGCCATTATGTTTCTTCTGATTTAGTTCTAACATCAGCATTTTGATATTTGAGTCATGATATACTGAGCACCTTAGAGAACTTGCTGTCAGATTTGACCTCCAGCTGTACCAGAAATTAATGTGTGACAGTGGTGTCATTGCTCTTTGCCTCAGTTTCCCCAGCTCTGTCATGGGGAACATTTCCAAATGCTATGTGTGGCTTACTTCATTAATGCTGATTAAGTGGTTTATGGCTCAAATAAACACAAATTAGAAGATAATTCTGTATTTCTGGATCAAATTACCAGTTTGCGGTCAGTGAAGCAACACTGACATGAGCTCAAAATTATGCATACTAGAAGTAAAAATTTCAAAGGTACTTCATCGAATCATTGAATGGTTTGGGTTGGAAGGGACCTCAAAGATCATCTAGTTTCAACACCCCTGCCATGGCAGGGACACCTCCCACTAGACCAGGTTGCTCAAGGCTTCATCCAGCCTGGCCTTGAACACTTCCAGAGATGGAGCATACACAGCTTCTTTAGGCAACCTGTTGCAGTGTCTCACCACTTCAGGGTGAAGAACTTCTTCCTTGTATATAGTCTAAACCTGCCTTCTCCCAGCTTCCAACCATTACCCCTCGTCCTGTCACTGCAGGCCCTGGCACAAAGTCCCTCCTCGGCCTTCTTGTAGGCCCCCTTCAGGTACTGGAAGGCCACTAAGAGGTCTTCCCAGAGCCTTCTCTTTTCCAGGCTGAACAAGCCCAACTGTCTCAGCCTGTCCTCATAGGAAAGGTGTTCCAACCCTCTGACCATCTCGGTAGCCCTCCTCTGGACTCGCTCCAACAGCTCCATATCTGTTTTGTGTTGGGGGCTCCAGAGCTGGATGCAGTATCCCAGGTGGGGTCTCACGAGGGCAATGCTGCCTGAATTACTCTTCAAGTTACATTTTTTAAAATGTGACTTACCCTCCAGGAACCCCACAGTTGTAAATTAAAGGGATTCAGAGCTCCTGTGTGGCCATGTCTTTTTTTTTTTTTTTTTAATTATTATTATTTTTCTTTTCTGTTTTTTTCTTAAAAGTGTTTAAGTGTTGTTCTACTTAGTGCTTTGTCACAAAGCATTTGTGACTTGGCCAGCTGTGTCTCATTTGTAAAAGTACCTTAGACTCTTCTATACTTAAGTGCTGTTGTTTGTCAATAAAACTCTGACTTTTACTTAAATTGCTTTTGACTCATTCAGGTACTCTTGAGGTTGTGGGAGGTTTGGAGTAGGCAACAGTTGGACTTTTATGCTGATTCCTGGCACTGCAGAGAGTTATTTTTTTTCTTTAACCACATACTTTTCATGTTTTGTTTCTCCAGTGCCACTGGCAGCTGCTGTGATGTGACCCCCAGCTCTCGCTCGTCTCCTCCCACTGTACATCGCCGAGTTGAAAGGAGGAGAGAACTGGTGCGGTCTCAGACACTCCCACGGACTACAGGAACACAGGCCAGGAAAGCGCTTTTTGAGAAATTTGAACAGGATGGTGGAAAGTATGTCACACACCTTGTCTCCAGAATGGGTTGGCTAATGGGAAACTAATTTGTCAATTATTACCAGCAGAGGACAGCTGGGTGGGAGGACTCTCTCAGTGTAGGATTTTGAGCTAAGAGACAATATGTGGTCATGTGTGGATAGCTTCACTGACTTCCCAGGCTGAGCCCTGGAAATTCACCGCTACAGATTCCTCTGGCTTTGGAGTTCTTCAGCTGAAGAAGCAGGTATGTTTTATCAGGAAAGAGTGCTGTGAAAGCTGCCTTCTCCGTTATTATAAAAGACTGGGAATATAGCGACTTTCTGTTGCCACTTATTAAGGAACAAAACCATGGACTATTCCTTATGCACAGCAATGGGGGTATGATTTAAATAGAAGAGGGCTTGGAATACTGGCTTTAGTGAAATGAAAATGAGTTTTTCTTGGAGGACCAGCAAGTTGAAGTTTCAGCAACGTGTTTCTCAAAGATCACCTGGACAGGTGCTGACTTGGGCAAGGTTGCATAGATGTTGCTGACAAATAAGTTTAAGTTTTTCTAGAATTTAATTTAATCTCATCTCTGTTAATTTTCCAGAGGAAAAGGAGAATCCAGAGCTAAGCTGAAGAGGTCGCAGAGTTTTGGGGTTGCCAGCGCTAGCAGCATTAAACAAATTCTGTTAGATATATATATATATATAGGATACAAGGTGAAGACGTGTTAGCATTTTCAGTGTGCTTTTTTTGGGAGAATTTTCCAAAAAAATATACTCAAAGTGAATGTAAAACATGCTAGACAATGAGCTAACTTCCTCAAGATCATCAAGTTCTGTGTGGGTAACACAAACATCATGGTTTGTATGGGCAGCACTTCAAGACAGTCAGTGATTGCATGAATGAGATTCTGTATGTCTGTCAAAGAAATGCATTAGTGTTTGTCTGAAAGCCTACATTTTTGTGCTTATGGATGTAGACTTCAGTATAAGCTCACATTTTTT
This sequence comes from Leptosomus discolor, assembly GCF_034619465.1. Taxonomy (NCBI): domain Eukaryota; kingdom Metazoa; phylum Chordata; class Aves; order Leptosomiformes; family Leptosomidae; genus Leptosomus; species Leptosomus discolor. The sequence goes on from NW_028237865.1 coordinate 277,650, forward strand.
TTTCTTAGTTTCAGGCTATTATTTTTGCATTCTTATTATATAGGGCAAGATCTGAATAACATTTTGCCAGTACAAGGAGACTATGGCCCTTTTTCTACACAGCAGACCAAAATACTCTCTACTGGTATTAGACAAGGGAATTTGTAGTAAATGGTTGAGGTTGAATCCCATGGTGTTAATGACCTAATTTCTATGAGGTAACATCAGTGTAGCTAAAAGAATTCAGCAGTTGAGACTTTTGTAATTTTACCTGGCCTTAAACTGCAGGTGCCAAAGCAATTTCCAGGAGAAAGAAAATAGTACAGGCTTTTTTTCTGTAATATGTTTCACAACATTATTTTAAAATGTTCATTATTAGTGCTAAACTCTAAATTATAGTATTCACAAGCAGAACTAGTGAAAATTACTGTTAGTTGCTTACCAGAAAAGCTGGGGCTTGAATTTTATATGACGGAAAAGCAGTGTGAGACAAAAGCCCGAGTATGTTTCTTTTGAATGTGGTGGTAGAAAGTAACAATAAGCGTTTGTTCCAAGAATCTGATTTTGCAGTAGGCGTTAATTCTTCCTATATTTCTACTGATCTGTGTAAACAGGCATTGAATTGGGCCTTACTGAAAAGCAAAGCAAGCAAACATAGTCCTTATCTAGTGTTATTCACAGCCACAAAATGAACCATTCTTCCATTATAAATACCTCACAGGGATAAGCGGTGTCCTTGGTTTCTGCAGATACTGGTGCTTTGGGCCTGCTCCAGAGCTCACTGACATCGACAAGATTCTTCCCAGTATTTTCTTCCTGGGCTTTGGATCAGGGTCCTTGACTGTATGTCTGCTTTGCATCTGGTCATTTCAGGCAAAAAGGCTTTCATTGCTGAGTGTGCTGTTTTGTTTTTTTTTTCCTCAGAATACAAATAATATAATGGATCTACAAAGAGGGGAAGAGAAACATAAAACCTATGCTCTGTTGCTTTGGTTAGTGGGATAGAAGGATAGAAAACTGCAGTGAGCAAAATCAGCTCTTCCCTCTTCCCCCATGCTGCATTAACATGCATATTTTTTTCATCATGACAGCACATTGATCTCCAAAACTTCTCCTCAAGCTGGAATGACGGGATGGCATTCTATGCTCTTGTGCATTCTTTCTTTCCTGAAGCTTTTGATTATAATAAGCTTGACCCAGCTAATCGCAAGCAGGACTTTGAGCTGGCCTTCACCATGGCTGAGTGAGTATCACATTAGATCTCTGTGAAGTACTTCCAGTTCAAGTCTAATGTGGCTGGGCAGCAGTAAAAAGTTTCATTATTCTTCTTGTAGATCCTGTATCACCAGCTTACACGTGTCATGCCAAAAAAAAGATAATAAAGCTCTGCATAGAGAAGGCATAGAACAGGTGACTCGGCAGTCTAAAATCAGAGGTGGTTTTATGAGGCACAGGATAGTTCATGGAGTCCTGGGTTCAGGTCATTCATCGTCTTCAGGCAGTACTTGAATTCTGCTTTCTCACCTCTGTGATTCTCACTAGTCTTAGCACTGACACTTGAGAAATCGGCCTCATGAGTTATACTTGGACAGAAGAGGAAAAAATGCTACTTCTTTCTGGTTTTTGTTTTGTTTTTTTAATTATTTTATTCAAGTAATGAATGATTCTTAATGATTTTGCCAATATTAATTGTTAAAAAAGACGTTTGAGTTCATAGAGCATAAGGCATCCAATGTTTACTAACCAACAGTCCATAGAAACCGGATATACAACTGGTATTTTCTTAGCCAATCCCACCTGCTTGATACCAAATTTCAACTTGAGGCATGTTAATATATCCATCCAGTCTCTCTGGAAAAACTGTGACGCCCTGAACGGCAGGGAGCAAGTAGATTAACTTTTGGAATTGGGTTTTGTGGCAGGGTTCACATCTCTCTCCGTTTCTTTGGTTAAACAAGAATAAAGGTTAAATTCAGTGTAAGTAGAGTTAGATCAAGGCTGAGAGCTGCTCAACCTGGTAACTGCATTTTTGTAAAACAGAGCTAATACCCTCAGTCACACTGACCTGATCCTTTCTGATGCAGTATACCAGGCAATTAAATGGTAACTTGTTTATTAAATTCATCATGAGTGTGAACTTGTCAGCTAGAAATAGTAACTTTCTGAACCCAGTATCAACATGATTCTTACTTACTGTTTTATTTGACTTGTGTAACAGTAAACACTCCATGTGGTATGCAGCTGGGTTTGGTACACTTTCCAAATACTAACAGGATGTGGGAATACATGGCTAGTTTCCTGCAGCTTCTCATACAGCTTCAAACATTGGTACCACCACACTGAAGCTCTGGGGTTCATTCAGAGTGTTTTTTTTCTTTTTTTTAAGTAATAACTTACAGAACTGGATTTGTCATTTGCCATTCCAAAGAAAAGCTTTGAAAATTCTTAGCATAATGTTGGCTCTCCTTATTACAGCCCCTAGCAAAGGAATTCATTTGGGAATTACAAGGTGTTAATACACACATATCTATACGTATATATAAAAAAATTTTGTTGCTTGTCAGTGAGTTGAAAGAGATTCTATGACACTTTTAGGTGGTTGATCTCTAAAGTAAAACTATCCAAACTCTCAAAGGAAAGTTGCAGTGTTTTTCTATCTCAGTAAGTATAGGGGAGAACAAAAGACAGCATGCGCACAAGAGTAAGAAACATTAGGTAAGAGTATCTACAGAAATTACTACTTCATAGGTGTGATTGCCTTTAAACTAACTGTTCTCTTCTAGTGCCAGAAAAGGCTTTTCTCTGTTATTGCTGTTCACCTCAGTATGAGCTCTGCTGATCAAATTGCTTCCTGCTCTTGTGATTTTTCATCTTGGGCCTCAGCAGATCTGTTCCTTTCTGTTGGGCCAGATCTCAGTCAGGCTTCTGCTCTCCAACCTGATCATCTGAGACTGTTGTCCAAGTCACACACACCTTGAAGATATGGAGTGGTGGAGAAGAAACAGCCCACAGCCACGTGGGCCTTCATTGGCACATATCATCTCTTCTCATGTTTTGCCATTCTTTTGGAGCTTCCTGTGTAATAACCAGAAAAACTCGTGATTTGCGAACTCGCATGACCTTGCTTACTGAGACTTGGACAGGGGAATGTGAGATTGGGCTACATGCTACAGATATCAGGGATGTGAATGGGAGTCAGTAGATGAAAAAAACCCAATGACCTACAGGGCTTTGGATCAGATCCCAGTATAGAGGAAGGAGGAGAAAGAATAGGAATATTCCATGGTCACAAAAATAATCTCCAACCTGAGCCTGACCATTTCATTGTGAAATGAAATCTTGCTGCTAAACCTCAGGATTTCTCTAATGCCTCAGTGATGCTCAGCGTGATCAGAGCGGCAAATGAGTCTTGGAAGTAGTTACAGGCCTTAGATTTAACTCTTGATTCACTGTGTCTGTTTTATTATTGCTACAGGAAAATGGCTCACTGCGATCGTCTGATAGAAGTGGATGACATGATGGTGATGGGTCATAAGCCGGATCCCATGCGTGTCTTCACCTATGTCCAGTCTTTATACAATCATCTGCGACGCTTTGAATAAAATCATTGACACCTCTCCAGCCAGAAGGGTCAAGTACAGTGTGCTAGTGGGAAGAGTGACATTTTGCAAATGGAACGCGGTGTTATTTCTTGCTTTTTACTGTCCCTTTGCTTACATTCAACTGCATGGCTGGCTGACTGAAGTGTTGCTGAGCAGCGCCCGAAGTGTTGATCACATCAGCATGTCAGTAAGACAGAAATATGTTTGGAAAAAAAGACAAAAACATAGGGAAAGGTAAACGCTGTCATTTTGGTGCTAGTAGTAGGTTGGACTTTTAATATTACTGTGTTTAAAGGTCCCAGGAACCTAATTTGCTGCTCGTATATCTGTTAGGCTGGGGACACAGTTTTATGCAGTGACAGGCAACTCTGCTATGAAGGTGTTCCCTCTTAAAATGCAGGTAAAACTCCAGAAGGTAGCACCTTCAATTCCACTTGTCCATTGAACATAGCACAAAAGAAATGGCATATGAACAAGGAAATTTCCATTTCACAAATAATAACCTGAAGTACTCAACCACTAGGGCAATACTGCCTCTCCTCCAACCCTGCACCCCACTCTACCGTATATGCACACACACACATGCCTCAAACAGGCATTGTTCTGTTCTTTTAAAGCAGAAAGAGAACACAGGCTCTTACTGTGCAGACTGGGGGGACAGATAACTACCATGTTACATAACATTGTTCATCTGTAATGATTAAATCTGAAGTGATTTGCTTAGAGGCTTGCTAAAGCCTCTACTGGCAGTACTGGATTAATTTCTTGATCACAAAGGATAGCAACAGGTGGGGCTGTTCTGTGTATGACATTGTGTGTTTGCACGATTGAAGATTACAGGAAAGGGGGGCAGCTAGCAAGGTACAAAATCGTTTTAACAGTTGCATAGAAGCAAGACTGTAGCATGCTTTCATCCAGACTCTGGGTGACAGCAACTCTCCAGTGTGGACAGGAATGAAGCCTTTATGATTTGCTGGGTCCTCATGCTGACACTGAGGTGGACAGGCAATATGCTAAAAAAAAGTATGGAAGATGGGGTTTTGAAATGCTTTGGACTAGCTTCTGTTTTCAGTTAAATTAGCATTAAACCCACAGTACAGTGGGATTATTCCAGATTTACTGGACAAAAATGTCATGTGTCACCCTTTCTGGTTTTCTCTTGGATAAATCAACAGAGCTTTGTTTTCACATTGAAAGTTAAAAACAAAACCACTAAAAAAGCATACTTGAAAAAAAAAAAGCCTATTAAAATTATTTATTTCCTAAGAACAGGCTCATAGAAAGTAAAAAAAAAAAAAAAAAAAAAAAGCCCCAAGCCCTCTGCTCACTCTAGAGAATGTTTTTTAACCTGCATTTGTGCTTTTTGTAGCTATTTATAAAGATTACTTTGGTTCTGTATTCATGACCATTTATAATAAAATATGTCAAATGCTCTTCAGATTTACTGCTTCTCCTTAGAGTGAAGTGACAAATAACAAAGTAAAATCAGTGAAAAGAACCCAGAGCTTTTGCTTAGAAGATTTTTGTTCTAGTCGTGATGCTGTGTGCTCTGAATTCAGTTTTAAAACCTATAGATGTTCAGTGGCATTTGGAATAGGATTTTAGTTCAGCCACCCTTTCTAGTGAAGTTTACTTAAGAAACCATGAATGAAGCAACCACTTTGTTAGCAGTCTCAGAAAAACAAATGAACGAACACCGAAAGTGTACAAAGGTGAAGTATAAGTTAACTGCTGAAGGTCTGGATCATGAAGTTCTGTTTGAAGTGTAGCTAGGCTGTTGCTCTGACACTATGGAAACAGTTTGAAAGACTTTTAAATATACATCTTAATAGAAGTAGCCAAAAGATACTTGGTCAAACTAGCAGGATCCTTGATATTGCTAATCTCACAGCTTTAATGCAAGTGGACAGAGGTTGGGTGGATTGTTCATATTTGTCATATGACTGCCATTGTATTCAGTTTTTGACTTTGTCTTGAATGACCATAATTCTGAGTAGTAAATGCGTGCCTGTTGCTCTACCAAATGCTCTGTAAGGATAAACACACTGTACTTGTGTTTTGGAGAAGCGATTAGAGTAAGCATGATGAGAAATCTGTCCACAACTGGCACACACGATACACATATTTACATTCTCAGAGCAGAATACCTCTCATTGACTAGCAGAGCGAAGTTCCATCCTAACTACAAGAAGAGGGACAATATGGCTTTATATTCACATTCCTTCACAGTCCCAGGTCATGGATGATATTCCTGTGTGATGTGAGTGCTAAAGACAGAGGTAAGTGCTTGGCCAGTTTAGGCCTAGTAGCAAATAATTATGTAAAAGAAGTTGTAGACTGCAAGATTACTGCCAAGTCACCAGAGGGGGGTTTACATCTTTTCTAATTTAGCTTGTTTTCACAGCTACCCAGAAGCTATTTGTACAGGTTTTCTAAAGTCTTCCCACTTCAGAGAGGTGAAGGTAAAGATAAGTGGTACTTGCCAGCAAACTGATTGCAGGGGAATGGAAGACTGTAAGCTGATTTCAGCTTCTGGTGGTTTGCGTGTAAGCAGATGAGGGAGATGGTGCTATGACACAATTTTAGAAAAAAAAAAAAAAACTACAGCTTTGTGCATTAAGAGAATATGAATAACCTTGACTATTAGATTGTATGATTAAATTAAAGTATGTAATCTATGCCCCCTGCTGGTTTTTTTAGTATTTTTAATTTTAAAAAAAAAGCAGAGTTTGTGTATATATGATAGAAAATGTGTTAGCATGAGTGAGAACAATATATTAAGTTGCCATAGTGTGTATTTTACACAGATGGACTGTTGCCAGCTTTTCCAATGTTTCTGCACTGTGTCTAAAATTCAGTACTGTCAAAGGTGGTTTACTGGCAACTTGATCCTACTTGTAAAGGCTAGATTAATTTGTTCTGTGCAAGATTTTCCAAATAATCTCAGCAGAGACATCACCTAGTTTTTAAAATTATGTTTGCATATAGCTTCCCACAGCAGGGAAGTCCTCCTCCTTGAAAGTACAGTAATTGGGTGGATGACTTTCATCGCTTCTCCCTTTGTGTGACATTTCCAATAAAGCGTTTAATCTAAACATATGCTCAAACCAGTGCAAACTCTTGGATACACGTCATTAGGTATAAAATCAGCCTACATGGTTCAACATGTGTCACTAACTTAAACCTGGCCTGGCTTACACAGATAGTTTTAAAGTGTCCAGAACAAAAATTGGCATTGCTTTAGGTAAGGTGCGCCTAAAAGGCACTTTTGGTTATGCTAAAATAGCTCTATGTCTAGATAAAGCCTCAGTGGAGTTAGTAATGCAGAATCAGAAGAGTTTGGGCTGGAAGGGACCTTTAAAGACCATCTAGCCCAACAACCCCCACCAGGAGCAGGGACATCTTTAGCTGGATCAGGCTGCTCAGAGCCCCGTCTGCCTTGGCCTTGAATGTTCCCAGGACTGGGGCATCAACCACCTCTCCGGGCAGCCTGTGCCAGTGTCTCACCACCCTCACCCTAAATTTTCTTCCCACTATCTAGTCTAAACCTACCCTCTTTCAGTTTGCAACCCTTACCCCTTGTCCTATCACCACCCTCCCCGATCAGGAGTCCCTCCCCACCTTTCCTGCAGGCCCCCTTTAAGCACTGGGAGGCCGCTATAAGGTCTACCCCGGCGCCTTCTCCAGGCTGAACAACCCCAACCCTCTCAGCCTGTCCTCAGAGGGGAGTATTCTGGGCACTAGTGGAACACCAGAATTCAGACCTCTTACGTTAGCCTGCTTTGCAATTTCAGCAACATTGAAAGCAAGCAGTTGATGCTGCAGCATCAGCTCAGCCTAGAGACTTTCCCCACTTGGATGCTGCCACAGCAGTTTGGGTGACAGTCTAATCCTCTGAAGACTGAGACTATCTGTGTTATTTTGAAGGCATCTAATAAGGAACACGGCAACATATTTAATTTAGATCTAGTCTCGTGAATGCTGGTTATTTAGACTCGTCCACAGAAAACCTATTTTTCCACACTGAAGACTTGAGCCACTTTATAAATAACGAACCCGGTTTCTATATCCAGACACAAATTGCCAAGGTGAAGACCTGCTCCTTTGCAAAAATCCTTTGTAAAAGCGCCAGTACGGGCTGTGGGAGGTTAGCCGTATTTCGGCAGCGCCGAGGCCGGCAGTCGCTCACCAGCACTTCCCGCCGAGGAGGTGTCGCTTTCCCGCCCCTGTGCCCGCTGCCCGCGTGTAGGTCGCAGCGCGAAGTGTCTCCCAGCGCCGCGCTCGGCCCTGCCCGCGGGCCCGCCCCCGCCGCGCGCGCCGGCCTGTGGCCGTTGGCGGGAAGCGCGGCTGCGGGGACAGCGGTTGGCTGCAAGCAGGTGGGGCCGGGGGCAGAGGAGGGAGCTGGGGGGGCAGGGGAAGGTGAGGGGCGGGGAGGGGCGGGAGGGGGAGCTGAGGGGGCAGGGGGCGGGAGCTGGGCGGGCTGTTGCAGGCGTTGTGCTGCCCGCGAGGGACCTGGGCCGGCGCGGCGCGCGGCGGAGCCCCGTCTGCCGCGGGATCGTTTTCTCCCTTATAAACCGCTAGAGGTTCTCAGGAATTAACAAGCCTATTTGTTTTCATTCTTTTCCAACCTGTCCTCACTGCTAAGTTGGTTTTACCTGTGTTATTTGAAGAGTAGCGCACTGTTGTCAGCCTCGGAAGTCTACAATGATTTAACCCCTGAAAACCATCTAAGGTAAAAATAAAAATTTCTTATGTCATATAGTTCATATTGAAGGATCAGTTGTAAGTTTCGTATTAACAGATTAAAAGGAAATAACCTTTTTATGGTAAGTTAACCATGAGGAACAGATTCAGGGTGGGTAACTACAAATTAAATACTTTATGATGGTGTTGCTCACAAGTTGGGTCAGGACAGCACCAGATACTGGGTTTTCAGAATGAAACTGCATGGAGTCCCATGGGTCTCACAACAATGTCTTGGAGGACCGTCATTCAGGGATTCCTCACCTTTCAAAGTGTCATGGATTAGGGTTGGGCTGGCCACAAACGAATGGCAGATGCTCTTTATTACGTGACTGAGCACATTTTCAGAAACCTAACACATTAATTGTTCTCAACCACCATTCAGCTATCTCAGCATTTCAGTTTATTAGAAACCATTTTGTCATCGCTCTTTAATTTGGTCAGATTTCTAAAAGCCTTGGAATGTTACTGAGAGTACAGATAATAAAATGTTGTGGAACATGACTAATATGCAGCCTGATAACTTATTCTGTGACTTGCACTGGTCAAAGTAAACAAAGTTCAAACTAGTTTTTGAGTTCAGATCTACCTAAGTCATTGGAAAACTTTCAGTTGTTATGGAAATGGCTCCAGTTCCTGCTCCAGCTGTTCATGTGACAAAAATTACTGCTTTCAACTAGCTCTTTTTAGCATGTTATGTTAAGAAGCTGTTAAAAAGTACTCATTAGAGGGGAAAAACAAAAAAAGTACATCTAGTCCAAAGGGGGCCAGAATGTAGAAATCAAGGGCCAGCCCACAGGAGCATTGCTCTCTTGTACAAATAGTTGCAGGCTTCATGTGTGCAGTACCATATAAATGGATTTACAGGTCTGCCCCAGTAGTGGTCTATGTAATTGATACTAATCAGTGTTCAGCCTAGTCATAGTTTTGCTTTGCCTCATGAATTGGGAGCATGCTGAGTGTCTGTGATCACAGCTTTCCATCCTCCTGCGTCAGTTAGCATGAATCATTCACTTTCCTTGCTTGCCTTGCGCCCCATTCTTTGCTGCTTCTGGAGTCTCTAGGTCCTTCTCTGAGGCTAATGGCATCAGTAATGTCAACCCTGTTTTCTGAAGCTTGTATTTTTCTTTGTCCAACTCTGAAATAGCTGCATTTTTCTTTAAGACGGTGTTTCTTCATCTGCAACCCCTTTTTTGCTCCTCTGGAGTACATGCAGATTTCTTTTTGCGCAGCAGCTGGCATGACAGGCACTGTAGTTACCAGTTTTAATGATCACTGACAGAATTTAGGTACCGTTTGAAATTAAAGATCATCATTAACAGCTTTCTAGCTTTCACCGTGCTGTATTTGCAGCAATTGCAGTTGCTTCCCACTTTTCTGTCTTGGATCAGCTGAAGTTCTTTTGACCAATGCTACTTGCTGCTTTATCACGTTGATAGCTCTTTGAAGCTTGTTGGGAACTCTGAGCAACCCTGCTCTGATCTAAACTGGTAGGAGGGGGCACAACTGTACCATCTGGCGTGCTACTCTTTTTGTCTCCCTCATTTCTTCTGCCTGGCTCCTAATCTCTTTTGTCCCAGGAAAGCTTATAGTTGCCACAAAGGTGGAGCATACTGCCAAGGATATTTTATGGCTGACATTTTGGATAGCTAGGTGTACTTAACACACCTTTCATTTGCTTTCGCTATCTTTACGCATTTCTGCAATAAATTGATCAAAAATTACTGCCCGAAGCTGTGGGAACTATCTCAATTAATGTACAAAGAATACGTTTTTCTTTCCAGGCAGATCTTAACCGGGAACGGCTGGAAGGAAGCGCCGTGGCTGCGCGGGCGTGCTGCCTGCCGCCGGTGCTGCGGCAGGAGGCTGCCGGAGGCGGCGCTGCCCTTCCCGCCGCAGCTGGTCTGCGTTCCCGTGGCAGCCGGTCTGTTGGCCTTCCGCGCTGTTCTGGGCCCCTTCCGGAACACTTCGTCACACATTTAGAAAGAAATGATGTGCTGCTGCTGTGGAGATTGAAGCTGGGACACGGCTGGGAGCAACGCCCCTCCCTGAAGGGGAACGGAGGACGTGGCCATTAGCCAGAGTTAGGCCTTGGGAGCAGCATCAGCGAGAGGTGTGTGAGGGAGAAGGGGGATGGTTTTAAGGGTACCTGTGCTGGAGTGTGGACAGAGCTGTGTGTTGCTGAGGACCAGCTGTGTGCATTTGGGGTGAGGATTTGTCTCAGAAGACTGCATGAGCGTAGTGTGAGAATAGGAAAATTGACAACCAAACTGCTGTGACTTTGCACATATTTTGGGCATTGGTTTCACCCTACATTAAACCATTATCCCGAATGTGCTTTGTTCTTTGTTCTGCTTCAGTCCTTCCTAGGCTTTTCCATTTCCTCATTTACCTGCTGTATTTCCTCCTTCAGTTTTTCAGGTGCTGTTTTCTCTCTCTTTTTTATTTTTCTAATGACCATTATATTTCTTTTTTACAACCTAGAGTTCATCCACCTCTCCAGCCATATTTTTAAAAGGTGTTTACTTCTCCAACCTATGGGAGAATATTTATATTTCATATTTGTTCACTTCTCATTTTTCTGTGACTGTCCATTTAGTAATTCCATCCTTCCTCACGGGTCTCCTTTTCTTTCTCATCTCCCTCCTATTGCAGACAACCCATCTTTTCCTCTCAGTTCCACTTTCAAGCCTCTTACCCTCTCTCCTCCTAGCTTCCATTCCCAAATTCTTCTGTTTCTTCCTTCTCCCACTTCAAACTCTCTCCCTTGCACCTTAGCAAATTCTTGGGAAGCCTTGAACGAGAAGTCTTTTCATACCTGTGTCATTTTGCAGGTAAAAGGGGCAAGAATTTTTCTCACCCTTATGGACCTGTCTTCTCCCCTTCTTGCTTCTGCAGCCAAATACAATACTATTCCCATTTTTAGGTTTCACATTCCAAGAACTGACCCGCATTATATCCAGAAACTTTCCAAAAAACAATGGCCAGACTGTTGCAAGCTGTAGAGACGTCGGAACATCTGTTGGGCTTTACGTTGGGACGTCTCTTGGGCTCTACGTCTGGTTTTAGCTCATTTGCGGCTATACGTCGGGACGTCTTCTGAGCTCTACGTCGGGACGTGTGTTGGTCTCTACGTCGGAACGTACGTTGGTTTCTACGTCTGGCTTGAGGTTAATTTCGGCTCTACGTCGGAACGTCTCTCGGGCTATACGTCGGGATGTGTGTTGGGCTCTACGTCGGAACGTACGTTGGTTTCTACGTCTGGCTTGAGGTTAATTTCGGCTCTACGTCGGAACGTCTCTCGGGCTATACGTCGGGACGTGTGTTGGGCTCTACGTCTGGCTGTAGCTCACTTTCTGCTCTGCGTCGAAACATCTGTTGGTCTCTACGTCGGGACGTCTGTTGGTCTCTACTTCGATATGTCTGGCTTGAGCTCGCTTTCGGCTCTACGTCGTAACGTCTGTTGGGCTCTACGTCGGGACATCTGTTGGGCTCTACGTCGGGACGTCCGTTCAGCTCTAAGTCAGGACGTATTTAGAGATCTAAGTCGGGATGTCTCTTGGGCTGTACGTCTGGCTTGAGCTCACTTTCAGCTCTATGTCGGGACGTCTGTTGGGCTCTACGTCGGGATGTACGTTGGCTTCTACATCTGGCTTGAGGTTAATTTCGGCTCTACGTCGGGACGTCTGTTGGGCTCTACGTCGGGACGTGTGTTGGGCTCTAGGTCGGGAAGTCGCTTGCGCTCTACGTCGGGATGTCTTTTGGGCTCTACATCTGGCTGTAGCTCACTTTCGTCTCTACGTTGGAACGTCTGTTGGGCTCTACGTCGGGACGTATGTTGGGCTCTACAACGGGACATGTATTGGACTCTACGTCGGGACGTCTGTTGGGCTCTACGTCGGGACGTCTCTTGTGCTCTACATCTGGCTTGAGCTCGCTTTCTGCTCTACGTTGGGATGTCTGTTGGTCTCAACGTCAGAACGTCTCTCGGGCTATACGTCGGGACGTGTGTTGGGTTCTACTTTAAGAAGTCTGGCTTGAGCTCGCATTCGGATCCACGTCGGGACGTCTGTTGGTCTCAACGTCGGAACGTCTCTCGGGCTATACGTCGGGACGTGTGTTGGGTTCTACTTTAAGAAGTCTGGCTTGAGCTCGCATTCGGATCCACGTCGGGACGTCTGTTGGGCTCTACGTCGGGACGTCTGTTGGGCTCTACATCGGGACGTCTGTTGGGCTCTAAGTCGGGACGTGTCTTGGGCTCTCGTTTGGGAAGTGTGTCTTTAGCTCGCTTTCGGACCTACGTGCGGATGTCTCTTGGGCTCTACGTTTGGCTTTAGCTCATTTGCGGCTATATTTCCGGACGTCTTTTGAGCTCTACAACTGGACGTGTGTTGGGCCCTACGTCGGAATGTACGTTGGTGTCTACGTCTGGCTTGAGGTTAATTTCGGCTCTACGTCGGAACGTCTGTTTGGCTCTACGTCGGGACGTCTCTCGGGCTCTACGTCGGGATGTCTTTTCCGCTCTACGTCTGGCTGTAGCTCACTTTCGGCTCTACGTCGGAACGACACTTGGGCTCTGCGTCTGGAGGTCTGTTGAGCTCTACGTCCGGACGTCTCTTGGGCTCTATGTTTGGCTTTTGCTCACTTTCAGCTCTACGTCAGAACATCTGTTGGGCTCTACATCGGGACGTCTCTTGGGCTCTACGTCTGGCTTTAGTTCATTTGCGGCTATACGTCGGGACATCTTCTGAGCTCTATGTCGGGACGTCTGTTGGGCGCTGCGTCGGAACGTACGTATTTTCTACATCTGGCTTGAGGTTAATTTCAGCTCTACGTCGGAATGTCTCTCGGGCTGTACATCGGGACGTGTGTTGGGCTCTACGTCTGGCTGTAGCTCACTTTCTGCTCTACATCGAAACATCTGTTGGGCTCTACATCGGGACGTCGCTTGAGCTCTACGTCGGGACGTCTTTTGGGCTCTACGTCTGGCTGTAGCTCACTTTCGTCTCTACGTTGGAACGTCTGTTGGGCTCTACGTCGGGACATCTGTTGGGCTCTAAGTCGGGACGTCTCTTGGGCTCTACATCTGGCTTGAGCTCGCTTTCGCCTCTACGTCGGGACATCTGTTGGGCTCTACTTCGGGACGTATGTTGGGCTCTACAACGGGACATGTGTTGGGCTCTACGTCAGGACATCTGTTGGGCTCTAAGTCGGTACATATCTTGGGCTCTACTTCTGGCTTGAGCTCGCTTTCTGCTCTACGTTGGGATGTCTCTTGGTCTCAACGTCTGGACGTCTGTTGGGCTCTACGTAGGGACATGTATTGGGTTCTACTTTAAGAAGTCTGGCTTGAGCTTGTTTTCGGATCTACGTCGGGACGTCTGTTGGGCTGTACGTCCGGACGTCTCTTGGCCTCTACGTTTGGCTTTTGCTCACTTTCAGCTCTACATCGGAACATCTGTTGGGCTCTACGTTGGGACGTCTCTTGGGCTCTACGTCGGGATGTCTGGCTTGAGCTTGCTTTCAGCTCTACTTCGGAACATCTGTTGTGCTTTACTTCGGGACTTCTGTTCGGCTCTACGTCGGGACGTCTGTTGGGCTCTAAGTCTGCTGTTGTCAACAGACATCCCGACTTAGAGCCCAACAGACGTCCCGACGTAGAGCCCAACAGACGTCCAAACGTAGAGCCCAACACACGTCCCTACGTAGAGCTGAAAGTAAGCTAAATCCTGATGTAGAGCCCAACAGACGTCCCGACATACAGCCCAACAGACGTCCCGACGTAGAGCCCAACCGACGTCCCGACGCAGAGATGAAAGTAAGGTAAACCCTGATGTAGAGCCCAACAGAGGTCCCGACGTAGAGCCCAACACACGTCCCGACGTAGAGCCCAACAGACGTCCCGACGTAGAGCTGAAAGTAATCTAAATCCTGATGTAGAGCCCAACAGACGTCCCGACGTAGAGCCCAAAAGACATCCCGACGTAGAGCCCAACAGACGTCCCGACGCAGAGCCCAACAGACGTCCCGACGTAGAGCCCAACAGACGTCCCGACGTAGAGCCCAACACAGGTCCCGACGTAAATCTGAAAGTAAGCTAAATCCTGATGTAGAGCCCAACAGCCGTCCCAACGTAGAGCCCAACAGACGTCCCAACGTAGAGCCCAACAGACGTCCCGACATAGAGCCCAACAGACGTCCCGACGTATATTCCAACAGGTGTCCCGACGTAGAGCCCAACCGATGTCCCGACGAAGAGCCCAACCGACGCCCCGACGTAGAGCTGAAAGTAAGCTAAACCCTGATGTAGAGCCCAACACACGTCCCGACGTAGAGCCCAACACACGTTCCGACGTAGAGCCCAACCGACGTCCCGACGTAGAGCCCAACCGATGTCCCGACATAGAGATGAAAGTAAGCTAAATCCTGATGTAGAGCCCGACAGACGTCCCGACGTAGAGCCCAACAGACGTCCCGACGTAGAGCCCAAGACACGTCCTGACGTAGAGCCCAACACACGTCCCGACACAGAGCTGAAAATAAGCTAAATCCTGATGTAGAGCCCAACACACGTCCCGACGTAGAGCCCAACACACGTCCCGACGTAGAGCCCAACAGACGTCGTGACGTAGAGCCCAACACACGTCCCGACGTACAGCTGAAAGTAAGCTAAATCCTGATGTAGAGCCCAACAGACGTCCCGTCGTAGAGCCCAACAGACGTCCAGACGTACAGCCCAACAGACGTCCCGACGTAGAGCCCAACAGGCGTCCCGACGTAGAGCCCAACCGACGTCCAGACGAAGAGCCCAACCGACATCCCGATGTAGAGCTGAAAGTAAACTAAACCCTGATGTAGAGCCCAACACACGTCCGGACGTATAGCCCAACAGACGTTCCGACGTAGAGCCCAACACACGTCCCGACGTAGAGCCCAACAGACGTCCCGACGTAGAGCTGAACGTAAGCTAAATCCTGATATAGAGGCCAACAGACGTCCCGACGTAGAGCCGAACGGACGTCCCGACGTAGAGCCCAACACACTTCTCGACGTAGAGCCCAACACACGTCCCGACATAGAGCCCAACACACGTCCCGACGTAGAGCTGAATGTAAGCTAAACCCCGACGTAGAGCCCAGCACACGTCCGGATGTAGAGCCCAGCACACGTCCCGACGTAGAGCTGAAAGTAAGCTAAACCCTGATGTAGAGCCCAACACACGTCCCGACGTAGAGCCCAACACACGTCCAGACGTACAGCCCAACACACGTCCCGACGTAGAGCTGAATGTAAGTTAAATCCTGATGTAGACCCCAACACACGTCCAGACATAGAGCCCAACACACGTCCCGACGTAGAGCTGAAAGTAAGCTAAATCCTGATGTAGAGCCCAACACACGTCCCGACGTAGAGCCCAACACACGTCCGACGTAGAGCCCAACACACGTCCGACGTAGAGCCCAACACACGTCCCGACGTAGAGCCCAACACACGTCCCGACGTAGAGCTGAAAGTAAGCTAAATCCTGATGTAGAGCCCAACACACGTCCCGACGTAGAGCTGAAAGTAAGCTAAATCCTGATGTAGAGCACAACACACGTCCCGCAGTAGAGCTCAACACACGTCCCGACGTAGAGCCCAACACACGTTCCGACGTAGAGCCCAACACACGTTCCGACGTAGAGCTGAAAGTAAGCTAAATCCTGATGTAGAGCCCAACACACGTCCCGACGTATAGCCCAACACACGTCCCGACCTAGAGCCCAACACACGTCCGACGTAGAACCCAACACACGTCCCGAAGTAGAGCTGAAAGTCAGCTAAATCCTGTTGTAGAGCCCAACACACGTCCCGACGTAGAGCCCAACACACGTCCCGACATAGAGCTGAAAGTAAGCTAAATCCTGATGTAGAGCCCAACACACGTCTAGACGTAGAGCCCAACACATGTCCCGACGTAGAGCCCAACACACGTCCCGAGTAGAGCCCAACACACGTCCCGACGTAGAGCTGAATGTAAGTTAAATCCTGATGTAGACCCCAACACACGTCCAGACATAGAGCCCAACACACGTCCCGACGTAGAGCTGAAAGTAAGCTAAATCCTGATGTAGAGCCCAACACACGTCCCGACGTAGAGCCCAACACACGTCCGACGTAGAGCCCAACACACGTCCGACGTAGAGCCCAACACACGTCCCGACGTAGAGCCCAACACACGTCCCGACGTAGAGCCCAACACACGTCCCGAAGTAGAGCTGAAAGTAAGCTAATTCCTGACGTAGAGCCCAACAGACGTCCCGACGTAGAGCCCAACAGACGTCGCGACGTAGAGTCCAACACACGTCCCGACGTAGAGCCCAACAGACGTCGCGACGTAGAGCCCAACACACGTCCCGACGTAGAGCCCAACAGACGTCCCGACATAGAGCCCAACACACGTCCCGACGAAGAGCTGAATGTAAGTTAAATCCTGATGTAGAGCCCAACACACGTCCAGACATAGAGCCCAACACACGTCCTGACGTAGAGCTGAAAGTAAGATAAATCCTGATGTAGAGCCCAACACACGTCCGACGTAGAGCCCAACACACGTCCGACGTAGAGCCCAACACACGTCCCGATGTAGAGCCCAAAACACATCCTAACGTAGAGCCCAACACACGTCCCGACGTAGAGCTGAAAGTAAGCTAAATCTTGATGTGGAGCCCAACACACGTCCCGACGTAGAGCTGAAAGTAAGCTAAATCCTGATGTAGAGCCCAACACATGTCCCGACGTAGAGCCCAACACACGTCCCGACGTAGAGCCCAACACACGTCCCGAAGTAGAGATGAAAGTCAGGTAAAACCTGATGTAGAGCCCAACACAAGTCCCGACGTAGAGCCCAACACACGTCCCAACGTAGAGCCCAACAGACATCCCCACGTAGAGCCCAATACACGTCCCGACGTAGAGCCCAACACACGTTCCGAGGTAGAGCCCAACACACGTCCCGACATGGAGCCAAACACACGTCCCGACGTGGAGCCCAACACACGTCCCAACGTAGAGCTGAATGTATGCTAAAACCCCACATAGAGCCCAACACACGTCCCAACGTAGAGCCCAACACACGTCCCGACGTAGAGCTGAAAGTAAGCTAAATCCTGATGTAGAGCCCAACACACGTCCCAAAGTACAGCCCAACACACGTCCCGACGTAGAGCCCAACACACGTCCCGACGTAGAGCCCAACACACATCCCGACGTAGAGCTGAAAGGAAGCTAAATCTTGATGTAGAGCCCAACACACTTCCCGACGTAGAGCCCAACACACTTCCCGACGTAGAGCCCAACACACTTCCCGACGTAGAGCCCAACACACTTCCCGACGTAGAGTCCAACACACGTCCCGACGTAGAGCTGAAAGTAAGCTAAATCCTGATGTAGAACCCAACACACGTCCCGACGTAGAGCCCAACACACGTCCCGACGTAGAGCCCAACAGACGTCCCGACGCAGAGCCCAACACAAGTCCCGACGTAGAGCTGAAAATAAGCTAAATCCTGCTGTAGAGCCCAACACACGTGCTGACGTAGAGCCCAACACACGTCCCGACGTAGAGCCCAACACACGTCCCGACGTAGAGCCCAACACACGTCCTGACGTAGAGCTGAAAGGAAGCTAAATCTTGATGTAGAGCCCAACACACTTCCCGACGTAGAGCCCAACACACGTCCCGACTTAGAGCCTAACACACTTCCCGACGTAGAGCCCAACACACTTCCCGACGTAGAGCTCAACACACTTCCCGACGTAGAGCCCAACACACGTCCCGACGTAGAGCTGAAAGTAAGCTAAATCCTGATGTAGAGCCCAACACACGTCCCGACGGAGAGCCCAACGCACGTCCCTACGTAGAGCCCAGCCCATGTCCCCAGGTAGAGCCCAACGCACGTCCCGATGTAGAGCCCAACACACGTCCCGACGTAGAGCTGAAAGTTAGCTAACTACAGACGTAGAGCCCAATGCACGTCCCGACGTAGAGCCCAACACACGTCCCGACGTAGAGCCCAACACACGTCTCGACGTAGAGCCCAACACACGTCTCGACGTAAAGCCCAACGCACGTCCCGACGTAGAGTTGAAATTTAGCTAACTACAGACGTAGAGCCCGACACACGTCCTGACGTAGAGCCCAACACACGTCCAGACGTAGAACCCAACACACGTCCCGACGTAGAGCCCAACACACGTCCCGACATAGAGCTCAAAGTAAGCTAAATCCTGATGTAGAGCCCAACACACGTCTAGACGTAGAGCCCAACACACGTCCCAACGTAGAGCGCAACACACGTCCCGACATAGAGCTCAAAGTAAGCTAAATCCTTATGTAGAGCCAAACACACGTCTAGACGTAGAGCCCAACAGACGTCCCAACGTAGAGCTCAACACACGTCCCGACGCAGAGCCCAACACACGTGCCGACGTAGAGCTGAAAGTATGCTAAATCCTGATGTAGAGCCCAACACACGTCCCGACGTAGAGCTGAAAGTAAGCTAAATCCTGATGTAGAGCCCAACACACGTCCCGACGTAGAGCCCAACACATGTCCCGACGTAGAGCCCAACACACGTCTCGACGTAGAGCCCAACACACGTCCCGAGGTAGAGCCCAACGCACGTCCCGACGTGGAGCCTAACACACGTCCCGACGTAGAGCCCAACACACGTCCCGACGTAGAGCTGATACGAAGCTAAATCTTGATGTAGAGCCCAACACACTTCCCGACGTAGAGCCCAACACACTTCCCGACGTAGAGCCCAACACACGTCCCGACGTAGAGCCCAACACACTTCCCGACGTAGAGCCCAACACACGTCCCGACGTAGAGCTGAAAGTAAGCTAAATCCTGATGTAGAGCTGAACACACGTCCCGACGTAGAGCCCAACACAAGTCCTGACGTAGAGCTGAAAGTAAGCTAAATCCTGATGTAGAGCCCAACACACGTCCCGACGTAGAGCCCAACACACATCCCGACGTAGAGCCCAACACACGTCCCGACGTAGAGCTGAATAGAAGCTAAATCTTGATGAAGAGCCCAACACACTTCCCGACGTAGAGCCCAACACACTTCCCGACGTAGAGCCCAACACACGTCCCGACGTAGAGCCCAACACACTTCCCGACGTAGAGCCCAACACACGTCCCGACGTAGAGCTGAAAGTAAGCTAAATCCTGATGTAGAGCTGAACACACGTCCCGACGTAGAGCCCAACACAAGTCCTGACGTAGAGCTGAAAGTAAGCTAAATCCTGATGTAGAGCCCAACACACGTCCCGACGTAGAGCCCAACACACATCCCGACGTAGAGCCCAACACACGTCCCGACGTAGAGCCCAACACACGTCCCGACGTAGAGCCCAACACACGTCCTGACGTAGAGCTGAAAGGAAGCTAAATCTTGATGTAGAGCCCAACACACTTCCCGACGTAGAGCCCAACACACGTCCCGACTTAGAGCCTAACACACTTCCCGACGTAGAGCCCAACACACTTCCCGACGTAGAGCTCAACACACTTCCCGACGTAGAGCCCAACACACGTCCCGACGTAGAGCTGAAAGTAAGCTAAATCCTGATGTAGAGCCCAACACACGTCCCGACGGAGAGCCCAACGCACGTCCCTACGTAGAGCCCAGCCCATGTCCCCAGGTAGAGCCCAACGCACGTCCCGATGTAGAGCCCAACACACGTCCCGACGTAGAGCTGAAAGTTAGCTAACTACAGACGTAGAGCCCAATGCACGTCCCGACGTAGAGCCCAACACACGTCCCGACGTAGAGCCCAACACACGTCTCGACGTAGAGCCCAACACACGTCTCGACGTAAAGCCCAACGCACGTCCCGACGTAGAGTTGAAATTTAGCTAACTACAGACGTAGAGCCCGACACACGTCCTGACGTAGAGCCCAACACACGTCCAGACGTAGAACCCAACACACGTCCCGACGTAGAGCCCAACACACGTCCCGACATAGAGCTCAAAGTAAGCTAAATCCTGATGTAGAGCCCAACACACGTCTAGACGTAGAGCCCAACACACGTCCCAACGTAGAGCCCAACACACGTCCCGACATAGAGCTCAAAGTAAGCTAAATCCTTATGTAGAGCCAAACACACGTCTAGACGTAGAGCCCAACAGACGTCCCAACGTAGAGCTCAACACACGTCCCGACGCAGAGCCCAACACACGTGCCGACGTAGAGCTGAAAGTATGCTAAATCCTGATGTAGAGCCCAACACACGTCCCGACGTAGAGCTGAAAGTAAGCTAAATCCTGATGTAGAGCCCAACACACGTCCCGACGTAGAGCCCAACACATGTCCCGACGTAGAGCCCAACACACGTCTCGACGTAGAGCCCAACACACGTCCCGAGGTAGAGCCCAACGCACGTCCCGACGTGGAGCCTAACACACGTCCCGACGTAGAGCCCAACACACGTCCCGACGTAGAGCTGATACGAAGCTAAATCTTGATGTAGAGCCCAACACACTTCCCGACGTAGAGCCCAACACACTTCCCGACGTAGAGCCCAACACACGTCCCGACGTAGAGCCCAACACACTTCCCGACGTAGAGCCCAACACACGTCCCGACGTAGAGCTGAAAGTAAGCTAAATCCTGATGTAGAGCTGAACACACGTCCCGACGTAGAGCCCAACACAAGTCCTGACGTAGAGCTGAAAGTAAGCTAAATCCTGATATAGAGCCCAACACACGTCCCGACGGAGAGCCCAACGCACGTCCCGACGTAGAGACCAACGCACGTCCCGACGTAGAGCCCAACGCACGTCCCGACGTAGAGCTGAAATTTAGCTAACTACAGACGTAGAGCCCGACACACGTCCCGACGTAGAGCCCAACACACGTCCCGACGTAGAGCCCAACACACGTCCCGAGGTAGAGCCCAACGCACGTCCCGACGTGGAGCCCAACACACGTCCCGACGTAGAGCCTACACACGTCCCGACGTAGAGCTGAAAGGAAGCTAAATCTTGATGTAGAGCCCAACACAATTCCCGACGTAGAGCCCAACACACTTCCCGACGTAGAGCCCAACACACGTCCCGACGTAGAGCCCAACACACTTCCCCACGTAGAGCCCAACACACGTCCCGACGTAGAGCCCAACACACGTCCCGACGTAGAGCCCAACACACGTCCGACGTAGAGCCCAACACACGTCCCGACATAGAGCCCAACACACGTCCCGACGTAGAGCTGAAAGTCAGCTAAATCCTGATGTAGAGCCCAACACACGTCCCGACGTGGAGCCCAACACACGTCCCGAAGTAGAGCTGAAAGTAATCTAATTCCCGATGTAGAGCCCAACAGACGTCCCGACGTACAGCCCAACACACGTCCCGACGTAGAGCCCAACACACGTCCCGACGTAGAGCCCAACACACGTCCCGACGTAGAGCCCAACACACGTCCCGACGTATTCCAAACACACGTCCCGACGTAGAGCTGAAAGTAAGTTAAATCCTGATGTAGAGCCCAACACACGTCCAGACGTACAGCCCAACACACGTCCCGACGTAGAGCTGAATGTAAGTTAAATCCTGATGTAGACCCCAACACACGTCCAGACATAGAGCCCAACACACGTCCCGACGTAGAGCTGAAAGTAAGCTAAATCCTGATGTAGAGCCCAACACACGTCCCGACGTAGAGCCCAACACACGTCCGACGTAGAGCCCAACACACGTCCGACGTAGAGCCCAACACACGTCCCGACGTAGAGCCCAACACACGTCCCGACGTAGAGCTGAAAGTAAGCTAAATCCTGATGTAGAGCCCAACACACGTCCCGACGTAGAGCTGAAAGTAAGCTAAATCCTGATGTAGAGCACAACACACGTCCCGCAGTAGAGCTCAACACACGTCCCGACCTAGAGCCCAACACACGTCCGACGTAGAACCCAACACACGTCCCGAAGTAGAGCTGAAAGTCAGCTAAATCCTGTTGTAGAGCCCAACACACGTCCCGACGTACAGCCCAACACACGTCCCGACGTAGAGCCCAACACACGTCCCGACGTAGAGCCCAACACACGTCCCGACATAGAGCTGAAAGTAAGCTAAATCCTGATGTAGAGCCCAACACACGTCTAGAAGTAGAGCCCAACACACGTCCCGACGTAGAGCCCAACACACGTCCCGAGTAGAGCCCAACACACGTCCCGACGTAGAGCTGAATGTAAGTTAAATCCTGATGTAGACCCCAACACACGTCCAGACATAGAGCCCAACACACGTCCCGACGTAGAGCTGAAAGTAAGCTAAATCCTGATGTAGAGCCCAACACACGTCCCGACGTAGAGCCCAACACACGTCCGACGTAGAGCCCAACACACGTCCGACGTAGAGCCCAACACACGTCCCGACGTAGAGCCCAACACACGTCCCGACGTAGAGCTGAAAGTAAGCTAAATCCTGATGTAGAGCCCAACACACGTCCCGACGTAGAGCCCAACACACGTCCGACGTAGAGCCCAACACACGTCCGACGTAGAGCCCAACACACGTCCCGACGTAGAGCCCAACACACGTCCCGACGTAGAGCTGAAAGTAAGCTAAATCCTGATGTAGAGCCCAACACACGTCCCGACGTAGAGCTGAAAGTAAGCTAAATCCTGATGTAGAGCACAACACACGTCCCGCAGTAGAGCTCAACACACGTCCCGACGTAGAGCCCAACACACGTTCCGACGTAGAGCCCAACACACGTTCGGACGTAGAGCTGAAAGTAAGCTAAACCCTGATGTAGAGCCCAACACACGTCCCGACGTAGAGCCCAACACACGTCCCGACCTAGAGCCCAACACACGTCCCGAAGTAGAGCTGAAAGTAAGCTAATTCCTGACGTAGAGCCCAACAGACGTCCCGACGTAGAGCCCAACAGACGTCGCGACGTAGAGTCCAACACACGTCCCAACGTAGAGCCCAACAGACGTCGCGACGTAGAGCTCAACACACGTCCCGACGTAGAGCCCAACAGACGTCCCGACATAGAGCCCAACACACGTCCCGACGTATTCCCAACACACGTCCAGACGTAGAGCTGAAAGTAAGTTAAATCCTGAAGTAAAGCCCAACACACGTCCCGACGTAGAGCCCAACACACGTCCCGACGAAGAGCTGAATGTAAGTTAAATCCTGATGTAGAGCCCAACACACGTCCAGACATAGAGCCCAACACACGTCCTGACGTAGAGCTGAAAGTAAGATAAATCCTGATGTAGAGCCCAACACACGTCCGACGTAGAGCCCAACACACGTCCGACGTAGAGCCCAACACACGTCCCGATGTAGAGCCCAAAACACATCCTAACGTAGAGCCCAACACACGTCCCGACGTAGAGCTGAAAGTAAGCTAAATCTTGATGTGGAGCCCAACACACGTCCCGACGTAGAGCTGAAAGTAAGCTAAATCCTGATGTAGAGCCCAACACATGTCCCGACGTAGAGCCCAACACACGTCCCGACGTAGAGCCCAACACACGTCCCGAAGTAGAGATGAAAGTCAGGGAAAACCTGATGTAGAGCCCAACACACGTCCCGACGTAGAGCCCAACACACGTCCCAACGTAGAGCCCAACAGACATCCCCACGTAGAGCCCAATACACGTCCCGACGTAGAGCCCAACACACGTTCCGAGGTAGAGCCCAACACACGTCCCGACATGGAGCCCAACACACGTCCCGACATGGAGCCAAACACACGTCCCGACGTGGAGCCCAACACACGTCCCAACGTAGAGCTGAATGTATGCTAAAACCCCACATAGAGCCCAACACACGTCCCGACGTAGAGCCCAACACACGTCCCGACGTAGAGCTGAAAGTAAGCTAAATCCTGATGTAGAGCCCAACACACGTCCCGACGTACAGCCCAACACACGTCCCGACGTAGAGCCCAACACACGTCCCGACGTAGAGCCCAACACACGTCCCGACGTAGAGCCCAACACACATCCCGACGTAGAGCTGAAAGGAAGCTAAATCTTGATGTAGAGCCCAACACACTTCCCGACGTAGAGCCCAACACACTTCCCGACGTAGAGCCCAACACACTTCCCGATGTAGAGTCCAACACACGTCCCGACGTAGAGCTGAAAGTAAGCTAAATCCTGATGTAGAACCCAACACACGTCCCGACGTAGAGCCCAACACACGTCCCGACGTAGAGCCCAACAGACGTCCCGACGCAGAGCCCAACACATGTCCCGACGTAGAGCTGAAAATAAGCTAAATCCTGCTGTAGAGCCCAACACACGTGCTGACGTAGAGTCCAACACACGTCCCGACGTAGAGCCCAACACACGTCCCGACGTAGAGCCCAACACACATCCCGACGTAGAGCTGAAAGGAAGCTAAATCTTGATGTAGAGCCCAACACACTTCCCGACGTAGAGCCCAACACACTTCCCGACGTAGAGCCCAACACACTTCCCGACGTAGAGTCCAACACACGTCCCGACGTAGAGCTGAAAGTAAGCTAAATCCTGATGTAGAACCCAACACACGTCCCGACGTAGAGCCCAACACACGTCCCGACGTAGAGCCCAACAGACGTCCCGACGCAGAGCCCAACACATGTCCCGACGTAGAGCTGAAAATAAGCTAAATCCTGCTGTAGAGCCCAACACACGTGCTGACGTAGAGTCCAACACACGTCCCGACGTAGAGCCCAACACACGTCCCGACGTAGAGCCCAACACACGTCCTGACGTAGAGCTGAAAGGAAGCTAAATCTTGATGTAGAGTCCAACACACTTCCCGACGTAGAGCCCAACACACGTCCCGACTTAGAGCCTAACACACTTCCCGACGTAGAGCCCAACACACTTCCCGACGTAGAGCTCAACACACTTCCCGACGTAGAGCCCAACACACGTCCCGACGTAGAGCTGAAAGTAAGCTAAATCCTGATGTAGAGCCCAACACACGTCCCGACGGAGAGCCCAACGCACGTCCCTACGTAGAGCCCAGCCCATGTCCCCAGGTAGAGCCCAACGCACGTCCCGATGTAGAGCTCAACGCACGTCCCGACGTAGAGCTGAAAGTTAGCTAACTACAGACGTAGAGCCCAATGCACGTCCCGACGTAGAGCCCAACACACGTCCCGACGTAGAGCCCAACACACGTCTCGACGTAGAGCCCAACACACGTCTCGACGTAAAGCCCAACGCACGTCCCGACGTAGAGTTGAAATTTAGCTAACTACACACGTAGAGCCCGACACACGTCCTGACGTAGAGCCCAACACACGTCCAGACGTAGAACCCAACACACGTCCCGACGTAGAGCCCAACACACGTCCCGACATAGAGCTCAAAGTAAGCTAAATCCTGATGTAGAGCCCAACACACGTCTAGACGTAGAGCCCAACACACGTCCCAACGTAGAGCTCAACACACGTCCCGACGCAGAGCCCAACACACGTGCCGACGTAGAGCTGAAAGTATGCTAAATCCTGATGTAGAGCCCAACACACGTCCCGACGTATAGCCCAACACACGTCCCGACGTAGAGCCCAACACACGTCCCGACGTAGAGCCCAACACATGTCCCGACGTATAGCCCAACACACGTCCCGACGTAGAGCCCAACACACGTCCCGACGTAGAGCTGAAAGTAAGCTAAATCCTGATGTAGAGCCCAACACACGTCCCGACGTAGAGCCCAACACACGTCCCGACGTAGAGCCCAACACACGTCTCGACGTAGAGCCCAACACACGTCCCGAGGTAGAGCCCAACGCACGTCCCGACGTGGAGCCTAACACACGTCCCGACGTAGAGCCCAACACACGTCCCGACGTAGAGCTGATACGAAGCTAAATCTTGATGTAGAGCCCAACACACTTCCCGACGTAGAGCCCAACACACTTCCCGACGTAGAGCCCAACACACGTCCCGACGTAGAGCCCAACACACTTCCCGACGTAGAGCCCAACACACGTCCCGACGTAGAGCTGAAAGTAAGCTAAATCCTGATGTAGAGCCGAACACACGTCCCGACGTAGAGCCCAACACAAGTCCTGACGTAGAGCTGAAAGTAAGCTAAATCCTGATGTAGAGCCCAACACACGTCCCGACGTAGAGCCCAACACACGTCCCGACGTAGAGCTGAATAGAAGCTAAATCTTGATGAAGAGCCCAACACAATTCCCGACGTAGAGCCCAACACACGTCCCGACTTAGAGCCCAACACACTTCCCGACGTAGAGCCCAACACACTTCCCGACGTAGAGCCCAACACACGTCCCGACGTAGAGCCGAAAGTAAGCTAAATCCCGATATAGAGCCCAACACACGTCCCGACGGAGAGCCCAACGCACGTCCAGACGTAGAGACCAACGCACGTCCCGACGTAGAGCCCAACGCACGTCCCGACGTAGAGCTGAAATTTAGCTAACTACAGACGTAGAGCCCGACACACGTCCCGACGTAGAGCCCAACACACGTCCCGACGTAGAGCCCAACACACGTCCCGAGGTAGAGCCCAACGCACGTCCCGACGTGGAGCCCAACACACGTCCCGACGTAGAGCCTACACACGTCCCGACGTAGAGCTGAAAGGAAGCTAAATCTTGATGTAGAGCCCAACACAATTCCCGACGTAGAGCCCAACACACTTCCCGACGTAGAGCCCAACACACATCCCGACGTAGAGCCCAACACACTTCCCCACGTAGAGCCCAACACACGTCCCGACGTAGAGCTGAAAGTAAGCTAAATCCTGATGTAGAGCCCAACACACGTCCCGACGTAGAGCCCAACACACGTCCCGATGTAGAGCTGAAAGTAAGCTAAATCCTGATGTAGAGCCCAACACAAGTCCCGACGTAGAGCCCAACACACGTCCCGACGTAGAGCCCAACACACGTCCAGACGTAGAGCTGAATAGAAGCTAAATCTTGATGTAGAGCCCAACACACTTCCCGACATAGAGCCCAACACACGTCCCGACTTAGAGCCCAACACACTTCCCGACGTAGAGCCCAACACACTTCCCGACGTAGAGCCCAACACACTTCCCGACGTAGAGCCCAACACACGTCCCGACGTAGAGCCGAAAGTAAGCTAAATCCTGATATAGAGCCCAACACACGTCCTGACGGAGAGCCCAACGCACATCCCGACGTAGAGACCAACGCACGTCCCGACGTAGAGCCCAACGAACGTCCCGACGTAGAGCTGAAATTTAGCTAACTACAGACGTAGAGCCCGACACACGTCCCGACGTAGAGCCCAACACACGTCCCGACGTAGAGCTCAAAGTAAGCTAAATCCTGATATAGAGCCCAACACACGTCTAGACGTAGAGCCCAACACACGTCCCAACGTAGAGCCCAACACACGTCCCGACATAGACCTGAAAGTAAGCTAAATCCTGATGTAGAGCCCAACACATGTCTAGACGTAGAGCCCAACACACGTCCCAACGTAGAGCCCAACAAACGTCCCGACCGAGAGCCGAACACACGTCCCGACGTAGAGCCCAGCACACGTCCCGACGTAGAGCCCAGCACACGTCCCGACGTAGAGCTGAAAGTAAGCTAAACCCTGATGTAGAGCCCAACAGACGTCCCGACGTAGAGGCCAACACACGTCCCGACGTAGAGCCCAACACACGTCCCGACGTAGAGCCCAACACACGTCCCGACGTAGAGCCCAACACACGTCCCGACTTAGAGCTGAAAGTAAGCTATATCCTGATGTAGAGCCCAACACACATCCCGACGTAGAGCTGAAAGTAAGCTAAATCCTGATGTAGAGCCGAACACACGTCCCGACGTAGAGCCCAACACAAGTCCTGACGTAGAGCTGAAAGTAAGCTAAATCCTGATGTAGAGCCCAACACACGTCCCGACGTAGAGCCCAACACACATCCCGACGTAGAGCCCAACACACGTCCCGACGTAGAGCTGAATAGAAGCTAAATCTTGATGAAGAGCCCAACACAATTCCCGACGTAGAGCCCAACACACGTCCCGACTTAGAGCCCAACACACTTCCCGACGTAGAGCCCAACACACTTCCCGACGTAGAGCCCAACACACGTCCCGACGTAGAGCCGAAAGTAAGCTAAATCCTGATATAGAGCCCAACACACGTCCCGACGGAGAGCCCAACGCACGTCCCGACGTAGAGACCAACGCACGTCCCGACGTAGAGCCCAACGCACGTCCCGACGTAGAGCTGAAATTTAGCTAACTACAGACGTAGAGCCCGACACACGTCCCGACGTAGAGCCCAACACACGTCCCGACGTAGAGCCCAACACACGTCCCGAGGTAGAGCCCAACGCACGTCCCGACGTGGAGCCCAACACACGTCCCGACGTAGAGCCTACACACGTCCCGACGTAGAGCTGAAAGGAAGCTAAATCTTGATGTAGAGCCCAACACAATTCCCGACGTAGAGCCCAACACACTTCCCGACGTAGAGCCCAACACACGTCCCGACGTAGAGCCCAACACACTTCCCCACGTAGAGCCCAACACACGTCCCGACGTAGAGCTGAAAGTAAGCTAAATCCTGATGTAGAGCCCAACACACGTCCCGACGTAGAGCCCAACACACGTCCCGACGTAGAGCCCAACACACGTCCGACGTAGAGCCCAACACACGTCCCTACATAGAGCCCAACACACGTCCCTACGTAGAGCTGAAAGTCAGCTAAATCCTGATGTAGAGCCCAACACACGTCCCGACGTGGAGCCCAACACACGTCCCGAAGTAGAGCTGAAAGTAATCTAATTCCCGATGTAGAGCCCAACAGACGTCCCGACGTACAGCCCAACACACGTCCCGACGTAGAGCCCAACACACGTCCCGACGTAGAGCCCAACACACGTCCCGACGTATTCCAAACACACGTCCCGACGTAGAGCTGAAAGTAAGTTAAATCCTGATGTAGAGCCCAACACACGTCCAGACGTACAGCCCAACACACGTCCCGACGTAGAGCTGAATGTAAGTTAAATCCTGATGTAGACCCCAACACACGTCCAGACATAGAGCCCAACACACGTCCCGACGTAGAGCTGAAAGTAAGCTAAATCCTGATGTAGAGCCCAACACACGTCCCGACGTAGAGCCCAACACACGTCCGACGTAGAGCCCAACACACGTCCGACGTAGAGCCCAACACACGTCCCGACGTAGAGCCCAACACACGTCCCGACGTAGAGCTGAAAGTAAGCTAAATCCTGATGTAGAGCCCAACACACGTCCCGACGTAGAGCTGAAAGTAAGCTAAATCCTGATGTAGAGCACAACACACGTCCCGCAGTAGAGCTCAACACACGTCCCGACCTAGAGCCCAACACACGTCCGACGTAGAACCCAACACACGTCCCGAAGTAGAGCTGAAAGTCAGCTAAATCCTGTTGTAGAGCCCAACACACGTCCCGACGTAGAGCCCAACACACGTCCCGACGTAGAGCCCAACACACGTCCCGACATAGAGATGAAAGTAAGCTAAATCCTGATGTAGAGCCCAACACACGTCTAGACGTAGAGCCCAACACACGTCCCGACGTAGAGCCCAACACACGTCCCGAGTAGAGCCCAACACACGTCCCGACGTAGAGCTGAATGTAAGTTAAATCCTGATGTAGACCCCAACACACGTCCAGACATAGAGCCCAACACACGTCCCGACGTAGAGCTGAAAGTAAGCTAAATCCTGATGTAGAGCCCAACACACGTCCCGACGTAGAGCCCAACACACGTCCGACGTAGAGCCCAACACACGTCCGACGTAGAGCCCAACACACGTCCCGACGTAGAGCCCAACACACGTCCCGACGTAGAGCTGAAAGTAAGCTAAATCCTGATGTAGAGCCCAACACACGTCCCGACGTAGAGCTGAAAGTAAGCTAAATCCTGATGTAGAGCACAACACACGTCCCGCAGTAGAGCTCAACACACGTCCCGACGTAGAGCCCAACACACGTTCCGACGTAGAGCCCAACACACGTTCGGACGTAGAGCTGAAAGTAAGCTAAACCCTGATGTAGAGCCCAACACACGTCCCGACGTAGAGCCCAACACACGTCCCGACCTAGAGCCCAACACACGTCCCGAAGTAGAGCTGAAAGTAAGCTAATTCCTGACGTAGAGCCCAACAGACGTCCCGACGTAGAGCCCAACAGACGTCGCGACGTAGAGTCCAACACACGTCCCAACGTAGAGCCCAACAGACGTCGCGACGTAGAGCTCAACACACGTCCCGACGTAGAGCCCAACAGACGTCCCGACATAGAGCCCAACACACGTCCCGACGTATTCCCAACACACGTCCAGACGTAGAGCTGAAAGTAAGTTAAATCCTGAAGTAAAGCCCAACACACGTCCCGACGTAGAGCCCAACACACGTCCCGACGAAGAGCTGAATGTAAGTTAAATCCTGATGTAGAGCCCAACACACGTCCAGACATAGAGCCCAACACACGTCCTGACGTAGAGCTGAAAGTAAGATAAATCCTGATGTAGAGCCCAACACACGTCCGACGTAGAGCCCAACACACGTCCGACGTAGAGCCCAACACACGTCCCGATGTAGAGCCCAAAACACATCCTAACGTAGAGCCCAACACACGTCCCGACGTAGAGCTGAAAGTAAGCTAAATCTTGATGTGGAGCCCAACACACGTCCCGACGTAGAGCTGAAAGTAAGCTAAATCCTGATGTAGAGCCCAACACATGTCCCGACGTAGAGCCCAACACACGTCCCGACGTAGAGCCCAACACACGTCCCGAAGTAGAGATGAAAGTCAGGGAAAACCTGATGTAGAGCCCAACACACGTCCCGACGTAGAGCCCAACACACGTCCCAACGTAGAGCCCAACAGACATCCCCACGTAGAGCCCAATACACGTCCCGACGTAGAGCCCAACACACGTTCCGAGGTAGAGCCCAACACACGTCCCGACATGGAGCCCAACACACGTCCCGACATGGAGCCAAACACACGTCCCGACGTGGAGCCCAACACACGTCCCAACGTAGAGCTGAATGTATGCTAAAACCCCACATAGAGCCCAACACACGTCCCGACGTAGAGCCCAACACACGTCCCGACGTAGAGCTGAAAGTAAGCTAAATCCTGATGTAGAGCCCAACACACGTCCCGACGTACAGCCCAACACACGTCCCGACGTAGAGCCCAACACACGTCCCGACGTAGAGCCCAACACACATCCCGACGTAGAGCTGAAAGGAAGCTAAATCTTGATGTAGAGCCCAACACACTTCCCGACGTAGAGCCCAACACACTTCCCGACGTAGAGCCCAACACACTTCCCGACGTAGAGTCCAACACACGTCCCGACGTAGAGCTGAAAGTAAGCTAAATCCTGATGTAGAACCCAACACACGTCCCGACGTAGAGCCCAACACACGTCCCGACGTAGAGCCCAACAGACGTCCCGACGCAGAGCCCAACACATGTCCCGACGTAGAGCTGAAAATAAGCTAAATCCTGCTGTAGAGCCCAACACACGTGCTGACGTAGAGTCCAACACACGTCCCGACGTAGAGCCCAACACACGTCCCGACGTAGAGCCCAACACACATCCCGACGTAGAGCTGAAAGGAAGCTAAATCTTGATGTAGAGCCCAACACACTTCCCGACGTAGAGCCCAACACACTTCCCGACGTAGAGTCCAACACACGTCCCGACGTAGAGCTGAAAGTAAGCTAAATCCTGATGTAGAACCCAACACACGTCCCGACGTAGAGCCCAACACACGTCCCGACGTAGAGCCCAACAGACGTCCCGACGCAGAGCCCAACACATGTCCCGACGTAGAGCTGAAAATAAGCTAAATCCTGCTGTAGAGCCCAACACACGTGCTGACGTAGAGTCCAACACACGTCCCGACGTAGAGCCCAACACACGTCCCGACGTAGAGCCCAACACACGTCCTGACGTAGAGCTGAAAGGAAGCTAAATCTTGATGTAGAGTCCAACACACTTCCCGACGTAGAGCCCAACACACGTCCCGACTTAGAGCCTAACACACTTCCCGACGTAGAGCCCAACACACTTCCCGACGTAGAGCTCAACACACTTCCCGAAGTAGAGCCCAACACACGTCCCGACGTAGAGCTGAAAGTAAGCTAAATCCTGATGTAGAGCCCAACACACGTCCCGACGGAGAGCCCAACGCACGTCCCTACGTAGAGCCCAGCCCATGTCCCCAGGTAGAGCCCAACGCACGTCCCGATGTAGAGCTCAACGCACGTCCCGACGTAGAGCTGAAAGTTAGCTAACTACAGACGTAGAGCCCAATGCACGTCCCGACGTAGAGCCCAACACACGTCCCGACGTAGAGCCCAACACACGTCTCGACGTAGAGCCCAACACACGTCTCGACGTAAAGCCCAACGCACGTCCCGACGTAGAGTTGAAATTTAGCTAACTACACACGTAGAGCCCGACACACGTCCTGACGTAGAGCCCAACACACGTCCAGACGTAGAACCCAACACACGTCCCGACGTAGAGCCCAACACACGTCCCGACATAGAGCTCAAAGTAAGCTAAATCCTGATGTAGAGCCCAACACACGTCTAGACGTAGAGCCCAACACACGTCCCGACGCAGAGCCCAACACACGTGCCGACGTAGAGCTGAAAGTATGCTAAATCCTGATGTAGAGCCCAACACACGTCCCGACGTATAGCCCAACACACGTCCCGACGTAGAGCCCAACACATGTCCCGACGTATAGCCCAACACACGTCCCGACGTAGAGCCCAACACACGTCCCGACGTAGAGCTGAAAGTAAGCTAAATCCTGATGTAGAGCCCAACACACGTCCCGACGTAGAGCCCAACACACGTCCCGACGTAGAGCCCAACACACGTCTCGACGTAGAGCCCAACACACGTCCCGAGGTAGAGCCCAACGCACGTCCCGACGTGGAGCCTAACACACGTCCCGACGTAGAGCCCAACACACGTCCCGACGTAGAGCTGATACGAAGCTAAATCTTGATGTAGAGCCCAACACACTTCCCGACGTAGAGCCCAACACACTTCCCGACGTAGAGCCCAACACACGTCCCGACGTAGAGCCCAACACACTTCCCGACGTAGAGCCCAACACACGTCCCGACGTAGAGCTGAAAGTAAGCTAAATCCTGATGTAGAGCCGAACACACGTCCCGACGTAGAGCCCAACACAAGTCCCGACGTAGAGCTGAAAGTAAGCTAAATCCTGATGTAGAGCCCAACACACGTCCCGACGTAGAGCCCAACACACATCCCGACGTAGAGCCCAACACACGTCCCGACGTAGAGCTGAATAGAAGCTAAATCTTGATGAAGAGCCCAACACAATTCCCGACGTAGAGCCCAACACACGTCCCGACTTAGAGCCCAACACACTTCCCGACGTAGAGCCCAACACACTTCCCGACGTAGAGCCCAACACACGTCCCGACGTAGAGCCGAAAGTAAGCTAAATCCTGATATAGAGCCCAACACACGTCCCGACGGAGAGCCCAACGCACGTCCAGACGTAGAGACCAACGCACGTCCCGACGTAGAGCCCAACGCACGTCCCGACGTAGAGCTGAAATTTAGCTAACTACAGACGTAGAGCCCGACACACGTCCCGACGTAGAGCCCAACACACGTCCCGACGTAGAGCCCAACACACGTCCCGAGGTAGAGCCCAACGCACGTCCCGACGTGGAGCCCAACACACGTCCCGACGTAGAGCCTACACACGTCCCGACGTAGAGCTGAAAGGAAGCTAAATCTTGATGTAGAGCCCAACACAATTCCCGACGTAGAGCCCAACACACTTCCCGACGTAGAGCCCAACACACATCCCGACGTAGAGCCCAACACACTTCCCCACGTAGAGCCCAACACACGTCCCGACGTAGAGCTGAAAGTAAGCTAAATCCTGATGTAGAGCCCAACACACGTCCCGACGTAGAGCCCAACACACGTCCCGATGTAGAGCTGAAAGTAAGCTAAATCCTGATGTAGAGCCCAACACAAGTCCCGACGTAGAGCCCAACACACGTCCCGACGTAGAGCCCAACACACGTCCAGACGTAGAGCTGAATAGAAGCTAAATCTTGATGTAGAGCCCAACACACTTCCCGACATAGAGCCCAACACACGTCCCGACTTAGAGCCCAACACACTTCCCGACGTAGAGCCCAACACACTTCCCGACGTAGACCCCAACACACTTCCCGACGTAGAGCCCAACACACGTCCCGACGTAGAGCCGAAAGAAAGCTAAATCCTGATATAGAGCCCAACACACGTCCTGACGGAGAGCCCAACGCACGTCCCGACGTAGAGCCCAACACACGTCCCGACGCAGAGCCCAACACACTTCCCCACGTAGAGCCCAACACACGTCCCGACGTAGAGCTGAAAGTAAGCTAAATCCTGATGTAGAGCCCAACACACGTCCCGACATAGAGCCCAACACACGTCCCGACGTAGAGCCCAACACACGTCCCGATGTAGAGCTGAAAGTAAGCTAAATCCTGACGTAGAGCCCAACACAAGTCCCGACGTAGAGCCCAACACACGTCCCGACGTAGAGCCCAACACACGTCCAGACGTAGAGCTGAATAGAAGCTAAATCTTGATGTAGAGCCCAACACACTTCCCGACGTAGAGCCCAACACACGTCCCGACTTAGAGCCCAACACACTTCCCGACGTAGAGCCCAACACACTTCCCGACGTAGAGCCCAACACACGTCCCGACGTAGAGCCGAAAGTAAGCTAAATCCTGATATAGAGCCCAACACACGTCCTGACGGAGAGCCCAACGCACGTCCCGACGTAGAGACCAACGCACGTCCCGACGTAGAGCCCAACGCACGTCCCGACGTAGAGCTGAAATTTAGCTAACTACAGACGTAGAGCCCGACACACGTCCCGACGTAGAGCCCAACACACGTCCCGACGTAGAGCTCAAAGTAAGCTAAATCCTGATGTAGAGCCCAACACACATCTAGACGTAGAGCCCAACACACGTCCCAACGTAGAGCCCAACACACGTCCCGACATAGACCTGAAAGTAAGCTAAATCCTGATGTAGAGCCCAACACATGTCTAGACGTAGAGCCCAACACACGTCCCAACGTAGAGCCCAACAAACGTCCCGACCGAGAGCCGAACACACGTCCCGACGTAGAGCCCAACACACGTCCCGACGTAGAGCCCAGCACACGTCCCGACGTAGAGCCCAGCACACGTCCCGACGTAGAGCTGAAAGTAAGCTAAACCCTGATGTAGAGCCCAACAGACGTCCCGACGTAGAGGCCAACACACGTCCCGACGTAGAGCCCAACACACGTCCCGACGTAGAGCCCAACACACGTCCCGACTTAGAGCTGAAAGTAAGCTATATCCTGATGTAGAGCCCAACACACGTCCCGACGTAGAGCTCAAAGTATGCTAAATCCTGATGTAGAGCCCAACACTCGTTGCGACATAGAGCCCAATACACGTCGCGACGTAGACCTGAAAGTAAGCTAAATCCTGATGTAGAGCCCAACACACGTCCGGACGTAGAGCCCAACACATGTCCCGACGTAGAGCTGAAAGTAAGCTAAATCCTGATGCAGAGCCCAACACACGTCCCGACGCGGAGCCCAACACACGTCCCGACGTAGAGCCCAACACATGTCCCGACGTAGAGCCCAACACATGTCCCGACGTAGAGCCCAACTCACGTCCCGACGTAGAGCCCAACACATGTCCCGACGTAGAGCCCAACACACGTCCTGACGTAGAGCTGAAAGTAAGCTAAATCTTGATGTAGAGCCCAACACACTTCCCGACGTAGAGCCCAACACACGTCCCGACTTAGAGCCTAACACACTTCCCGACGTAGAGCCCAACACACTTCCCGACGTAGAGCTCAACACACTTCCCGACGTAGAGCCCAACACACGTCCCGACGTAGAGCTGAAAGTAAGCTAAATCCTGATGTAGAGCCCAACACACGTCCCGACGGAGAGCCCAACGCACGTCCCTACGTAGAGCCCAGCCCATGTCCCCAGGTAGAGCCCGACGCACGTCCCGATGTAGAGCCCAACGCACGTCCCGACGTAGAGCTGAAAGTTAGCTAACTACAGACGTAGAGCCCAATGCACGTCCCGACGTAGAGCCCAACACACGTCCCGACGTAGAGCCCAACACACGTCTCGACGTAGAGCCCAACACACGTCTCGACGTAAAGCCCAACGCACGTCCCGACGTAGAGTTGAAATTTAGCTAACTACAGACGTAGAGCCCGACACACGTCCTGACGTAGAGCCCAACACACGTCCAGACGTAGAACCCAACACACGTCCCGACGTAGAGCCCAACACACGTCCCGACATAGAGCTCAAAGTAAGCTAAATCCTGATGTAGAGCCAAACACACGTCTAGACGTAGAGCCCAACAGACGTCCCAACGTAGAGCTCAACACACGTCCCGACGCAGAGCCCAACACACGTGCCGACGTAGAGCTGAAAGTATGCTAAATCCTGATGTAGAGCCCAACACACGTCCCGACGTATAGCCCAACACACGTCCCGACGTAGAGCCCAACACATGTCCCGACGTATAGCCCAACACACGTCCCGACGTAGAGCCCAACACACGTCCCGACGTAGAGCTGAAAGTAAGCTAAATCCTGATGTAGAGCCCAACACACGTCCCGACGTATAGCCCAACACACGTCCCGACGTAGAGCCCAACACATGTCCCGACGTATAGCCCAACACACGTCCCGACGTAGAGCCCAACACACGTCCCGACGTAGAGCTGAAAGTAAGCTAAATCCTGATGTAGAGCCCAACACACGTCCCGACGTAGAGCCCAACACACGTCCCGACGTAGAGCCCAACACACGTCTCGACGTAGAGCCCAACACACGTCCCGAGGTAGAGCCCAACGCACGTCCCGACGTGGAGCCTAACACACGTCCCGACGTAGAGCCCAACACACGTCCAGACGTAGAGATGATACGAAGCTAAATCTTGATGTAGAGCCCAACACACTTCCCGACGTAGAGCCCAACACACTTCCCGACGTAGAGCCCAACACACTTCCCGACGTAGAGCCCAACACACGTCCCGACGTAGAGCCCAACACACGTCCCGACGTAGAGCCCAACACACTTCCCGACGTAGAGCCCAACACACGTCCCGACGTAGAGCTGAAAGTAAGCTAAATCCTGATGTAGAGCCGAACACACGTCCCGACGTAGAGCCCAACACAAGTCCTGACGTAGAGCTGAAAGTAAGCTAAATCCTGATGTAGAGCCCAACACACGTCCCGACGTAGAGCCCAACACACATCCCGACGTAGAGCCCAACACACGTCCCGACGTAGAGCTGAATAGAAGCTAAATCTTGATGAAGAGCCCAACACAATTCCCGACGTAGAGCCCAACACACGTCCCGACTTAGAGCCCAACACACTTCCCGACGTAGAGCCCAACACACTTCCCGACGTAGAGCCCAACACACGTCCCGACGTAGAGCCGAAAGTAAGCTAAATCCTGATATAGAGCCCAACACACGTCCCGACGGAGAGCCCAACGCACGTCCCGACGTAGAGACCAACGCACGTCCCGACGTAGAGCCCAACGCACGTCCCGACGTAGAGCTGAAATTTAGCTAACTACAGACGTAGAGCCCGACACACGTCCCGACGTAGAGCCCAACACACGTCCCGACGTAGAGCCCAACACATCCCGAGGTAGAGCCCAACGCACGTCCCGACGTGGAGCCCAACACACGTCCCGATGTAGAGCCTACACACGTCCCGACGTAGAGCTGAAAGGAAGCTAAATCTTGATGTAGAGCCCAACACAATTCCCGACGTAGAGCCCAACACACTTCCCGACGTAGAGCCCAACACACGTCCCGACGTAGAGCCCAACACACTTCCCCACGTAGAGCCCAACACACGTCCCGACGTAGAGCTGAAAGTAAGCTAAATCCTGATGTAGAGCCCAACACACGTCCCGACGTAGAGCCCAACACACGTCCCGATGTAGAGCTGAAAGTAAGCTAAATCCTGATGTAGAGCCCAACACAAGTCCCGACGTAGAGCCCAACACACGTCCCGACGTAGAGCCCAACACACGTCCAGACGTAGAGCTGAATAGAAGCTAAATCTTGATGTAGAGCCCAACACACTTCCCGACATAGAGCCCAACACACGTCCCGACTTAGAGCCCAACACACTTCGCGACGTAGAGCCCAACACACTTCCCGACGTAGACCCCAACACACTTCCCGACGTAGAGCCCAACACACGTCCCGACGTAGAGCCGAAAGTAAGCTAAATCCTGATATAGAGCCCAACACACGTCCTGACGGAGAGCCCAATGCACGTCCCGACGTAGAGACCAACGCACGTCCCGACGTAGAGCCCAACGCACGTCCCGAAGTAGAGCTGAAATTTAGCTAACTACAGACGTAGAGCCCGACACACGTCCCGACGTAGAGCCCAACACACATCCCGACGTAGAGCTCAAAGTAAGCTAAATCCTGATGTAGAGCCCAACACACGTCTAGACGTAGAGCCCAACACACGTCCCAACGTAGAGCCCAACACACGTCCCGACATAGACCTGAAAGTAAGCTAAATCCTGATGTAGAGCCCAACACATGTCTAGACGTAGAGCCCAACACACGTCCCAACGTAGAGCCCAACACACGTCCCGACCGAGAGCCGAACACACGTCCCGACGTAGAGCCCAACACACGTCCCGACGTAGAGCCCAGCACACGTCCCGACGTAGAGCTGAAAGTAAGCTAAACCCTGATGTAGAGCCCAACAGACGTCCCGACGTAGAGGCCAACACACGTCCCGACGTAGAGCCCAACACACGTCCCGACGTAGACCCCAACACACGTCCCGACTTAGAGCTGAAAGTAAGCTATATCCTGATGTAGAGCCCAACACACGTCCCGACGTAGAGCTCAAAGTATGCTAAATCCTGATGTAGAGCCCAACACTCGTTGCGACATAGAGCCCAATAGACGTCGCGACGTAGACCTGAAAGTAAGCTAAATCCTGATGTAGAGCCCAACACACGTCCGGACGTAGAGCCCAACACATGTCCCGACGTAGAGCTGAAAGTAAGCTAAATCCTGATGCAGAGCCCAACACACGTCCCGACGCGGAGCCCAACACACGTCCCGACGTAGAGCCCAACACATGTCCCGACGTAGAGCCCAACACATGTCCCGACGTAGAGCCCAACACACGTCCCGACGTAGAGCCCAACACATGTCCCGACGTAGAGCCCAACACACGTCCTGACGTAGAGCTGAAAGTAAGCTAAATCCTGATGTAGAGCCCAACACACGTCCCGACGTAGAGCCCAACACACGTCCCGACGTAGAGCCCAACACACGTCCCAACGTAGAGCCCAACACATGTCCCGACGTAGAGCTGAAAGTAAGTTAAATCCTGATGTAGAGCCCAACACACGTCCCAAGGTAGAGACCAACAAACGTCCCGACGTAGAGCCCAACACACGTCCCGACGTACAGCCCAACACACGTCCCGACGTAGACCTGAAAGTAAGCTAATTCCCGACGTAGAACCCAACATACGTCCCGACGTAGAGCCCAACAGACGTCCCGACGTAGAGCCCAACACACGTCCCGACGTAGAGCCCAGCACACGTCGCGACGTAGAGCCCAGCACACGTCCCGACGTATTCCCAACACACGTCCCGACGTAGAGCTGAAAGTAAGTTAAATCCTGATGTGAGCCCAACACACGTCCCGACGTAGAGCCCAACACACGTCCCGACGAAGAGCTGAAAGTAAGCTAAATCCTGATGTAGAGCCCAACACACGTCCAGACGTAGAGCCCAACACACATCCCGACGTAGAGCTGAAAGTAAGATCATCCTGATGTAGAGCCCAACACACGTCCCGACGTAGAGCCCAACACACGTCCCGACGTAGAGCCCAACACACGTCCGACGTAGAGCCCAACACACGTCCGACGTAGAGCCCAACACACGTCCCGACGTAGAGCCCAACACACGTCCCGATGTAGAGCTGAAAGTCAGCTAAATCCTGATGTAGAGCCCAACACATGTCCCGACGTAGAGCCCAACACACGTCCCGACGTAGAGCCCAACACACGTCCCGAAGTAGAGATGAAAGTCAGGTAAAACCTGATGTAGAGCCCAACACACGTCCCGACGTAGAGCCCAACACACGTCCCAACGTAGAGCCCAACAGACATCCCCACGTAGAGCCCAATACAGGTCCCGACGTAGAGCGCAACACACGTTCCGAGGTAGAGCCCAACACAGGTCCCGACATGGAGCCCAACACACGTCCCGACATGGAGCCAAACACACGTCCCGACGTGGAGCCCAACACACGTCCCAACGTAGAGCTGAATGT
Organism: Leptosomus discolor; assembly: GCF_034619465.1. NCBI lineage: Eukaryota > Metazoa > Chordata > Aves > Leptosomiformes > Leptosomidae > Leptosomus > Leptosomus discolor. The sequence goes on from NW_028237865.1 coordinate 318,466, forward strand.
ATGCTAAAACCCCACATAGAGCCCAACACACGTCCCGACGTAGAGCCCAACACACGTCCCGACGTAGACTGAAAGTAAGCTAAATCGTGATGTAGAGCCCAACACACGTCCCGACGTACAGCCCAACACACGTCCCGACGTACAGCCCAACACACGTCCCGACGTAGAGCCCAACACACATCCCGACGTAGAGCTGAAAGGAAGCTAAATCTTGATGTAGAGCCCAAGACACTTCCCGACGTAGAGCCCAACACACTTCCCGACGTAGAGCCCAACACACTTCCCGACGTAGAGTCCAACACACGTCCCGACGTAGAGCTGAAAGTAAGCTAAATCCTGATGTAGAACCCAACACACGTCCCGACGTAGAGCCCAACACACGTCCCGACGTAGAGCCCAACAGACGTCCCGACGCAGAGCCCAACACATGTCCCGACGTAGAGCTGAAAATAAGCTAAATCCTGCTGTAGAGCCCAACACACGTGCTGACGTAGAGCCCAACACACGTCCCGACGTAGAGCCCAACACACGTCCCGACGTAGAGCCCAACACACGTCCCGACGTAGAGCCCAACACACGTCCCGACGTAGAGCCCAACACACGTCCTGACGTAGAGCTGAAAGGAAGCTAAATCTTGATGTAGAGCCCAACACACTTCCCGACGTAGAGCCCAACACACGTCCCGACTTAGAGCCTAACACACTTCCCGACGTAGAGCCCAACACACTTCCCGACGTAGAGCTCAACACACTTCCCGACGTAGAGCCCAACACACGTCCCGACGTAGAGCTGAAAGTAAGCTAAATCCTGATGTAGAGCCCAACACACGTCCCGACGGAGAGCCCAACGCACGTCCCTACGTAGAGCCCAGCCCATGTCCCCAGGTAGAGCCCAACGCACGTCCCGATGTAGAGCCCAACGCACGTCCCGACGTAGAGCTGAAAGTTAGCTAACTACAGACGTAGAGCCCAATGCACGTCCCGACGTAGAGCCCAACACACGTCCCGACGTAGAGCCCAACACACGTCTCGACGTAGAGCCCAACACAAGTCTCGACGTAAAGCCCAACGCACGTCCCGACGTAGAGTTGAAATTTAGCTAACTACAGACGTAGAGCCCGACACACGTCCTGACGTAGAGCCCAACACACGTCCAGACGTAGAACCCACCACACGTCCCGACGTAGAGCCCAACACACGTCCCGACATAGAGCTCAAAGTAAGCTAAATCGTGATGTAGAGCCCAACACACGTCTAGACGTAGAGCCCAACACACGTCCCAACGTAGAGCCCAACACACGTCCCGACATAGAGCTCAAAGTAAGCTAAATCCTGATGTAGAGCCAAACACACGTCTAGACGTAGAGCCCAACAGACGTCCCAACGTAGAGCTCAACACACGTCCCGACGCAGAGCCCAACACACGTGCCGACGTAGAGCTGAAAGTATGCTAAATCCTGATGTAGACCCCAACACACGTCCCGACGTATAGCCCAACACACGTCCCGACGTAGAGCCCAACACATGTCCCGACGTATAGCCCAACACACGTCCCGACGTAGAGCCCAACACACGTCCCGACGTAGAGCTGAAAGTAAGCTAAATCCTGATGTAGAGCCCAACACACGTCCCGACGTAGAGCCCAACACACGTCTCGACGTAGAGCCCAACACACGTCCCGAGGTAGAGCCCAACGCACGTCCCGACGTGGAGCCTAACACACGTCCCGACGTAGAGCCCAACACACGTCCCGACGTAGAGCTGATACGAAGCTAAATCTTGATGTAGAGCCCAACACACTTCCCGACGTAGAGCCCAACACACTTCCCGACGTAGAGCCCAACACACTTCCCGACGTAGAGCCCAACACACGTCCCGACGTAGAGCCCAACACACTTCCCGACGTAGAGCCCAACACACGTCCCGACGTAGAGCTGAAAGTAAGCTAAATCCTGATGTAGAGCCGAACACACTTCCCGACGTAGAGCCCAACACACGTCCCGACGTAGAGCTGAAAGTAAGCTAAATCCTGATGTAGAGCCCAACACACGTCCCGACGTAGAGCCCAACACACATCCCGACGTAGAGCCCAACACACGTCCTGACGTAGAGCTGAATAGAAGCTAAATCTTGATGAAGAGCCCAACACAATTCCCGACGTAGAGCCCAACACACGTCCCGACTTAGAGCCCAACACACTTCCCGACGTAGAGCCCAACACACTTCCCGACGTAGAGCCCAACACACGTCCCGACGTAGAGCCGAAAGTAAGCTAAATCCTGATATAGAGCCCAACACACGTCCCGACGGAGAGCCCAACGCACGTCCCGACGTAGAGACCAACGCACGTCCCGACGTAGAGCCCAACGCACGTCCCGACGTAGAGCTGAAATTTAGCTAACTACAGACGTAGAGCCCGACACACGTCCCGACGTAGAGCCCAACACACGTCCCGACGTAGAGCCCAACACATCCCGAGGTAGAGCCCAACGCACGTCCCGACGTGGAGCCCAACACACGTCCCGATGTAGAGCCTACACACGTCCCGACGTAGAGCTGAAAGGAAGCTAAATCTTGATGTAGAGCCCAACACAATTCCCGACGTAGAGCCCAACACACTTCCCGACGTAGAGCCCAACACACGTCCCGACGCAGAGCCCAACACACTTCCCCACGTAGAGCCCAACACACGTCCCGACGTAGAGCTGAAAGTAAGCTAAATCCTGATGTAGAGCCCAACACACGTCCCGACATAGAGCCCAACACACGTCCCGACGTAGAGCCCAACACACGTCCCGATGTAGAGCTGAAAGTAAGCTAAATCCTGACGTAGAGCCCAACACAAGTCCCGACGTAGAGCCCAACACACGTCCCGACGTAGAGCCCAACACACGTCCAGACGTAGAGCTGAATAGAAGCTAAATCTTGATGTAGAGCCCAACACACTTCCCGACGTAGAGCCCAACACACGTCCCGACTTAGAGCCCAACACACTTCCCGACGTAGAGCCCAACACACTTCCCGACGTAGAGCCCAACACACGTCCCGACGTAGAGCCGAAAGTAAGCTAAATCCTGATATAGAGCCCAACACACGTCCTGACGGAGAGCCCAACGCACGTCCCGACGTAGAGACCAACGCACGTCCCGACGTAGAGCCCAACGCACGTCCCGACGTAGAGCTGAAATTTAGCTAACTACAGACGTAGAGCCCGACACACGTCCCGACGTAGAGCCCAACACACGTCCCGACGTAGAGCTCAAAGTAAGCTAAATCCTGATGTAGAGCCCAACACACGTCTAGACGTAGAGCCCAACACACGTCCCAACGTAGAGCCCAACACACGTCCCGACCGAGAGCCGAACACACGTCCCGACGTAGAGCCCAACACACGTCCCGACGTAGAGCCCAGCACACGTCCCGACGTAGAGCCCAGCACACGTCCCGACGTAGAGCTGAAAGTAAGCTAAACCCTGATGTAGAGCCCAACAGACGTCCCGACGTAGAGGCCAACACACGTCCCGACGTAGAGCCCAACACACGTCCCGACGTAGAGCCCAACACACGTCCCGACTTAGAGCTGAAAGTAAGCTATATCCTGATGTAGAGCCCAACACACGTCCCGACGTAGAGCTCAAAGTATGCTAAATCCTGATGTAGAGCCCAACACTCGTTGCGACATAGAGCCCAATACACGTCGCGACGTAGACCTGAAAGTAAGCTAAATCCTGATGTAGAGCCCAACACACGTCCGGACGTAGAGCCCAACACATGTCCCGACGTAGAGCTGAAAGTAAGCTAAATCCTGATGTAGAGCCCAACACACGTCCCGACGTAGCGCCCAACACACGTCCGACGTAGAGCCCAACACACGTCCCGACGTAGAGCCAACACACGTCCCGACATAGAGCTGAAAATCAGCTAATTCCTGATGCAGAACCCAACACACGTCCCGACGCAGAGCCCAACACACGTCCCGACGTAGAGCCCAACACACGTCCCGACGTAGAGCCCAACACACGTCCCGACGTAGAGCTGAATAGAAGCTAAATCTTGATGAAGAGCCCAACACAATTCCCGACGTAGAGCCCAACACACGTCCCGACTTAGAGCCAACACACTTAACGACGTAGAGCCCAACACACTTCCCGACGTAGAGCCCAACACACGTCCCGACGGAGAGCCCAACGCACGTCCCGACGTAGAGACCAACGCACGTCCCGACGTAGAGCCCAACGCACGTCCCGACGTAGAGCTGAAATTTAGCTAACTACAGACGTAGAGCCCGACACACGTCCCGACGTAGAGCCCAACACACGTCCCGACGTAGAGCCCAACACACGTCCCGAGGTAGAGCCCAACGCACGTCCCGACGTGGAGCTCAACACACGTCCCGACGTAGAGCCTACACACGTCCCGACGTAGAGCTGAAAGGAAGCTAAATCTTGATGTAGAGCCCAAAACAATTCCCGACGTAGAGCCCAACACACGTCCCGACGTAGAGCCCAACACACGTCCCGACGTAGAGCCCAACACACGTCCCGACGTAGAGCTGAAAGTAAGCTAAATCCTGATGTAGAGCACAACACACGTCCCGACGTAGAGCCCAACACACGTCCCGACGTAGAGCTGAAAGTAAGCTAAATCCTGATGTAGAGCCCAACACACGTCCCGACGTAGAGCCCAACAAACGTCCCGACGTAGAGCCCAACACACGTCCCGACGTAGAGCTGAATAGAAGTTAAATCTTGATGTAGAGCCCAACACACTTCCCGACGTAGAGCCCAACACACGTCCCGACTTAGAGCCCAACACACTTCCCGACGTAGAACCCAACACACTTCCCGACGTAGAGCCCAACACACGTCCCGACGTAGAGCCGAAAGTAAGCTAAATCCTGATATAGAGCCCAAAACACGTCCCGACGTAGAGCCCAACACACGTCCCGACGTAGAGCCCAACACACGTCCCGACGTAGAGCTGAAAGTAAGCTAAATCCTGATATAGAGCCCAACACACGTCCCAACGTAGAGCGCAGCACATGTCCCGACGTAGATCTGAAAGTAAGCTAAATCCTCATGTAGAGCCCAACATACGTACCGACGTAGAGCTGAAAGTAAGCTAAATCCTGATGGCGAGCCCAACACACGTCCCCACGTAGAGCTGAAAACAAGCTAAATCCTGATGTAGAGCCCAATACACGTCCCGACGTAGAGCCCAACACACGTCCCGAAGTACACCCCAAAACACGTCCCGACGTAGAGCTGAAAGTAAGCTAAATCCTGATGTAGAGCCCAACACACGTCCCGACGTAGAGCCCAACACACGTCCCGACGTAGAGCTGAAAGTAAGCTAAGTCCTGATGTAGAGCCCAACACACGTCCCAACGTAGAGCCCAACACACGTCCCGACGAAGAGCTGAAAGTAAGCTAAATCCTGATGTAGAGCCCAACACACATCCCGACGTAGAGCCCAACACACGTCCCGACGTAGAGCTGAAAACAAGCTAAATCCTGATGTAGAGCCCAACAGACGTCCCGACGTAGAGCTGAAATTATGCTAAATCCTGATGTAGAGCCCAACACACATCCCGACGTAGCGCCCAACATACGTCCCGACGTAGAGCTGAAAACAAGCTAAATCCTGATGTAGAGCCCAACAGACGTCCCAACGTAGAGCTGAAAGTACGCTAAATCCTGATGTAGAGCCCAACACATGTCCCGACGTAGAGCCCAAAACACGTCCCGACGTAGAGCCCAACACACGTCCCGACGTAGAGCCCAAAACACGTCCCGACGTAGAGCCCAACACACGTCCCGACGTAGAGCCCAACACACGTCCCAACGTAGTGCCCAACACACGTCCCGACGTAGTGCCCAACACACGTCCCGACGTAGAGCTGAAAGTAAGCTAAATCCTGATGTAGAGACTAACATACGTCTCGACGTAGAGCCCAACACACGTCGCGACGTAGAACCCAACAGACGTCCCGACGTAGAGCCCAACACACGTCCCGACGTAGAGCCCAACACAAGTCCCGACGTAGAGCCCAACACACGTCCCGACGTAGAGCTGAATGTACGCTAAATCCTGATGTAGAGCCCAACACACGTCCCAAGGTAGAGACCAACAAACGTCCCGACGTAGAGCCCAACACACGTCCCGACGTAGAGCTGAAAGGAAGCTAAATCCTGATGTAGAGCCCAACACACGTCCTGACGTAGAGCTGAAAGTAAGCTAAATCCTGATGTAGAGCCCAACACACGTCCCAACGTAGAGCCCAACACTCATCCCGACGTAGAGCAGAAAGTAAGCTAAATCCTGATGTAGAGCCCAACACACGTCCCGACGTAGAGCTGAAAGTAAGATAAATCCTGATATAGAGCCCAACACACGTCCCAAGGCAGAGCCCAACACACGTCCCGACGCAGATTCCAACACACGTCGCGACGCAGAGCGCAACACAGGTCGCGACGCAGAGCCCAACACACGTCCCAACGTAGAGCCCAACAAACATCCCGACGTAGAGCCCAACACACGTCGCGACGTAGAGCCGAACACACGTCCGACGTAGAGCTGAAAGTAATCCAAATCCTGATGTCCAGCCCAACACACGTCCCCACGTAGAGCTGAAAGTAAGGTAAATCCTGATGTAGAGCCCAACACATGTCCCGACGTAGAGCCCAACACACGTCCCGACGTACAGCTGAACGTAAGCTAAATCCTGATATAGAGCCCAACACACGTCCCGACGTAGAGCTGAAAGTAAGCTAAATCCTGATGTAGAGCCCAACAGACGTCCCGACGAAGAGCCCAACACACGTCCCGACGTAGAGCCCAACACACGTCCCGACGTAGAGCCCAAGACACGTCCCGAAGTAGAGCTGAAAGTAAGCTAAATCCTGATATCGAGCCCAAAACACGTCCCCACGTAGAGCTGAAAGTAAGCTAAATCCTGATGTAGAGCCCAACACACGTCCCGACGTAGAGCCCAACACACGTCCCGACGTAGAGCCCAACACACGTCCCGACGTAGAGCTGAATATAAGCTAAACCTGATGTAGAGCCCAACACACGTCCCGACGTAGAGCCCAACACACGTCCCGACGTAGAGCTGAATATAAGCTAAACCCTGATATAGAGCCCAACACACGTCCCGACGTAGAGCCCAACACACGTCCCGACGTAGAGCTCAAAGTAAGCTAAATCCTGATGTAGAACCCAACACACGTCCCGACGTAGAGCCCAACACACGTCCCGACGTAGAGCCCAACACACGTCCCGACGTAGAGCTGAAAGTAAGCTAAATCCTGATTTAGAGCCCAACATACGTCTCGACGTAGAGCCCAACACACGTCGCGACGTAGAACCCAACACATGTCCTGACGTAGAGCTGAAAGTACGCTAAATCCTGATGTAGAGCCCAACACACGTCCCGACGTAGAGCTGAAAGTAAGCTAAATCCTGATGTAGAGCCCAACACACGTCCCGACGTAGAGTCCAACACACGTCCCGACGTAGAGTCCAACACACGTCCCGAGGCAGACTCCAACATACTTCGCGACGTAGAGCCCAACACACGTCGCGACATAGAGCCCAGCACATGTCCCGACGTAGAGCCCAGCACACGTACCGACATAGAGCCCAGCACACGTCCCGACGTAGACACGAACCCACGTCCCGACGTAGACACGAACTCACGTCCCGACGTAGAGCTGAAAGTAAGATAAACCCTGATGTAGAGCCCAACATATGTCTCGACGTAGAGCCCAACACACGTCGCGACGTAGAGCCCAACACAAGTCCCGACGTAGAGCCCAACACACGTCCCGACGTAGAGCCCAACACAAGTACCGACGTAGAGCCCAACACACGTCCCGACGTAGAGCTGAAAGTAAGCTAAATCCTGATGTAGAGCCCAACAGACGTCCCGACAAAGAGCCCAACACACGTCCCGACGTAGAGCCCAACACACGTCCCGACGTAGAGCCCAAGACACGTCCCGAAGTACAGCTGAAAGTAAGCTAAATCCTGATGTCGAACCCAAAACACGTCCCCACGTAGAGCTGAAAGTAAGGTAAATCCTGATGTAGAGCCCAACACACGTCCCGACGTAGAGCCCAACACACGTCCCGACGTAGAGCTGAAAGTAAGCTAAATCCTGATGTAGAGCCCAACACACGTCCCGACGTAGAGCCCAACACACATCCCGACGTAGAGCTGAAAGTAAGCTAAATCCTGATGTAGAGCCCAACACACGTCCCGACGTAGAGCCCAACACACGTCCCGACGTAGAGCCCAACACACGTCCCGACGTAGAGATGAATGTAGTCTAAATCCTGATGTAGAGCCCAACACACGTCCTGACGTAGTGCCCAACACACGTCCCGACGTAGAGATGAAAGTAATCTAAATCCTGATGTAGAGCCCAACACACGTCCTGACGTTGAGCTGAAAGTACGCTAAATCCTGATGTAGAGCCCAACACACGTCCCGACGTAGAGCCCAACACAAGTCTCGACATAGAGCCCAGCACACGTCCCGACGTAGAGCCCAACACAAGTACCGACGTAGAGCCCAACACACGTCCCGACGTAGAGCTGAAAGTAAGCAAAATCCTGATGTAGAGCCCAACAGACGTCCCGACGAAGAGCCCAACACACGTCCCGACGTAGAGCCCAACACACGTCCCGACGTAGAGCCCAAGACACGTCCCGAAGTAGAGCTGAAAGTAAGCTAAATCCTGATGTCGAGCCCAAAACACGTCCCCACGTAGAGCTGAAAGTAAGCTAAATCCTGATGTAGAGCCCAACACACGTCCCGACGTAGAGCCCAACACACGTCCCGACGTAGAGCTGAATATAAGCTAAACCTGATGTAGAGCCCAACACACGTCCCGACGTAGAGCTGAATATAAGCTAAATCCTGATGTAGAGCCCAACACACGTCCCAACGTAGAGCCCAACACACGTCCCGACGTAGAGCTCAAAGTAAGCTAAATCCTGATGTAGAACCCAACACACGTCCCGACGTAGAGCCCAACACACGTCCCGACGTAGAGCCCAACACACGTCCCGACGTAGAGCTGAAAGTAAGCTAAATCCTGATTTAGAGCCCAACATACGTCTCGACGTAGAGCCCAACACACGTCGCGACGTAGAACCCAACACATGTCCCGACGTAGAGCTGAAAGTACGCTAAATCCTGATGTAGAGCCCAACACACGTCCCGACGTAGAGCTGAAAGTAAGCTAAATCCTGATGTAGAGCCCAACACACGTCCCGACGTAGAGCCCAACACAAGTCCCGACGTAGAGCCCAACACACGTCCCGACGTAGAGCCCAACACAAGTACCGACGTAGAGCCCAACACACGTCCCGACGTAGAGCTGAATGTAAGCTAAATTCTGATGTAGAGCCCAACAGACGTCCCGACAAAGAGCCCAACACACGTCCCGACGTAGAGCCCAACACACGTCCCGACGTAGAGCCCAAGACACGTCCCGAAGTACAGCTGAAAGTAAGCTAAATCCTGATGTAGAGCCCAACACACATCCCAACGTAGAGCCCAACACACGTACCGACGTAGAGCTGAAAGTACGCTAAATCCTGATGTAGAGCCCAACACACGTCCCAACGTAGAGTCCAACACACGTCCCGACGTAGAGCCCAACACACGTCCCGACGTAGAGCCCAACACACGTCCCGACGTAGAGCTGAATATAAGCTAAACCTGATGTAGAGCCCAACACACGTCCCGACGTAGAGCCCACACACGTCCCGATGTAGAGCCCAACACACGTCCCGACGTAGAGCTGAAAGTAAGCTAAATCCTGATATAGAGCCCAACACACGTCCCGACGTACAGCTGAAAGTAAGCTAAATGCTGATGTAGAGCCCAACACACGTCCCGACGTAGAGCCCAACACACGTCCCGACGTAGAGCCCAACACACGTCCCGACGTAGAGCCCAACACACGTCCCGACGTAGAACCCAACACACGTCCCGACGTAGTGCCCAACACACGTCCCGACGTAGAGCTGAAAGTAATCTAAATCCTGATGTAGAGCCCAACAAACGTCCCAACGTAGAGCCCAACACACGTCCCGACATAGAGCCCAACACACGTCCCGACGTAGAGCCCAACACACGTCCCGACGTAGAGCTGAAAGTAAGCTAAATCCTGATGTAGAGCCCAATAGACGTCCCGACGTAGAACCCAACACACGTCCCGACGTAGAGCTGAAAGTAAGCTAAATCCTGATGTGGAGCCCAACACACGTCCCGAAGTAGAGCCCAACACATGTCCCGACGTAGAGCTGAAAGTAAGCTAAATCCTGATGTAGAGCCCAACACACGTCCCGACGTAGAGCCCAACACACGTCCCGACGTAGAGCTCAACAGACGTCCCGACGCAGAACCCAACACACGTCCCGACGTAGAGCCCAACACACGACCCGACGTAGAGCTGAATATAAGCTAAACCTGATGTAGAGCCCAACACACGTCCCGACGTAGAGCCCACACACGTCCCGATGTAGAGCCCACACACGTCCCGATGTAGAGTCCAACACACGTCCCGACGTAGAGCTGAAAGTAAGCTAAATCCTGATGTAGAGCCCAACACACGTCCCGACGTAGAGCCCAACACACGTCCCGACGTAGAACTCAAAGTAAGCTAAATCCTGATGTAGAACCCAACACACGTCCCGACGTAGAGCCCAACACACGTCCCGACGTAGAGCCCAACACACGTCCCGACGTAGAGCTGAAAGTAAGCTAAATCCTGATTTAGAGCCCAACATACGTCTCGACGTAGAGCCCAACACACGTCGCGACGTAGAACCCAACACATGTCCCGACGTAGAGCCCAACAGACGTCCCGACGTAGAGCTGAAAGTACGCTAAATCCTGATGTAGAGCCCAACACACGTCCCGACGTAGAGCCCAACGCACGTCCCGACGTAAAGCCCAACGCATGTCCCGACGCAGAGCCCAACGCACGTCCCGACGTAGAGCTGAAAGTAAGCTAAATCCTGATGTCGAGCCCAACACATGTCTCGACGTAGAGCCCAACACACGTCCCGAGGCAGACTCCAACACACGTCGCGACGTAGAGCCCAGCACGTCCCGACGTAGAGCCCAGCACACGTCCCGACATAGAGCCCAGCACACGTCACGACGTAGACACGAACCCACGTCCCGACGTAGACACGAACTCACGTCCCGACGTAGAGCTGAAAGTAAGATAAACCCTGATGTAGAGCCCAACATATGTCTCGACGTAGAGCCCAACACACGTCGCGACGTAGAGCCCAACACACGTCACGACGTAGAGCCCAACACAAGTCCCGACGTAGAGCCCAACACACGTCCCGACGTAGAGCCCAACACAAGTACCGACGTAGAGCCCAACACACGTCCCGACGTAGAGCTGAAAGTAAGCTAAATCCTGATGTAGAGCCCAACAGACGTCCCGACGAAGAGCCCAACACACGTCCCGACATAGAGCCCAAGACACGTCCCGAAGTACAGCTGAAAGTAAGCTAAATCCTGATGTCGAGCCCAAAACACGTCCCCACGTAGAGCTGAAAGTAAGCTAAATCCTGATGTAGAGCCCAACACACATCCCAACGTAGAGCCCAACACACGTACCGACGTAGAGTTGAAAGTACGCTAAATCCTGATGTAGAGCCCAACAGACGTCCCAACGTACAGCCCAACACACGTCCCGACGTAGAGCCCAACAGACGTCCCGACGTAGAGCTGAAAGTACGCTAAACCCTGATGTAGAGCCCAACACACGTCCCGACGTAGAGCTGAAAGTAAGCTAAATCCTGATGTAGAGCCCAACACACGTCCCGACGTAGAGTCCAACACACGTCCCGACGTAGAGCCCAACACACGTCCCGAGGCAGACTCCAACACACGTCGCGACGTAGAGCCCAACACACGTCGCGACGTAGAGCCCAGCACATGTCCCGACGTAGAGCCCAGCACACGTCCCGACATAGAGCCCAGCACACGTCCCGACGTAGACACGAACCCACGTCCCGACGTAGACACGAACTCACGTCCCGACGTAGAGCTGAAAGTAAGGTAAACCCTGATGTAGAGCCCAACATACGTCTCGACGTAGAGCCCAACACACGTCGCGACGTAGAGCCCAACACACGTCGCGACGTAGAGCCCAACACACGTCGCGACGTAGAGCCCAACACAAGTACCGACGTAGAGCCCAACACACGTCCCGACGTAGAGCTGAAAGTAAGCTAAATCCTGATGTAGAGCCCAACAGACGTCCCGACGAAGAGCCCAACACACGTCCCGACGTAGAGCCCAACACACGTCCCGACGTAGAGCCCAAGACACGTCCCGAAGTAGAGCTGAAAGTAAGCTAAATCCTGATGTCGAGCCGAAAACACGTCCCCACGTAGAGCTGAAAGTAAGCTAAATCCTGATGTAGAGCCCAACATACGTCCCGACGTAGAGCCCAACGCACGTCCCGACGTAGAGCCCAACGCACGTCCCGACGTAGAGCCCAACGCAGGTCCCGACGTAGAGCTGAAAGTAAGCTAAATCCTGATGTCGAGCCCAACACACATCCCCTCGTAGAGCTGAAAGTAAGCTAAATCCTGATGTAGAGCCCAACACATGTCTCGACGTAGAGCCCAACACACGTCCCGACGTACAGCTGAAAGTAAGCTAAATCCTGATATAGAGCCCAACACACGTCCCGACGTACAGCTGAAAGTAAGCTAAATCCTGATGTAGAGCCCAACACACGTCCCGACGTAGAGCCCAACACACATCCCGACGTAGAGCCCAACACACGTCCCGACGTAAAGCCCAACACAAGTCCCGACATAGAGCCCAACACACGTCCCGACATAGAGCCCAACACACGTCCCGACGTAGAGCGCAACACACGTCCCGACGTAGAGGTGAAAGTAAGCTAAAACCTGATGTAGAACCCAACACACGTCCCGACATAGAGCCCAATAGACGTCCCGACGTAGAGCCCAACACACATCCCGACGTTGAGCTGAAAGTAAGCTAAATCCTGATGTAGAGCCCAACACACGTCCCAACGTAGAGCTGAAAGTAAGCTAAGTCCTGATGTAGAGCCCAACACACGTCCCAACGTAGAGCCCAACACATGTCCCGACGTAGAGCTGTAAGTAAGCTAAATCCTGATGTAGAGCCCAACACACGTCCCGATGTAGAGCCCAACACACGTCCCGAAGTAGGGCTGAAAACAAGCTAAATCCTGATGTAGAGCCCAACACAAGTCCCGACGTAGAGCTGAAAGAATGCTAAATCTGATGTAGAGCCCAACACACGTCCCGACAAAGAGCATAACACATTTCCCGACGTAGAGCTGAAAGTATGCCAAATCCTGATGTAGAGCCCAACACACGTCCCGACGTAGAGCCCAACACACGTCCCGACGTAGAGCTGAATGTAAGCTAAATCCTGATGTCGAGCCCAACACACGTCCCCTCGTAGAGCTGAAAGTAAGCTAAATCCTGATCTAGAGCCCAACACACGTCCCGACGTAGAGCCCAACAGACGTCCCAACGTAGAGCCCAATACACGTCCCGACGTAGAGCCCAACACACGTCCCGACGTAGAGCTGAAAGTACGCTAAACCCTGATGTAGAGCCCAACACACGTCCTGACGTAGAGCTGAAAGTAAGCTAAATCCTGATGTAGAGCCCAACACACGTCCCGACGTAGAGTCCAACACACGTCCCGACGTAGAGCCCAACACACGTCCCGAGGCAGACTCCAACACACGTCGCGACGTAGAGCCCAACACACGTCGCGACGTAGAGCCCAGCACATGTCCCGACGTAGAGCCCAGCACACGTCCCGACATAGAGCCCAGCACACGTCCCGACGTAGACACGAACCCACGTCCCGACGTAGACACGAACTCACGTCCCGACGTAGAGCTGAAAGTAAGGTAAACCCTGATGTAGAGCCCAACATACGTCTCGACGTAGCGCCCAACACACGTCGCGACGTAGAGCCCAACACACGTCGCGACGTAGAGCCCAACACAAGTCCCGACGTAGAGCCCAACACAAGTCCCGACGTAGAGCCCAACACACGTCCCGACGTAGAGCCCAACACACGTCCCGACGTAGAGCCCAACACAAGTACCGACGCAGAGCCCAACACACGTCCCGACGTAGAGCTGAAAGTAAGCTAAATCCTGATGTAGAGCCCAACAGACGTCCCGACGAAGAGCCCAACACACGTCCCGACGTAGAGCCCAACACACGTCCTGACGTAGAGCCCAAGACACGTCCCGAAGTAGAGCTGAAAGTAAGCTAAATCCTGATGTCGATCCGAAAACACGTCCAAACGTAGAGCTGAAAGTAAGCTAAATCCTGATGTAGAGCCCAACACACATCCCAACGTAGAGCCCAACACACGTCCCGACGTAGAACTCAAAGTAAGCTAAATCCTGATGTAGAACCCAACACACGTCCCGACGTAGAGCCCAACACACGTCCCGACGTAGAGCTGAAAGTAAGCTAAATCCTGATGTAGAGCCCAACATACGTCTCGACGTAGAGCCCAACACACGTCGCGACGTAGAACCCAACACATGCCCCGACGTAGAGCCCAACACACGTCCCGACGTAGAGCTGAAAGTACGCTAAATCCTGATGTAGAGCCCAACGCACGTCCCGACGTAAAGCCCAACGCACGTCCCGACGTAGAGCTGAAAGTAAGCTAAATCCTGATGTAGAGCCCAACACATGTCTCGACGTAGAGCCCAACACACGTCCCGACGTACAGCTGAAAGTAAGCTAAATGCTGATGTAGAGCCCAACACACGTCCCGACGTACAGCTGAAAGTAAGCTAAATCCTGATGTAGAGCCCAACACACGTCCCGACGTAGAGCCCAACACACATCCCGACGTAGAGCCCAACACACGTCCCGACGTAAAGCCCAACACACGTCCCGACGTAGAGCCCAACACACGTCCCGACGTAGAGCCCAACACACGTCCCGACGTAGAGGTGAAAGTAAGCTAAATCCTGATGTAGAACCCAACACACGTCCCGACGTAGAGACCAACAGACATCCCGACGTAGAGCCCAATACACATCCAGACGTTGAGCTGAAAGTAAGCTAAATCCTGATGTAGAGCCCAACACACGTCCCGACGTAGAGCCCAACACACGTCCAGACGTAGACCCCAACACACGTCCCGACGTAGAGCCCAACACACGTCCTGACGTAGAGCCCAACACACGTCCCGACGTAGAGCTGAAAGTAAGCTAAATCCTGATGTAGAGCCCAATAGACGTCCCGACGTAGAGCCCAACACACGTCCCGACGTAGAGCTGAAAGTAAGCTAAATGCTGATGTGGAGCCCAACACACGTCCCGAAGTAGAGCCCAACACATGTCCCGACGTAGAGCTGAAAGTAAGCTAAATCCTGATGTAGAGCCCAACACACGTCCCGACGTAGACCTGAAAGTAAGCTAAATCCTGATGTAGAGCCTAACACACGTCCCGACGTAGAGCCCAACACACGTCCCGACGTAGAGCTGAAAGTAAGCTAAATCCTGATATAGAGCCCAACACACGTCCCGACGTACAGCTGAAAGTAAGCTAAATCCTGATGTAGAGCCCAACACACGTCCCGACGTAGAGCCCAACACACGTCCCAACGTAGAGCTGAAAGTAATCTAAATCCTGATGTAGAGCCCAACACACGTCCCGACATAGAGCCCAACACACGTCCCGACATAGAGCCCAACACACGTCCCGACGTAGAGCTGAAAGTAAGCTAAATCCTGATGTAGAGCCCAATAGACGTGCCGACGTAGAGCCCAACACACGTCCCGACGTAGAGCCCAACACACGTGCCGACGTAGAGGTGAAAGTAAGCTAAATCCTGATGTAGAACCCAACACACGTCCCGACGTAGAGACCAACAGACATCCCGACGTAGAGCCCAACACACATCCCGACGTAGAGGTGAAAGTAAGCTAAATCCTGATGTAGAGCCCAACACACGTCCCAACGTAGAGCCCAACACACGTCCCAACGTAGAGCTGAAAGTAAGCTAAGTCCTGATGTAGAGCCCAACACACGTCCCAACGTAGAGCCCAACACATGTCCCGACGTAGAGCTGTAAGTAAGCTAAATCCTGATGTAGAGCCCAACACACGTCCCGACGTAGAGGTGAAAGTAAGCTAAATCCTGATATGGAGCCTAACACACGTCCCGACGTAGAGCCCAACACACGTCCCGACGTAGAGCTGAAAGTAAGCTAAATCCTGATGTAGAGCCCAACACACGTCCCGACGTAGAGCCCAACACACGTCCCGACGTAGAGCTCAACACACGTCCCGACGCACAGTCCAACACACGTCGCGACGTAGAGCCCAACACACGTCCCGACGTAGAGCCCAACACACGTCCCGACGTAGAGCTGAAAGTAACTAAATCCCGACGTAGAGCCCAAAACACGTCCCGATGTAGAGCTCAACACACGTCCCGACATGCAGCCCAAGACGCGTCCCGACGTAGAGCCCAACACACGTCCCAACGTAGAGCCCAATACACGTCCCGACGTAGAGCCCAACACACGTCCCCACGTAGAGCTGAACGTACGCTAAATCCTGATGTAGAGCCCAACACACGTCCTGACATAGAGCCCAACACACGTCCCGACGCAGAGCTCAACCCACGTCCCGACGTAGAGCTGAAAGTAAGCTAAATCCTGATGTCGAGCCCAACACACGTCCCCTCGTAGAGCTGAAAGTAAGCTAAATCCTGATCTAGAGCCCAACACACGTCCCGACGTAGAGCCCAACAGACGTCCCAACGTAGAGCCCAACACACGTCCCCACGTAGAGCTGAAAGTAAGCTAAATCCTGATGTAGAGCCCAACACACGTCCCGACGTAGAGTCCAACACACGTCCCGACGTAGAGCCCAACACACGTCCCGAGGCAGACTCCAACACACGTTGCGACGTAGAGCCCAACACACGTCGCGACGTAGAGCCCAGCACATGTCCCGACGTAGAGCCCAGCACACGTCCCGACGTAGACACGAACCCACGTCCCGACGTAGACACGAACTCACGTCCCGACGTAGAGCTGAAAGTAAGGTAAACCCTGATGTAGAGCCCAACATACGTCTCGACGTAGAGCCCAACACACGTCCCGACGTAGAGCCCAACACACGTCCCGACGTAGAGCTGAAAGTAAGCTAAATCCCAATGTAGAGCCCAAAACACGTCCCGACGTAGAGCCCAACACACGTCCTGACGTAGAGCCCAACACAGGTCCCGACGCAGAGCCAAACACACGTCCCGACGTAGAGCCCAGCACACGTCCCGACGTAGAGCCCAACACACGTTCCGATGCAGAGCTGAAAGTAAGCTAAATCCTGATGTAGAGCCCAACACATGTCCCGACGCAGAGCCCAACACACGTCCCGACGTAGAGCTGAAAGTAAGCTAAATCCTGAGGTAGAGCCCAACACACGTCCCGACGTAGAGCGGAAAGTAAGCTAAATCCTGAGGTAGAGCCCAACAGACGTCCCGACGCAGAGCGGAAAGTAAGCTAAATCCTGAGGTACAGCGAAACACACGTCCCGACGCAGAGCGGAAAGTAAGCTAAATCCTGAGGTAGAGCCCAACACACGTCCCCACGTAGAGCCCAACACACGTCCCGACGTAGAGCCCAACACACGTCCCGACGTAGAGCTTAAAGTAAGTTAAATACTGATGTAGAACCCAACACACGTCCCGACGTAGAGCCCAACGCGCGTCCCGACGTAGAGCCCCACACACGTCCCGACGTAGAGCCCAACACACGTCCCGACGTAGAGCCCAACAACGTCCCGACGTAGAGCCCAACACACGTCCCGACGTAGAGCTTAAAGTAAGCTAAATCCTGATGTAGAGCCCAACACACGTCCCGACGTAGAGCTGAAAGTAAGCTAAACCCTGATATAGAGCCCAACACACGTCCCGACGTAGAGCCCAACACACGTCCAGACATAGAGCTGAAAGTAAGCTAAATCCTGATGTAGAGCACAACACACGTCCCGACGTAGAGCCCAACACACGTCCCGACGTAGAGCTGAAAGTAAGCTAAATCCTGATGTAGAGCCCAACACACGTCCCGACGTAGAGCCCAACACACGTCCCGACGTAGAGCCCAACACACGTCCAGACGTAGAGCTGAAAGTAAGCTAAATCCTGATGTAGAGCCCAACACACATCCCGACGTCGAGCCCAACACACGTCCCGACGTAGAGCCCAACACACGTCCCGACGTAGAGCCCAACACACGTCCCGACGTAGAGCCCAACACACGTCCCGACGTAGAGCTGAAAGTAAGCTAAATCCTGATGTAGAGCCCAACACACGTCCCGACGTAGAGCCCAACACACGTCCCGACGTAGAGTCCAACACACGTCCCGACGTAGAGCCCAACACACGTCCCGACGTAGAGCCCAACACACGTCCCAACGTAGAGCCCAACACACGTCCCGACGTAGAGCCCAACACACGTCCCAACGTAGAGCTGAAAGTAAGCTAAATCCCGACGTAGAGCCCAACACACGTCCCGACGTAGAGCCCAACACACGTCCCGACGTAGAGCCCAACACACGTCCCGACGTAGAGCTGAAAGTAAGCTAAATCCTGACGTAGAGCCCAACACACGTCCCGACGTAGAGCCCAACACAGGTCCCGACGTAGAGCTGAAAGTAAGCTAAATCCTGATGTAGAGCCCAACACACGTCCCGACGTAGAGCCCAACACAGGTCCCGACGTAGAGCCCAACACACGTCCCGAAGTAGAGCCCAACACACGTCCCGACGTAGAGCCCAACACACGTCCCGACGTAGAGCCCAACACACGTCCCGACGTAGAGCTGAAAGTAAGCTAAATCCCGATATAGAGCCCAACACACGTCCCGACGTAGAGCCCAACACACGTCCCGACGTAGAGCCCAACACACGTCCCGACGTAGAGCTGAAAGTAAGCTAAATCCCGACGTAGAGCCCATCACACGTCCCGACGTAGAGCGCAACACACGTCCCGACGTAGAGCCCAACACACGTCCCGACGTAGAGCTGAAAGTAAGCTAAATCCCGATGTAGAGCCCAACACACGTCGCGACGTAGAGCCCAACACACGTCCCGACGTAGAGCCCAACACACGTCCCGACGTAGAGCTGAAAGTAAGCTAAATCCCGACGTAGAGCCCAACACACGTCCCGACGTAGAGCCCAACACACGTCCCGACGTAGAGCCCAACACACATCCCGATGTAGAGCCCAACACACGTTCCGATGTAGAGCTGAAAGTAAGCTAAATCCTGATGTAGAGCCCAACACAGGTCCCGACGCAGAGCCCAACACACGTCCCGACGTAGAGCTGAAAGTAAGCTAAATCCTGAGGTAGAGCCCAACACACGTCCCGACGTAGAGCTGAAAGTAAGCTAAATCCTGAGGTAGAGCCCAACACACGTCCCGACGCACAGCGGAAAGCAAGCTATATCCTGAGGTAGAGCCCAACACACGTCCCGACGCAGAGCGGAATGTAAGCTAAATCCTGAGGTAGAGCCCAACACACGTCCCGACGCAGAGCGGAAAGTAAGCTAAATCCTGAGGTACAGCGAAACACACGTCCCGACGCAGAGCGGAAAGTAAGCTAAATCCTGAGGTAGAGCCCAACACACGTCCCCACGTAGAGCCCAACACACGTCCCGACGTAGAGCCCAACACACGTCCCAACGTAGAGCTTAAAGTAAGTTAAATACTGATGTAGAACCCAACACACGTCCCGACGTAGAGCCCAACGCGCGTCCCGAAGTAGAGCCCAACACACGTCCCGACGTAGAGCCCAACACACGTCCCGACGTAGAGCCCAACAACGTCCCGACGTAGAGCCCAACACACGTCCCGACGTAGAGCTGAAAGTAAGCTAAATCCTGATGTAGAGCCCAACACACGTCCCGACGTAGAGCTGAAAGTAAGCTAAACCCTGATATAGAGCCCAACACACGTCCCGACGTATAGCCCAACACACGTCCAGACGTAGAGCTGAAAGTAAGCTAAACCCTGATGTAGAGCCCAACACACGTCCCGACGTAGAGCCCAACACACGTCCCGACATTGACCTGAAAGTAAGCTAAATCCTGATGTAGAGCCCAACACACGTCCCGACGTAGAGCCCAACACACGTCCCGACGTAGAGCCCAACACACGTCCCGACGTAGAGCCCAACACACGTCCAGACGTAGAGCTGAAAGTAAGCTAAATCCTGATGTAGAGCCCAACACACATCCCGACGTAGAGCCCAACACACGTCCCGACGTAGAGCCCAAGACACGTCCCGACGTAGAGCCCAACACACGTCCCGACGTAGAGGCCAACACACGTCCCGACGTAGAGCTGAAAGTAAGCTAAATCCCGACGTAGAGCCCAACACACGTCCCGACTTAGAGCCCAACACACGTCCCGACGTAGAGCTGAAAGTAAGCTAAATCCTGATGTAGAGCCCAACACACGTCCCGACGTAGAGCCCAACACACGTCCCGACGTAGAGCCCAACACACGTCCCGACGTAGAGCCCAACACACGTCCCGACGTAGAGCCCAACACACGTCCCGACGTAGAGCCCAACACACGTCCCGACGTAGAGCCCAACACACGTCCCGACGTAGAGCCCAACACACGTCCCAACGTAGAGCTGAAAGTAAGCTAAATCCCGACGTAGAGCCCAACACACGTCCCGACGTAGAGCCCAACACACGTCCCGACGTAGAGCCCAACACACGTCCCGACGTAGAGCCCAACACACGTCCCGACGTAGAGCTGAAAGTAAGCTAAATCCTGATGTAGAGCCCAACACACGTCCCGACGTAGAGCCCAACACACGTCCCGACGTAGAGCCCAACACACGTCCCGAAGTAGAGCCCAACACACGTCCCGACGTAGAGCCCAACACACGTCCCGACGTAGAGCCCAACACACGTACCGACGTAGAGCTGAAAGTAAGCTAAATCCTGATGTAGAGCCCAACACACGTCCCGACGTAGAGCCCAACACACGTTCCGACGTAGAGCCCAACACACGTCCCGACGTAGAGCCCAACACACGTCCCGACGTAGAGCTGAAAGTAAGCTAAATCCCGACGTAGAGCCCATCACACGTCCCGACGTAGAGCGCAACACACGTCCCGACGTAGAGCCCAACACACGTCCCGACGTAGAGCTGAAAGTAAGCTAAATCCCGATGTAGAGCCCAACACACGTCGCGACGTAGAGCCCAACACACGTCCCGACGTAGAGCTGAAAGTAAGCTAAATCCCGACGTAGAGCCCAACACACGTCCCGACGTAGAGCCCAACACACGTCCCGACGTAGAGCCCAACACACATCCCGACGTAGAGCCCAACACACGTTCCGATGTAGAGCTGAAAGTAAGCTAAATCCTGATGTAGAGCCCAACACACGTCCCGACGCAGAGCCCAACACACGTCCCGACGTAGAGCTGAAAGTAAGCTAAATCCTGAGGTAGAGCCCAACACACGTCCCGACGTAGAGCTGAAAGTAAGCTAAATGCTGATGTAGAGCCCAACACACGTCCCGACGTACAGCTGAAAGTAAGCTAAATCCTGATGTAGAGCCCAACACACGTCCCGACGTAGAGCCCAACACACATCCCGACGTAGAGC
Source organism: Leptosomus discolor (assembly GCF_034619465.1). NCBI lineage: Eukaryota > Metazoa > Chordata > Aves > Leptosomiformes > Leptosomidae > Leptosomus > Leptosomus discolor. Next base: position 340,198 of record NW_028237865.1, read on the forward strand.
CCAACACACGTCCCGACGTAAAGCCCAACACACGTCCCGACATAGAGCCCAACACACGTCCCGACGTAGAGCCCAACACACGTCCCGACGTAGAGGTGAAAGTAAGCTAAATCCTGATGTAGAACCCAACACACGTCCCGACGTAGAGACCAACAGACATCCCGACGTAGAGCCCAATACACATCCAGACGTTGAGCTGAAAGTAAGCTAAATCCTGATGTAGAGCCCAACACACGTCCCGACGTAGAGCCCAACACACGTCCAGACGTAGAGCCCAACACACGTCCCGACGTAGAGCCCAACACACGTCCTGACGTAGAGCCCAACACACGTCCTGATGTAGAGCCCAACACACGTCCCGACGTAGAGCTGAAAGTAAGCTAAATCCTGATGTAGAGCCCAATAGACGTCCCGACGTAGAGCCCAACACACGTCCCGACGTAGAGCTGAAAGTAAGCTAAATGCTGATGTGGAGCCCAACACACGTCCCGAAGTAGAGCCCAACACATGTCCCGACGTAGAGCTGAAAGTAAGCTAAATCCTGATGTAGAGCCCAACACACGTCCCGACGTAGAGCCCAACACACGTCCCGACGTAGAGCTCAACAGACGTCCCGACGCAGAACCCAACACACGTCCCGACGTACAGTCCAACACACGTCCCGACGTAGAGCCCAACACACGTCCCGACGTAGAGCTGAATATAAGCTAAACCTGATGTAGAGCCCAACACACGTCCCGACGTAGAGCCCACACACGTCCCGATGTAGAGTCCAACACACGTCCCGATGTAGAGCTGAAAGTAAGCTAAATCCTGATGTAGAGCCCAACACACGTCCCGACGTAGAGCCCAACACACGTCCCGACGTAGAACTCAAAGTAAGCTAAATCCTGATGTAGAACGCAACACACGTCCCGACGTAGAGCCAAACACACGTCCCGACGTAGAGCCCAACACACGTCCCGACGTAGAGCTGAAAGTAAGCTAAATCCTGATTTAGAGCCCAACATACGTCTCGACGTAGAGCCCAACACACGTCGCGACGTAGAACCCAAAACATGTCTTGACGTAGAGCCCAACACACGTCCCGACGTAGAGCTGAAAGTACGCTAAATCCTGATGTAGAGCCCAACACACGTCCCGACGTAGAGCCCAACGCACGTCCCGACGTAAAGCCCAACGCATGTCCCGACGTAGAGCCCAACGCACGTTCCGACGTAGAGCTGAAAGTAAGCTAAATCCTGATGTCGAGCCCAACACACGTCCCCTCGTAGAGCTGAAAGTAAGCTAAATCCTGATGTAGAGCCCAACACATGTCTCGACGTAGAGCCCAACACACGTCCCGACGTACAGCTGAAAGTAAGCTAAATCCTGATATAGAGCCCAACACACGTCCCGACGTACAGCTGAAAGTAAGCTAAATCCTGATGTAGAGCCCAACACACGTCCTGACGTAGAGCCCAACACACGTCCCAACGTAGAGCTGAAAGTGATCTAAATCCTGATGTAGAGCCCAACACACGTCCCGACATAGAGCCCAACACACGTCCCGACGTAGAGCCCAACACACGTCCCGACGTAGAGCTGAAAGTAAGCTAAATCCTGATGTAGAGCCCAATAGACGTGCCGACGTAGAGCCCAACACACGTCCCGACGTAGAGCCCAACACACGTCCCGACGTAGAGGTGAAAGTAAGCTAAATCCTGATGTAGAACCCAACACACGTCCCGACGTAGAGCCCAACACACGTCCCAACGTAGAGCTGAAAGTAAGCTAAGTCCTGATGAAGAGCCCAACACACGTCCCAACGTAGAGCCCAACACATGTCCCGACGTAGAGCTGTAAGTAAGCTAAATCCTGATGTAGAGCCCAACACACGTCCCGACGTAGAGGTGAAAGTAAGCTAAATCCTGATATGGAGCCTAACACACGTCCCGACGTAGAGCCCAACACACGTCCCGACGTAGAGCTGAAAGTAAGCTAAATCCTGATGTAGAGCCCAACACACGTCCCGACGTAGAGCCCAACACACGTCCCGACGTAGAGCTCAACACACGTCCCGACGCACAGTCCAACACACGTCGCGACGTAGAGCCCAACACACGTCCCGACGTAGAGCCCAACACACGTTCCGACGTAGAGCTGAAAGTAACTAAATCCCGACGTAGAGCCCAAAACACGTCCCGATGTAGAGCTCAACACACGTCCCAACGTAGAGCCCAATACACGTCCCGACGTAGAGCCCAACACACGTCCCCACGTAGAGCTGAAAGTACGCTAAATCCTGATGTAGAGCCCAACACACGTCCTGACGTAGAGCCCAACACACGTCCCGACGCAGAGCTCAACCCACGTCCCGACGTAGAGCTGAATGTAAGCTAAATCCTGATGTCGAGCCCAACACACGTCCCCTCGTAGAGCTGAAAGTAAGCTAAATCCTGATCTAGAGCCCAACACACGTCCCGACGTAGAGCCCAACAGACGTCCCAACGTAGAGCCCAACACACGTCCCCGCGTAGAGCTGAAAGTACGCTAAACACTGATGTAGAGCCCAACACACGTCCCGACGTAGAGCTGAAAGTAAGCTAAATCCTGATGTAGAGCCCAACACACGTCCCGACGTAGAGTCCAACACACGTCCCGACGTAGAGCCCAACACACGTCCCGAGGCAGACTCCAACACACGTTGCGACGTAGAGCCCAACACACGTCGCGACGTAGAGCCCAGCACATGTCCCGACGTAGAGCCCAGCACACGTCCCGACGTAGACACGAACCCACGTCCCGACGTAGACACGAACTCACGTCCCGACGTAGAGCTGAAAGTAAGGTAAACCCTGATGTAGAGCCCAACATACGTCTCGACGTAGAGCCCAACACACGTCCCGACGTAGAGCCCAACACACGTCCCGACGTAGAGCTGAAAGTAAGCTAAATCCCAATGTAGAGCCCAAAACACGTCCCGACGTAGAGCCCAACACACGTCCTGACGTAGAGCCCAACACAGGTCCCGACGCAGAGCCAAACACACGTCCCGACGTAGAGCCCAGCACACGTCCCGACGTAGAGCCCAACACACGTTCCGATGCAGAGCTGAAAGTAAGCTAAATCCTGATGTAGAGCCCAACACATGTCCCGACGCAGAGCCCAACACACGTCCCGACGTAGAGCTGAAAGTAAGCTAAATCCTGAGGTAGAGCCCAACACACGTCCCGACGTAGAGCGGAAAGTAAGCTAAATCCTGAGGTAGAGCCCAACAGACGTCCCGACGCAGAGCGGAAAGTAAGCTAAATCCTGAGGTACAGCGAAACACACGTCCCGACGCAGAGCGGAAAGTAAGCTAAATCCTGAGGTAGAGCCCAACACACGTCCCCACGTAGAGCCCAACACACGTCCCGACGTAGAGCCCAACACACGTCCCGACGTAGAGCTTAAAGTAAGTTAAATACTGATGTAGAACCCAACACACGTCCCGACGTAGAGCCCAACGCGCGTCCCGACGTAGAGCCCCACACACGTCCCGACGTAGAGCCCAACACACGTCCCGACGTAGAGCCCAACACACGTCCCGACGTAGAGCCCAACACACGTCCCGACGTAGAGCTTAAAGTAAGCTAAATCCTGATGTAGAGCCCAACACACGTCCCGACGTAGAGCTGAAAGTAAGCTAAACCCTGATATAGAGCCCAACACACGTCCCGACGTAGAGCCCAACACACGTCCAGACATAGAGCTGAAAGTAAGCTAAACCCTGATGTAGAGCCCAACACACGTCCCGACGTAGAGCCCAACACACGTCCCGACATTGACCTGAAAGTAAGCTAAATCCTGATGTAGAGCCCAACACACGTCCCGACGTAGAGCCCAACACACGTCCCGACGTAGAGCCCAACACACGTCCCGACGTAGAGCCCAACACACGTCCAGACGTAGAGCTGAAAGTAAGCTAAATCCTGATGTAGAGCCCAACACAAATCCCGACGTCGAGCCCAACACACGTCCCGACGTAGAGCCCAACACACGTCCCGACGTAGAGCCCAACACACGTCCCGACGTAGAGCCCAACACACGTCCCGACGTAGAGCTGAAAGTAAGCTAAATCCTGATGTAGAGCCCAACACACGTCCCGACGTAGAGCCCAACACACGTCCCGACGTAGAGTCCAACACACGTCCCGACGTACAGCCCAACACACGTCCCGACGTAGAGCCCAACACACGTCCCAACGTAGAGCCCAACACACGTCCCGACGTAGAGCCCAACACACGTCCCAACGTAGAGCTGAAAGTAAGCTAAATCCCGACGTAGAGCCCAACACACGTCCCGACGTAGAGCCCAACACACGTCCCGACGTAGAGCCCAACACACGTCCCGACGTAGAGCTGAAAGTAAGCTAAATCCTGATGTAGAGCCCAACACACGTCCCGACGTAGAGCCCAACACAGGTCCCGACGTAGAGCCCAACACACGTCCCGACGTAGAGCTGAAAGTAAGCTAAATCCTGATGTAGAGCCCAACACACGTCCCGACGTAGAGCCCAACACAGGTCCCGACGTAGAGCCCAACACACGTCCCGAAGTAGAGCCCAACAAACGTCCCGACGTAGAGCCCAACACACGTCCCGACGTAGAGCCCAACACACGTACCGACGTAGAGCTGAAAGTAAGCTAAATCCTGATGTAGAGCCCAACACACGTCCCGACGTAGAGCCCAACACACGTCCCGACGTAGAGCCCAACACACGTCCCGACGTAGAGCTGAAAGTAAGCTAAATCCCGATATAGAGCCCAACACACGTCCCGACGTAGAGCCCAACACACGTCCCGACGTAGAGCCCAACACACGTCCCGACGTAGAGCTGAAAGTAAGCTAAATCCCGACGTAGAGCCCATCACACGTCCCGACGTAGAGCGCAACACACGTCCCGACGTAGAGCCCAACACACGTCCCGACGTAGAGCTGAAAGTAACCTAAATCCCGATGTAGAGCCCAACACACTTCGCGACGTAGAGCCCAACACACGTCCCGACGTAGAGCCCAACACACGTCCCGACGTAGAGCTGAAAGTAAGCTAAATCCCGACGTAGAGCCCAACACACGTCCCGACGTAGAGCCCAACACACGTCCCGACGTAGAGCCCAACACACATCCCGATGTAGAGCCCAACACACGTTCCGATGTAGAGCTGAAAGTAAGCTAAATCCTGATGTAGAGCCCAACACAGGTCCCGACGCAGAGCCCAACACACGTCCCGACGTAGAGCTGAAAGTAAGCTAAATCCTGAGGTAGAGCCCAACACACGTCCCGACGTAGAGCTGAAAGTAAGCTAAATCCTGAGGTAGAGCCCAACACACGTCCCGACGCACAGCGGAAAGCAAGCTATATCCTGAGGTAGAGCCCAACACACGTCCCGACGCAGAGCGGAATGTAAGCTAAATCCTGAGGTAGAGCCCAACACACGTCCCGACGCAGAGCGGAAAGTAAGCTAAATCCTGAGGTACAGCGAAACACACGTCCCGACGCAGAGCGGAAAGTAAGCTAAATCCTGAGGTAGAGCCCAACACACGTCCCCACGTAGAGCCCAACACACGTCCCGACGTAGAGCCCAACACACGTCCCAACGTAGAGCTTAAAGTAAGTTAAATACTGATGTAGAACCCAACACACGTCCCGACGTAGAGCCCAACGCGCGTCCCGAAGTAGAGCCCAACACACGTCCCGACGTAGAGCCCAACACACGTCCCGACGTAGAGCCCAACAACGTCCCGACGTAGAGCCCAACACATGTCCCGACGTAGAGCTGAAAGTAAGCTAAATCCTGATGTAGAGCCCAACACACGTCCCGACGTAGAGCTGAAAGTAAGCTAAACCCTGATATAGAGCCCAACACACGTCCCGACGTATAGCCCAACACACGTCCAGACGTAGAGCTGAAAGTAAGCTAAACCCTGATGTAGAGCCCAACACACGTCCCGACGTAGAGCCCAACACACGTCCCGACATTGACCTGAAAGTAAGCTAAATCCTGATGTAGAGCCCAACACACGTCCCGACGTAGAACCCAACACACGTCCCGACGTAGAGCCCAACACACGTCCCGACGTAGAGCCCAACACACGTCCAGACGTAGAGCTGAAAGTAAGCTAAATCCTGATGTAGAGCCCAACACACATCCCGACGTAGAGCCCAACACACGTCCCGACGTAGAGCCCAACACACGTCCCGACGTAGAGCCCAACACACGTCCCGACGTAGAGGCCAACACACGTCCCGACGTAGAGCTGAAAGTAAGCTAAATCCCGACGTAGAGCCCAACACACGTCCCGACTTAGAGCCCAACACACGTCCCGACGTAGAGCTGAAAGTAAGCTAAATCCTGATGTAGAGCCCAACACACGTCCCGACGTAGAGCCCAACACACGTCCCGACGTAGAGTCCAACACACGTCCCGACGTAGAGCCCAACACACGTCCCGACGTAGAGCCCAACACACGTCCCGACGTAGAGCCCAACACACGTCCCGACGTAGAGCTGAAAGTAAGCTAAATCCCGACGTAGAGCCCAACACACGTCCCGACGTAGAGCCCAACACACGTCCCGACGTAGAGCCCAACACACGTCCCGACGTAGAGCTGAAAGTAAGCTAAATCCTGATGTAGAGCCCAACACACGTCCCGACGTAGAGCCCAACACACGTCCCGACGTAGAGCCCAACACACGTCCCGACGTAGAGCCCAACACACGTCCCGACGTAGAGCCCAACACACGTCCCGACGTAGAGCCCAACACACGTACCGACGTAGAGCTGAAAGTAAGCTAAATCCTGATGTAGAGCCCAACACACGTCCCGACGTAGAGCCCAACACACGTTCCGACGTAGAGCCCTACACACGTCCCGACGTAGAGCCCAACACACGTCCCGACGTAGAGCTGAAAGTAAGCTAAATCCCGACGTAGAGCCCATCACACGTCCCGACGTAGAGCGCAACACACGTCCCGACGTAGAGCCCAACACACGTCCCGACGTAGAGCTGAAAGTAAGCTAAATCCCGATGTAGAGCCCAACACACGTCGCGACGTAGAGCCCAACACACGTCCCGACGTAGAGCTGAAAGTAAGCTAAATCCCGACGTAGAGCCCAACACACGTCCCGACGTAGAGCCCAACACACGTCCCGACGTAGAGCCCAACACACATCCCGACGTAGAGCCCAACACACGTTCCGATGTAGAGCTGAAAGTAAGCTAAATCCTGATGTAGAGCCCAACACACGTCCCGACGCAGAGCCCAACACACGTCCCGACGTAGAGCTGAAAGTAAGCTAAATCCTGAGGTAGAGCCCAACACACGTCCCGACGTAGAGCTGAAAGTAAGCTAAATCCTGAGGTAGAGCCCAACACACGTCCCGACGCACAGCGGAAAGTAAGCTATATCCTGAGGTAGAGCCCAACACACGTCCCGACGCAGAGCGGAATGTAAGCTAAATCCTGAGGTAGAGCCCAACACACGTCCCGACGCAGAGCGGAAAGTAAGCTAAATCCTGAGGTACAGCGAAACACACGTCCCGACGAAGAGCGAAAAGTAAGCTAAATCCTGACATAGAGCCCAAGACACGTCCCGATGTAGAGCTCAAGACACGTCCAGACGTAGAGCCCAACACACGTCCCGACGTAGAGCTGAAAGTAAGCTAAATCCTGATGTAGAGCCCAACAGACGTCCCGACGTAGAGCCCAACAAACGTCCCGACTTAGAGCCCAACAAACGTCCCGACGTAGAGCGTAAAGTAAGCTAAATCCTGACGTAGAGCCCAACACACGTCCCGACGTAGAGCTTAAAGTAAGCTAAATCCTGACGTAGAGCCCAACACACGTCCCGACGTAGAGCCCAACACACGTCCCGACGTAGAGCCCAACACACATCCCGACGTAGAGCTTAAAGTAAGCTAAATCCTGACGTAGAGCCCAACACACGTCCCGACGTAGAACCCAATACACGTCCCGACGTAGAGCCCAACACACGTCCCGACGTAGAGCCCAACACACGTCCTGACGTAGAGCTGAATGTAAGCTAAATCCTGATGTAGAGCCCAACACACGTCCCGACGTAGAGCCCAACACACGTCCCGTAGTAGAGCCAAACACACGTCCCGACGTAGAGCCCAACACACGTCCCGTAGTAGAGCCCAACACACGTCCCGACGTAGAGCCCAACACACGTCCCGACGTAGAGCCCAACACACGTCCCGATGTAGAGCTGAAAGTAATCTAAATCCTGATGTAGAGCCCAACACACGTCCCGACGTAGAGCCCAACACACGTCCCGACGTAGAGCTGAAAGTAAGCTAAATCCTGATGTAGAGCCCAACACACGTCCCGACGTAGAGCGCAACACACGTTCCGATGTAGAGCTGAAAGTAAGCTAAATCCTGATGTACAGACCAACACACATCCCAACGCAGAGCCCAACACACGTCCCAACGTAGAGCTGAAAGTAAGCTAAATCCTGAGGAAGTGCCCAACACACGTCCCGACGCAGAGCGGAAAGTAAGCTAAATCCTGAGGTAGAGCCGAACACACGTCCCGACGCAGAGCGGAAAGTAAGCTAAATCCTGAGGTAGAGCCCAACACACGTCCCCACGTAGAGCTGAAAGTAAGCTAAATCCTGAGGTAGAGCCCAACACACGTCCCGACGTAGAGCCCAACACACGTCCCGACGTAGACTTTAAAGTAAGCTAAATACTGATGTAGAGTCCAACACACGTCCCGACGTAGAGTCCAACACACGTCCCGACGTAGAGTCCAACACACGTCCCGACGTAGAGCTGGAAGTAAGCTAAATCCCGACGTAGAGCCCAACACACGTCCCGACGTTGAGCCCAACACACGTCCTGACGTAGAGCCCAAAACACGTCCCGACGTAGAGCCCAACACACGTCCCGACGTAGAGCCCAACACACGTCCCGACGTAGAGCTGAATGTAAGCTAAATCCTGAGGTAGAGCCCAACACACGTCCCGACGCAGAGCGGAAAGTAAGCTAAATCCTGAGGTAGAGCCCAACAAACGTCCCGATGCAGAGCGGAAAGTAAGCTAAATCCTGAGGTAGAGCCCAACACACGTCCCCACGTAGAGCTGAAAGTAAGCTAAATCCTGAGGTAGAGCCCAACACACGTCCCGACGTAGAGGCCAACACACGTCCCGACGTAGAACCCAACACACGTCCCGACGTAGAGTCCAAAACACGTCCCGACTCAGAGCCCAACACACGTCCCGACGTAGAGCCCAACACACGTTCCGACGTAGAGCTGAAAGTAAGATAAATACTGATGTAGAGCCCAACACACGTCCCGACGCAGAGCCCAACACACGTCCCGACGCAGAGCCCAACACACGTCCCGACGTAGAGCTGAAAGTAAGCTAAATCCTGAGGTACAGCCCAACATACGTCCCGACGCAGAGCGTAAAGTAAGCTAAATCCTAAGGTAGAGCCCAACACACGTCCCCGTGTAGAGCTGAAAGTAAGCTAAATCCTGAGGTAGAGCCCAACACACGTCCCGACGTAGAGCCCAACACACGTCCCGACGTAGAGCCCAACACACGTCCCGACGTAGAGTCCAACACACGTCCCGACGTAGAGCCCAACGCATGTCCCGACGTAGAGCCCAACGCACGTTCCGACGTAGAGCTGAAAGTAAGCTAAATTCTGATGTCGAGCCCAACACACGTCCCCTCGTAGAGCTGAAAGTAAGCTAAATCCTGATGTAGAGCCCAACACATGTCTCGACGTAGAGCCCAACACACGTCCCGACGTACAGCTGAAAGTAAGCTAAATCCTGATATAGAGCCCAACACACGTCCCGACGTACAGCTGAAAGTAAGCTAAATCCTGATGTAGAGCCCAACACACGTCCTGACGTAGAGCCCAACACACGTCCCAACGTAGAGCTGAAAGTAATCTAAATCCTGATGTAGAGCCCAACACACGTCCCGACATAGAGCCCAACACACGTCCCGACGTAGAGCCCAACACACGTCCCGACGTAGAGCTGAAAGTAAGCTAAATCCTGATGTAGAGCCCAATAGACGTGCCGACGTAGAGCCCAACACACGTCCCGACGTAGAGCCCAACACACGTCCCGACGTAGAGGTGAAAGTAAGCTAAATCCTGATGTAGAACCCAACACACGTCCCGACGTAGAGACCAACAGACATCCCGACGTAGAGCCCAACACACATCCCGACGTTGAGCTGAAAGTAAGCTAAATCCTGATGTAGAGCCCAACACACGTCCCAACGTAGAGCCCAACACACGTCCCAACGTAGAGCTGAAAGTAAGCTAAGTCCTGATGAAGAGCCCAACACACGTCCCAACGTAGAGCCCAACACATGTCCCGACGTAGAGCTGTAAGTAAGCTAAATCCTGATGTAGAGCCCAACACACGTCCCGACGTAGAGGTGAAAGTAAGCTAAATCCTGATATGGAGCCTAACACACGTCCCGACGTAGAGCCCAACACACGTCCCGACGTAGAGCTGAAAGTAAGCTAAATCCTGATGTAGAGCCCAACACACGTCCCGACGTAGACCCCAACACACGTCCCGACGTAGAGCTCAACACACGTCCCGACGCACAGTCCAACACACGTCGCGACGTAGAGCCCAACACACGTCCCGACGTAGAGCCCAACACACGTCCCGACGTAGAGCTGAAAGTAACTAAATCCCGACGTAGAGCCCAAAACACGTCCCGATGTAGAGCTCAACACACGTCCCAACGTAGAGCCCAATACACGTCCCGACGTAGAGCCCAACACACGTCCCCACGTAGAGCTGAAAGTACGCTAAATCCTGATGTAGAGCCCAACACACGTCCTGACGTAGAGCCCAACACACGTCCCGACGCAGAGCTCAACCCACGTCCCGACGTAGAGCTGAATGTAAGCTAAATCCTGATGTCGAGCCCAACACACGTCCCCTCGTAGAGCTGAAAGTAAGCTAAATCCTGATCTAGAGCCCAACACACGTCCCGACGTAGAGCCCAACAGACGTCCCAACGTAGAGCCCAACACACGTCCCCACGTAGAGCTGAAAGTACGCTAAACACTGATGTAGAGCCCAACACACGTCCCGACGTAGAGCTGAAAGTAAGCTAAATCCTGATGTAGAGCCCAACACACGTCCCGACGTAGAGTCCAACACACGTCCCGACGTAGAGCCCAACACACGTCCCGAGGCAGACTCCAACACACGTTGCGACGTAGAGCCCAACACACGTCGCGACGTAGAGCCCAGCACATGTCCCGACGTAGAGCCCAGCACACGTCCCGACGTAGACACGAACCCACGTCCCGACGTAGACACGAACTCACGTCCCGACGTAGAGCTGAAAGTAAGGTAAACCCTGATGTAGAGCCCAACATACGTCTCGACGTAGAGCCCAACACACGTCCCGACGTAGAGCCCAACACACGTCCCGACGTAGAGCTGAAAGTAAGCTAAATCCCAATGTAGAGCCCAAAACACGTCCCGACGTAGAGCCCAACACACGTCCTGACGTAGAGCCCAACACAGGTCCCGACGCAGAGCCAAACACACGTCCCGACGTAGAGCCCAGCACACGTCCCGACGTAGAGCCCAACACACGTTCCGATGCAGAGCTGAAAGTAAGCTAAATCCTGATGTAGAGCCCAACACATGTCCCGACGCAGAGCCCAACACACGTCCCGACGTAGAGCTGAAAGTAAGCTAAATCCTGAGGTAGAGCCCAACACACGTCCCGACGTAGAGCGGAAAGTAAGCTAAATCCTGAGGTAGAGCCCAACAGACGTCCCGACGCAGAGCGGAAAGTAAGCTAAATCCTGAGGTACAGCGAAACACACGTACCGACGCAGAGCGGAAAGTAAGCTAAATCCTGAGGTAGAGCCCAACACACGTCCCCACGTAGAGCCCAACACACGTCCCGACGTAGAGCCCAACACACGTCCCGACGTAGAGCTTAAATTAAGTTAAATACTGATGTAGAACCCAACACACGTCCCGACGTAGAGCCCAACGCGCGTCCCGACGTAGAGCCCCACACACGTCCCGACGTAGAGCCCAACACACGTCCCGACGTAGAGCCCAACAACGTCCCGACGTAGAGCCCAACACACGTCCCGACGTAGAGCTTAAAGTAAGCTAAATCCTGATGTAGAGCCCAACACACGTCCCGACGTAGAGCTGAAAGTAAGCTAAACCCTGATATAGAGCCCAACACACGTCCCGACGTAGAGCCCAACACACGTCCAGACATAGAGCTGAAAGTAAGCTAAACCCTGATGTAGAGCCCAACACACGTCCCGACGTAGAGCCCAACACACGTCCCGACATTGACCTGAAAGTAAGCTAAATCCTGATGTAGAGCCCAACACACGTCCCGACGTAGAGCCCAACACACGTCCCGACGTAGAGCCCAACACACGTCCCGACGTAGAGCCCAACACACGTCCCGACGTAGAGCTGAAAGTAAGCTAAATCCTGATGTAGAGCCCAACACACGTCCCGACGTAGAGCCCAACACACGTCCCGACGTAGAGTCCAACACACGTCCCGACGTAGAGCCCAACACACGTCCCGACGTAGAGCCCAACACACGTCCCAACGTAGAGCCCAACACACGTCCCGACGTAGAGCCCAACACACGTCCCAACGTAGAGCTGAAAGTAAGCTAAATCCCAACGTAGAGCCCAACACACGTCCCGACGTAGAGCCCAACACACGTCCCGACGTAGAGCCCAACACACGTCCCGACGTAGAGCTGAAAGTAAGCTAAATCCTGATGTAGAGCCCAACACACGTCCCGACGTAGAGCCCAACACAGGTCCCGACGTAGAGCCCAACACACGTCCCGACGTAGAGCTGAAAGTAAGCTAAATCCTGATGTAGAGCCCAACACACGTCCCGACGTAGAGCCCAACACAGGTCCCGACGTAGAGCCCAACACACGTCCCGAAGTAGAGCCCAACAAACGTCCCGACGTAGAGCCCAACACACGTCCCGACGTAGAGCCCAACACACGTACCGACGTAGAGCTGAAAGTAAGCTAAATCCTGATGTAGAGCCCAACACACGTCCCGACGTAGAGCCCAACACACGTCCCGACGTAGAGCCCAACACACGTCCCGACGTAGAGCTGAAAGTAAGCTAAATCCCGATATAGAGCCCAACACACGTCCCGACGTAGAGCCCAACACACGTCCCGACGTAGAGCCCAACACACGTCCCGACGTAGAGCTGAAAGTAAGCTAAATCCCGACGTAGAGCCCATCACACGTCCCGACGTAGAGCGCAACACACGTCCCGACGTAGAGCCCAACACACATCCCGACGTAGAGCTGAAAGTAACCTAAATCCCGATGTAGAGCCCAACACACGTCGCGACGTAGAGCCCAACACACGTCCCGACGTAGAGCCCAACACACGTCCCGACGTAGAGCTGAAAGTAAGCTAAATCCCGACGTAGAGCCCAACACACGTCCCGACGTAGAGCCCAACACACGTCCCGACGTAGAGCCCAACACACATCCCGATGTAGAGCCCAACACACGTTCCGATGTAGAGCTGAAAGTAAGCTAAATCCTGATGTAGAGCCCAACACAGGTCCCGACGCAGAGCCCAACACACGTCCCGACGTAGAGCTGAAAGTAAGCTAAATCCTGAGGTAGAGCCCAACACACGTCCCGACGTAGAGCTGAAAGTAAGCTAAATCCTGAGGTAGAGCCCAACACACGTCCCGACGCACAGCGGAAAGCAAGCTATATCCTGAGGTAGAGCCCAACACACGTCCCGACGCAGAGCGGAATGTAAGCTAAATCCTGAGGTAGAGCCCAACACACGTCCCGACGCAGAGCGGAAAGTAAGCTAAATCCTGAGGTACAGCGAAACACACGTCCCGACGCAGAGCGGAAAGTAAGCTAAATCCTGAGGTAGAGCCCAACACACGTCCCCACGTAGAGCCCAACACACGTCCCGACGTAGAGCCCAACACACGTCCCAACGTAGAGCTTAAAGTAAGTTAAATACTGATGTAGAACCCAACACACGTCCCGACGTAGAGCCCAACGCGCGTCCCGAAGTAGAGCCCAACACACGTCCCGACGTAGAGCCCAACACACGTCCCGACGTAGAGCCCAACAACGTCCCGACGTAGAGCCCAACACATGTCCCGACGTAGAGCTGAAAGTAAGCTAAATCCTGATGTAGAGCCCAACACACGTCCCGATGTAGAGCTGAAAGTAAGCTAAACCCTGATATAGAGCCCAACACACGTCCCGACGTATAGCCCAACACACGTCCAGACGTAGAGCTGAAAGTAAGCTAAACCCTGATGTAGAGCCCAACACACGTCCCGACGTAGAGCCCAACACACGTCCCGACATTGACCTGAAAGTAAGCTAAATCCTGATGTAGAGCCCAACACACGTCCCGACGTAGAGCCCAACACACGTCCCGACGTAGAGCCCAACACACGTCCCGACGTAGAGCCCAACACACGTCCAGACGTAGAGCTGAAAGTAAGCTAAATCCTGATGTAGAGCCCAACACACATCCCGACGTAGAGCCCAACACACGTCCCGACGTAGAGCCCAACACACGTCCCGACGTAGAGCCCAACACACGTCCCGACGTAGAGGCCAACACACGTCCCGACGTAGAGCTGAAAGTAAGCTAAATCCCGACGTAGAGCCCAACACACGTCCCGACTTAGAGCCCAACACACGTCCCGACGTAGAGCTGAAAGTAAGCTAAATCCTGATGTAGAGCCCAACACACGTCCCGACGTAGAGCCCAACACACGTCCCGACGTAGAGTCCAACACACGTCCCGACGTAGAGCCCAACACACGTCCCGACGTAGAGCCCAACACACGTCCCGACGTAGAGCCCAACACACGTCCCGACGTAGAGCCCAACACACGTCCCGACGTAGAGCTGAAAGTAAGCTAAATCCCGACGTAGAGCCCAACACACGTCCCGACGTAGAGCCCAACACACGTCCCGACGTAGAGCCCAACACACGTCCCGACGTAGAGCTGAAAGTAAGCTAAATCCTGATGTAGAGCCCAACACACGTCCCGACGTAGAGCCCAACACACGTCCCGACGTAGAGCCCAACACACGTCCCGAAGTAGAGCCCAACACACGTCCCGACGTAGAGCCCAACACACGTCCCGACGTAGAGCCCAACACACGTACCGACGTAGAGCTGAAAGTAAGCTAAATCCTGATGTAGAGCCCAACACACGTCCCGACGTAGAGCCCAACACACGTTCCGACGTAGAGCCCAACACACGTCCCGACGTAGAGCCCAACACACGTCCCGACGTAGAGCTGAAAGTAAGCTAAATCCCGACGTAGAGCCCATCACACGTCCCGACGTAGAGCGCAACACACGTCCCGACGTAGAGCCCAACACACGTCCCGACGTAGAGCTGAAAGTAAGCTAAATCCCGATGTAGAGCCCAACACACGTCGCGACGTAGAGCCCAACACACGTCCCGACGTAGAGCTGAAAGTAAGCTAAATCCCGACGTAGAGCCCAACACACGTCCCGACGTAGAGCCCAACACACGTCCCGACGTAGAGCCCAACACACATCCCGACGTAGAGCCCAACACACGTTCCGATGTAGAGCTGAAAGTAAGCTAAATCCTGATGTAGAGCCCAACACACGTCCCGACGCAGAGCCCAACACACGTCCCGACGTAGAGCTGAAAGTAAGCTAAATCCTGAGGTAGAGCCCAACACACGTCCCGACGTAGAGCTGAAAGTAAGCTAAATCCTGAGGTAGAGCCCAACACACGTCCCGACGCACAGCGGAAAGTAAGCTATATCCTGAGGTAGAGCCCAACACACGTCCCGACGCAGAGCGGAATGTAAGCTAAATCCTGAGGTAGAGCCCAACACACGTCCCGACGCAGAGCGGAAAGTAAGCTAAATCCTGAGGTACAGCGAAACACACGTCCCGACGAAGAGCGGAAAGTAAGCTAAATCCTGACATAGAGCCCAAGACACGTCCCGATGTAGAGCTCAAGACACGTCCAGACGTAGAGCCCAACACACGTCCCGACGTAGAGCTGAAAGTAAGCTAAATCCTGATGTAGAGCCCAACAGACGTCCCGACGTAGAGCCCAACAAACGTCCCGACTTAGAGCCCAACAAACGTCCCGACGTAGAGCGTAAAGTAAGCTAAATCCTGACGTAGAGCCCAACACACGTCCCGACGTAGAGCTTAAAGTAAGCTAAATCCTGACGTAGAGCCCAACACACGTCCCGACGTAGAGCCCAACACACGTCCCGACGTAGAGCCCAACACACATCCCGACGTAGAGCTTAAAGTAAGCTAAATCCTGACGTAGAGCCCAACACACGTCCCGACGTAGAACCCAATACACGTCCCGACGTAGAGCCCAACACACGTCCCGACGTAGAGCCCAACACACGTCCTGACGTAGAGCTGAATGTAAGCTAAATCCTGATGTAGAGCCCAACACACGTCCCGACGTAGAGCCCAACACACGTCCCGTAGTAGAGCCAAACACACGTCCCGACGTAGAGCCCAACACACGTCCCGTAGTAGAGCCCAACACACGTCCCGACGTAGAGCCCAACACACGTCCCGACGTAGAGCCCAACACACGTCCCGATGTAGAGCTGAAAGTAATCTAAATCCTGATGTAGAGCCCAACACACGTCCCGACGTAGAGCCCAACACACGTCCCGACGTAGAGCTGAAAGTAAGCTAAATCCTGATGTAGAGCCCAACACACGTCCCGACGTAGAGCGCAACACACGTTCCGATGTAGAGCTGAAAGTAAGCTAAATCCTGATGTACAGACCAACACACATCCCAACGCAGAGCCCAACACACGTCCCAACGTAGAGCTGAAAGTAAGCTAAATCCTGAGGAAGTGCCCAACACACGTCCCGACGCAGAGCGGAAAGTAAGCTAAATCCTGAGGTAGAGCCGAACACACGTCCCGACGCAGAGCGGAAAGTAAGCTAAATCCTGAGGTAGAGCCCAACACACGTCCCCACGTAGAGCTGAAAGTAAGCTAAATCCTGAGGTAGAGCCCAACACACGTCCCGACGTAGAGCCCAACACACGTCCCGACGTAGACTTTAAAGTAAGCTAAATACTGATGTAGAGTCCAACACACGTCCCGACGTAGAGTCCAACACACGTCCCGACGTAGAGTCCAACACACGTCCCGACGTAGAGCTGGAAGTAAGCTAAATCCCGACGTAGAGCCCAACACACGTCCCGACGTTGAGCCCAACACACGTCCTGACGTAGAGCCCAAAACACGTCCCGACGTAGAGCCCAACACACGTCCCGACGTAGAGCCCAACACACGTCCCGACGTAGAGCTGAATGTAAGCTAAATCCTGAGGTAGAGCCCAACACACGTCCCGACGCAGAGCGGAAAGTAAGCTAAATCCTGAGGTAGAGCCCAACAAACGTCCCGATGCAGAGCGGAAAGTAAGCTAAATCCTGAGGTAGAGCCCAACACACGTCCCCACGTAGAGCTGAAAGTAAGCTAAATCCTGAGGTAGAGCCCAACACACGTCCCGACGTAGAGGCCAACACACGTCCCGACGTAGAACCCAACACACGTCCCGACGTAGAGTCCAAAACACGTCCCGACTCAGAGCCCAACACACGTCCCGACGTAGAGCCCAACACACGTTCCGACGTAGAGCTGAAAGTAAGATAAATACTGATGTAGAGCCCAACACACGTCCCGACGCAGAGCCCAACACACGTCCCGACGCAGAGCCCAACACACGTCCCGACGTAGAGCTGAAAGTAAGCTAAATCCTGAGGTAGAGCCCAACACACGTCCCGACGCAGAGCGTAAAGTAAGCTAAATCCTGAGGTACAGCCCAACATACGTCCCGACGCAGAGCGTAAAGTAAGCTAAATCCTAAGGTAGAGCCCAACACACGTCCCCGTGTAGAGCTGAAAGTAAGCTAAATCCTGAGGTAGAGCCCAACACACGTCCCGACGTAGAGCCCAACACACGTCCCGACGTAGAGCCCAACACACGTCCCGACGTAGAGTCCAACACACGTCCCGACGTAGAGTCCAACACACGTCCTGACGTAGAGTCCAACACATGTCCCGACGTAGAGCTGGAAGTAAGCTAAATCCCGACATAGAGCCCAACACACGTCCCGACGTAGAGCCCAACACACGTCCCGACGTAGAGCTCAACACACGTCCCGACGTAGAGCCCAACACACGTCCCGACGTAGAGCTGAATGTAAGCTAAATCCTGAGGTAGAGTCCAACACACGTCCCGACGTAGAGCTGAAAGTAAGCTAAATTCTAAGGTAGAGCCCAACACACGTCCCGACGTAGAGCCCAACACACGTCCCGACGGAGAGCCCAACACACGTCCCGACGTAGAGCCCAACACATATCCCGACGTAGAGCCCAACACACGTCCCGACGTAGAGCTGAAGGTAAGCTAAATCCTGAGGTAGAGCCCAACACACGTCCCCACGTAGATGTGAAAGTAAGCTAAATCCTGAGGTAGAGTCCAACACACGTCCCGACGTAGAGTCCAACACACGTCCCGACGTAGAGCTGGAAGTAAGCTACGTCCCGACGTAGAGCCCAACACACGTCCCGACGTAGAGCCCAACACACGTTCCGATGTAGAGATGAAAGTAAGCTAAATCCCGACGCAGAGCCCAACACACGTCCCGACGTAGAGCCCAACAGACGTCCCGACGTAGAGCCCAAAACACGTCCCGACGTAGAGCCCAACACACGTCCCGACGTAGAGCCCAACACACGTCCCGACGTAGAGCCCAAAACACGTCCCGACGTAGAGCCCAACACACGTCCCGACGTAGAGCCCAACACACGTCCCGACGTAGAGCTGAATGTAAGCTAAATCCTGAGGTAGAGCCCAACACACGTCCCGACGCAGAGCGGAAAGTAAGCTAAATCCTGAGGTAGAGCCCAACAAACGTCCTGACGCAGAGCGGAAAGTAAGCTAAATCCTGAGGTAGAGCCCAACACACGTCCCCACGTAGAGATGAAAGTTAGCTAAATCCTGAGGTAGAGCCCAACACACGTCCCCACGTAGAGCTGAAAGTAAGCTAAATCCTGAGGTAGAGCCTAACACACGTCCCGACGTAGAGCCCAACACACGTCCCGACGGAGAGCCCAACACACGTCCCGACGTACAGCCCAACACACGTCCCGACGTACAGCCCAACACACGTCCCGAAGTAGAGCTGAAAGTAAGCTAAATCCTGAGGTAGAGCCCAACACACGTCCCGACGTAGAGCCCCACACACGTCCCGACGTAGAGCCCCACACACGTCCCGACGTAGAGCCCCACACACGTCCCGACGTAGAGCCCCACACACGTCCCGACGTAGAGCCCCACACACGTCCCGAAGCAGAGCCCCACACACGTCCCGACGCAGAGCCCCACACACGTCCCGACGCAGAGCCCAACACACGTCCCGACGCAGAGCCCAACACACGTCCCGACGCAGAGCCCCACACACGTCCCGACGCAGAGCCAAACACACGTCCCGACGTAGAGCCCCACACATGTCCCGACGTAGAGCCCCACACACGTCCCGACGCAGAGCCCCACACACGTCCCGACGCAGAGCCCAACACACGTCCCGACGCAGAGCCCAACACACGTCCCGACGCAGAGCCCAACACACGTCCCGACGTAGAGCCCAACACACGTCCCGACGTAGAGCCCAACACACGTCCCGACGTAGAGCCCAAAACACGTCCCGACCTAGAGCCCAACACACGTCCCGACCTAGAGCCCAACACACGTCCCGACGCAGAGCGGAAAGTAAGCTAAATCCTGAGGTAGATCCCAACACACGTCCCCACGTAGAGCTGAAAGTAAGCTAAATCCTGAGGTAGAGCCCAACACACGTCCCGACCTAGAGCCCAACACATGTCCCGACGTAGAGCCCAACACACGTCCCGACGTTGAGCCCAACACACGTCTTGACGTAGAGCCCAACACACGTCCCGACGTAGAGCCCAACACACGTCCCGACGTAGAGCCCAACACACGTCCCGACCTAGAGCCCAACACACGTCCCGACCTAGAGCCCAACACACGTCCCGACCTAGAGCCCAACACACGTCCCGACCTAGATCCCAACACCCGTCCCGACGTAGAGCCCAACACCCGTCCCGACGTAGAGCCCAACACACGTCCCGACCTAGAGCCCAACACACGTCCCGACCTAGAGCCCAACACACGTCCCGACCTAGAGCCCAACACACGTCCCGACGTTGAGCCCAACACACGTCCCGACGTAGAGCCCAACACAGTTCCCGACGTAGAGCCCAACACACGTCCCGACCTAGAGCCCAACACACGTCCCGACCTAGAGCCCAACACACGTCCCGACCTAGAGCCCAACACACGTCCCGACCTAGATCCCAACACACGTCCCGACGTAGAGCGCAACACCCGTCCCGACGTAGAGCCCAACACACGTCCCGACGTAGAGCCCAACACACGTCCCGACGTAGAGCCCAACACACGTCCCGACGTAGAGCCCAACACACGTCCCGACGTAGAGCCCAACACACGTCCCGACGTAGAGCTGAAAGTAAGCTAAATCCTGAGGTAGAGCCCAACACACGTCCCGACGGAGAGCCCAACACACGTCCCGACGGAGAGCCCAACACACGTCCCGACGTACAGCCCAACACACGTCCCGACGTACAGCCCAACACACGTCCCGAAGTAGAGCTGAAAGTAAGCTAAATCCTGAGGTAGAGCCCAACACACGTCCCGACGCAGAGCGCAACACACGTCCCGACGTAGAGCCCCACACACGTCCCGACGTAGAGCCCCACACACGTCCCGACGTAGAGCCCCACACACGTCCCGACGTAGAGCCCCACACACGTCCCGACGTACAGCCCAACACACGTCCCGACGTACAGCCCAACACACGTCCCGACGTAGAGCTGTAAGTAAGCTAAATCCTGAGGTAGAGCCCAACACACGTCCCGACGCAGAGCGGAAAGTAAGCTAAATCCTGAGGTAGAGCCCAACACACGTCCCGACGTACAGCCCAACACACGTCCCGACGTACAGCCCAACATACGTCCCGACGTACAGCCCAACACACGTCCCGACGTAGAGCTGAAAGTAAGCTAAATCCTGAGGTAGAGCCCAACACACGTCCCGACGTAGAGCCCAACACACGTCCCGACGTAGAGCTGAATGTAAGCTAAATCCTGACGTAGAGCCCAACACACATCCCGAAGGAGAGCCCAACACACGTCCCGACGGAGAGCCCAACACACGTCCCGACGGAGAGCCCAACACACGTCCCGACGTACAGCCCAACACACGTCCCGACGTACAGCCCAACACACGTCCCGACGTACAGCCCAACACACGTCCCGACGTACAGCCCAACACACGTCCCGACGTACAGCCCAACACACGTCCCGACGTAGAGCGGAAAGTAAGCTAAATCCTGAGGTAGAGCACAACACACGTCCCGACGCAGAGCGGAAAGTAAGCTAAATCCTGAGGTAGAGCCCAACACACGTCCCGACGTAGAGCCCAACACACGTCCCGACGTAGAGCCCAACACACGTCCCGACGTAGAGTCCAACACACGTCCCGACGTAGAGCCCAACACACGTCCCGACGTAGAGCTGAAAGTAAGCTAAATCCTGAGGTAGAGCCCAACACACGTCCAGACGTAGAGCCCAACACACGTCCCGACGTAGAGCTGAATGTAAGCTAAATCCTGACGTAGAGCCCAACACACGTCCCGACGGAGAGCCCAACACACGTCCCGACGTACAGCCCAACACACGTCCCGACGTACAGCCCAACACACGTCCCGACGTAGAGATGAAAGTAAGCTAAATCCTGAGGTAGAGCCCAACACACGTCCCGACGTAGAGCCCAAAACACGTCCCGACGTAGAGCCCAACACACGTCCCGACGTAGAGCCCAACACACGTCCCGACGTAGAGCCCAACACACGTCCCGACGTAGAGCCCAACACACGTCCCGACGTAGAGCCCAACACACGTCCCGACGTAGAGCTGAAAGTAATCTAAATCCTGATTTAGAGCCCATCACACGTCTCGACGTAGAGCCCAACACACGTCCCGACGTAGAGCCCAACACACGTCCCGACGTAGAGCCCAACACACGTCCCGACGCAGAGCCCAACACACGTCCCGACGTAGAGCCCAACACACGTCCCGACGTAGAGCCCAACACACGTCCCGACGCAGAGCCCAACACACGTCCCGACGCAGAGCCCAACACACGTCCCGACGCAGAGCCCAACATACGTTCCGATGTAGAGCTGAAAGTAAGCGAAATCCTGATGTAGAGCCCAACACACGTCCCGACGCACAGCCCAACACACGTCCCGACGTAGAGCTGAAAGTAAGCTAAATCCTGAGGTAGAGCCCAACACGCGTCCCGACGCAGAGCGGAAAGTAAGCTAAATCCTGAGGTAGAGCCCAACACACGTCCCGACGCAGAGCGGAAAGTAACCTAAATCCTGAGGTAGAGCCCAACACGCGTCCC
The DNA here is from genome assembly GCF_034619465.1 of Leptosomus discolor. NCBI lineage: Eukaryota > Metazoa > Chordata > Aves > Leptosomiformes > Leptosomidae > Leptosomus > Leptosomus discolor. Next base: position 362,809 of record NW_028237865.1, read on the forward strand.
GACGCAGAGCGGAAAGTAAGCTAAATCCTGAGGTAGAGCCCAACACGCGTCCCGACGCAGAGCGGAAAGTAAGCTAAATCCTGAGGTAGAGCCCAACACGCGTCCCGACGCAGAGCGGAAAGTAAGCTAAATCCTGAGGTAGAGCCCAACACACGACCCGACGTAGAGCCCAACACACGTCCCGACGTAGAGCCCAACACACGTCCCGACGTAGAGCCCAACAAACGTCCCGACGTAGAGCCCAACAAACGTCCCGACGTAGAGCCCAACACACGTCCCGACGTAGAGCCCAACACACGTCCCGACGTACAGCCCAACACACGTCCCGACGTAGAGCGGAAAGTAAGCTAAATCCTGAGGTAGAGCCCATCACACGTCTCGACGTAGAGCCCAACACACGTCCCGACGCAGAGCGGAAAGTAAGCTAAATCCTGACGTAGAGCCCAACACGCGTCCCGACGCAGAGCGGAAAGTAAGCTAAAACCTGAGGTAGAGCCCAACACACGTCCCGACGTAGAGCCCAACACACGTCCCGACGTAGAGCCCAACACACGTCCCGACGTAGAGCCCAACACACGTCCCGACGTACAGCCCAACACACGTCCCGACGTAGAGCGGCAAGTAAGCTAAATCCTGAGGTAGAGCCCAACACACGTCCCGACGCAGAGCGGAAAGTAAGCTAAATCCTGAGGTAGAGCCCAACACACGTCCCGACGTAGAGCCCAACACACGTCCCGACGTAGAGCCCAACACACGTCCCGACGTAGAGCCCAACACACATCCCGACGTAGAGCCCAACACACGTCCCGACGTAGAGCCCAACACACGTCCCGACGTAGAGCTGAAAGTAAGCTAAATCCTGAGGTAGAGCCCAACACACGTCCCGACGTAGAGCCCAACACACGTCCCGACGTAGAGCTGAAAGTAAGCTAAATCCTGAGGTAGAGCCCAACACACGTCCCGACGCAGAGCCCAACACACGTCCCGACGCAGAGCCCAACACACGTCCCGACGCAGAGCCCAACACACGTCCCGACGCAGAGCCCAACACACGTCCCGACGCAGAGCCCAACACACGTCCCGACGCAGAGCCAAACACACGTCCCGACGCAGAGCCAAACACACGTACCGACGCAGAGGCAAACACACGTCCCGACGCAGAGGCAAACACACGTCCCGACGAAGAGCCAAACACACGTCCCGACGTAGAGCCCAACACACGTCCCGACGTAGAGCTGAAAGTAAGCTAAATCCTGATGTAGAGCCCAACACACGTACCGACGCAGAGCCCAACACACGTCCCGACGTAGAGCCCAACACACGTCCCGACGTGGAGCCCCACACACGTCCCGACGTGGAGCCCCACACACGTCCCGACGTGGAGCCCCACACACGTCCCGACGTAGAGCCCAACGCACGTCCCGACGTAGAGCCCAACGCACGTCCCGACGTAGAGCCCAACACACGTCCCGACGTAGAGCCCAACACACGTCCCGACGTAGAGCCCAACACACGTCCCGACGTAGAGCCCAACACACGTCCCGATGCAGAGCTGAAAGTAAGCTAAATCCTGAGGTAGAGCCCAACACACGTCCCCACGTAGAGCTGAAAGTAAGCTAAATCCTGAGGTAGAGCCCAACGCACGTCCCGACGTAAAGTCCAACACACGTCCCGACGTAGAGTCCAACACACGTCCCGACGTAGAGCTGAAAGTAAGCTAAATCCTGAGGTAGAGCCCAACACACGTCCCGACGTAGAGCTGAAAGTAAGCTAAATCCTGAGGTAGAGCCCCACACACGTCCCGACGTGGAGCCCCACACACGTCCCGACGTGGAGCCCCACACACGTCCCGACGTGGAGCCCCACACACGTCCCGACGTGGAGCGCCACACACGTCCCGACGTGGAGCGCCACACACGTCCCGACGTGGAGCGCCACACACGTCCCGACGTGGAGCCCCACACACGTCCCGACGTGGAGCCCCACACACGTCCCGACGTGGAGCCCCACACACGTCCCGACGTGGAGCCCAACACACGTCCCGACGTAGAGCCCAACACACGTCCCGACGTAGAGCCCAACACACGTCCCGACGCAGAGCTGAAAGTAAGCTAAATCCTGAGGTAGAGCCCAACACACGTCCCGACGTAGAGCCCAACACACGTCCCGACGTATAGCCCAACACACGTCCCGACGTAGAGCCCAACACACGTCCCGACGTGGAGCCCAACACACGTCCCGACGTAGAGCTGAAAGTAAGCTAAATCCTGATGTAGAGCCCAACACACTTCCCGACGCAGAGCCCAACACACGTCCCGACGCAGAGCCCAACACACGTCCCGACGTAGAGCCCAACACACGTCCTGACGCAGAGCTGAAAGTAAGCTAAATCCTGAGGTAGAGCCCAACACACGTCCCCACGTAGAGCCCAACACACGTCCCGACGTAGAGCCCAACACACGTCCCGACGGAGAGCCCAACACACGTCCCGACGTAGAGCTGAAAGTCAGCTAAATCCTGATTTAGAGCCCAACACACGTCCCGACGTAGAGCTGAATGTAAGCTAAATCCTGACGTAGAGCCCAACACACGTCCCGACGGAGAGCCCAACACACGTCCCGACGGAGAGCCCAACACACGTCCCGACGGAGAGCCCAACACACGTCCCGACGTACAGCCCAACACACGTCCCGACGTACAGCCCAACACACGTCCCGACGTAGAGCTGAAAGTAAGCTAAATCCTGAGGTAGAGCCCAACACACGTCCCGACGTAGAGCCCAACACACGTCCCGACGCAGAGCCCAACACACGTCCCGACGCAGAGCCCAACACACGTCCCGACGCAGAGCCCAACACACGTCCCGACGCAGAGCCAAACACACGTCCCGACGCAGAGCCCAACACACATCCCGACGCAGAGCCAAACACACGTCCCGACGCAGAGCCAAACACACGTACCGACGCAGAGGCAAACACACGTCCCGACGTAGAGCTGAAAGTAAGCTAAATCCTGATGTAGAGCCCAACACACGTACCGACGCAGAGCCCAACACACGTCCCGACGTGGAGCCCCACACACGTCCCGACGTAGAGCCCAACACACGTCCCGACGTAGAGCCCAACACACGTCCCGACGTAGAGCCCAACACACGTCCCGACGCAGAGCCCAACACACGTCCCGACGCAGAGCTGAAAGTAAGCTAAATCCTGAGGTAGAGCCCAACACACGTCCCCACGTAGAGCTGAAAGTAAGCTAAATCCTGAGGTAGAGCCCAACGCAAGTCCCGACGTAAATTCCAACACACGTCCCGACGTAGAGTCCAACACACGTCCCGACGTAGAGCCGAAAGTAAGCTAAATCCTGAGGTAGTGCTCAACACACGTCCCGACGTAGAGCTGAAAGTAAGCTAAATCCTGAGGTAGAGCCCCACACACGTCCCGACGTAGAGCCCCACACACGTCCCGACGTGGAGCCCCACACACGTCCCGACGTGGAGCCCCACACACGTCCCGACGTGGAGCCCCACACACGTCCCGACGTGGAGCCCCACACACGTCCCGACGTGGAGCCCAACACACGTCCCGACGTGGAGCCCCACACACGTCCCGACGTGGAGCCCAACACACGTCCCGACGTAGAGCCCAACACACGTCCCGACGTAGAGCCCAACACACGTCCCGACGCAGAGCTGAAATAAGCTAAATCCTGAGGTAGAGCCCAACACACGTCCCGACGTAGAGCCCAACACACGTCCCGACGTAGAGCCCAACACACGTCCCGACGTAGAGCCCAACACACATCCCGACGTGGAGCCCAACACACGTCCCGACGTGGAGCCCAACACACGTCCCGACGTGGAGCCCAACACACGTCCCGACGTAGAGCTGAAAGTAAGCTAAATCCTGATGTAGAGCCCAACACACGTCCCGACGCAGAGCCCAACACACGTCCCGACGTAGAGCCCAACACACGTCCCGACGCAGAGCTGAAAGTAAGCTAAATCCTGAGGTAGAGCCCAACACACGTCCCGACGTAGAGCCCAACACACGTCCCGACGTAGAGCCCAACATACGTCCCGACGTAGAGCCCAACACACGTCCCGACGTAGAGCCCAACACACGTCCCGACGTACAGCCCAACACACGTCCCGACGTAGAGCCCAACACACGTCCCGACGTAGAGCCCAACACACGTCCCGACGGAGAGCCCAACACACGTCCCGACGGAGAGCCCAACACACGTCCCGACGTAGAGCTGAAAGTAAGCTAAATCCTGAGGTAGAGCCCAACACACGTCCCGACGTAGAGCCCAACACACGTCCCGACGTAGAGCTGAATGTAAGCTAAATCCTGACGTAGAGCCCAACACACGTCCCGACGTAGAGCCCAACACACGTCCCGACGTAGAGCCCAACACACGTCCCGACGTAGAGCCCAACACACGTCCCGACGTAGAGCCCAACACACGTCCCGACGTACAGCCCAACACACGTCCCGACGTAGAGCGGAAAGTAAGCTAAATCCTGAGGTAGAGCCCAACACACGTCCCGACGCAGAGCGGAAAGTAATCTAAATCCTGAGGTAGAGCCCAACACACGTCCCGACGTAGAGCCCAACACACGTCCCGACGTAGAGCCCCACACACGTCCCGACGTAGAGCCCCACACACGTCCCGACGTAGAGCCCCACACACGTCCCGACGTAGAGCCCCACACACGTCCCGACGCAGAGCCCAACACACGTCCCGACGCAGAGCCCCACAGACGTCCCGACGCAGAGCCAAACACACGTCCCGACGTAGAGCCCAACACACGTTCCGATGTAGAGCTGAAAGTAAGCTAAATCCTGATGTAGAGCCCAACACACGTCCCGACGCAGAGCCCAACACACGTCCCGACGTAGAGCACAACGCACGTCCCGACGTAGAGCCCAACGCACGTCCCGACGTAGAGCCCAACGCACGTCCCGACGTAGAGCCCAACGCACGTCCCGACGTAGAGCCCAACGCACGTCCCGACGTAGAGCTGAAAGTAAGCTAAATCCTGATGTAGAGCCCAACACACGTACCGACGCAGAGCCCAACACACGTCCCGACGTGGAGCCCCACACACGTCCCGACGTAGAGCCCAACACACGTCCCGACGTGGAGCCCCACACACGTCCCGACGTAGAGCCCAACACACGTCCCGACGTGGAGCCCAACACACGTCCCGACGTAGAGCCCAACACACGTCCCGACGTAGAGCCCAACACACGTCCCGACGTGGAGCCCCACACACGTCCCGACGTGGAGCCCAACACACGTCCCGACGTAGAGCCCAACACACGTCCCGACGTAGAGCCCAACACACGTCCCGACGTAGAGCCCAACACACGTCCCGACGCAGAGCTGAAAGTAAGCTAAATCCTGAGGTAGAGCCCAACACACGTCCCGACGTAGAGCCCAACACACGTCCCGACGTAGAGCCCAACACACGTCCCGACGTGGAGCCCAACACACGTCCCGACGTGGAGCCCAACACACGTCCCGACGCAGAGCCCAACACACGTCCCGACGCACAGCTGAAAGTAAGCTAAATCCTGAGGTAGAGCCCAACACACGTCCCGACGTAGAGCCCAACACACGTCCCGACGTAGAGCCCAACACACGTCGCGACGTAGAGCCCAACACACGTCCCGACGTAGAGCCCAACACACGTCCCGACGTAGAGCCCAACACACGTCCCGACGTAGAGCCCAACACACGTCCCGACGTAGAGCTGAAAGTAAGCTAAATCCTGAGGTAGAGCCCAACACACGTCCCAACGCAAAGCGGAAAGTAAGCTAAATCCTGAGGTAGAGCCCATCACACGTCTCGACGTAGAGCCCAACACACGTCCCGACGTAGAGCCCAACACACGTCCCGACGTAGAGCCCAACACACGTCCCGACGTACAGCCCAACACACGTCCCGACGTAGAGCCCAACACACGTCCCGACGTAGAGCCCAACACACGTCCCGACGTAGAGCTGAAAGTAAGCTAAATCCTGAGGTAGAGCCCAACACACGTCCCGACGGAGAGCCCAACACACGTCCCGAAGTAGAGCTGAAAGTAAGCTAAATCCTGAGGTAGAGCCCAACACACGTCCCGACGCAGAGCGCAACACACGTCCCGACGTAGAGCCCCACACACGTCCCGACGTAGAGCCCCACACACGTCCCGACGTAGAGCCCCACACACGTCCCGACGTAGAGCCCCACACACGTCCCGACGTAGAGCCCCACACACGTGCCGACGTAGAGCCCCACACACGTCCCGACGTAGAGCCCCACACACGTCCCGACGTAGAGCCCCACAGACGTCCCGACGTAGAGCCTCACACACGTCCCGACGTAGAGCCCCACACACGTCCCGAAGCAGAGCCCCACACACGTCCCGACGCAGAGCCCCACACACGTCCCGACGCAGAGCCCAACACACGTCCCGACGCAGAGCCCAACACACGTCCCGACGCAGAGCCCCACACACGTCCCGACGCAGAGCCCAACACACGTCCCGACGCAGAGCCAAACACACGTCCCGACGTAGAGCCCAACACACGTCCCGACGTAGAGCCCAACACACGTCCCGACGTAGAGCCCAACACACGTCCCGACCTAGAGCCCAACACACGTCCCGACCTAGAGCCCAACACACGTCCCGACCTAGAGCCCAACACACGTCCCGACCTAGAGCCCAACACACGTCCCGACGCAGAGCGGAAAGTAAGCTAAATCCTGAGGTAGATCCCAACACACGTCCCCACGTAGAGCTGAAAGTAAGCTAAATCCTGAGGTAGAGCCCAACACACGTCCCGACCTAGAGCCCAACACACGTCCCGACGTAGAGCCCAACACACGTCCCGACGTTGAGCCCAACACACGTCCCGACGTTGAGCCCAACACACGTCCCGACGTTGAGCCCAACACATGTCCCGACGTTGAGCCCAACACACGTCCCGACGTAGAGCCCAACACAGGTCCCGACCTAGAGCCCAACACAGGTCCCGACCTAGAGCCCAACACAGGTCCCGACCTAGAGCCCAACACAGGTCCCGACCTAGAGCCCAACACACGTCCCGACCTAGAGCCCAACACACGTCCCGACCTAGAGCCCAACACACGTCCCGACCTAGAGCCCAACACACGTCCCGACGTAGAGCTGAAAGTAAGCTAAATCCTGAGGTAGAGCCCAACACACGTCCCGACATAGAGTCCAACACACGTCCCGACGTAGAGTCCAACACACGTCCCGACGTAGAGTCCAACACACGTCCCGACGTAGAGCTGGAAGTAAGCTAAATCCCGACGTAGAGCCCAACACACGTCCCGACGTAGAGCTGAAAGTAAGCTAAATCCTGAGGGAGAGCCCAACACACGTCCCCACGTAGAGCAGAAAGTAAGCTAAATCCTGAGGTAGAGCCCAACACACGTCCAAACGCAGAGCGGAAAGTAAGCTAAATCCTGAGGTAGAGCCCAACACACGTCCCGACGCAGAGCCAAACACACATCCCGACGCAGAGCCAAACACACGTCCCGACGCAGAGCCAAACACACGTCCCGACGTAGAACCCAACACACGTCCCGACGTAGAGCGGAAAGCAAGCTAAATCCTGATGTAGAGCCCAACACACGTCCCGACGCAGAGCCCAACACACGTCCCGACGTAGAGCCCAACACACGTCCCGACGTAGAGCCCAACACACGTCCCGACGCAGAGCGGAAAGTAAGCTAAATCCTGAGGTAGAGCCCAAAACACGTCCCGACGCAGAGCGGAAAGTAAGCTAAATCCTGAGGTAGAGCCCAAAACACGTCCCGACGCAGAGCGGAAAGTAAGCTAAATCCTGAGGTAGAGCCCAAAACACGTCCCGACGCAGAGCGGAAAGTAAGCTAAATACTGAGGTAGAGCCCAAGACACGTCCCCACGTAGAGGTGAAAGTAAGCTAAATCCTGAGGTAGAGCCCAACACATGTCCCGATGTAGAGCCCAACACACGTCCCGACGTAGACCTGAAAGTAAGCTAAATCCCGAGGTAGAGCCCAACGCTCGTCCCGACGCAGAGCGCAACACACGTCCCGACGTAGAGCCCCACACACGTCCCGACGTAGAGCCCCACACACGTCCCGACGTAGAGCCCCACACACGTCCCGACGCAGAGCCCCACACACGTCCCGACGCAGAGCCCCACACACGTCCCGACGCAGAGCCCCACACACGTCCCGACGCAGAGCCCAACACACGTCCCGACGCAGAGCCCCACACACGTCCCGACGCAGAGCCAAACACACGTCCCGACGTAGAGCCCAACACACGTTCCGATGTAGAGCTGAAAGTAAGCTAAATCCTGATGTAGAGCCCAACACACGTCCCGACGCAGAGCCCAACACACGTCCCGACGTAGAGCCCCACACATGTCCCGACGCAGAGCCAAACACACGTCCCGACGTAGAGCCCAACACACGTTCCGATGTAGAGCTGAAAGTAAGCTAAATCCTGATGTAGAGCCCAACACACGTCCCGACGCAGAGCCCAACACACGTCCCGACGTAGAGCCCAACACACGTCCCGACGTAGAGCCCAACACACGTCCCGACGTAGAGCCCAACGCAGGTCCCGACGTAGAGCCCAACTCACGTCCCGACGTAGAGCCCAACGCACGTCCCGACGTAGAGCCCAACGCACGTCCCGACGTAGAGCCCAACACACGTCCCGACGTAGAGCCCAACACACGTCCCGACGTACGAGCTGAAAGTAAGCTAAATCCTGAGGTAGAGCCCAACACACGTCCCGACGCAGAGCCCAACACACGTCCCGACGCAGAGCCCAACACACGTCCCGACGCAGAGCCCAACACACGTCCCGACGCAGAGCCCAACACACGTCCCGACGCAGAGCCCAACACACGTCCCGACGTAGAGCCCAACACACGTTCCGATGTAGAGCTGAAAGTAAGCGAAATCCTGATGTAGAGCCCAACACACGTCCCGACGCACAGCCCAACACACGTCACGACGTAGAGCGTAAAGTAAGCTAAATCCTGAGGTAGAGCCCAACACACGTCCCGACGCAGAGCGGAAAGTAAGCTAAATCCTGAGGTAGAGCCCAACACACGTCCCGACGCAGAGCGGAAAGTAAGCTAAATCCTGAGGTAGAGCCCAACACACGTCCCGACGCAGAGCGGAAAGTAAGCTAAATCCTGAGGTAGAGCCCAACACACGTCCCGACGCAGAGCGGAAAGTAAGCTAAATCCTGAGGTAGAGCCCAACACACGTCCCGACGCAGAGCGGAAAGTAAGCTAAATCCTGAGATAGAGCCCAACACACGTCCCGACGCAGAGCGGAAAGTAAGCTAAATCCTGAGGTAGAGCCCAACACACGTCCCCACGTAGAGCCCAACACACGTCCCGACATTGACCTGAAAGTAAGCTAAATCCTGATGTAGAGTCCAACACACGTCCCGACGTAGAGTCCAACACACGTCCCGACGTAGAGTCCAACACACGTCCCGACGTAGAGTCCAACACACGTCTCGACGTAGAGCCCAACACACGTCCCGACGTAGAGCCCAACACACGTCCCGACGGAGAGCCCAACACACGTCCCGACGGAGAGCCCAACACACGTCCCGACGGAGAGCCCAACACACGTCCCGACGGAGAGCCCAACACACATCCGACGGAGAGCCCAACACTCGCCCCGACGGAGAGCCCAACACACGTCCCGACGTAGAGCTGAAAGTAAGCTAAATCCTGACGAAGAGCCCAAAGCAGGTCGCGACGTAGAGCCCAACGCAGGTCGCGACGTAGAGCCCAACGCACGTCCCGACGTAGAGCCCAACGCACGTCCCGACGTAGAGCCCAACGCACGTCCCGACGTAGAGCCCAACGCACGTCCCGACGTAGAGCCCAACGCACGTCCCGACGTAGAGCTGAAAGTAAGCGAAATCCCGACGGAGAGCCCAACACACGTCCCGACGGAGAGCCCAACACACGTCCCGACGGAGAGCCCAACACACGTCCCGACGGAGAGCCCAACACACGTCCCGACGGAGAGCCCAACACACGTCCCGACGGAGAGCCCAACACACGTCCCGACGGAGAGCCCAACACACGTCCCGACGGAGAGCCCAACACACGTCCCGACGGAGAGCCCAACACACGTCCCGACGGAGAGCCCAACACTCGCCCCGACGGAGAGCCCAACACACGTCCCGACGTAGAGCTGAAAGTAAGCTAAATCCTGACGAAGAGCCCAACGCAGGTCGCGACGTAGAGCCCAACGCAGGTCGCGACGTAGAGCCCAACGCACGTCCCGACGTAGAGCCCAACGCACGTCCCGACGTAGAGCCCAACGCACGTCCCGACGTAGAGCCCAACGCACGTCCCGACGTAGAGCTGAAAGTAAGCTAAATCCTGAGGTAGAGCCCAACGCACGTCCCGACGTAGAGCCCAACGCACGTCCCGACGTAGAGCCCAACGCACGTCCCGACGTAGAGCCCAACGCACGTCCCGACGTAGAGCCCAACGCACGTCCCGACGTAGAGCTGAAAGTAAGCTGAATCCTGACGTAGAGCCCAACGCACGTCCCGACGTAGAGCCCAACACACGTCCCGACGTAGAGCCCAACACACGTCCCGACGTAGAGCCCAACACACGTCCCGACGTAGAGCCCAACACACGTCCCGACGTACGAGCTGAAAGTAAGCTAAATCCTGAGGTAGAGCCCAACACACGTCCCGACGTAGAGCCCAACACACGTCCCGACGCAGAGCCCAACACACGTCCCGACGCAGAGCCCAACACACGTCCCGACGCAGAGCCCAACACACGTTCCGATGTAGAGCTGAAAGTAAGCGAAATCCTGATGTAGAGCCCAACACACGTCCCGACGCACAGCCCAACACACGTCACGACGTAGAGCGGAAAGTAAGCTAAATCCTGAGGTAGAGCCCAACACACGTCCCGACGCAGAGCGGAAAGTAAGCTAAATCCTGAGGTAGAGCCCAACACACGTCCCGACGCAGAGCGGAAAGTAAGCTAAATCCTGAGGTAGAGCCCAACACACGTCCCGACGCAGAGCGGAAAGTAAGCTAAATCCTGAGGTAGAGCCCAACACACGTCCCGACGCAGAGCGGAAAGTAAGCTAAATCCTGAGGTAGAGCCCAACACACGTCCCGACGCAGAGCGGAAAGTAAGCTAAATCCTGAGGTAGAGCCCAACACACGTGCCGACGCAGAGCGGAAAGTAAGCTAAATCCTGAGGTAGAGCCCAACACACGTCCCGACGCAGAGCGGAAAGTAAGCTAAATCCTGAGGTAGAGCCCAACACACGTCCCCACGTAGAGCCCAACACACGTCCCGACATTGACCTGAAAGTAAGCTAAATCCTGATGTAGAGTCCAACACACGTCCCGACGTAGAGTCCAACACACGTCCCGACGTAGAGTCCAACACTCGTCCCGACGTAGAGTCCAACACACGTCCCGACGTAGAGTCCAACACACGTCCCGACGTAGAGCCCAACACACGTCCCGACGTAGAGCCCAACACACGTCCCGACGTAGAGCCCAACACACGTCCCGACGGAGAGCCCAACACACGTCCCGACGGAGAGCCCAACACACGTCCCGACGGAGAGCCCAACACACGTCCCGACGGAAAGCCCAACACACATCCCGACGGAGAGCCCAACACTCGCCCCGACGGAGAGCCCAACACACGTCCCGACGTAGAGCTGAAAGTAAGCTAAATCCTGACGAAGAGCCCAAAGCAGGTCGCGACGTAGAGCCCAACGCAGGTCGCGACGTAGAGCCCAACGCACGTCCCGACGTAGAGCCCAACGCACGTCCCGACGTAGAGCCCAACGCACGTCCCGACGTAGAGCCCAACGCACGTCCCGACGTGGAGCTGAAAGTAAGCGAAATCCTGACGTAGAGCCCAACACACGTCCCGACGGAGAGCCCAACACACGTCCCGACGGAGAGCCCAACACACGTCCCGACGGAGAGCCCAACACACGTCCCGACGGAGAGCCCAACACACATCCCGACGGAGAGCCCAACACTCGCCCCGACGGAGAGCCCAACACACGTCCCGACGTAGAGCTGAAAGTAAGCTAAATCCTGACGAAGAGCCCAACGCAGGTCGCGACGTAGAGCCCAACGCACGTCCCGACGTAGAGCCCAACGCACGTCCCGACGTAGAGCCCAACACACGTCCCGACGCAGAGCCCAACACACGTCCCGACGCAGAGCCCAACACACGTCCCGACGCAGAGCCCAACACACGTCCCGACGCAGAGCCCAATACACGTTCCGATGTAGCGCTGAAAGTAAGCGAAATACTGATGTAGAGCCCAACACACGTCCCGACGCACAGCCCAACACACGTCCCGACGTAGAGCTGAAAGTAAGCTAAATCCTGAGGTAGAGCCCAACACACAGCCCGACGCAGAGCGGAAAGTAAGCTAAATCCTGAGGTAGAGCCCAACACGCGTCCCGACGCAGAGCGGAAAGTAAGCTAAATCCTGAGGTGGAGCCCAACACGCGTCCCGACGCAGAGCGGAAAGTAAGCTAAATCCTGAGGTAGAGCCCAACACGCGTCCCGACGCAGAGCGGAAAGTAATCTAAATCCTGAGGTAGAGCCCAACACACGTCCCGACGCAGAGCCCAACACACGTCCCGACGCAGAGCTGAAAGTAAGCTAAATCCTGAGGTAGAGCCCAACACACGTCCCGACGCAGAGCGGAAAGTAAGCTAAATCCTGAGGTAGACCCCAAAACACGTCCCCACGTAGAGCTGAAAGTAAGCTAAATCCTGAGGTAGAGCCCAACACACGTCCCGACGTAGAGCCCAACACACGTCCCGACGTAGAGCCCAACACACGTCCCGACGTAGAGCCCAACACACGTCCCGACGTAGAGCCCAACACACGTCCCGACGTAGAGCCCAACACACGTCCCGACGTAGAGCCCAACACACGTCCCGACGTAGAGCCCAACACACGTCCCGACCTAGAGCCCAACACACGTCCCGACGTAGAGCCCAACACACGTCCCGACCTAGAGCCCAACACACGTCCCGACGTAGAGCCCAACACACGTCCCGACCTAGAGCCCAACACACGTCCCGACGTAGAGCCCAACACACGTCCCGACCTAGAGCCCAACACACGTCCCGACCTAGAGCCCAACACACGTCCCGACCTAGAGCCCAACACACGTCCCGACGTAGAGCTGAAAGTAAGCTAAATCCTTCGGTAGAGCCCAACACACGTCCCCACGTAGAGCTGAAAGTAAGCTAAATCCTTAGGTAGAGCCCAACACACGTCCCCACGTAGAGCTGAAAGTAAGCTAAATCCTGAGGTAGAGCCCAACACACGTCCCGATGTAGAGCCCAACACACGTCCCGACGCAGAGCCAAACACACGTCCCGACGCAGAGCCAAACACACGTCCCGACGCAGAGCCCAACACACGTCCCGAGGCAGAGCCAAACACACGTCCCGACGTAGAGCTCAACACACGTCCCGACGTAGAGCTGAAAGTAAGCTAAATCCTGATGTAGAGCCCAACACACGTCCCGACGCAGAGCCCAACACACGTCCCGACGTAGAGCCCCACACACGTTCCGACGCAGAGCCCCACACACGTCCCGACGTAGAGCCCCACACACGTCCCGACGCAGAGCCCCACACACGTCCCGACGCAGAGCCCCACACACGTCCCGACGCAGAGCCCCACACACGTCCCGACGCAGAGCCAAACACACGTTCCTATGTAGAGCTGAAAGTAAGCTAAATCATGATGTAGAGCCCAACACACGTCCCGACGCAGAGCCCAACACACGTCCCGACGTAGAGCCCAACACACGTCCCGACGCAGAGCCCAACACACGTCCCGACGCAGAGCGGAAAGTAGGCTTAATCCTGAGGTAGAGCCCAACACATGTCCCGACGCAGAGCGGAAAGTAAGCTAAATCCTGAGGTAGAGCCCAACACACGTCCCCACGTAGAGCTGAAAGTAAGCTAAACCCTGAGGTAGACCCAACACACGTCCCGACCTAGAGCCCAACACACGTCCCGACCTAGAGCCCAACACACGTCCCGACCTAGAGCCCAACACACGTCCCGACCTAGAGCCCAACACACGTCCCGACCTAGAGCCCAACACACGTCCCGACCTAGAGCCCAACACACGTCCCGACGCAGAGCGGAAAGTAAGCTAAATCCTGAGGTAGAGCCCAACACACGTCCCCACGTAGAGCTGAAAGTAAGCTAAATCCTGAGGTAGAGCCCAACACACGTCCCGACCTAGAGCCCAACACACGTCCCGACCTAGAGCCCAACACACGTCCCGACGTAGAGCCCAACACACGTCCCGACGTAGAGCCCAACACACGTCCCGACGTAGAGCCCAACACACGTCCCGACGTAGAGCCCAACACACGTCCAGACGTAGAGCCCAACACACGTCCCGACGCAGAGCCCAACACACGTCCCGACGCAGAGCCCAACACACGTCCCGACGTAGAGCCCAACACACGTCCCGACCTAAAGCCCAACACACGTCCCGACCTAGAGCCCAACACACGTCCCGACGTAGAGCTGAAAGTAAGCTAAATCCCGACGTAGAGCTGGAAGTAAGCTAAATCCCGACGTAGAGCTGGAAGTAAGCTAAATCCCGACGTAGAGCCCAACACACGTCCCGACGTAGAGCCCAACACACGTCCCGACGTAGAGCCCAACACACGTCCCGACCTAGAGCCCAACACACGTCCCGACCTAGAGCCCAACACACGTCCCGACGCAGAGCCAAACACACGTCCCGACGCAGAGCCCAACACACGTCCCTACGCAGAGCCAAACACACGTCCCGAGGAAGAGCCAAACACACGTCCCGACGTAGAGCCCAACACACGTCCCGACGTAGAGCTGAAAGTAAGCTAAATCCTGATGTAGAGCCCAACACACGTCCCGACGCAGAGCCCAACACACGTCCCGACGTAGAGCCCAACACACGTCCCGACGCAGAGCGGAAAGTAAGCTAAATCCTGAGGTAGAGCCCAACACACATCCCGACGTAGAGCCCAACACACGTCGCGACGTAGACCTGAAAGTAAGCTAAATCCTGAGGTAGAGCCCAACGCACGTCCCGACGTAGAGCCCCACACACGTCCCAACGTAGAGCCCCACACACGTCCCGACATAGAGCCCCACACACGTCCCGACATAGAGCCCCACACACGTCCCGACGTAGAGCCCCACACACGTCCCGACGTAGAGCCCCACACACGTCCCGACGTAGAGCCCCACACACGTCCCGACGTAGAGCCCCACACACGTCCCGACGCAGAGCCCCACACACGTCCCGACGCAGAGCCCCACACACGTCCCGACGCAGAGCCCAACACACGTCCCGACGCAGAGCCCAACACACGTCCCGACGCAGAGCCCAACACACGTCCCGAAGCAGAGCCCAACACACGTCCCGACGCAGAGCCAAACACACGTCCCGACGTAGAGCCCAACACACGTCCCGACGCAGAGCGGAAAGTAGGCTAAATCCTGAGGTAGAGCCCAACACACGTCCCGACGCAGAGCGGACAGTAAGCTAAATCCAGAGGTAGAGCCCAACACACATCCCCACGTAGACCTGAAAGTAAGCTAAATCCTGATGTAGAGCCCAACACACGTCCCGACGTAGAGCCCAACACACGTCCCGACGTAGAGCCCAACACACGTCCCGACGTAGAGCCCAACACACGTCCCGACGCAGAGCGGAAAGTAGGCTAAATCCTGAGGTAGAGCCCAACACACGTCCCGACGCAGAGCGGAAAGTAAGCTAAATCCAGAGGTAGAGCCCAACACACGTCCCCACGTAGAACTGAAAGTAAGCTAAATCCTGAGGTAGAGCCCAACACACGTCCCGACGTAGACCTGAAAGTAAGCTAAATCCTGATGTAGAGCCCAACACACGTCCCGACGTAGAGCCCAACACACGTCCCGACGTAGAGCCCAACACACGTCCCGACGTAGAGCCCAACACACGTCCCGACGTAGAGCCCAACAAACGTCCCGACGTAGAGCCCAACACACGTCCCGACGTAGAGCCCAACACACGTCCCGACGTAGAGCCCAACACACGTCCCGACGTAGAGCCCAACACACGTCCCGACCTAGAGCTGAAAGTAAGCTAAATCCTGAGGTCCAGCCCAACACACGTCCCCACGTAGAGCTGAAAGTAAGCTAAATCCTGAGGTAGAGCCCAACACACGTCCCCACGTAGAGCTGAAAGTAAGCTAAATCCTGAGGTAGAGCCCAACACACGTCCCGATGTAGAGCCCAACACACGTCCCGACGCAGAGTCAAACACACGTCCCGAGGCAGAGCCCAACACACGTCCCGACGCAGAGCCAAACACACGTCCCGAGGCAGAGCCAAACACACCTCCCGACGTAGAGCCCAACATACGTCCCGACGTAGAGCTGAAAGTAAGCTAAATCCTGATGTAGTGCCCAACACACGTCCCGACGCAGAGCCCAACACACGTCCCGACGTAGAGCCCAACACACGTCCCGACGCAGAGCGGAAAGTAAGCTAAATCCTGAGGTAGAGCCCAAAACAGGTCCCGACGCAGAGCGGAAAGTAAGCTAAATCCTGAGGTAGAGCCCAACACACGTCCCGATGTAGAGCCCAACACACGTCGCGACGTAGACCTGAAAGTAAGCTAAATCCTGAGGTAGAGCCCAACGCACGTCCCGACGCAGAGCCCAACACACGTCCCGACGTAGAGCCCAACACACGTCCCGACGCAGAGCGGAAAGTAGGCTAAATCCTGAGGTAGAGCCCAACACACGTCCCGACGCAGAGCGGAAAGTAAGCTAAATCCAGAGGTAGAGCCCAACACACGTCCCCACGTAGAGCTGAAAGTAAGCTAAATCCTGAGATAGAGCCCAACACACGTCCCGACGTAGACCTGAAAGTAAGCTAAATCCTGACGTAGAGCCCAACACACGTCCCGACGCAGAGCCCAACACACGTCCCGACGTAGAGCCCCACACACGTTCCGACGCAGAGCCCCACACACGTCCCGACGTAGAGCCCCACACACGTCCCGACGCAGAGCCCCACACACGTCCCGACGCAGAGCCCCACACACGTCCCGACGCAGAGCCCCACACACGTCCCGACGCAGAGCCCCACACACGTCCCGACGCAGAGCCCCACACACGTCCCGACGCAGAGCCAAACACACGTTCCTATGTAGAGCTGAAAGTAAGCTAAATCATGATGTAGAGCCCAACACACGTCCCGACGCAGAGCCCAACACACGTCCCGACGTAGAGCCCAACACACGTCCCGACGCAGAGCGGAAAGTAGGCTTAATCCTGAGGTAGAGCCCAACACATGTCCCGACGCAGAGCGGAAAGTAAGCTAAATCCTGAGGTAGAGCCCAACACACGTCCCCACGTAGAGCTGAAAGTAAGCTAAACACTGAGGTAGAGCCCAACACACGTCCCGACCTAGAGCCCAACACACGTCCCGACCTAGAGCCCAACACACGTCCCGACCTAGAGCCCAACACACGTCCCGACCTAGAGCCCAACACACGTCCCGACCTAGAGCCCAACACACATCCCGACCTAGAGCCCAACACACGTCCCGACGCAGAGCGGAAAGTAAGCTAAATCCTGAGGTAGAGCCCAACACACGTCCCCACGTAGAGCTGAAAGTAAGCTAAATCCTGAGGTAGAGCCCAACACACGTCCCGACCTAGAGCCCAACACACGTCCCGACCTAGACCCCAACACACGTCCCGACGTAGAGCCCAACACACGTCCCGACGTAGAGCCCAACACACGTCCCGACGTAGAGCCCAACACACGTCCAGACGTAGAGCCCAACACACGTCCCGACGCAGAGCCCAACACACGTCCCGACGCAGAGCCCAACACACATCCCGACGTAGAGCCCAACACACGTCCCGACCTAAAGCCCAACACACGTCCCGACCTAGAGCCCAACACACGTCCCGACGTAGAGCTGAAAGTAAGCTAAATCCCGACGTAGAGCTGGAAGTAAGCTAAATCCCGACGTAGAGCTGGAAGTAAGCTAAATCCCGACGTAGAGCCCAACACACGTCCCGACGTAGAGCCCAACACACGTCCCGACGTAGAGCCCAACACACGTCCCGACCTAGAGCCCAACACACGTCCCGACCTAGAGCCCAACACACGTCCCGACCTAGAGCCCAACACACGTCCCGATGTAGAGCCCAACACACGTCCCGACGCAGAGCCAAACACACGTCCCGACGCAGAGCCCAACACACGTCCCGACGCAGAGCCAAACACACGTCCCGAGGAAGAGCCAAACACACGTCCCGACGTAGAGCCCAACACACGTCCCGACGTAGAGCTGAAAGTAAGCTAAATCCTGATGTAGAGCCCAACACACGTCCCGACGCAGAGCCCAACACACGTCCCGACGTAGAGCCCAACACACGTCCCGACGCAGAGCGGAAAGTAAGCTAAATCCTGAGGTAGAGCCCAACACACATCCCGACGTAGAGCCCAACACACGTCGCGACGTAGACCTGAAAGTAAGCTAAATCCTGAGGTAGAGCCCAACGCACGTCCCGACGTAGAGCCCCACAGACGTCCCAACGTAGAGCCCCACACACGTCCCGACGTAGAGCCCCACACACGTCCCGACGTAGAGCCCCACACACGTCCCGACGTAGAGCCCCACACACGTCCCGACGTAGAGCCCCACACACGTCCCGACGTAGAGCCGCACACACGTCCCGACGCAGAGCCCCACACACGTCCCGACGCAGAGCCCCACACACGTCCCGACGCAGAGCCCAACACACGTCCCGACGCAGAGCCCAACACACGTCCCGAAGCAGAGCCCAACACACGTCCCGACGCAGAGCCAAACACATGTCCAGACGTAGAGCCCAACACACGTCCCGACGCAGAGCGGAAAGTAGGCTAAATCCTGAGGTAGAGCCCAACACACGTCCCCACGTAGACCTGAAAGTAAGCTAAATCCTGATGTAGAGCCCAACACACGTCCCGACGTAGAGCCCAACACACGTCCCGACGTAGAGCCCAACACACGTCCCGACGTAGAGCCCAACACACGTCCCGACGTAGAGCCCAACACACGTCCCGACGCAGAGCGGAAAGTAGGCTAAATCCTGAGGTAGAGCCCAACACACGTCCCGACGCAGAGCGGAAAGTAGGCTAAATCCAGAGGTAGAGCCCAACACACGTCCCCACGTAGAACTGAAAGTAAGCTAAATCCTGAGGTAGAGCCCAACACACGTCCCGACGTAGACCTGAAAGTAAGCTAAATCCTGATGTAGAGCCCAACACACGTCCCGACGTAGATCCCATCACACGTCCCGACGTAGAGCCCAACACACGTCCCGACGTAGACCCCAACACACGTCCCGACGTAGAGCCCAACACACGTCCCGACGTAGAGCCCAACACACGTCCCGACGTAGAGCCCAACACACGTCCCGACGTAGAGCCCAACACACGTCCCGACCTAGAGCTGAAAGTAAGCTAAATCCTGAGGTCCAGCCCAACACACGTCCCCACGTAGAGCTGAAAGTAAGCTAAATCCTGAGGTAGAGCCCAACACACGTCCCCACGTAGAGCTGAAAGTAAGCTAAATCCTGAGGTAGAGCCCAACACAAGTCCCGATGTAGAGCCCAACACACGTCCCGACGCAGAGTCAAACACACGTCCCGAGGCAGAGCCCAACACACGTCCCGACGCAGAGCCAAACACACGTCCCGAGGCAGAGCCAAACACACCTCCCGACGTAGAGCCCAACATACGTCCCGACGTAGAGCTGAAAGTAAGCTAAATCCTGATGTAGTGCCCAACACACGTCCCGACGCAGAGCCCAACACACGTCCCGACGTAGAGCCCAACACACGTCCCGACGCAGAGCGGAAAGTAAGCTAAATCCTGAGGTAGAGCCCAAAACAGGTCCCGACGCAGAGCGGAAAGTAAGCTAAATCCTGAGGTAGAGCCCAACACACGTCCCGATGTAGAGCCCAACACACGTCGCGACGTAGACCTGAAAGTAAGCTAAATCCTGAGGTAGAGCCCAACGCACGTCCCGACGCAGAGCGCAACACACGTCCCGACGTAGAGCCCCACACACGTCCCGACGTAGAGCCCCACACACGTCCCGACGGAGAGCCCCACACACGTCCCGACGTAGAGCCCCACAAACGTCCCGACGCAGAGCCCCACACACGTCCCGACGCAGAGCCCAACACACGTCCCGACGCAGAGCCCCACACACGTCCCGACGCAGAGCCCAACACACGTCCCGACGCAGAGCCCAACACACGTCCCGACGCAGAGCCCAACACACGTCCCGACGCAGAGCCAAACACACGTCCCGACGTAGAGCCCAACACACGTTCCGATGTAGAGCTGAAAGTAAGCTAAATCATGATGTAGAGCCCAACACACGTCCCGACGCAGAGCCCAACACACGTCCCGACGTAGAGCCCAACACACGTCCCGACGCAGAGCGGAAAGTAGGCTAAATCCTGAGGTAGAGCCCAACACACGTCCCGACGCAGAGCGGAAAGTAAGCTAAATCCAGAGGTAGAGCCCAACACACGTCCCCACGTAGAGCTGAAAGTAAGCTAAATCCTGAGGTAGAGCCCAACACACGTCCCGACGTAGACCTGAAAGTAAGCTAAATCCTGACGTAGAGCCCCACACACGTCCCGACGTAGAGCCCCACACACGTCCCGACGTAGAGCCCCACACACGTCCCGACGTAGAGCCCCACACACGTCCCGACGTAGAGCCCCACACACGTCCCGACGTAGAGCTGAAAGTAAGCTAAATCATGATGTAGAGCCCAACACACGTCCCGACGCAGAGCCCAACACACGTCCCGACGCAGAGCGGAAAGTAGGCTAAATCCTGAGGTAGAGCCCAACATACGTCCCGACGCAGAGCGGAAAGTAAGCTAAATCCAGAGGTAGAGCCCAACACACGTCCCCACGTAGAGCTGAAAGTGAGCTAAATCCTGAGGTAGAGCCCAACACACGTCCCGACGTAGACCTGAAAGTAAGCTAAATCCTGACGTAGAGCCCCACACACGTCCCGACGTAGAGCCCCACACACGTCCCGACGTAGAGCCCCACACACGTCCCGACGTAGAGCCCAACACACGTCCCGACGTAGAGCCCCACACACGTCCCGACGTAGAGCCCCACACACGTCCCGACGTAGAGCCCCACACACGTCCCGACGTAGAGCCCCACACACGTCCCGACGTAGAGCCCCACACACGTCCCGACGTAGAGCCCCACACACGTCCCGACGTAGAGCCCAACACACGTCCCGACGTAGAGCCCAACACACGTCCCGACGTAGAGCCGGAAGTAAGCTAAATCCCGACGTAGAGCCGGAAGTAAGCTAAATCCCGACGTAGAGCCGGAAGTAAGCTAAATCCCGACGTAGAGCCGGAAGTAAGCTAAATCCCGACGTAGAGCCCAACACACGTCCCGACGTAGAGCCCAACACACGTCCCGACGTAGAGCCCCACACACGTCCCGACGTAGAGCCCCACACACGTCCCGACGTAGAGCCCCACACACGTCCCGACGTAGAGCCCAACACACGTCCCGACGTAGAGCCCAACACACGTCCCGACGTAGAGCCCAACACACGTCCCGACGTAGAGCCCAACACAAGTCCCGACGTAGAGCCGGAAGTAAGCTAAATCCCGACGTACAGCCGGAAGTAAGCTAAATCCCGACGTAGAGCCGGAAGTAAGCTAAATCCCGACGTAGAGCCGGAAGTAAGCTAAATCCCGACGTAGAGCCCAACACACGTCCCGACGCAGAGCCCAACACACGTCCCGACGTAGAGCCCAACACACGTCCCGACGTAGAGCCGGAAGTAAGCTAAATCCCGACGTAGAGCCGGAAGTAAGCTAAATCCCGACATAGAGCCGGAAGTAAGCTAAATCCCGACGTAGAGCCGGAAGTAAGCTAAATCCCGACGTAGAGCCGGAAGTAAGCTAAATCCCGACGTAGAGCCGGAAGTAAGCTAAATCCCGACGCAGAGCCCAACACACGTCCCGACGTAGAGCCCAACACACGTCCCGACGTAGAGCCCAACACACGTCCCGACGTAGAGCCCAACACACGTCCCGACGTAGAGCCCAACACACGTCCCGACGTAGAGCCCAACACACGTCCCCACGTAGAGCCCAACACACGTCCCCACGTAGAGCCAAACACACGTCCCCACGTAGAGCTGAAAGTAAGCTAAATCCTGAGGTAGAGCCCAACACACGTCCCGATGTAGAGCCCAACACACGTCCCGACGCAGAGCCAAACACACGTCCCGAGGCAGAGCCCAACACACGTCCCGACGCAGAGCCCAACACACGTCCCGACGCAGAGCCCAACACACGTCCCGACGTAGAGCCCAACACACGTCCCGACGCAGAGCGGAAAGTAAGCTAAATCCTGAGGTAGAGCCCAAAACACGTCCCGACGCAGAGCGGAAAGTAAGCTAAATCCTGAGGTAGAGCCCAACACACGTCCCGATGTAGAGCCCAACACACGTCGCGACGTAGACCTGAAAGTAAGCTAAATCCTGAGGTAGAGCCCAACGCACGTCCCGACGCAGAGCGCAACACACGTCCCGACGCAGAGCCCCACACATGTCCCGACGTAGAGCCGCACACACGTCCCGACGTAGAGCCCCACACACGTCCCGACGTAGAGCCCCACACACGTCCCGACGTAGAGCCCCACACACGTCCCTACGTAGAGCCCCACACACGTCCCGACGTAGAGCCCCACACACGTCCCGACGTAGAGCCCCACACACGTCCCGACGTAGAGCCCCACACACGTCCCGACGTAGAGCCCCACACACGTCCCGACGTAGAGCCCCACACACGTCCCGACGTAGAGCCCCACACACGTCCCGACGTAGAGCCCCACACACGTCCCGACGTAGAGCCCCACACACGTCCCGACGCAGAGCCCCACACACGTCCCGACGCAGAGCCCCACACACGTCCCGACGCAGAGCCCCACACACGTCCCGACGCAGAGCCCCACACAGGTCCCGACGCAGAGCCAAACACACGTCCCGACGTAGAGCCCAACACACGTTCCGATGTAGAGCTGAAAGTAAGCTAAATCATGATGTAGAGCCCAACACACGTCCCGACGCAGAGCCCAACACACGTCCCGACGTAGAGCCCAACACACGTCCCGACGTAGAGCCCAACACACGTCCCGACGTAGAGCCCAACACACGTCCCGACGTAGAGCCCAACACACGTCCCGACGCAGAGCGGAAAGTAAGCTAAATCCTGAGGTAGAGCCCAACACACGTCCCCACGTAGAGCTGAAAGTAAGCTAAACCCTGAGGTAGAGCCCAACACACGTCCCGACGCAGAGCCCAACACACGTCCCGACGCAGAGCCCAACACACGTCCCGACGCAGAGCCCAACACACGTCCCGACGCAGAGCCCAACACACGTCCCGACGCAGAGCCCAACACACGTCCCGACGCAGAGCCCAACACACGTCCCGACGCAGAGCCCAACACACGTCCCGACCTAGAGCCCAACACACGTCCCGACCTAGAGCCCAACACACGTCCCGACCTAGAGCCCAACACACGTCCCGACCTAGAGCCCAACACACGTCCCGACCTAGAGCCCAACACACGTCCCGACCTAGAGCCCAACACACGTCCCGACCTAGAGCCCAACACACGTCCCGACCTAGAGCCCAACACACGTCCCGACGCAGAGCGGAAAGTAAGCTAAATCCTGAGGTAGAGCCCAACACACGTCCCCACGTAGAGCTGAAATTAAGCTAAATCCTGAGGTAGAGGCCAACACACGTCCCGACCTAGAGCCCAACACACGTCCCGACGTAGAGCCCAACACACGTCCCGACGCAGAGCCCAACACACGTCCCGACGCAGAGCCCAACACACGTCCCGACGCAGAGCCCAACACACGTCCCGACGCAGAGCCCAACACACGTCCCGACGTAGAGCCCAAAACACGTCCCGACGCAGAGCCCAACACACGTCCCGACGTAGAGCTGAAAGTAAGCTAAATCCCGACGTAGAGCTGGAAGTAAGCTAAATCCCGACGTAGAGCTGAAAGTAAGCTAAATCCCGACGTAGAGCCCAACACACGTCCCGACGTAGAGCCCAACACACGTCCCGACGTAGAGCCCAACACACGTCCCGACGTAGAGCCCAACACACGTCCCGACCTAGAGCCCAACACACGTCCCGACCTAGAGCCCCACACACGTCCCGACGTAGAGCCCCACACACGTCCCGACGCAGAGCCCCACACACGTCCCGACGCAGAGCCCCACACACGTCCCGACGCAGAGCCCCACACACGTCCCGACGCAGAGCCCCACACACGTCCCGACGCAGAGCCCCACACACGTCCCGACGCAGAGCCCCACACACGTCCCGACGCAGAGCCCCACACACGTCCCGACGCAGAGCCCCACACACGTCCCGACGCAGAGCCCCACACACGTCCCGACGCAGAGCCAAACACACGTCCCGACGTAGAGCCCAACACACGTTCCGATGTAGAGCTGAAAGTAAGCTAAATCATGATGTAGAGCCCAACACACGTCCCGACGCAGAGCCCAACACACGTCCCGACGTAGAGCCCAACACACGTCCCGACTCAGAGCGGAAAGTAGGCTTAATCCTGAGGTAGAGCCCAACACACGTCCCGACGCAGAGCGGAAAGTAAGCTAAATCCTGAGGTAGAGCCCAACACACGTCCCCACGTAGAGCGGAAAGTAAGCTAAATCCTGAGGTAGAGCCCAACACACGTCCCCACGTAGAGCTGAAAGTAAGCTAAATCCTGAGGTAGAGCCCAACACACGTCCCGACCTAGAGCCCAACACACGTCCCGACGTAGAGCCCAACACACGTCCCGACCTAGAGCCCAACACACGTCCCGACCTAGAGCCCAACACACGTCCCGACGTAGAGCCCAACACACGTCCCGACGTAGAGCCCAACACACGTCCCGACGTAGAGCCCAACACACGTCCCGACGTAAAACCCAACACACGTCCCGACCTAGAGCCCAACACACGTCCCGACCTAGAGCCCAACACACGTCCCGACCTAGAGCCCAACACACGTCCCGACCTAGAGCCCAACACACGTCCCGACGCAGAGCGGAAAGTAAGCTAAATCCTGAGGTAGAGCCCAACACACGTCCCCACGTAGAGCTGAAAGTAAGCTAAATCCTGAGGTAGAGCCCAACACACGTCCCGACCTAGAGTCCAACACACGTCCCGACCTAGAGCCCAACACACGTCCCGACGTAGAGGCCAACACACGTCCCGACCTAGAGCCCAACACACGTCCCTACGTAGAGCCCAACACACGTCCCGACGCAGAGCCCAACACACGTCCCGACGCAGAGCCCAACACACGTCCCGACCTAGAGCCCAACACACGTCCCGACGTAGAGCTGAAAGTAAGCTAAATCCCGACGTAGAGCTGGAAGTAAGCTAAATCCCGACGTAGAGCCCAACACACGTCCCGACGTAGAGCCCAACACACGTCCCGACGTAGAGCCCAACACACGTCCCGACGTAGAGCCCAACACACGTCCCGACGTAGAGCACAACACACGTCCCGACGTAGAGCCCAACACACGTCCCGACGTAGAGCCCAACACACGTCCCGACCTAGAGCCCAACACACGTCCCGACCTAGAGCCCAACACACGTCCCGACCTAGAGCCCAACACACGTCCCGACGTAGAGCTGAAAGTAAGCTAAATCCTGAGGTAGAGCCCAACACACGTCCCGACGCAGAGCGGAAAGTAAGCTAAATCCTGAGGTAGAGCCCAACACACGTCCCGACGTAGAGCCCAACACACGTCCCGACGCAGAGTCCAACACACGTCCCGACGTAGAGTCCAACACACGTCCCGACGTAGAGTCCAACACACGTCCCGACGTAGAGCTGGAAGTAAGCTAAATCCCGAAGTAGAGCCCAACACACGTCCCGACGTAGAGCTGAAAGTAAGCTAAATCCTGAGGGAGAGCCCAACACACGTCCCCACGTAGAGCAGAAAGTAAGCTAAATCCTGAGGTAGAGCCCAACGCACGTCCAAACGCAGAGCGGAAAGTAAGCTAAATCCTGAGGTAGAGCCCAACACACGTCCCGACGCAGAGCCCAACACACGTCCCGACGCAGAGCCAAACACACGTCCCGACGCAGAGCCAAACACACGTCCCGACGCAGAGCCAAACCCACGTCCCGACGCAGAGCCAAACACACGTCCCGACGCAGAGCCCAACACACGTCCCGACGTAGAGCCCAACACACGTCCCGACTCAGAGCATAAAGTAAGCTAAATCCTGAGGTAGAGCCCAACACATGTCCCGCTGTAGAGCCCAACACACGTCCCGACGTAGACCTGAAAGTAAGCTAAATCCTGAGGTAGAGCCCAACGCACGTCCCGACGCAGAGCGCAACACACGTCCCGACGTAGAGCCCCACACACGTCCCGACGCAGAGCCCCACACACGTCCCGACGCAGAGCCCCACACACGTCCCGACGCAGAGCCCCACACACGTCCCGACGCAGAGCCCAACACACGTCCCGACGCAGAGCCCAACACACGTCCCGACGCAGAGCCCAACACACGTTCCGATGTAGAGCTGAAAGTAAGCTAGATCCTGACGCAGAGCCCAACACACGTCCCGACGTAGAGCCCAACGCACGTCCCGACGTAGAGCCCAACGCAGGTCCCGACGTAGAGCCCAACGCACGTCCCGACGTAGAGCCCAACGCACGTCCCGACGTAGAGCCCAACGCACGTCCCGACGTAGAGCTGAAAGTAAGCTAAATCCTGATGTAGAGCCCAACACACGTCCCGACGTAGAGCCCAACACACGTCCCGACGTAGAGCCCAACGCACGTCCCGACGTAGAGCCCAACGCACGTCCCGACGTAGAGCCCAACGCACGTGCCGACGTAGAGCCCAACGCACGTCCCGACGTAGAGCTGAAAGTAAGCTAAATCCTGATGTAGAGCCCAACACACGTCCCGACGTAGAGCCCAACACACGTCCCGACGTAGAGCCCAACACACGTCCCGACGTAGAGCCCAACACACGTCCCGACGTAGAGCCCAACACACGTCCCGACGTAGAGCCCAACACACGTCCCGACGTAGAGCCCAACACACGTCCCGACGTAGAGCCCAACACACGTCCCGACGTAGAGCCCAACACACGTCCCGACGTAGAGCCCAACACACGTCCCGACGTAGAGCTGAAAGTAAGCTAAATCCTGATGTAGAGCCCAACACACGTCTCGACGTAGAGCCCAACACACGTCCCGACGTAGAGCCCAACACACGTCCCGACGTAGAGCCCAACACACGTCCCGACGTAGAGCCCAACACACGTCCCGACGCAGAGCCCAACACACGTCCCGACGTAGAGCTGAAAGTAAGCTAAATCCTGAGGTAGAGCCCAACGCACGTCCCGACGCAGAGCGCAACACACGTCCCGACCTAGAGCCCAACACACGTCCCGACCTAGAGCCCAACACACGTCCCGACCTAGAGCCCAACACACGTCCCGACGTAGAGCCCAACACACGTCCCGACGTAGAGCCCAACGCACGTCCCGACGTAGAGCTGAAAGTAAGCTAAATCCTGAGGTAGAGCCCAACGCACGTCCCGACGCAGAGCGCAACACACGTCCCGACCTAGAGCCCAACACACGTCCCGACCTAGAGCCCAACACACGTCCCGACCTAGAGCCCAACACACGTCCCGACCTAGAGCCCAACACACGTCCCGACGCAGAGCGGAAAGTAAGCTAAATCCTGAGGTAGAGCCCAACACACGTCCCCACGTAGAGCTGAAAGTAAGCTAAATCCTGAGGTAGAGCCCAACACATGTCCCGATGTAGAGCCCAACACACGTCCCGACGTAGACCTGAAAGTAAGCTAAATCCTGAGGTAGAGCCCAACGCACGTCCCGACGCAGAGCGCAACACACGTCCCGACGTAGAGCCCCACACACGTCCCGACGCAGAGCCCAACACACGTCCCGACGCAGAGCCCCACACACGTCCCGACGCAGAGCCCAACACACGTCCCGACGCAGAGCCCCACACACGTCCCGACGCAGAGCCCAACACACGTCCCGACGCAGAGCCCAACACACGTCCCGACGCAGAGCCAAACACACGTCCCGACGTAGAGCCCAACACACGTTCCGATGTAGAGCTGAAAGTAAGCTAGATCCTGACGCAGAGCCCAACACACGTCCCGACGTAGAGCCCAACACACGTCCCGACGTAGAGCCCAACGC
Organism: Leptosomus discolor; assembly: GCF_034619465.1. Classification (NCBI taxonomy): domain Eukaryota; kingdom Metazoa; phylum Chordata; class Aves; order Leptosomiformes; family Leptosomidae; genus Leptosomus; species Leptosomus discolor. The sequence goes on from NW_028237865.1 coordinate 391,246, forward strand.
AGGTCCCGACGTAGAGCCCAACTCACGTCCCGACGTAGAGCCCAACGCACGTCCCGACGTAGAGCCCAACGCACGTCCCGACGTAGAGCCCAACGCACGTCCCGACGTAGAGCCCAACGCACGTCCCGACGTAGAGCCCAACGCACGTCCCGACGCAGAGCCCAACACACGTCCCGACGTAGAGCTGAAAGTAAGCTAAATCCTCAGGTAGAGCCCAACGCACGTCCCGACGCAGAGCGCAACACACGTCCCGACCTAGAGCCCAACACACGTCCCGACCTAGAGCCCAACACACGTCCCGACCTAGAGCCCAACACACGTCCCGACGTAGAGCCCAACACACGTCCCGACGTAGAGCCCAACGCACGTCCCGACGTAGAGCTGAAAGTAAGCTAAATCCTGAGGTAGAGCCCAACGCACGTCCCGACGCAGAGCGCAACACACGTCCCGACCTAGAGCCCAACACACGTCCCGACCTAGAGCCCAACACACGTCCCGACCTAGAGCCCAACACACGTCCCGACCTAGAGCCCAACACACGTCCCGACGCAGAGCGGAAAGTAAGCTAAATCCTGAGGTAGAGCCCAACACACGTCCCCACGTAGAGCTGAAAGTAAGCTAAATCCTGAGGTAGAGCCCAACACATGTCCCGATGTAGAGCCCAACACACGTCCCGACGTAGACCTGAAAGTAAGCTAAATCCTGAGGTAGAGCCCAACGCACGTCCCGACGCAGAGCGCAACACACGTCCCGACGTAGAGCCCCACACACGTCCCGACGCAGAGCCCAACACACGTCCCGACGCAGAGCCCCACACACGTCCCGACGCAGAGCCCAACACACGTCCCGACGCAGAGCCCCACACACGTCCCGACGCAGAGCCCCACACACGTCCCGACGCAGAGCCCAACACACGTCCCGACGCAGAGCCCAACACACGTCCCGACGCAGAGCCAAACACACGTCCCGACGTAGAGCCCAACACACGTTCCGATGTAGAGCTGAAAGTAAGCTAGATCCTGACGCAGAGCCCAACACACGTCCCGACGCAGAGCCAAACACACCTCCCGACGTAGAGCCCAACACACGTTCCGATGTAGAGCTGAAAGTAAGCTAGATCCTGACGCAGAGCCCAACACACGTCCCGACGTAGAGCCCAACGCACGTCCCGACGTACAGCCCAACGCACGTCCCGACGTAGAGCCCAACGCACGTCCCGACGTAGAGCCCAACGCAAGTCCCGACGTAGAGCCCAACACACGTTCCGATGTAGAGCTGAAAGTAAGCTAGATCCTGACGCAGAGCCCAACACACGTCCCGACGCAGAGCCAAACACACCTCCCGACGTAGAGCCCAACACACGTTCCGATGTAGAGCTGAAAGTAAGCTAGATCCTGACGCAGAGCCCAACAGACGTCCCGACGTAGAGCCCAACGCACGTCCCGACGTACAGCCCAACGCACGTCCCGACGTACAGCCCAACGCACGTCCCGACGTAGAGCCCAACGCACGTCCCGACGTAGAGCCCAACGCACGTCCCGACGTAGAGCCCAACGCACGTCCCGACGTAGAGCCCAACGCACGTCCCGACGTAGAGCCCAACGCACGTCCCGACGTAGAGCTGAAAGTAAGTTAAATCCTGAGGTAGAGCCCAACACACGTCCCGACGTAGAGCCCAACACACGTCCCGACGTAGAGCCCAACACACGTCCCGACGTAGAGCCCAACACACGTCCCGACGTAGAGCCCAACACACGTCCCGACGTAGAGCCCAACACACGTCCCGACGTAGAGCTGAAAGTAAGCTAAATCCTGATGTAGAGCCCAACACACGTCTCGACGTAGAGCCCAACACACATCTCGACGTAGAGCCCAACACACGTCCCGACGTAGAGCCCAACACACGTCCCGACGTAGAGCCCAACACACGTCCCGACGTAGAGCCCAACACACGTCCCGACGTAGAGCCCAACACACGTCCCGACGTAGAGCCCAACACACGTCCCGACGTAGAGCCCAACACACGTCCCGACGTAGAGCCCAACACACGTCCCGACGTACAGCCCAACACACGTCCCGACGCAGAGCCCAACACACGTCCCGACGCAGAGCCCAACACACGTCCCGACGCAGAGCCCAACACATGTCCCGACGCAGAGCCCAACACACGTCCCGACGTAGAGCTGAAAGTAAGCTAAATCCTGACAAAGAGCCCAACGCAGGTCGCGACGTAGAGCCCAACGCACGTCCCGACGTAGAGCCCAACGCACGTCCCGACGTAGAGCCCAACGCACGTCCCGACGTAGAGCCCAACGCACGTCCCGACGTAGAGCCCTACGCACGTCCCGACGTAGAGCCCAACGCACGTCCCGACGTAGAGCCCAACGCACGTCCCGACGTAGAGCTGAAAGTAAGCTAAATCCTGAGGTAGAGCCCAACGCACGTCCCGACGTAGAGCCCAACGCACGTCCCGACGTAGAGCCCAACGCACGTCCCGACGTAGAGCCCAACGCACGTCCCGACGTAGAGCCCAACGCACGTCCCGACGCAGAGCCCAACGCACGTCCCGACGCAGAGCCCAACGCACGTCCCGACGCAGAGCCCAACGCACGTCCCGACGCAGAGCTGAAAGTAAGCTAAATCCTGATGTAGAGCCCAACACACGTCCCGACCTAGAGCCCAACGCACGTCCCGACGTAGAGCCCAACGCACGTCCCGACGTAGAGCCCAACACACGTCCCGACGTAGAGCCCAACACACGTCCCGACGTAGAGCCCAACACACGTCCCGACGTAGAGCCCAACACACGTCCCGACGTAGAGCCCAACACACGTCCCGACGTAGAGCCCAACACACGTCCCGACGTAGAGCTGAAAGTAAGCTAAATCCTGATGTAGAGCCCAACACACGTCTCGACGTAGAGCCCAACACACGTCTCGACGTAGAGCCCAACACACGTCTCGACGTAGAGCCCAACACACGTCCCGACGTAGAGCCCAACACACGTCCCGACGTTGAGCCCAACACACGTCCCGACGTAGAGCCCAACACACGTCCCGACGTAGAGCCCAACACACGTCCCGACGTAGAGCCCAACACACGTCCCGACGTTGAGCCCAACACACGTCCCGACGTAGAGCCCAACACACGTCCCGACGTAGAGCCCAACACACGTCCCGACGTAGAGCCCAACACACGTCCCGACGTAGAGCCCAACACACGTCCCGACGTAGAGCCCAACACACGTCCCGACGCAGAGCCCAACACACGTCCCGACGCAGAGCCCAACACACGTCCCGACGCAGAGCCCAACACACGTCCCGACGTAGAGCTGAAAGTAAGCTAAATCCTGACAAAGAGCCCAACGCAGGTCGCGACGTAGAGCCCAACGCAGGTCGCGACGTAGAGCCCAACGCACGTCCCGACGTAGAGCCCAACGCACGTCCCGACGTAGAGCCCAACGCACGTCCCGACGTAGAGCCCAACGCACGTCCCGACGTAGAGCTGAAAGTAAGCTAAATCCTGAGGTAGAGCCCAACGCACGTCCCGACGTAGAGCCCAACGCACGTCCCGACGTAGAGCCCAACGAACGTCCCGACGTAGAGCCCAACGCACGTCCCGACGTAGAGCCCAACGCACGTCCCGACGCAGAGCCCAACGCACGTCCCGACGCAGAGCCCAACGCACGTCCCGACGCAGAGCCCAACGCACGTCCCGACGCAGAGCCCAACGCACGTCCCGACGCAGAGCCCAACGCACGTCCCGACGCAGAGCCCAACGCAAGTCCCGACGCAGAGCCCAACGCACGTCCCGACGCAGAGCTGAAAGTAAGCTAAATCCTGATGTAGAGCCCAACACACGTCCCGACCTAGAGCCCAACGCACGTCCCGACGTATAGCCCAACGCACGTCCCGACGCAGAGCCCAACGCACGTCCCGACGCAGAGCGGAAAGTAAGCTAAATCCTGAGTTAGAGCCCAACACACGTCCCGACGTAGAGCTGAAAGTAAGCTAAATCCTGAGGTAGAGCCCAACGCACGTCCCGACGCAGAGCGCAACGCACGTCCCGACCTAGAGCCCAACACACGTCCCGACCTAGAGCCCAACACACGTCCCGACCTAGAGCCCAACACACGTCCCGACCTAGAGCCCAACACACGTCCCGACCTAGAGCCCAACACACGTCTCGACCTAGAGCCCAACACACGTCCCGACCTAGAGCCCAACACACGTCCCGACGCAGAGCGGAAAGTAAGCTAAATCCTGAGGTAGAGCCCAACACACGTCCCCACGTAGAGCTGAAAGTAAGCTAAATCCTGAGGTAGAGCCCAACACACGTCCCGACCTAGAGCCCAACACACGTCCCGACCTAGAGCCCAACACACGTCCCGACCTAGAGCCCAACACACGTCCCGACCTAGAGCCCAACACACGTCCCGACGTAGAGCCCAACACACGTCCCGACGCAGAGCCCAACACACGTCCCGACGCAGAGCCCAACACACGTCCCGACCTAGAGCCCAACACACGTCCCGACGTAGAGCTGAAAGTAAGCTAAATCCCGACGTAGAGCTGGAAGTAAGGTAAATCCCGACGTAGAGCTGGAAGTAAGCTAAATCCCGACGTAGAGCTGGAAGTAAGCTAAATCCCGACGTAGAGCCCAACACACGTCCCGACGTAGAGCCCAACACACGTCCCGACGTAGAGCCCAACACACGTCCCGACGTAGAGCCCAACACACGTCCCGACGTAGAGCCCAACACACGTCCCGACCTAGAGCCCAACACACGTCCCGACCTAGAGCCCAACACACGTCCCGACCTAGAGCCCAACACACGTCCCGACCTAGAGCCCAACACACGTCCCGACCTAGAGCCCAAGACACGTCCCGACCTAGAGCCCAACACACGTCCCGACCTAGAGCCCAACACACGTCCCGACCTAGAGCCCAACACACGTCCCGACCTAGAGCCCAACACACGTCCCGACGTAGAGCTGAAAGTAAGCTAAATCCTGAGGTAGAGCCCAACACACGTCCCGACGCAGAGCGGAAAGTAAGCTAAATCCTGAGGTAGAGCCCAACACACGTCCCGACGCAGTTCCCCACACACGTCCCGACGTAGAGTCCAACACACGTCCCGACGTAGAGCTGGAAGTAAGCTAAATCCCGACGTAGAGCCCAACACACGTCCCGACGTAGAGCTGAAAGTAAGCTAAATCCTGAGGGAGAGCCCAACACACGTCCCCACGTAGAGCAGAAAGTAAGCTAAATCCTGAGGTAGAGCCCAACACACGTCCAAACGCAGAGCGGAAAGTAAGCTAAATCCTGAGGTAGAGCCCAACACACGTCCCGACGCAGAGCCCAACACACATCCCGACGCAGAGCCCAACACACGTCCCGACGCAGAGCCCAACACACGTCCCGACGCAGAGCCAAACACACGTCCCGACGCAGAGCCAAACACACGTCCCGACGCAGAGCCAAACACACGTCCCGACGCAGAGCCAAACACACGTCCCGACGCAGAGCCCAACACACGTCCCGACGTAGAGCCCAACACACGTCCCGACTCAGAGCGGAAAGTAAGCTAAATCCTGAGGTAGAGCCCAAAACACGTCCCGACGCAGAGCGGAAAGTAAGCTAAATCCTGAGGTAGAGCCCAAAACACGTCCCGACGCAGAGCGGAAAGTAAGCTAAATCCTGAGGTAGAGCCCAACACACGTCCCCACGTAGAGCTGAAAGTAAGCTAAATCCTGAGGTAGAGCCCAACACATGTCCCGATGTAGAGCCCAACACACGTCCCGACGTAGACCTGAAAGTAAGCTAAATCCTGAGGTAGAGCCCAACGCACGTCCCGACGCAGAGCGCAACACACGTCCCGACGTACAGCCCCACACACGTCCCGACGTAGAGCCCCACACACGTCCCGACGTAGAGCCCCACACACGTCCCGACGTAGAGCCCCACACACGTCCCGACGCAGAGCCCCACACACGTCCCGACGCAGAGCCCAACACACGTCCCGACGCAGAGCCAAACACACGTCCCGACGTAGAGCCCAACACACGTTCCGATGTAGAGCTGAAAGTAAGCTAGATCCTGACGCAGAGCCCAACACACGTCCCGACGTAGAGCCCAACACACGTCCCGACGTAGAGCCCAACACACGTCCCGACGTAGAGCCCAACACACGTCCCGACGTACAGCCCAACACACGTCCCGACGCAGAGCCCAACACACGTCCCGACGCAGAGCCCAACACACGTCCCGACGCAGAGCCCAACACATGTCCCGACGCAGAGCCCAACACACGTCCCGACGTAGAGCTGAAAGTAAGCTAAATCCTGACAAAGAGCCCAACGCACGTCCCGACGTAGAGCCCTACGCACGTCCCGACGTAGAGCCCAACGCACGTCCCGACGTAGAGCTGAAAGTAAGCTAAATCCTGAGGTAGAGCCCAACGCACGTCCCGACGTAGAGCCCAACGCACGTCCCGACGTAGAGCCCAACGCACGTCCCGACGTAGAGCCCAACGCACGTCCCGACGAAGAGCCCAACGCACGTCCCGACGCAGAGCCCAACGCACGTCCCGACGCAGAGCCCAACGCACGTCCCGACGCAGAGCCCAACGCACGTCCCGACGCAGAGCTGAAAGTAAGCTAAATCCTGATGTAGAGCCCAACACACGTCCCGACCTAGAGCCCAACGCACGTCCCGACGTAGAGCCCAACGCACGTCCCGACGTAGAGCCCAACACACGTCCCGACGTAGAGCCCAACACACGTCCCGACGTAGAGCCCAACACACGTCCCGACGTAGAGCCCAACACACGTCCCGACGTAGAGCCCAACACACGTCCCGACGTAGAGCCCAACACACGTCCCGACGTAGAGCCCAACACACGTCCCGACGTAGAGCTGAAAGTAAGCTAAATCCTGATGTAGAGCCCAACACACGTCTCGACGTAGAGCCCAACACACGTCTCGACGTAGAGCCCAACACACGTCTCGACGTAGAGCCCAACACACGTCCCGACGTAGAGCCCAACACACGTCCCGACGTTGAGCCCAACACACGTCCCGACGTAGAGCCCAACACACGTCCCGACGTAGAGCCCAACACACGTCCCGACGTAGAGCCCAACACACGTCCCGACGTTGAGCCCAACACACGTCCCGACGTAGAGCCCAACACACGTCCCGACGTAGAGCCCAACACACGTCCCGACGTAGAGCCCAACACACGTCCCGACGTAGAGCCCAACACACGTCCCGACGTAGAGCCCAACACACGTCCCGACGCAGAGCCCAACACACGTCCCGACGCAGAGCCCAACACACGTCCCGACGCAGAGCCCAACACACGTCCCGACGCAGAGCCCAACACACGTCCCGACGTAGAGCTGAAAGTAAGCTAAATCCTGACAAAGAGCCCAACGCAGGTCGCGACGTAGAGCCCAACGCAGGTCGCGACGTAGAGCCCAACGCACGTCCCGACGTAGAGCCCAACGCACGTCCCGACGTAGAGCCCAACGCACGTCCCGACGTAGAGCCCAACGCACGTCGCGACGTAGAGCCCAACGCACGTCCCGACGTAGAGCTGAAAGTAAGCTAAATCCTGAGGTAGAGCCCAACGCACGTCCCGACGTAGAGCCCAACGCACGTCCCGACGTAGAGCCCAACGAACGTCCCGACGTAGAGCCCAACGCACGTCCCGACGTAGAGCCCAACGCACGTCCCGACGTAGAGCCCAACGCACGTCCCGACGCAGAGCCCAACGCACGTCCCGACGCAGAGCCCAACGCACGTCCCGACGCAGAGCCCAACGCACGTCCCGACGTAGAGCCCAACGCACGTCCCGACGCAGAGCCCAACGCACGTCCCGACGCAGAGCCCAACGCAAGTCCCGACGCAGAGCCCAACGCACGTCCCGACGCAGAGCTGAAAGTAAGCTAAATCCTGATGTAGAGCCCAACACACTTCCCGACCTAGAGCCCAACGCACGTCCCGACGTAGAGCCCAACGCACGTCCCGACGCAGAGCCCAACGCACGTCCCGACGCAGAGCGGAAAGTAAGCTAAATCCTGAGTTAGAGCCCAACACACGTCCCGACGTAGAGCTGAAAGTAAGCTAAATCCTGAGGTAGAGCCCAACGCACGTCCCGACGCAGAGCGCAACGCACGTCCCGACCTAGAGCCCAACACACGTCCCGACCTAGAGCCCAACACACGTCCCGACCTAGAGCCCAACACACGTCCCGACCTAGAGCCCAACACACGTCCCGACCTAGAGCCCAACACACGTCTCGACCTAGAGCCCAACACACGTCCCGACCTAGAGCCCAACACACGTCCCGACGCAGAGCGGAAAGTAAGCTAAATCCTGAGGTAGAGCCCAACACACGTCCCCACGTAGAGCTGAAAGTAAGCTAAATCCTGAGGTAGAGCCCAACACACGTCCCGACCTAGAGCCCAACACACGTCCCGACCTAGAGCCCAACACACGTCCCGACCTAGAGCCCAACACACGTCCCGACCTAGAGCCCAACACACGTCCCGACGTAGAGCCCAACACACGTCCCGACGCAGAGCCCAACACACGTCCCGACGCAGAGCCCAACACACGTCCCGACCTAGAGCCCAACACACGTCCCGACGTAGAGCTGAAAGTAAGCTAAATCCCGACGTAGAGCTGGAAGTAAGGTAAATCCCGACGTAGAGCTGGAAGTAAGCTAAATCCCGACGTAGAGCTGGAAGTAAGCTAAATCCCGACGTAGAGCCCAACACACGTCCCGACGTAGAGCCCAACACACGTCCCGACGTAGAGCCCAACACACGTCCCGACGTAGAGCCCAACACACGTCCCGACGTAGAGCCCAACACACGTCCCGACGTAGAGCCCAACACACGTCCCGACCTAGAGCCCAACACACGTCCCGACCTAGAGCCCAACACACGTCCCGACCTAGAGCCCAACACACGTCCCGACCTAGAGCCCAAGACACGTCCCGACCTAGAGCCCAACACACGTCCCGACCTAGAGCCCAACACACGTCCCGACCTAGAGCCCAACACACGTCCCGACCTAGAGCCCAACACACGTCCCGACCTAGAGCCCAACACACGTCCCGACGTAGAGCTGAAAGTGAGCTAAATCCTGAGGTAGAGCCCAACACACGTCCCGACGCAGAGCGGAAAGTAAGCTAAATCCTGAGGTAGAGCCCAACACACGTCCCGACGCAGAGCCCCACACACGTCCCGACGTAGAGTCCAACACACGTCCCGACGTAGAGCTGGAAGTAAGCTAAATCCCGACGTAGAGCCCAACACACGTCCCGACGTAGAGCTGAAAGTAAGCTAAATCCTGAGGGAGAGCCCAACACACGTCCCCACGTAGAGCAGAAAGTAAGCTAAATCCTGAGGTAGAGCCCAACACACGTCCAAACGCAGAGCGGAAAGTAAGCTAAATCCTGAGGTAGAGCCCAACACACGTCCCGACGCAGAGCCCAACACACGTCCCGACGCAGAGCCCAACACACGTCCCGACGCAGAGCCCAACACACGTCCCGACGCAGAGCCCAACACACGTCCCGACGCAGAGCCAAACACACGTCCCGACGCAGAGCCAAACACACGTCCCGACGCAGAGCCAAACACACGTCCCGACGCAGAGCCAAACACACGTCCCGACGCAGAGCCCAACACACGTCCCGACGTAGAGCCCAACACACGTCCCGACTCAGAGCGGAAAGTAAGCTAAATCCTGAGGTAGAGCCCAAAACACGTCCCGACGCAGAGCGGAAAGTAAGCTAAATCCTGAGGTAGAGCCCAAAACACGTCCCGACGCAGAGCGGAAAGTAAGCTAAATCCTGAGGTAGAGCCCAACACACGTCCCCACGTAGAGCTGAAAGTAAGCTAAATCCTGAGGTAGAGCCCAACACATGTCCCGATGTAGAGCCCAACACACGTCCCGACGTAGACCTGAAAGTAAGCTAAATCCTGAGGTAGAGCCCAACGCACGTCCCGACGCAGAGCGCAACACACGTCCCGACGTACAGCCCCACACACGTCCCGACGTAGAGCCCCACACACGTCCCGACGTAGAGCCCCACACACGTCCCGACGTAGAGCCCCACACACGTCCCGACGCAGAGCCCCACACACGTCCCGACGCAGAGCCCAACACACGTCCCGACGCAGAGCCAAACACACGTCCCGACGTAGAGCCCAACACACGTTCCGATGTAGAGCTGAAAGTAAGCTAGATCCTGACGCAGAGCCCAACACACGTCCCGACGTAGAGCCCAACACACGTCCCGACGTAGAGCCCAACGCAGGTCCCGACGTAGAGCCCAACGCAGGTCCCGACGTAGAGCCCAACGCACGTCCCGACGTAGAGCCCAACGCACGTCCCGACGTAGAGCCCAACGCACGTCCCGACGTAGAGCCCAACGCACGTCCCGACGTAGAGCCCAACGCACGTCCCGACGTAGAGCTGAAAGTAAGCTAAATCCTGATGTAGAGCCCAAGACACGTCCCGACGTAGAGCCCAAGACACGTCCCGACGTAGAGCCCAACACACGTCCCGACGTAGAGCCCAACACACGTCCCGACGTAGAGCCCAACACACGTCCCGACGTAGAGCCCAACACACGTCCCGACGTAGAGCCCAACACACGTCCCGACGTAGAGCCCAACACACGTCCCGACGTAGAGCCCAACACACGTCCCGACGTACAGCCCAACACACGTCCCGACGTACAGCCCAACACACGTCCCGACGTAGAGCCCAACACACGTCCCGACGCAGAGCCCAACACACGTCCCGACGCAGAGCCCAACACACGTCCCGACGTAGAGCTGAAAGTAAGCTAAATCCTGACAAAGAGCCCAACGCAGGTCGCGACGTAGAGCCCAACGCAGGTCGCGACGTAGAGCCCAACGCAGGTCGCGACGTAGAGCCCAACGCAGGTCGCGACGTAGAGCCCAACGCAGGTCGCGACGTAGAGCCCAACGCAGGTCGCGACGTAGAGCCCAACGCACGTCCCGACGTAGAGCCCAACGCACGTCCCGACGTAGAGCCCAACGCACGTCCCGACGTAGAGCCCAACGCACGTCCCGACGTAGAGCTGAAAGTAAGGTAAATCCTGAGGTAGAGCCCAACGCACGTCCCGACGTAGAGCCCAACGCACGTCCCGACGCAGAGCCCAACGCACGTCCCGACGCAGAGCCCAACGCACGTCCCGACGCAGAGCCCAACGCACGTCCCGACGCAGAGCTGAAAGTAAGCTAAATCCTGATGTAGAGCCCAACACACGTCCCGACCTAGAGCCCAACGCACGTCCCGACGTAGAGCCCAACGCACGTCCCGACGTAGAGCCCAACGCACGTCCCGACGTAGAGCCCAACGCACGTCCCGACGCAGAGCCCAACGCACGTCCCGACGTAGAGCTGAAAGTAAGCTAAATCCTGATGTAGAGCCCAACACACGTCCCGACCTAGAGCCCAACGCACGTCCCGACGTAGAGCCCAACGCACGTCCCGACGTAGAGCCCAACGCACGTCCCGACGTAGAGCCCAACGCACGTCCCGACGTAGAGCCCAACGCACGTCCCGACGTAGAGCCCAACGCACGTCCCGAAGTAGAGCCCAACGCACGTCCCGACGTAGAGCCCAACACACGTCCCGACGTAGAGCCCAACACACGTCCCGACGTAGAGCTGAAAGTAAGCTAAATCCTGATGTAGAGCCCAACGCACGTCCCGACGTAGAGCCCAACGCACGTCCCGACGTAGAGCCCAACGCACGTCCCGAGGTAGAGCCCAACGCACGTCCCGACGTAGAGCCCAACGCACGTCCCGACGTAGAGCCCAACGCACGTCCCGACGTAGAGCCCAACGCACGTCCCGACGTAGAGCCCAACGCACGTCCCGACGCAGAGCCCAACGCACGTCCCGACGTAGAGCTGAAAGTAAGCTAAATCCTGATGTAGAGCCCAACACACGTCCCGACGTAGAGCCCAACACACGTCCCGACGTAGAGCCCAACACACGTCCCGATGTACAGCCCAACACACGTCCCGACGTAGAGCCCAACACACGTCCCGACGTAGAGCCCAACACACGTCCCGACGTAGAGCTGAAAGTAAGCTAAATCCTGATGTAGAGCCCATCACACGTCTCGACGTAGAGCCCAACACACGTCCCAACGTAGAGCTGAAAGTAAGCTAAATCCTGATGTAGAGCCCATCACACGTCTCGACGTAGAGCCCAACGCACGTCCCGACGTAGAGCTGAAAGTAAGCTAAATCCCGACGTAGAGCCCAACACACGTCCCGACGTAGAGCCCAACACACGTCCCGACGTAGAGCCCAACACACGTCCCGACGTAGAGCCCAACACACGTCCCGACCTAGAGCCCAACACACGTCCCGACCTAGAGCCCAACACACGTCCCGACCTAGAGCCCAACACACGTCCCGACCTAGAGCCCAACACACGTCCCGACCTAGAGCCCAACACACGTCCCGACCTAGAGCCCAACACACGTCCCGACCTAGAGCCCAACACACGTCCCGACCTAGAGCCCAACACACGTCCCGACGTAGAGCTGAAAGTAAGCTAAATCCTGAGGTAGAGCCCAACACACGTCCCGACGCAGAGCGGAAAGTAAGCTAAATCCTGAGGTAGAGCCCAACACACGTCCCGACGCAGAGCCCCACACACGTCCCGACGTAGAGTCCAACACACGTCCCGACGTAGAGCTGGAAGTAAGCTAAATCCCGACGTAGAGCCCAACACACGTCCCGACGTAGAGCTGAAAGTAAGCTAAATCCTGAGGGAGAGCCCAACACACGTCCCCACGTAGAGCAGAAAGTAAGCTAAATCCTGAGCTAGAGCCCAACACACGTCCAAACGCAGAGCGGAAAGTAAGCTAAATCCTGAGGTAGAGCCCAACACAAGTCCCGACGCAGAGCCCAACACACGTCCCGACGCAGAGCCCAACACACGTCCCGACGCAGAGCCAAACACACGTCCCGACGCAGAGCCAAACACACGTCCCGACGCAGAGCCAAACACACGTCCCGACGCAGAGCCAAACACACGTCCCGACGTAGAGCTGAAAGTAAGCTAAATCCTGAGGTAGAGCCCAACGCACGTCCCGACGCAGAGCGCAACGCACGTCCCGACCTAGAGCCCAACACACGTCCCGACCTAGAGCCCAACACACGTCCCGACCTAGAGCCCAACACACGTCCCGACCTAGAGCCCAACACACGTCCCGACCTAGAGCCCAACACACGTCTCGACCTAGAGCCCAACACACGTCCCGACCTAGAGCCCAACACACGTCCCGACGCAGAGCGGAAAGTAAGCTAAATCCTGAGGTAGAGCCCAACACACGTCCCCACGTAGAGCTGAAAGTAAGCTAAATCCTGAGGTAGAGCCCAACACACGTCCCGACCTAGAGCCCAACACACGTCCCGACCTAGAGCCCAACACACGTCCCGACCTAGAGCCCAACACACGTCCCGACGTAGAGCCCAACACACGTCCCGACGCAGAGCCCAACACACGTCCCGACGCAGAGCCCAACACACGTCCCGACCTAGAGCCCAACACACGTCCCGACGTAGAGCTGAAAGTAAGCTAAATCCCGACGTAGAGCTGGAAGTAAGGTAAATCCCGACGTAGAGCTGGAAGTAAGCTAAATCCCGACGTAGAGCTGGAAGTAAGCTAAATCCCGACGTAGAGCCCAACACACGTCCCGACGTAGAGCCCAACACACGTCCCGACGTAGAGCCCAACACACGTCCCGACGTAGAGCCCAACACACGTCCCGACGTAGAGCCCAACACACGTCCCGACCTAGAGCCCAACACACGTCCCGACCTAGAGCCCAACACACGTCCCGACCTAGAGCCCAACACACGTCCCGACCTAGAGCCCAACACACGTCCCGACCTAGAGCCCAAGACACGTCCCGACCTAGAGCCCAACACACGTCCCGACCTAGAGCCCAACACACGTCCCGACCTAGAGCCCAACACACGTCCCGACCTAGAGCCCAACACACGTCCCGACCTAGAGCCCAACACACGTCCCGACCTAGAGCCCAACACACGTCCCGACGTAGAGCTGAAAGTAAGCTAAATCCTGAGGTAGAGCCCAACACACGTCCCGACGCAGAGCGGAAAGTAAGCTAAATCCTGAGGTAGAGCCCAACACACGTCCCGACGCAGAGCCCCACACACGTCCCGACGTAGAGTCCAACACACGTCCCGACGTAGAGCTGGAAGTAAGCTAAATCCCGACGTAGAGCCCAACACACGTCCCGACGTAGAGCTGAAAGTAAGCTAAATCCTGAGGGAGAGCCCAACACACGTCCCCACGTAGAGCAGAAAGTAAGCTAAATCCTGAGGTAGAGCCCAACACACGTCCAAACGCAGAGCGGAAAGTAAGCTAAATCCTGAGGTAGAGCCCAACACACGTCCCGACGCAGAGCCCAACACACGTCCCGACGCAGAGCCCAACACACGTCCCGACGCAGAGCCCAACACACGTCCCGACGCAGAGCCAAACACACGTCCCGACGCAGAGCCAAACACACGTCCCGACGCAGAGCCAAACACACGTCCCGACGCAGAGCCAAACACACGTCCCGACGCAGAGCCAAACACACGTCCCGACGCAGAGCCCAACACACGTCCCGACGTAGAGCCCAACACACGTCCCGACTCAGAGCGGAAAGTAAGCTAAATCCTGAGGTAGAGCCCAAAACACGTCCCGACGCAGAGCGGAAAGTAAGCTAAATCCTGAGGTAGAGCCCAAAACACGTCCCGACGCAGAGCGGAAAGTAAGCTAAATCCTGAGGTAGAGCCCAACACACGTCCCCACGTAGAGCTGAAAGTAAGCTAAATCCTGAGGTAGAGCCCAACACATGTCCCGATGTAGAGCCCAACACACGTCCCGACGTAGACCTGAAAGTAAGCTAAATCCTGAGGTAGAGCCCAACGCACGTCCCGACGCAGAGCGCAACACACGTCCCGACGTACAGCCCCACACACGTCCCGACGTAGAGCCCCACACACGTCCCGACGTAGAGCCCCACACACGTCCCGACGTAGAGCCCCACACACGTCCCGACGCAGAGCCCCACACACGTCCCGACGCAGAGCCCAACACACGTCCCGACGCAGAGCCAAACACACGTCCCGACGTAGAGCCCAACACACGTTCCGATGTAGAGCTGAAAGTAAGCTAGATCCTGACGCAGAGCCCAACACACGTCCCGACGTAGAGCCCAACACACGTCCCGACGTAGAGCCCAACGCAGGTCCCGACGTAGAGCCCAACGCACGTCCCGACGTAGAGCCCAACGCACGTCCCGACGTAGAGCCCAACGCACGTCCCGACGTAGAGCCCAACGCACGTCCCGACGTAGAGCCCAACGCACGTCCCGACGTAGAGCTGAAAGTAAGCTAAATCCTGATGTAGAGCCCAAGACACGTCCCGACGTAGAGCCCAAGACACGTCCCGACGTAGAGCCCAACACACGTCCCGACGTAGAGCCCAACACACGTCCCGACGTAGAGCCCAACACACGTCCCGACGTAGAGCCCAACACACGTCCCGACGTAGAGCCCAACACACGTCCCGACGTAGAGCCCAACACACGTCCCGACGTAGAGCCCAACACACGTCCCGACGTACAGCCCAACACACGTCCCGACGTAGAGCCCAACACACGTCCCGACGCAGAGCCCAACACACGTCCCGACGCAGAGCCCAACACACGTCCCGACGCAGAGCCCAACACACGTCCCGACGTAGAGCTGAAAGTAAGCTAAATCCTGACAAAGAGCCCAACGCAGGTCGCGACGTAGAGCCCAACGCAGGTCGCGACGTAGAGCCCAACGCAGGTCGCGACGTAGAGCCCAACGCAGGTCGCGACGTAGAGCCCAACGCAGGTCGCGACGTAGAGCCCAACGCAGGTCGCGACGTAGAGCCCAACGCACGTCCCGACGTAGAGCCCAACGCACGTCCCGACGTAGAGCCCAACGCACGTCCCGACGTAGAGCCCAACGCACGTCCCGACGTAGAGCTGAAAGTAAGCTAAATCCTGAGGTAGAGCCCAACGCACGTCCCGACGTAGAGCCCAACGCACGTCCCGACGCAGAGCCCAACGCACGTCCCGACGCAGAGCCCAACGCACGTCCCGACGCAGAGCCCAACGCACGTCCCGACGCAGAGCTGAAAGTAAGCTAAATCCTGATGTAGAGCCCAACACACGTCCCGACCTAGAGCCCAACGCACGTCCCGACGTAGAGCCCAACGCACGTCCCGACGTAGAGCCCAACGCACGTCCCGACGTAGAGCCCAACGCACGTCCCGACGCAGAGCCCAACGCACGTCCCGACGTAGAGCTGAAAGTAAGCTAAATCCTGATGTAGAGCCCAACACACGTCCCGACCTAGAGCCCAACGCACGTCCCGACGTAGAGCCCAACGCACGTCCCGACGTAGAGCCCAACGCACGTCCCGACGTAGAGCCCAACGCACGTCCCGACGTAGAGCCCAACGCACGTCCCGACGTAGAGCCCAACGCACGTCCCGACGTAGAGCCCAACGCACGTCCCGACGTAGAGCCCAACGCACGTCCCGACGTAGAGCCCAACACACGTCCCGACGTAGAGCTGAAAGTAAGCTAAATCCTGATGTAGAGCCCAACGCACGTCCCGACGTAGAGCCCAACGCACGTCCCGACGTAGAGCCCAACGCACGTCCCGAGGTAGAGCCCAACGCACGTCCCGACGTAGAGCCCAACGCACGTCCCGAGGTAGAGCCCAACGCACGTCCCGACGTAGAGCCCAACGCACGTCCCGACGTAGAGCCCAACGCACGTCCCGACGCAGAGCCCAACGCACGTCCCGACGTAGAGCTGAAAGTAAGCTAAATCCTGATGTAGAGCCCAACACACGTCCCGACGTAGAGCCCAACACACGTCCCGACGTAGAGCCCAACACACGTCCCGATGTACAGCCCAACACACGTCCCGACGTAGAGCCCAACACACGTCCCGACGTAGAGCCCAACACACGTCCCGACGTAGAGCTGAAAGTAAGCTAAATCCTGATGTAGAGCCCATCACACGTCTCGACGTAGAGCCCAACACACGTCCCAACGTAGAGCTGAAAGTAAGCTAAATCCTGATGTAGAGCCCATCACACGTCTCGACGTAGAGCCCAACGCACGTCCCGACGTAGAGCTGAAAGTAAGCTAAATCCCGACGTAGAGCCCAACACACGTCCCGACGTAGAGCCCAACACACGTCCCGACGTAGAGCCCAACACACGTCCCGACGTAGAGCCCAACACACGTCCCGACGTAGAGCCCAACACACGTCCCGACCTAGAGCCCAACACACGTCCCGACCTAGAGCCCAACACACGTCCCGACCTAGAGCCCAACACACGTCCCGACCTAGAGCCCAACACACGTCCCGACCTAGAGCCCAACACACGTCCCGACCTAGAGCCCAACACACGTCCCGACCTAGAGCCCAACACACGTCCCGACCTAGAGCCCAACACACGTCCCGACGTAGAGCTGAAAGTAAGCTAAATCCTGAGGTAGAGCCCAACACACGTCCCGACGCAGAGCGGAAAGTAAGCTAAATCCTGAGGTAGAGCCCAACACACGTCCCGACGCAGAGCCCCACACACGTCCCGACGTAGAGTCCAACACACGTCCCGACGTAGAGCTGGAAGTAAGCTAAATCCCGACGTAGAGCCCAACACACGTCCCGACGTAGAGCTGAAAGTAAGCTAAATCCTGAGGGAGAGCCCAACACACGTCCCCACGTAGAGCAGAAAGTAAGCTAAATCCTGAGCTAGAGCCCAACACACGTCCAAACGCAGAGCGGAAAGTAAGCTAAATCCTGAGGTAGAGCCCAACACAAGTCCCGACGCAGAGCCCAACACACGTCCCGACGCAGAGCCCAACACACGTCCCGACGCAGAGCCAAACACACGTCCCGACGCAGAGCCAAACACACGTCCCGACGCAGAGCCAAACACACGTCCCGACGCAGAGCCCAACACACGTCCCGACTCAGAGCGGAAAGTAAGCTAAATCCTGAGGTAGAGCCCAAAACACGTCCCGACGCAGAGCGGAAAGTAAGCTAAATCCTGAGGTAGAGCCCAAAACACGTCCCGACGCAGAGCGGAAAGTAAGCTAAATCCTGAGGTAGAGCCCAACACACGTCCCCACGTAGAGCTGAAAGTAAGCTAAATCCTGAGGTAGAGCCCAACACATGTCCCGATGTAGAGCCCAACACACGTCCCGACGTAGACCTGAAAGTAAGCTAAATCCTGAGGTAGAGCCCCACACACGTCCCGACGTAGAGCCCCACACACGTCCCGACGCAGAGCCCCACACACGTCCCGACGCAGAGCCCCACACACGTCCCGACGCAGAGCCCAACACACGTCCCGACGCAGAGCCCAACACACGTCCCGACGCAGAGCCAAACACACCTCCCGACGTAGAGCCCAACACACGTTCCGATGTAGAGCTGAAAGTAAGCTAGATCCTGACGCAGAGCCCAACACACGTCCCGACGTAGAGCCCAACGCACGTCCCGACGTAGAGCCCAACGCACGTCCCGACGTAGAGCCCAACGCACGTCCCGACGTAGAGCCCAACGCACGTCCCGACGTAGAGCCCAACGCACGTCCCGACGTAGAGCCCAACGCACGTCCCGACGTAGAGCTGAAAGTAAGCTAAATCCTGAGGTAGAGCCCAACACACGTCCCGACGTAGAGCCCAACACACGTCCCGACGTAGAGCCCAACACACGTCCCGACGTAGAGCCCAACACACGTCCCGACGTAGAGCCCAACACACGTCCCGACGTAGAGCCCAACACACGTCCCGACGTAGAGCCCAACACACGTCCCGACGTAGAGCTGAGCTGAAAGTAAGCTAAATCCTGATGTAGAGCCCAACACACGTCTCGACGTAGAGCCCAACACACGTCTCGACGTAGAGCCCAACACACGTCTCGACGTAGAGCCCAACACACGTCCCGACGTAGAGCCCAACACACGTCCCGACGTAGAGCCCAACACACGTCCCGACGTAGAGCCCAACACACGTCCCGACGTAGAGCCCAACACACGTCCCGACGTAGAGCCCAACACACGTCCCGACGTAGAGCCCAACACACGTCCCGACGTAGAGCCCAACACACGTCCCGACGTACAGCCCAACACACGTCCCGACGCAGAGCCCAACACACGTCCCGACGTAGAGCCCAACACACGTCCCGACGTACAGCCCAACACACGTCCCGACGCAGAGCCCAACACACGTCCCGACGCAGAGCCCAACACACGTCCCGACGCAGAGCCCAACACATGTCCCGACGCAGAGCCCAACACACGTCCCGACGTAGAGCTGAAAGTAAGCTAAATCCTGACAAAGAGCCCAACGCAGGTCGCGACGTAGAGCCCAACGCACGTCCCGACGTAGAGCCCAACGCACGTCCCGACGTACAGCCCAACGCACGTCCCGACGTAGAGCCCAACGCACGTCCCGACGTAGAGCCCAACGCACGTCCCGACGTAGAGCCCAACGCACGTCCCGACGTAGAGCTGAAAGTAAGCTAAATCCTGAGGTAGAGCCCAACGCACGTCCCGACGTAGAGCCCAACGCACGTCCCGACGTAGAGCCCAACGCACGTCCCGACGTAGAGCCCAACGCACGTCCCGACGTAGAGCCCAACGCACGTCCCGACGCAGAGCCCAACGCACGTCCCGACGCAGAGCCCAACGCACGTCCCGACGCAGAGCCCAACGCACGTCCCGACGCAGAGCTGAAAGTAAGCTAAATCCTGATGTAGAGCCCAACACACGTCCCGACCTAGAGCCCAACGCACGTCCCGACGTAGAGCCCAACGCACGTCCCGACGTAGAGCCCAACACACGTCCCGACGTAGAGCCCAACACACGTCCCGACGTAGAGCCCAACACACGTCCCGACGTAGAGCCCAACACACGTCCCGACGTAGAGCCCAACACACGTCCCGACGTAGAGCTGAAAGTAAGCTAAATCCTGATGTAGAGCCCAACACACGTCTCGACGTAGAGCCCAACACACGTCTCGACGTAGAGCCCAACACACGTCTCGACGTAGAGCCCAACACACGTCCCGACGTAGAGCCCAACACACGTCCCGACGTTGAGCCCAACACACGTCCCGACGTAGAGCCCAACACACGTCCCGACGTAGAGCCCAACACACGTCCCGACGTAGAGCCCAACACACGTCCCGACGTAGAGCCCAACACACGTCCCGACGTTGAGCCCAACACACGTCCCGACGTAGAGCCCAACACACGTCCCGACGTAGAGCCCAACACACGTCCCGACGTACAGCCCAACACACGTCCCGACGTACAGCCCAACACACGTCCCGACGTAGAGCCCAACACACGTCCCGACGTAGAGCCCAACACACGTCCCGACGTAGAGCCCAACACACGTCCCGACGTAGAGCCCAACACACGTCCCGACGTTGAGCCCAACACACGTCCCGACGTAGAGCCCAACACACGTCCCGACGTAGAGCCCAACACACGTCCCGACGTAGAGCCCAACACACGTCCCGACGTAGAGCCCAACACACGTCCCGACGCAGAGCCCAACACACGTCCCGACGCAGAGCCCAACACACGTCCCGACGCAGAGCCCAACACACGTCCCGACGTAGAGCTGAAAGTAAGCTAAATCCTGACAAAGAGCCCAACGCAGGTCGCGACGTAGAGCCCAACGCAGGTCGCGACGTAGAGCCCAACGCACGTCCCGACGTAGAGCCCAACGCACGTCCCGACGTAGAGCCCAACGCACGTCCCGACGTAGAGCCCAACGCACGTCCCGACGTAGAGCCCAACGCACGTCCCGACGTAGAGCCCAACGCACGTCCCGACGTAGAGCTGAAAGTAAGCTAAATCCTGAGGTAGAGCCCAACGCACGTCCCGACGTAGAGCCCAACGCACGTCCCGACGTAGAGCCCAACGCACGTCCCGACGTAGAGCCCAACGCACGTCCCGACGTAGAGCGCAACGCACGTCCCGACGCAGAGCCCAACGCACGTCCCGACGCAGAGCCCAACGCACGTCCCGACGCAGAGCCCAACGCACGTCCCGACGCAGAGCCCAACGCACGTCCCGACGTAGAGCCCAACGCACGTCCCGACGCAGAGCCCAACGCACGTCCCGACGCAGAGCCCAACGCAAGTCCCGACGCAGAGCCCAACGCACGTCCCGACGCAGAGCTGAAAGTAAGCTAAATCCTGATGTAGAGCCCAACACACGTCCCGACCTAGAGCCCAACGCACGTCCCGACGCAGAGCCCAACGCACGTCCCGACGTAGAGCTGAAAGTAAGCTAAATCCTGATGTAGAGCCCAACACACGTCCCGACCTAGAGCCCAACGCACGTCCCGACGTAGAGCCCAACGCACGTCCCGACGTAGAGCCCAACGCACGTCCCGACGTAGAGCCCAACGCACGTCCCGACGTAGAGCCCAACGCACGTCCCGACGTAGAGCCCAACACACGTCCCGACGTAGAGCCCAACACACGTCCCGACGTAGAGCCCAACACACGTCCCGACGTAGAGCTGAAAGTAAGCTAAATCCTGATGTAGAGCCCAACGCACGTGCCGACGTAGAGCCCAACGCACGTGCCGACGTAGAGCCCAACGCACGTGCCGACGTAGAGCCCAACGCACGTCCCGACGTAGAGCCCAACGCACGTCCCGACGTAGAGCCCAACGCACGTCCCGACGTAGAGCCCAACGCACGTCCCGACGTAGAGCCCAACGCACGTCCCGACGTAGAGCCCAACGCACGTCCCGACGTAGAGCCCAACGCACGTCCCGACGCAGAGCCCAACGCACGTCCCGACGCAGAGCCCAACGCACGTCCCGACGTAGAGCTGAAAGTAAGCTAAATCCTGATGTAGAGCCCAACACACGTCCCGACGTAGAGCCCAACACACGACCCGACGTAGAGCCCAACACACGACCCGACGTAGAGCCCAACACACGACCCGACGTAGAGCCCAACACACGTCCCGACGTAGAGCCCAACACACGTCCCGACGTAGAGCCCAACACACGTCCCGACGTAGAGCCCAACACACGTCCCGACGTAGAGCCCAACACACGTCCCGACGTAGAGCTGAAAGTAAGCTAAATCCTGATGTAGAGCCCATCACACGTCTCGACGTAGAGCCCAACGCACGTCCCGACGTAGAGCTGAAAGTAAGCTAAATCCTGATGTAGAGCCCATCACACGTCTCGACGTAGAGCCCAACGCACATCCCGACGTAGAGCTGAAAGTAAGCTAAATCCTGATGTAGAGCCCAACACACGTCCCAACGTAGAGCCCAACACACGTCCCGACGTAGAGCCCAACACACGTCCCGACGCAGAGCCCAACACACGTCCCGACGCAGAGCCCAACACACGTCCCGACGCAGAGCCCAACACACGTCCCGACGCAGAGCCCAACACACGTCCCGAAGCAGAGCCCAACACACGTCCCGACGCAGAGCCCAACACACGTCCCGACGAAGAGCCCAACACACGTCCCGACGCAGAGCCCAACACACGTTCCGATGTAGCGCTGAAAGTAAGTTAAATCCTGATGTAGAGCCCAACACACGTCCCGACGCACAGCCCAACACACGTCCCGACGTAGAGCGGAAAGTAAGCTAAATCCTGAGGTAGAGCCCAACACGCGGCCCGACGCAGAGCGGAAAGTAAGCTAAATCCTGAGGTAGAGCCCAACACGCGTCCCGACGCAGAGCGGAAAGTAAGCTAAATCCTGAGGTAGAGCCCAACACGCGTCCCGACGCAGAGCCCAACACGCGTCCCGACGCAGAGCCCAACACGCGTCCCGACGCAGAGCCCAACACGCGTCCCGACGCACAGCCCAACACGCGTCCCGACGCAGAGCCCAACACGCGTCCCGACGCAGAGCCCAACACGCGTCCCGACGCAGAGCCCAACACGCGTCCCGACGCAGAGCCCAACACACGTCCCGACGTAGAGCCCAACACACGTCCCGACGTAGAGCTGAAAGTAAGCTAAATCCTGAGGTAGAGCCCAACACGCGTCCCGACGCAGAGCCCAACACGCGTCCCGACGCAGAGCCCAACACGCGTCCCGACGCAGAGCCCAACACACGTCCCGACGTAGAGCCCAACACACGTCCCGACGTAGAGCTGAAAGTAAGCTAAATCCTGAGGTAGAGCCCAACACACGTCCCGACGCAGAGCCCAACGCACGTCCCGACGCAGAGCCCAACGCACGTCCCGACGCAGAGCCCAACGCACGTCCCGACGCAGAGCCCAACGCACGTCCCGACGCAGAGCCCAACGCACGTCCCGACGCAGAGCCCAACGCACGTCCCGACGTAGAGCCCAACGCACGTCCCGACGTAGAGCTGAAAGTAAGCTAAATCCTGAGGTAGAGCCCAACACACGTCCCGACGTAGAGCCCAACACACGTCCCGACGTAGAGCCCAACACACGTCCCGACGTAGAGCCCAACACACGTCCCGACGTAGAGCCCAACACACGTCCCGACGTAGAGCCCAACACACGTCCCGACGTAGAGCCCAACACACGTCCCGACGTAGAGCTGAGCTGAAAGTAAGCTAAATCCTGATGTAGAGCCCAACACACGTCTCGACGTAGAGCCCAACCCACGTCTCGACGTAGAGCCCAACACACGTCTCGACGTAGAGCCCAACACACGTCCCGACGTAGAGCCCAACACACGTCCCGACGTAGAGCCCAACACACGTCCCGACGTAGAGCCCAACACACGTCCCGACGTAGAGCCCAACACACGTCCCGACGTAGAGCCCAACACACGTCCCGACGTAGAGCCCAACACACGTCCCGACGTAGAGCCCAACACACGTCCCGACGTACAGCCCAACACACGTCCCGACGCAGAGCCCAACACACGTCCCGACGTAGAGCCCAACACACGTCCCGACGTACAGCCCAACACACGTCCCGACGCAGAGCCCAACACACGTCCCGACGCAGAGCCCAACACACGTCCCGACGCAGAGCCCAACACATGTCCCGACGCAGAGCCCAACACACGTCCCGACGTAGAGCTGAAAGTAAGCTAAATCCTGACAAAGAGCCCAACGCAGGTCGCGACGTAGAGCCCAACGCACGTCCCGACGTAGAGCCCAACGCACGTCCCGACGTACAGCCCAACGCACGTCCCGACGTAGAGCCCAACGCACGTCCCGACGTAGAGCCCAACGCACGTCCCGACGTAGAGCCCAACGCACGTCCCGACGTAGAGCTGAAAGTAAGCTAAATCCTGAGGTAGAGCCCAACGCACGTCCCGACGTAGAGCCCAACGCACGTCCCGACGTAGAGCCCAACGCACGTCCCGACGTAGAGCCCAACGCACGTCCCGACGCAGAGCCCAACGCACGTCCCGACGCAGAGCCCAACGCACGTCCCGACGCAGAGCCCAACGCACGTCCCGACGCAGAGCTGAAAGTAAGCTAAATCCTGATGTAGAGCCCAACACACGTCCCGACCTAGAGCCCAACGCACGTCCCGACGTAGAGCCCAACGCACGTCCCGACGTAGAGCCCAACACACGTCCCGACGTAGAGCCCAACACACGTCCCGACGTAGAGCCCAACACACGTCCCGACGTAGAGCCCAACACACGTCCCGACGTAGAGCCCAACACACGTCCCGACGTAGAGCTGAAAGTAAGCTAAATCCTGATGTAGAGCCCAACACACGTCTCGACGTAGAGCCCAACACACGTCTCGACGTAGAGCCCAACACACGTCTCGACGTAGAGCCCAACACACGTCCCGACGTAGAGCCCAACACACGTCCCGACGTTGAGCCCAACACACGTCCCGACGTAGAGCCCAACACACGTCCCGACGTAGAGCCCAACACACGTCCCGACGTAGAGCCCAACACACGTCCCGACGTTGAGCCCAACACACGTCCCGACGTAGAGCCCAACACACGTCCCGACGTAGAGCCCAACACACGTCCCGACGTAGAGCCCAACACACGTCCCGACGTACAGCCCAACACACGTCCCGACGTAGAGCCCAACACACGTCCCGACGTAGAGCCCAACACACGTCCCGACGTAGAGCCCAACACACGTCCCGACGTTGAGCCCAACACACGTCCCGACGTAGAGCCCAACACACGTCCCGACGTAGAGCCCAACACACGTCCCGACGTAGAGCCCAACACACGTCCCGACGTAGAGCCCAACACACGTCCCGACGCAGAGCCCAACACACGTCCCGACGCAGAGCCCAACACACGTCCCGACGCAGAGCCCAACACACGTCCCGACGTAGAGCTGAAAGTAAGCTAAATCCTGACAAAGAGCCCAACGCAGGTCGCGACGTAGAGCCCAACGCAGGTCGCGACGTAGAGCCCAACGCACGTCCCGACGTAGAGCCCAACGCACGTCCCGACGTAGAGCCCAACGCACGTCCCGACGTAGAGCCCAACGCACGTCCCGACGTAGAGCCCAACGCACGTCCCGACGTAGAGCCCAACGCACGTCCCGACGTAGAGCCCAACGCACGTCCCGACGTAGAGCTGAAAGTAAGCTAAATCCTGAGGTAGAGCCCAACGCACGTCCCGACGTAGAGCCCAACGCACGTCCCGACGTAGAGCCCAACGCACGTCCCGACGTAGAGCCCAACGCACGTCCCGACGTAGAGCGCAACGCACGTCCCGACGCAGAGCCCAACGCACGTCCCGACGCAGAGCCCAACGCACGTCCCGACGCAGAGCCCAACGCACGTCCCGACGCAGAGCCCAACGCACGTCCCGACGTAGAGCCCAACGCACGTCCCGACGCAGAGCCCAACGCACGTCCCGACGCAGAGCCCAACGCAAGTCCCGACGCAGAGCCCAACGCACGTCCCGACGCAGAGCTGAAAGTAAGCTAAATCCTGATGTAGAGCCCAACACACGTCCCGACCTAGAGCCCAACGCACGTCCCGACGCAGAGCCCAACGCACGTCCCGACGTAGAGCTGAAAGTAAGCTAAATCCTGATGTAGAGCCCAACACACGTCCCGACCTAGAGCCCAACGCACGTCCCGACGTAGAGCCCAACGCACGTCCCGACGTAGAGCCCAACGCACGTCCCGACGTAGAGCCCAACGCACGTCCCGACGTAGAGCCCAACGCACGTCCCGACGTAGAGCCCAACACACGTCCCGACGTAGAGCCCAACACACGTCCCGACGTAGAGCCCAACACACGTCCCGACGTAGAGCTGAAAGTAAGCTAAATCCTGATGTAGAGCCCAACGCACGTGCCGACGTAGAGCCCAACGCACGTGCCGACGTAGAGCCCAACGCACGTGCCGACGTAGAGCCCAACGCACGTCCCGACGTAGAGCCCAACGCACGTCCCGACGTAGAGCCCAACGCACGTCCCGACGTAGAGCCCAACGCACGTCCCGACGTAGAGCCCAACGCACGTCCCGACGTAGAGCCCAACGCACGTCCCGACGTAGAGCCCAACGCACGTCCCGACGCAGAGCCCAACGCACGTCCCGACGCAGAGCCCAACGCACGTCCCGACGTAGAGCTGAAAGTAAGCTAAATCCTGATGTAGAGCCCAACACACGTCCCGACGTAGAGCCCAACACACGACCCGACGTAGAGCCCAACACACGACCCGACGTAGAGCCCAACACACGTCCCGACGTAGAGCCCAACACACGTCCCGACGTAGAGCCCAACACACGTCCCGACGTAGAGCCCAACACACGTCCCGACGTAGAGCCCAACACACGTCCCGACGTAGAGCTGAAAGTAAGCTAAATCCTGATGTAGAGCCCATCACACGTCTCGACGTAGAGCCCAACGCACGTCCCGACGTAGAGCTGAAAGTAAGCTAAATCCTGATGTAGAGCCCATCACACGTCTCGACGTAGAGCCCAACGCACATCCCGACGTAGAGCTGAAAGTAAGCTAAATCCTGATGTAGAGCCCAACACACGTCCCAACGTAGAGCCCAACACACGTCCCGACGTAGAGCCCAACACACGTCCCGACGCAGAGCCCAACACACGTCCCGACGCAGAGCCCAACACACGTCCCGACGCAGAGCCCAACACACGTCCCGACGCAGAGCCCAACACACGTCCCGAAGCAGAGCCCAACACACGTCCCGACGCAGAGCCCAACACACGTCCCGACGAAGAGCCCAACACACGTCCCGACGCAGAGCCCAACACACGTTCCGATGTAGCGCTGAAAGTAAGTTAAATCCTGATGTAGAGCCCAACACACGTCCCGACGCACAGCCCAACACACGTCCCGACGTAGAGCGGAAAGTAAGCTAAATCCTGAGGTAGAGCCCAACACGCGGCCCGACGCAGAGCGGAAAGTAAGCTAAATCCTGAGGTAGAGCCCAACACGCGTCCCGACGCAGAGCGGAAAGTAAGCTAAATCCTGAGGTAGAGCCCAACACGCGTCCCGACGCAGAGCCCAACACGCGTCCCGACGCAGAGCCCAACACGCGTCCCGACGCAGAGCCCAACACGCGTCCCGACGCAGAGCCCAACACGCGTCCCGACGCAGAGCCCAACACGCGTCCCGACGCAGAGCCCAACACGCGTCCCGACGCAGAGCCCAACACGCGTCCCGACGCAGAGCCCAACACGCGTCCCGACGTAGAGCCCAACACACGTCCCGACGTAGAGCTGAAAGTAAGCTAAATCCTGAGGTAGAGCCCAACACGCGTCCCGACGCAGAGCCCAACACGCGTCCCGACGCAGAGCCCAACACGCGTCCCGACGCAGAGCCCAACACACGTCCCGACGTAGAGCCCAACACACGTCCCGACGTAGAGCTGAAAGTAAGCTAAATCCTGAGGTAGAGCCCAACACACGTCCCGACGCAGAGCCCAACGCACGTCCCGACGCAGAGCCCAACGCACGTCCCGACGCAGAGCCCAACGCACGTCCCGACGCAGAGCCCAACGCACGTCCCGACGCAGAGCCCAACGCACGTCCCGACGCAGAGCCCAACGCACGTCCCGACGTAGAGCTGAAAGTAAGCTAAATCCTGATGTAGAGCCCAACACACGTCCCGACCTAGAGCCCAACACACGTCCCGACCTAGAGCCCAACACACGTCCCGACCTAGAGCCCAACACACGTCCCGACCTAGAGCCCAACACACGTCCCGACGTAGAGCCCAACACACGTCCCGACGTACAGCCCAACACACGTCCCGACGTAGAGCCCAACACACGTCCCGACGTAGAGCCCAACACACGTCCCGACGTAGAGCTGAAAGTAAGCTAAATCCTGATGTAGAGCCCAACACACGTCTCGACGTAGAGCCCAACACACGTCTCGACGTAGAGCCCAACACACGTCCCGACGTAGAGCCCAACACACGTCCCGACGTAGAGCCCAACACACGTCCCGACGTAGAGCCCAACACACGTCCCGACGTAGAGCCCAACACACGTCCCGACGTAGAGCCCAACACACGTCCCGACGTAAAGCCCAACACACGTCCCGACGTAGAGCCCAACACACGTCCCGACGTAGAGCCCAACACACGTCCCGACGCAGAGCCCAACACACGTTCCGATGTAGAGCTGAAAGTAAGCTAAATCCTGACAAAGAGCCCAACGCAGGTCGCGACGTAGAGCCCAATGCAGGTCGCGACGTAGAGCCCAACGCACGTCCCGACGTAGAGCCCAACGCACGTCCCGACGTAGAGCCCAACGCACGTCCCGACGTAGAGCCCAACGCACGTCCCGACGTAGAGCCCAACGCACGTCCCGACGTAGAGCCCAACGCACGTCCCGACGTAGAGCCCAACGCACGTCCCGACGTAGAGCCCAACGCACGTCCCGACGTAGAGCCCAACGCACGTCCCGACGTAGAGCCCAACGCACGTCCCGACGTAGAGCCCAACGCACGTCCCGACGTAGAGCCCAACGCACGTCCCGACGTAGAGCCCAACGCACGTCCCGACGTAGAGCCCAACACACGTCCCGACGTAGAGCTGAAAGTAAGCTAAATCCTGATGTAGAGCCCATCACACGTCTCGACGTAGAGCCCAACACACGTCCCGACGTAGAGCTGAAAGTAAGCTAAATCCTGATGTACAGCCCATCACACGTCTCGACGTAGAGCCCAACGCACGTCCCGACGTAGAGCTGAAAGTAAGCGAAATCCTGATGTAGAGCCCAACACACGTCCCGACGCACAGCCCAACACACGTCCCGACGCACAGCCCAACACACGTCCCGAGGCAGAGCCCAACACACGTCCCGACGCAGAGCCCAACACACGTCCCGACGCAGAGCCCAACACACGTCCCGACGTAGAGCTGAAAGTAAGCTAAATCCTGAGGTAGAGCCCAACGCACGTCCCGACGTAGAGCCCAACGCACGTCCCGACGTAGAGCCCAACGCACGTCCCGACGTAGAGCCCAACGCACGTCCCGACGTAGAGCCCAACGCACGTCCCGACGTAGAGCCCAACGCACGTCCCGACGTAGAGCCCAACGCACGTCCCGACGTAGAGCCCAACGCACGTCCCGACGCAGAGCCCAACGCACGTCCCGACGCAGAGCCCAACGCACGTCCCGACGTAGAGCTGAAAGTAAGCTAAATCCTGATGTAGAGCCCAACACACGTCCCGACGTAGAGCCCAACACACGTCCCGACGTAGAGCCCAACACACGTCCCGACGTAGAGCCCAACACACGTCCCGACGTAGAGCCCAACACACGTCCCGACGTAGAGCCCCACACACGTCCCGACGTAGAGCTGAAAGTAAGCTAAATCCTGATGTAGAGCCCATCACACGTCTCGACGTAGAGCCCAACACACGTCCCGACGTAGAGCTGAAAGTAAGCTAAATCCTGATGTAGAGCCCAACACACGTCCCGACGCAGAGGCCAACACACGTCCCGACGCAGAGGCCAACACACGTCCCGACGCAGAGGCCAACACACGTCCCGACGCAGAGGCCAACACACGTCCCGACGCAGAGGCCAACACACGTCCCGACGCAGAGGCCAACACACGTTCCGACGCAGAGGCCAACACACGTCCCGACGCAGAGGCCAACACACGTCCCGACGCAGAGGCCAACACACGTCCCGACGCAGAGGCCAACACACGTCCCGACGCAGAGGCCAACACACGTCCCGACGCAGAGCCCAACACACGTCCCGACGCAGAGCCCAACACACGTCCCGACGCAGAGCCCAACACACGTCCCGATGTAGCGCTGAAAGTAAGCTAAATCCTGATGTAGAGCCCAACACACGTCCCGACGCACAGCCCAACACACGTCCCGACGTAGAGCGGAAAGTAAGCTAAATCCTGAGGTAGATCCCAACACGCGGCCCGACGCAGAGCGGAAAGTAAGCTAAATCCTGAGGTAGAGCCCAACACGCGTCCCAACGCAGAGCGGAAAGTAAGCTAAATCCTGAGGTAGAGCCCAACACGCGTCCCGACGCAGAGCCCAACACGCGTCCCGACGTACAGCCCAACACACGTCCCGACGTAGAGCCCAACACACGTCCCGACGTACAGCCCAACACACGTCCCGACGTACAGCCCAACACACGTCCCGACGTACAGCCCAACACACGTCCCGACGTACAGCTGAAAGTAAGCTAAATCCTGAGGTAGAGCCCAACACACGTCCCGACGCAGAGCGGAAAGTAAGCTAAATCCTGAGGTAGAGCCCAACACACGTCCCGACGTAGAGCCCAACGCACGTCCCGACGTAGAGCCCAACGCACGTCCCGACGTAGAGCCCAACGCACGTCCCGACGTAGAGCTGAAAGTAAGCTAAATCCTGAGGTAGAGCCCAACGCACGTCCCGACGTAGAGCCCAACGCACGTCCCGACGCAGAGCCCAACGCACGTCCCGACGCAGAGCCCAACGCACGTCCCGACGCAGAGCCCAACGCACGTCCCGACGCAGAGCCCAACGCACGTCCCGACGCAGAGCCCAACGCACGTCCCGACGCAGAGCCCAACGCACGTCCCGACGTAGAGCTGAAAGTAAGCTAAATCCTGATGTAGAGCCCAACACACGTCCCGACCTAGAGCCCAACACACGTCCCGACCTAGAGCCCAACACACGTCCCGACCTAGAGCCCAACACACGTCCCGACCTAGAGCCCAACACACGTCCCGACCTAGAGCCCAACACACGTCCCGACGTAGAGCCCAACACACGTCCCGACGTAGAGCCCAACACACGTCCCGACGTAGAGCCCAACACACGTCCCGACGTAGAGCTGAAAGTAAGCTAAATCCTGATGTAGAGCCCAACGCACGTCCCGACGTAGAGCCCAACGCACGTCCCGACGTAGAGCCCAACGCACGTCCCGACGTAGAGCCCAACGCACGTCCCGACGTAGAGCCCAACGCACGTCCCGACGTAGAGCCCAACGCACGTCCCGACGTAGAGCCCAACGCACGTCCCGACGTAGAGCCCAACGCACGTCCCGACGTAGAGCCCAACGCACGTCCCGACGTAGAGCCCAACGCACGTCCCGACGTAGAGCCCAACGCACGTCCCGACCTAGAGCCCAACGCACGTCCCGACGTAGAGCCCAACGCACGTTCCGACGTAGAGCCCAACGCACGTCCCGACGCAGAGCCCAACGCACGTCCCGACGTAGAGCTGAAAGTAAGCTAAATCCTGATGTAGAGCCCAACACACGTCCCGACGTAGAGCCCAACACACGTCCCGACGTAGAGCCCAACACACGTCCCGACGTAGAGCCCAACACACGTCCCGACGTAGAGCCCAACACACGTCCCGACGTAGAGCTGAAAGTAAGCTAAATCCTGATGTAGAGCCCATCACACGTCTCGACGTAGAGCACAACACACGTCCCGACGTAGAGCTGAAAGTAAGCTAAATCCTGATGTAGAGCCCATCACACGTCTCGACGTAGAGCCCAACACACGTTCCGACGTAGAGCTGAAATTAAGCTAAATCCTGATGTAGAGCCCATCACACGTCTCGACGTAGAGCCCAACGCACGTCCCGACGTAGAGCTGAAAGTAAGCTAAATCCTGATGTAGAGCCCAACACACGTCCCGACGTAGAGCCCAACACACGTCCCGACGTAGAGCCCAACACACGTCCCGACGCAGAGGCCAACACACGTCCCGACGCAGAGGCCAACACAGGTCCCGACGCAGAGGCCAACACACGTCCCGACGCAGAGGCCAACACACGTCCCGACGCAGAGCCCAACACACGTCCCGATGTAGCGCTGAAAGTAAGCGAAATCCTGATGTAGAGCCCAACACACGTCCCGACGCAGAGCCCAACACACGTCCCGACGTAGAGCCCAACACACGTCCCGACGTAGAGCCCAACACACGTCCCGACGTAGAGCCCAACACACGTCCCGACGTAGAGCTGAAAGTAAGCTAAATCCTGAGGTAGAGCCCAACGCACGTCCCGACGTAGAGCCCAACGCACGTCCCGACGTAGAGCCCAACGCACGTCCCGACGTAGAGCCCAACGCACGTCCCGACGTAGAGCCCAACGCACGTCCCGACGTAGAGCCCAACGCACGTCCCGACGTAGAGCCCAACGCACGTCCCGACGTAGAGCCCAACGCACGTCCCGACGTAGAGCCCAACGCACGTCCCGACGTAGAGCCCAACGCACGTCCCGACGTAGAGCCCAACGCACGTCCCGACGCAGAGCCCAACGCACGTCCCGACGCAGAGCCCAACGCACGTCCCGACGTAGAGCTGAAAGTAAGCTAAATCCTGATGTAGAGCCCAACACACGTCCCGACGTAGAGCCCAACACACGTCCCGACGTAGAGCCCAACACACGTCCCGACGTAGAGCCCAACACACGTCCCGACGTAGAGCCCAACACACGTCCCGACGTAGAGCCCAACACACGTCCCGACGTAGAGCCCAACACACGTCCCGACGTAGAGCCCAACACACGTCCCGACGTAGAGCCCCACACACGTCCCGACGTAGAGCTGAAAGTAAGCTAAATCCTGATGTAGAGCCCATCACACGTCTCGACGTAGAGCCCAACACACGTCCCGACGTAGAGCTGAAAGTAAGCTAAATCCTGATGTAGAGCCCATCACACGTCTCGACGTAGAGCCCAACGCACGTCCCGACGTAGAGCTGAAAGTAAGCTAAATCCTGATGTAGAGCCCAACACACGTCCCGACGTAGAGCCCAACACACGTCCCGACGTAGAGCCCAACACACGTCCCGACGCAGAGGCCAACACACGTCACGACGCAGAGGCCAACACACGTCCCGACGCAGAGCCCAACACACGTCCCGACGCAGAGCCCAACACACGTCCCGACGCAGAGCCCAACACACGTCCCGACGCAGAGCCCAACACACGTCCCGACGCAGAGCCCAACACACGTCCCGACGCAGAGCCCAACACACGTCCCGATGTAGCGCTGAAAGTAAGCTAAATCCTGATGTAGAGCCCAACACACGTCCCGACGCACAGCCCAACACACGTCCCGACGCAGAGCGGAAAGTAAGCTAAATCCTGAGGTAGAGCCCAACACGCGTCCCGACGCAGAGCGGAAAGTAAGCTAAATCCTGAGGTAGAGCCCAACACGCGTCCCGACGCAGAGCCCAACACACGTCCCGACGCAGAGCCCAACACGCGTCCCGACGCAGAGCCCAACACGCGTCCCGACGTAGAGCCCAACACGCGTCCCGACGCAGAGCCCAACACACGTCCCGACGCAGAGCCCAACACACGTCCCGACGTAGAGCCCAACACACGTCCCGACGCAGAGCCCAACACACGTCCCGACGCAGAGCCCAACACACGTCCCGACGTAGAGACCAACACACGTCCCGACGTAGAGCCCAACACACTTCCCGACGTAGAGCTGAAAGTAAGCTAAATCCTGAGGTAGAGCCCAACACACGTCCCGACGTAGAGCTGAATGTAAGCTAAATCCTGACGGAGAGCCCAACACACGTCCCGACGGAGAGCCCAACACACGTCCCGACGGAGAGCCCAACACACGTCCCGACGTACAGCCCAACACACGTCCCGACGTACAGCCCAACACACGTCCCGACGTACAGCCCAACACACGTCCCGACGTAGAGCCCAACGCACGTCCCGACGTAGAGCCCAACGCACGTCCCGACGTAGAGCCCAACGCACGTCCCGACGTAGAGCCCAACGCACGTCCCGACGTAGAGCCCAACGCACGTCCCGACGTAGAGCCCAACGCACGTCCCGACGTAGAGCTGAAAGTAAGCTAAATCCTGAGGTAGAGCCCAACGCACGTCCCGACGTAGAGCCCAACGCACGTCCCGACGTAGAGCCCAACGCACGTCCCGACGCAGAGCCCAACGCACGTCCCGACGCAGAGCCCAACGCACGTCCCGACGCAGAGCCCAACGCACGTCCCGACGCAGAGCCCAACGCACGTCCCGACGCAGAGCCCAACGCACGTCCCGACGCAGAGCCCAACGCACGTCCCGACGCAGAGCCCAACGCACGTCCCGACGCAGAGCTGAAAGTAAGCTAAATCCTGATGTAGAGCCCAACACACGTCCCGACCTAGAGCCCAACACACGTCCCGACCTAGAGCCCAACACACGTCCCGACCTAGAGCCCAACACACGTCCCGACGTAGAGCCCAACACACGTCCCGACGTAGAGCCCAACACACGTCCCGACGTAGAGCCCAACGCACGTCCCGACGTAGAGCCCAACGCACGTCCCGACGTAGAGCCCAACGCACGTCCCGACGTAGAGCCCAACGCACGTCCCGACGTAGAGCCCAACGCACGTCCCGACGTAGAGCTGAAAGTAAGCTAAATCCTGATGTAGAGCCCAACGCACGTCCCGACGTAGAGCCCAACGCACGTCCCGACGTAGAGCCCAACGCACGTCCCGACGTAGAGCCCAACGCACGTCCCGACGTAGAGCCCAACGCACGTCCCGACGTAGAGCCCAACGCACGTCCCGACGTAGAGCCCAACGCACGTCCCGACGCAGAGCCCAACGCACGTCCCGACGCAGAGCCCAACGCACGTCCCGACGTAGAGCTGAAAGTAAGCTAAATCCTGATGTAGAGCCCAACACACGTCCCGACGTAGAGCCCAACACACGTCCCGACGTAGAGCCCAACACACGTCCCGACGTAGAGCCCAACACATGTCCCGACGTAGAGCCCAACACACGTCCCGACGTAGAGCTGAAAGTAAGCTAAATCCTGATGTAGAGCCCATCACACGTCTCGACGTAGAGCCCAACACAGGTCCCGACGTAGAGCTGAAAGTAAGCTAAATCCTGATGTAGAGCCCATCACACGTCTCGACGTAGAGCCCAACGCACGTCCCGACGTAGAGCTGAAAGTAAGCTAAATCCTGATGTAGAGCCCAACACACGTCCCGACGTAGAGCCCAACACACGTCCCGACGTAGAGCCCAACACACGTCCCGACGTAGAGCCCAACACACGTCCCGACGCAGAGGCCAACACACGTCCCGACGCAGAGGCCAACACACGTCCCGACGCAGAGGCCAACACACGTCCCGACGCAGAATCCAACACACGTCCCGACGCAGAGCCCAACACACGTCCCGACGCAGAGCCCAACACACGTCCCGACGCAGAGCCCAACACACGTCCCGACGCAGAGCCCAACACACGTCCCGACGCAGAGCCCAACACACGTCCCGACGCAGAGCCCAACACACGTCCCGACGCAGAGCCCAACACACGTCCCGACGCAGAGCCCAACACACGTCCCGACGCAGAGCCCAACACACGTCCCGACGCAGAGCCCAACACACGTCCCGACGCAGAGCCCAACACACGTCCCGACGCAGAGCCCAACACACGTTCCGATGTAGCGCTGAAAGTAAGCGAAATCCTGATGTAGAGCCCAACACACGTCCCGACGCACAGCCCAACACACGTCCCGACGTAGAGCGGAAAGTAAGCTAAATCCTGAGGTAGAGCCCAACACGCGGCCCGACGCAGAGCGGAAAATAAGCTAAATCCTGAGGTAGAGCCCAACACGCGTCCCGACGCAGAGCGGAAAGTAAGCTAAATCCTGAGGTAGAGCCCAACACGCGTCCCGACGCAGAGCCCAACACGCGTCCCGACGCAGAGCCCAACACGCGTCCCGACGCAGAGCCCAACACGCGTCCCGACGTAGAGCCCAACACGCGTCCCGACGCAGAGCCCAACACGCGTCCCGACGCAGAGCCCAACACGCGTCCCGACGTAGAGCCCAACACACGTCCCGACGTAGAGCCCAACACACGTCCCGACGTAGAGCCCAACACACGTCCCGACGTAGAGCTGAAAGTAAGCTAAATCCTGACGTAGAGCCCAACACACGTCCCGACGTAGAGCCCAACACACGTCCCGACGTAGAGCTGAATGTAAGCTAAATCCTGACGTAGAGCCCAACACACGTCCCGACGGAGAGCCCAACACACGTCCCGACGGAGAGCCCAACACACGTCCCGACGGAGAGCCCAACACACGTCCCGACGTACAGCCCAACACACGTCCCGACGTACAGCCCAACACACGTCCCGACGTACAGCCCAACACACGTCCCGACGTACAGCTGAAAGTAAGCTAAATCCTGAGGTAGAGCCCAACACACGTCCCGACGCAGAGCGGAAAGTAAGCTAAATCCTGAGGTAGAGCCCAACACACGTCCCGACGCAGAGCGGAAAGTAAGCTAAATCCTGAGGTAGAGCCCAACACACGTCCCGACGTAGAGCCCAACACACGTCCAAACGCAGAGCCAAACACACGTCCCGACGCAGAGCCAAACACACGTCCGACGCAGAGCCAAACACACGTCCCGACGCAGAGCCAAACACACGTCCCGACGCAGAGGCAAACACACGTCCCGACGTAGAGCCCAACACACGTCCCGACGTAGAGCTGAAAGTAAGCTAAATGCTGATGTAGAGCCCAACACACGTCCCGACGCAGAGCCCAACGCACGTCCCGACGTAGAGCCCAACGCACGTCCCGACGCAGAGCCCAACGCACGTCCCGACGCAGAGCCCAACACACGTCCCGACGCAGAGCGGAAAGTAAGCTAAATCCTGAGGTAGAGCCCAACGCACGTCCCGACGCAGAGCGGAAAGTAAGCTAAATCCTGAGGTAGAGCCCAACGCACGTCCCGACGTAAAGTCCAACACACGTCCCGACGTAGAGCCCAACACACGTCCCGACGTAGAGCCCAACACACGTCCCGACGTAGAGCCCAACACACGTCCCGACGCAGAGCCCAACACACGTCCCGACGCAGAGCCCAACACACGTCCCGACGCAGAGCCCAACACACGTCCCGACGCAGAGCCCAACACACGTCCCGACGTAGAGCCCAACACACGTCCCGACGTAGAGCCCAACACACGTCCCGACGTAGAGCCCAACACACGTCCCGACGTAGAGCCCAACACACGTCCCGACGTAGAGCCCAACACACGTCCCGACGTAGAGCCCAACACACGTCCCGACGTAGAGCCCCACACACGTCCCGACGTAGAGCTGAAAGTAAGCTAAATCCTGATGTAGAGCCCATCACACGTCTCGACGTAGAGCCCAACACACGTCCCGACGTAGAGCTGAAAGTAAGCTAAATCCTGATGTAGAGCCCAACACACGTCCCGACGCAGAGGCCAACACACGTCCCGACGCAGAGGCCAACACACGTCCCGACGCAGAGGCCAACACACGTCCCGACGCAGAGGCCAACACACGTCCCGACGCAGAGGCCAACACACGTTCCGACGCAGAGGCCAACACACGTTCCGACGCAGAGGCCAACACACGTCCCGACGCAGAGGCCAACACACGTCCCGACGCAGAGGCCAACACACGTCCCGACGCAGAGGCCAACACACGTCCCGACGCAGAGGCCAACACACGTCCCGACGCAGAGCCCAACACACGTCCCGACGCAGAGCCCAACACACGTCCCGACGCAGAGCCCAACACACGTCCCGACGCAGAGCCCAACACACGTCCCGATGTAGCGCTGAAAGTAAGCTAAATCCTGATGTAGAGCCCAACACACGTCCCGACGCACAGCCCAACACACGTCCCGACGTAGAGCGGAAAGTAAGCTAAATCCTGAGGTAGATCCCAACACGCGGCCCGACGCAGAGCGGAAAGTAAGCTAAATCCTGAGGTAGAGCCCAACACGCGTCCCGACGCAGAGCGGAAAGTAAGCTAAATCCTGAGGTAGAGCCCAACACGCGTCCCGACGCAGAGCCCAACACGCGTCCCGACGTAGAGCCCAACACACGTCCCGACGTACAGCCCAACACACGTCCCGACGTACAGCCCAACACACGTCCCGACGTACAGCCCAACACACGTCCCGACGTACAGCCCAACACACGTCCCGACGTACAGCTGAAAGTAAGCTAAATCCTGAGGTAGAGCCCAACACACGTCCCGACGCAGAGCGGAAAGTAAGCTAAATCCTGAGGTAGAGCCCAACACACGTCCCGACGTAGAGCCCAACGCACGTCCCGACGTAGAGCCCAACGCACGTCCCGACGTAGAGCCCAACGCACGTCCCGACGTAGAGCTGAAAGTAAGCTAAATCCTGAGGTAGAGCCCAACGCACGTCCCGACGTAGAGCCCAACGCACGTCCCGACGCAGAGCCCAACGCACGTCCCGACGCAGAGCCCAACGCACGTCCCGACGCAGAGCCCAACGCACGTCCCGACGCAGAGCCCAACGCACGTCCCGACGCAGAGCCCAACGCACGTCCCGACGTAGAGCTGAAAGTAAGCTAAATCCTGATGTAGAGCCCAACACACGTCCCGACCTAGAGCCCAACACACGTCCCGACCTAGAGCCCAACACACGTCCCGACCTAGAGCCCAACACACGTCCCGACCTAGAGCCCAACACACGTCCCGACCTAGAGCCCAACACACGTCCCGACCTAGAGCCCAACACACGTCCCGACCTAGAGCCCAACACACGTCCCGACCTAGAGCCCAACACACGTCCCGACCTAGAGCCCAACACACGTCCCGACCTAGAGCCCAACACACGTCCCGACGTAGAGCCCAACACACGTCCCGACGTAGAGCCCAACACACGTCCCGACGTAGAGCCCAACACACGTCCCGACGTAGAGCTGAAAGTAAGCTAAATCCTGATGTAGAGCCCAACGCACGTCCCGACGTAGAGCCCAACGCACGTCCCGACGTAGAGCCCAACGCACGTCCCGACGTAGAGCCCAACGCACGTCCCGACGTAGAGCCCAACGCACGTCCCGACGTAGAGCCCAACGCACGTCCCGACGTAGAGCCCAACGCACGTCCCGACGTAGAGCCCAACGCACGTCCCGACGTAGAGCCCAACGCACGTCCCGACCTAGAGCCCAACGCACGTCCCGACGTAGAGCCCAACGCACGTTCCGACGTAGAGCCCAACGCACGTCCCGACGCAGAGCCCAACGCACGTCCCGACGTAGAGCTGAAAGTAAGCTAAATCCTGATGTAGAGCCCAACACACGTCCCGACGTAGAGCCCAACACACGTCCCGACGTAGAGCCCAACACACGTCCCGACGTAGAGCCCAACACACGTCCCGACGTAGAGCCCAACACACGTCCCGACGTAGAGCTGAAAGTAAGCTAAATCCTGATGTAGAGCCCATCACACGTCTCGACGTAGAGCACAACACACGTCCCGACGTAGAGCTGAAAGTAAGCTAAATCCTGATGTAGAGCCCATCACACGTCTCGACGTAGAGCCCAACACACGTTCCGACGTAGAGCTGAAATTAAGCTAAATCCTGATGTAGAGCCCATCACACGTCTCGACGTAGAGCCCAACGCACGTCCCGACGTAGAGCTGAAAGTAAGCTAAATCCTGATGTAGAGCCCAACACACGTCCCGACGTAGAGCCCAACACACGTCCCGACGTAGAGCCCAACACACGTCCCGACGCAGAGGCCAACACACGTCCCGACGCAGAGGCCAACACAGGTCCCGACGCAGAGGCCAACACACGTCCCGACGCAGAGGCCAACACACGTCCCGACGCAGAGCCCAACACACGTCCCGATGTAGCGCTGAAAGTAAGCGAAATCCTGATGTAGAGCCCAACACACGTCCCGACGCACAGCCCAACACACGTCCCGACGCAGAGCCCAACACACGTCCCGACGTAGAGCCCAACACACGTCCCGACGTAGAGCCCAACACACGTCCCGACGTAGAGCCCAACACACGTCCCGACGTAGAGCTGAAAGTAAGCTAAATCCTGAGGTAGAGCCCAACGCACGTCCCGACGTAGAGCCCAACGCACGTCCCGACGTAGAGCCCAACGCACGTCCCGACGTAGAGCCCAACGCACGTCCCGACGTAGAGCCCAACGCACGTCCCGACGTAGAGCCCAACGCACGTCCCGACGTAGAGCCCAACGCACGTCCCGACGTAGAGCCCAACGCACGTCCCGACGTAGAGCCCAACGCACGTCCCGACGCAGAGCCCAACGCACGTCCCGACGCAGAGCCCAACGCACGTCCCGACGTAGAGCTGAAAGTAAGCTAAATCCTGATGTAGAGCCCAACACACGTCCCGACGTAGAGCCCAACACACGTCCCGACGTAGAGCCCAACACACGTCCCGACGTAGAGCCCAACACACGTCCCGACGTAGAGCCCAACACACGTCCCGACGTAGAGCCCAACACACGTCCCGACGTAGAGCCCCACACACGTCCCGACGTAGAGCTGAAAGTAAGCTAAATCCTGATGTAGAGCCCATCACACGTCTCGACGTAGAGCCCAACACACGTCCCGACGTAGAGCTGAAAGTAAGCTAAATCCTGATGTAGAGCCCATCACACGTCTCGACGTAGAGCCCAACGCACGTCCCGACGTAGAGCTGAAAGTAAGCTAAATCCTGATGTAGAGCCCAACACACGTCCCGACGTAGAGCCCAACACACGTCCCGACGCAGAGCCCAACACACGTCCCGACGCAGAGGCCAACACACGTCCCGACGCAGAGCCCAACACACGTCCCGACGCAGAGCCCAACACACGTCCCGACGCAGAGCCCAACACACGTCCCGATGTAGCGCTGAAAGTAAGCTAAATCCTGATGTAGAGCCCAACACACGTCCCGACGCACAGCCCAACACACGTCCCGACGCAGAGCGGAAAGTAAGCTAAATCCTGAGGTAGAGCCCAACACGCGTCCCGACGCAGAGCGGAAAGTAAGCTAAATCCTGAGGTAGAGCCCAACACGCGTCCCGACGCAGAGCCCAACACACGTCCCGACGCAGAGCCCAACACGCGTCCCGACGCAGAGCCCAACACGCGTCCCGACGTAGAGCCCAACACGCGTCCCGACGCAGAGCCCAACACACGTCCCGACGCAGAGCCCAACACACGTCCCGACGCAGAGCCCAACACACGTCCCGACGCAGAGCCCAACACACGTCCCGACGCAGAGCCCAACACACGTCCCGACGTAGAGACCAACACACGTCCCGACGTAGAGCCCAACACACTTCCCGACGTAGAGCTGAAAGTAAGCTAAATCCTGAGGTAGAGCCCAACACACGTCCCGACGTAGAGCTGAATGTAAGCTAAATCCTGACGTAGAGCCCAACACACGTCCCGACGGAGAGCCCAACACACGTCCCGACGGAGAGCCCAACACACGTCCCGACGGAGAGCCCAACACACGTCCCGACGGAGAGCCCAACACACGTCCCGACGTACAGCCCAACACACGTCCCGACGTACAGCCCAACACACGTCCCGACGTACAGCCCAACACACGTCCCGACGTAGAGCCCAACGCACGTCCCGACGTAGAGCCCAACGCACGTCCCGACGTAGAGCCCAACGCACGTCCCGACGTAGAGCCCAACGCACGTCCCGACGTAGAGCTGAAAGTAAGCTAAATCCTGAGGTAGAGCCCAACGCACGTCCCGACGTAGAGCCCAACGCACGTCCCGACGTAGAGCCCAACGCACGTCTCGACGCAGAGCCCAACGCACGTCCCGACGCAGAGCCCAACGCACGTCCCGACGCAGAGCCCAACGCACGTCCCGACGCAGAGCCCAACGCACGTCCCGACGCAGAGCCCAACGCACGTCCCGACGCAGAGCCCAACGCACGTCCCGACGCAGAGCTGAAAGTAAGCTAAATCCTGATGTAGAGCCCAACACACGTCCCGACCTAGAGCCCAACACACGTCCCGACCTAGAGCCCAACACACGTCCCGACCTAGAGCCCAACACACGTCCCGACGTAGAGCCCAACACACGTCCCGACGTAGAGCCCAACGCACGTCCCGACGTAGAGCCCAACGCACGTCCCGACGTAGAGCCCAACGCACGTCCCGACGTAGAGCCCAACGCACGTCCCGACGTAGAGCCCAACGCACGTCCCGACGTAGAGCCCAACGCACGTCCCGACGTAGAGCCCAACGCACGTCCCGACGTAGAGCCCAACGCACGTCCCGACGTAGAGCTGAAAGTAAGCTAAATCCTGATGTAGAGCCCAACGCACGTCCCGACGTAGAGCCCAACGCACGTCCCGACGTAGAGCCCAACGCACGTCCCGACGTAGAGCCCAACGCACGTCCCGACGTAGAGCCCAACGCACGTCCCGACGTAGAGCCCAACGCACGTCCCGACGCAGAGCCCAACGCACGTCCCGACGCAGAGCCCAACGCACGTCCCGACGTAGAGCTGAAAGTAAGCTAAATCCTGATGTAGAGCCCAACACACGTCCCGACGTAGAGCCCAACACACGTCCCGACGTAGAGCCCAACACACGTCCCGACGTAGAGCCCAACACACGTCCCGACGTAGAGCCCAACACATGTCCCGACGTAGAGCCCAACACACGTCCCGACGTAGAGCTGAAAGTAAGCTAAATCCTGATGTAGAGCCCATCACACGTCTCGACGTAGAGCCCAACACAGGTCCCGACGTAGAGCTGAAAGTAAGCTAAATCCTGATGTAGAGCCCATCACACGTCTCGACGTAGAGCCCAACGCACGTCCCGACGTAGAGCTGAAAGTAAGCTAAATCCTGATGTAGAGCCCAACACACGTCCCGACGTAGAGCCCAACACACGTCCCGACGTACAGCCCAACACACGTCCCGACGTAGAGCCCAACACACGTCCCGACGCAGAGGCCAACACACGTCCCGACGCAGACGCCAACACACGTCCCGACGCAGAGGCCAACACACGTCCCGACGCAGAACCCAACACACGTCCCGACGCAGAGCCCAACACACGTCCCGACGCAGAGCCCAACACACGTCCCGACGCAGAGCCCAACACACGTCCCGACGCAGAGCCCAACACACGTCCCGACGCAGAGCCCAACACACGTCCCGACGCAGAGCCCAACACACGTCCCGACGTAGAGCCCAACACACGTCCCGACGTAGAGCCCAACACACGTCCCGACGTAGAGCCCAACACACGTCCCGACGTAGAGCCCAACACACGTCCCGACGTAGAGCCCAACACACGTCCCGACGTAGAGCCCAACACACGTCCCGACGTAGAGCCCAACACACGTCCCGACGTAGAGCCCAACACACGTCCCGACGTAGAGCTGAAAGTAAGCTAAATCCTGATGTAGAGCCCATCACACGTCTCGACGTAGAGCCCAACACACGTCCCGACGTAGAGCTGAAAGTAAGCTAAATCCTGATGTAGAGCCCAACACACGTCCCGACGTAGAGCCCAACACACGTCCCGACGTAGAGCCCAACACACGTCCCGACGCAGAGCCCAACACACGTCCCGACGCAGAGCCCAACACACGTCCCGACGCAGAGCCCAACACACGTCCCGACGCAGAGCCCAACACACGTCCCGACGCAGAGCCCAACACACGTCCCGACGCAGAGCCCAACACACGTTCCGACGCAGAGCCCAACACACGTTCCGATGTAGCGCTGAAAGTAAGCGAACTCCTGATGTAGAGCCCAACACACGTCCCGACGCACAGCCCAACACACGTCCCGACGTAGAGCGGAAAGTAAGCTAAATCCTGAGGTAGAGCCCAACACGCGGCCCGACGCAGAGCGGAAAGTAAGCTAAATCCTGAGGTAGATCCCAACACGCGTCCCGACGCAGAGCGGAAAGTAAGCTAAATCCTGAGGTAGAGCCCAACACGCGTCCCGACGCAGAGCCCAACACGCGTCCCGACGCAGAGCCCAACACGCGTCCCGACGCAGAGCCCAACACGCGTCCCGACGCAGAGCCCAACACGCGTCCCGACGCAGAGCCCAACACGCGTCCCGACGTAGAGCTGAAAGTAAGCTAAATCCTGAGGTAGAGCCCAACACACGTCCCGACGTAGAGCCCAACACACGTCCCGACGTAGAGCCCAACACACGTCCCGACGTAGAGCTGGAAGTAAGCTAAATCCCGACGTAGAGCCCAACACACGTCCCGACGTAGAGCTGATAGTAAGCTAAATCCCGACGTAGAGCCCAACACACGTCCCGACGTAGAGCTGAAAGTAAGCTAAATCCCGACGTAGAGCCCAACACACGTCCCGACGTAGAGCTGAAAGTAAGCTAAATCCCGAGGTAGAGCCCCACACACGTCCCGACG
This sequence comes from Leptosomus discolor, assembly GCF_034619465.1. Taxonomy (NCBI): domain Eukaryota; kingdom Metazoa; phylum Chordata; class Aves; order Leptosomiformes; family Leptosomidae; genus Leptosomus; species Leptosomus discolor. The sequence goes on from NW_028237865.1 coordinate 435,997, forward strand.
TGGAGCCCCACACACGTCCCGACGTGGAGCCCCACACACGTCCCGACGTGGAGCCCCACACACGTCCCGACGTGGAGCCCCACACACGTCCCGACGTGGAGCCCCACACACGTCCCGACGTGGAGCCCCACACACGTCCCGACGTGGAGCCCCACACACGTCCCGACGTGGAGCCCCACACACGTCCCGACGTAGACCTGAAAGTAAGCTAAATCCTGAGGTAGAGCCCAACGCACGACCCGACGTAGAGCGGAAAGGAAGCTAAATCCTGAGGTAGAGTCCAACACACGTCCCGACGTAGAGCTGGAAGTAAGCTAAATCCCGACGTAGAGGCCAACACATGTCCCGACGTAGAGGCCAACACACGTCCCGACGTAGAGGCCAACACACGTCCCGACGCAGAGCCCAACACACGTCCCGACGCAGAGCCCAACACACGTCCCGACGCAGAGCCCAACACACGTCCCGACGTAGAGCCCAACACACGTCCCGACGTAGAGCCCAACACACGTCCCGACGTAGATCTGAAAGTAAGCTAAATCCTGAGGTAGAGCCCAACACACGTCCCGACCTAGAGCCCAACACACGTCCCGACCTAGAGCCCAACACACGTCCCGACGTAGAACTGAATGTAAGCTAAATCCTGACGTAGAGCCCAACACACGTCCCGACGGAGAGCCCAACACACGTCCCGACGGAGAGCCCAACACACGTCCCGACGTACAGCCCAACACACGTCCCGACGTACAGCCCAACACACGTCCCGACGTACAGCCCAACACACGTCCCGACGTACAGCCCAACACACGTCCCGACGTACAGCCCAACACACGTCCCGACGTACAGCCCAACACACGTCCCGACGTACAGCCCAACACACGTCCCGACGTACAGCCCAACACACGTCCCGACGTACAGCCCAACACACGTCCCGACGTACAGCCCAACACACGTCCCGACGTACAGCCCAACACACGTCCCGACGTACAGCTGAAAGTAAGCTAAATCCTGAGGTAGAGCCCAACACACGTCCCGACGCAGAGCGGAAAGTAAGCTAAATCCTGAGGTAGAGCCCAACACACGTCCCGACGTAGAGCCCAACACACGTCCCGACGCAGAGCCCAACACACGTCCCGACGCAGAGCCCAACACACGTCCCGACGCAGAGCCCAACACACGTCCGAAGCAGAGCCAAACACACGTCCCGACGCAGAGCCAAACACACGTCCCGACGCAGAGGCAAACACACGTCCCGACGCAGAGGCAAACACACGTCCCGACGTAGAGCCCAACACACGTCCCGACGTAGAGCTGAAAGTAAGCTAAATGCTGATGTAGAGCCCAACACACGTCCCGACGCAGAGCCCAACACACGTCCCGACCTAGAGCCCAACACACGTCCCGACGCAGAGCCCAACGCACGTCCCGACGCAGAGCGGAAAGTAAGCTAAATCCTGAGGTAGAGCCCAACGCACGTCCCGACGCAGAGCGGAAAGTAAGCTAAATCCTGAGGTAGAGCCCAACGCACGTCCCGACGTAAAGTCCAACACACGTCCCGACGTAGAGTCCAACACACGTCCCAACGTAGAGCTGGAAGTAAGCTAAATCCCGACGTAGAGCCCAACACACGTCCCGACGTAGAGCTGGAAGTAAGCTAAATCCCGACGTAGAGCCCAACACACGTCCCGACGTAGAGCTGAAAGTAAGCTAAATCCTGAGGTAGAGCCCCACACACGTCCCGACGTGGAGCCCCACACACGTCCCGACGTGGAGCCCCACACACGTCCCGACGTGGAGCCCCACACACGTCCCGACGTGGAGCCCCACACACGTCCCGACGTGGAGCCCCACACACGTCCCGACGTGGAGCCCCACACACGTCCCGACGTGGAGCCCCACACACGTCCCGACGTGGAGCCCCACACACGTCCCGACGTAGACCTGAAAGTAAGCTAAATCCTGAGGTAGAGCCCAACGCACGACCCGACGTAGAGCGGAAAAGAAGCTAAATCCTGAGGTAGAGGCCAACACACGTCCCGACGTAGAGGCCAACACACGTCCCGACGTAGAGGCCAACACACGTCCCGACGTAGAGGCCAACACACGTCCCGACGTAGAGGCCAACACACGTCCCGACTTAGAGGCCAACACACGTCCCGACGTAGAGCGGAAAGTAAGCTAAATCCCGAGGTAGAGCCCAACACACGTCCCGACGCAGAGCGGAAAGTAAGCTAAATCCCGAGGTAGAGCCCAACACACGTCCCGACGCAGAGCGGAAAGTAAGCTAAATCCCGAGGTAGAGCCCAACACACGTCCCGACGCAGAGCGGAAAGTAAGCTAAATCCCGAGGTAGAGCCCAACACACGTCCCGACGCAGAGCGGAAAGTAAGCTAAATCCCGAGGTAGAGCCCAACACACGTCCCGACGCAGAGCGGAAAGTAAGCTAAATCCCGAGGTAGAGCCCAACACACGTCCCGACGCAGAGCGGAAAGTAAGCTAAATTCCGAGGTAGAGCCCAACACACGTCCCGACGCAGAGCGGAAAGTAAGCTAAATCCTGAGGTAGAGCCCAACACAGGTCCCCACGTAGAGCTGAAAGTAAGCTAAATCCTGAGGTAGAGCCCAACACAGGTCCCCACGTAGAGCTGAAAGTAAGCTAAATCCTGAGGTAGAGCCCAACACACGTCCCGATGTAGAGCCCAACACACGTCCCGACGCAGAGCCAAACACACGTCCCGAGGCAGAGCCAAACACACGTCCCGATGTAGAGCCCAACGCACGTCCCGACGTAGACCTGAAAGTAAGCTAAATCCTGAGGTAGAGCCCAACGCACGTCCCGACGCAGAGCGCAACACACGTCCCGACGTAGAGCCCCACACACGTCCCGACGTAGAGCCCCACACACGTCCCGACGTAGAGCCCCACACACGTCCCGACGTAGAGCCCCACACACGTCCCGACGTAGAGCCCCACACACGTCCCGACGTAGAGCCCCACACACGTCCCGACGTAGAGCCCCACACACGTCCCGACGTAGAGCCCCACACACGTCCCGACGTAGAGCCCCACACACGTCCCGACGCAGAGCCCCACACACGTCCCGACGCAGAGCCCCACACACGTCCCGACGTAGAGCCCCACACACGTCCCGATGCAGAGCCCCACACACGTCCCGACGCAGAGCCCCACACACGTCCCGACGCAAAGCCCCACACACGTCCCGACGCAGAGCCCCACACACGTCCCGACGCAGAGCCCAACACACGTCCCGACGCAGAGCCCAACACACGTCCCGACGCAGAGCCCCACACACGTCCCAACGCAGAGCCCAACACACGTTCCGATGTAGAGCTGAAAGTAAGCTAAATCATGATGTAGAGCCCAACACACGTCCCGACGCAGAGCCCAACACACGTCCCGACGTAGAGCCCAACACACGTCCCGACGCAGAGCGGAAAGTAGGCTAAATCCTGAGGTAGAGCCCAACACACGTCCCGACGCAGAGCGGAAAGTAAGCTAAATCCCGACGTAGAGCCGGAAGTAAGCTAAATCCCGACGTAGAGCCGGAAGTAAGCTAAATCCCGACGTAGAGCCGGAAGTAAGCTAAATCCCGACGTAGAGCCGGAAGTAAGCTAAATCCCGACGTAGAGCCCAACACGCGTCCCGACGTAGAGCCGGAAGTAAGCTAAATCCCGACGTAGAGCCGGAAGTAAGCTAAATCCCGACGTAGAGCCGGAAGTAAGCTAAATCCCGACGTAGAGCCGGAAGTAAGCTAAATCCCGACGTAGAGCCGGAAGTAAGCTAAATCCCGACGTAGAGCCGGAAGTAAGCTAAATCCCGACGTAGAGCCGGAAGTAAGCTAAATCCCGACGTAGAGCCGGAAGTAAGCTAAATCCCGACGTAGAGCCGGAAGTAAGCTAAATCCCGACGTAGAGCCTAACACACGTCCCGAAGTAGAGCCCAACACACGTCCCGACGTAGAGCCCAACACACGTCCCGACGTAGAGCCCAACACACGTCCCGACGTAGAGCCCAACACACGTCCCGACGTAGAGCCCAACACACGTCCCGACGTAGAGCCCAACACACGTCCCGACGTAGAGCCCAACACACGTCCCGACGTAGAGCCCAACACACGTCCCGACGTAGAGCCCAACACACGTCCCGACGTAGAGCCCAACACACGTCCCGACGTAGAGCCCAACACACGTCCCGACGTAGAGCCCAACACACGTCCCGACGTAGAGCCCAACACACGTCCCGACGTAGAGCCCAACACACGTCCCGACGTAGAGCCCAACACACGTCCCGACGTAGAGCCCAACACACGTCCCGACGTAGAGCCCAACACACGTCCCGACGTAGAGCCCAACACACGTCCCGACGTAGAGATAAAAGTAAGCTAAATCCTGAGGTAGAGCCCAAAACACGTCCCGACGCAGAGCGGAAAGTAAGCTAAATCCTGAGGTAGAGCCCAACGCACGTCCCGACGCAGAGCGCCACACATGTCCCGACGTAGAGCCCCACGCACGTCCCGACGTAGAGCCCGACACACGTCCCGACGTAGAGCCCCACACACGTCCCGACGTAGAGCCCCACACACGTCCCGACGCAGAGCCCCACACACGTCCCGACGCAGAGCCCCACACACGTCCCGACGCAGAGCCCCACACACGTCCCGACGCAGAGCCCCACACACGTCCCGACGCAGAGCCCCACACACGTCCCGACGCAGAGCCCCACACACGTCCCGACGCAGAGCCCCACACACGTCCCGACGCAGAGCCCCACACACGTCCCGACGCAGAGCCCCACACACGTCCCGACGCACAGCCCCACACACGTCCCGACGCACAGCCCCACACACGTTCCGATGTAGAGCTCAAAGTAAGCTAAATCATGATGTAGAGCCCAACACACGTCCCGACGCAGAGCGGAAAGTAAGCTAAATCCTGAGGTAGAGCCCAACACACGTCCCCACGTAGAGCTGAAAGTAAGCTAAATCCTGAGGTAGAGCCCAACACACGTCCCGACGCAGAGCCCCACACACGTCCCGACGCAGAGCCCAACACACGTCCCCACGTAGAGCCCAACACACGTCCCGACGTAGAGCCCAACACACGTCCCGACGCAGAGCGGAAAGTAGGCTAAATCCTGAGGTAGAGCCCAACACACGTCCCGACGCAGAGCGGAAAGTAAGCTAAATCCTGAGGTAGAGCCCAACACACGTCCCCACGTAGAGCTGAAAGTAAGCTAAATCCTGAGGTAGAGCCCAACACACGTCCCGACGCAGAGCTGAAAGTAAGCTAAATCCTGAGGTAGAGCCCAACACACGTGCCGAGGTAGAGCCCAACACACGTCCCGAGGTAGAGCCCAACGCACGTCCCGAGGTAGAGCCCAACGCACGTCCCGACGTAGAGCCCAACGCACGTCCCGACGTAGAGCCCAACGCACGTCCCGACGTAGAGCCCAACGCACGTCCCGACGTAGACCTGAAAGTAAGCTAAATCCTGAGGTAGAGCCCAACGCACGTCCCGACGTAGAGCGGCAAGGAAGCTAAATCCTGAGGTAGAGTCCAACGCACGTCCCGACGTAGAGTCCAACGCACGTCCCGACGTAGAGTCCAACGCACGTCCCGACGTAGAGTCCAACGCACGTCCCGACGTAGAGTCCAACGCACGTCCCGACGTAGAGTCCAACGCACGTCCCGACGTAGAGTCCAACGCACGTCCCGACGTAGAGTCCAACGCACGTCCCGACGTAGAGTCCAACGCACGTCCCGACGTAGAGATGGAAGTAAGCTAAATCCCGATGTAGAGCCCAACACACGTCCCGACGTAGAGTTCAACACACGTCCCGACGTAGAGCTGGAAGTAAGCTAAATCCCGACGTAGAGCCCAACACACGTCCCGACGTAGAGGCCAACACACGTCCCGACGTAGAGCCCAACACACGTCCCGACGTAGAGCGGAAAGTAAGCTAAATCCTGAGGTAGAGCCCAACACACGTCCCGACGCAGAGCGGAAAGTAAGCTAAATCCTGAGGTAGAGCCCAACACACGTCCCGACGCAGAGCGGAAAGTAAGCTAAATCCTGAGGTAGAGCCCAACACACGTCCCGACGTAGAGCCCAACACACGTCCCGACGTAGAGCCCAACACACGTCCCGACGTAGAGCCCAACACACGTCCCGACGCAGAGCGGAAAGTAGGCTAAATCCCGAGGTAGAGCCCAACACACGTCCCGACGCAGAGCGGAAAGTAAGCTAAATCCTGAGGTAGAGCCCAACACACGTCCCCACGTAGGGCTGAAAGTAAGCTAAATCCCGACCTAGAGCCCAACACACGTCCCGACCTAGAGCCCAACACACGTCCCGACCTAGAGCCCAACACACGTCCCGACGTAGACCTGAAAGTAAGCTAAATCCCGACGTAGAGCCCAAGACACGTCCCGACCTAGAGCCCAAGACACGTCCCGACCTAGAGCCCAAGACACGTCCCGACCTAGAGCCCAAGACACGTCCCGACCTAGAGCTGGAAGTAAGCTAAATCCCGACCTAGAGCTGGAAGTAAGCTAAATCCCGACCTAGAGCTGGAAGTAAGCTAAATCCCGACCTAGAGCTGGAAGTAAGCTAAATCCCGACCTAGAGCTGGAAGTAAGCTAAATCCCGACGTAGAGCTGGAAGTAAGCTAAATCCCGACGTAGAGCTGGAAGTAAGCTAAATCCCGACGTAGAGCTGGAAGTAAGCTAAATCCCGACGTAGAGCTGGAAGTAAGCTAAATCCCGACGTAGAGCTGGAAGTAAGCTAAATCCCGACGTAGAGCTGGAAGTAAGCTAAATCCCGACGTAGAGCTGGAAGTAAGCTAAATCCCGACGTAGCGCTGGAAGTAAGCTAAATCCCGACGTAGAGCTGGAAGTAAGCTAAATCCCGACGTAGAGCTGGAAGAAAGCTAAATCCCGACGTAGAGCTGGAAGAAAGCTAAATCCCGACGTAGAGCTGGAAGAAAGCTAAATCCCGACGCAGAGCCCCACACACGTCCCGACGCAGAGCCCCACACACGTCCCGACGCAGAGCCCCACACACGTCCCGACGCAGAGCCCCACACACGTCCCGACGCAGAGCCCCACACACGTCCCGACGTAGAGCCCCACACACGTCCCGACGTAGAGCCCAACACACGTCCCGACGCAGAGCGGAAAGTAAGCTAAATCCTGAGGTAGAGCCCAACACACGTCCCGATGTAGAGCCCAACACACGTCCCGACGTAGACGTGAAAGTAAGCTAAATCCTGAGGTAGAGCCCAACGCACGTCCCGACGCAGAGCGCAACACATGTCCCGACGTAGAGCCCCACGCACGTCCCGACGTAGAGCCCGACACACGTCCCGATGTAGAGCCCCACGCACGTCCCGACGTAGAGCCCCACACACGTCCCGACGTAGAGCCCCACGCACGTCCCGACGTAGAGCCCCACGCACGTCCCGACGTAGAGCCCCACGCACGTCCCGACGCAGAGCCCCACACACGTCCCGACGCAGAGCCCCACACACGTCCCGACGCAGAGCCAAACAAACGTCCCGACGCAGAGCCCAACACACGTTCCGATGTAGAGCTCAAAGTAAGCTAAATCATGATGTAGAGCCCAACACACATCCCGACGCAGAGCCCAACACACGTCCCGACGTAGAGCCCAACACACGTCCCGACGTAGAGCCCAACACACGTCCCGACGTAGAGCCCAACACACGTCCCGACGTAGAGCCCAACACACGTCCCGACGCAGAGCGGAAAGTAGGCTAAATCCTGAGGTAGAGCCCAACACACGTCCCGACGCAGAGCGGAAAGTAAGCTAAATCCTGAGTTAGAGCCCAACACACGTCCCCACGTAGAGCTGAAAGTAAGCTAAATCCTGAGGTAGAGCCCAACACACGTCCCGACGCAGAGCCCAACACACGTCCCGACGTAGAGCCCAACACACGTCCCGACGCAGAGCTGAAAGTAAGCTAAATCCTGAGGTAGAGCCCAACGCACGTCCCGAGGTAGAGCCCAACGCACGTCCCGAGGTAGAGCCCAACGCACGTCCCGAGGTAGAGCCCAACGCACGTCCCGAGGTAGAGCCCAACGCACGTCCCGAGGTAGAGCCCAACGCACGTCCCGAGGTAGAGCCCAACGCACGTCCCGAGGTAGAGCCCAACGCACGTCCCGAGGTAGAGCCCAACGCACGTCCCGAGGTAGAGCCCAACGCACGTCCCGAGGTAGAGCCCAACGCACGTCCCGAGGTAGAGCCCAACGCACGTCCCGAGGTAGAGCCCAACGCACGTCCCGAGGTAGAGCCCAACGCACGTCCCGAGGTAGAGCCCAACGCACGTCCCGAGGTAGAGCCCAACGCACGTCCCGAGGTAGAGCCCAACGCACGTCCCGAGGTAGAGCCCAACGCACGTCCCGAGGTAGAGCCCAACGCACGTCCCGAGGTAGAGCCCAACGCACGTCCCGAGGTAGAGCCCAACGCACGTCCCGAGGTAGAGCCCAACGCACGTCCCGAGGTAGAGCCCCACGCACGTCCCGACGCAGAGCCCCGCACACGTCCCGACGCAGAGCCCCGCACACGTCCCGACGCAGAGCCCCGCACACGTCCCGACGCAGAGCCCCGCACACGTCCCGACGCAGAGCCCCACACACGTCCCGACGCAGAGCCCCACACACGTCCCGACGCAGAGCCCCACACACGTCCCGACGCAGAGCCCCACACACGTCCCGACGCAGAGCCCCACACACGTCCCGACGCAGAGCCCCACACACGTCCCGACGCAGAGCCCCACACACGTCCCGACGCAGAGCCCCACACACGTCCCGACGCAGAGCCCCACACACGTCCCGACGCAGAGCCCCACACACGTCCCGACGCAGAGCCCCACACACGTCCCGACGCAGAGCCCCACACACGTCCCGACGTAGAGCCCCACACACGTCCCGACGTAGAGCCCCACACACGTCCCGACGTAGAGCCCAACACACGTCCCGACGTAGAGCTAAAAGTAAGCTAAATCCTGAGGTAGAGCCCAAAACACGTCCCGACGCAGAGCGGAAAGTAAGCTAAATCCTGAGGTAGAGCCCAACACACGTCCCGATGTAGAGCCCAACACACGTCCCGACGTAGACGTGAAAGTAAGCTAAATCCTGAGGTAGAGCCCAACGCACGTCCCGACGCAGAGCGCAACACATGTCCCGACGTAGAACCCCACGCACGTCCCGACGTAGAGCCCGACACACGTCCCGATGTAGAGCCCCACGCACGTCCCGACGTAGAGCCCCACACACGTCCCGACGTAGAGCCCCACGCACGTCCCGACGTAGAGCCCCACGCACGTCCCGACGTAGAGCCCCACGCACGTCCCGACGCAGAGCCCCACGCACGTCCCGACGCAGAGCCCCACACACGTCCCGACGCAGAGCCAAACAAACGTCCCGACGCAGAGCCCAACACACGTTCCGATGTAGAGCTCAAAGTAAGCTAAATCATGATGTAGAGCCCAACACACATCCCGACGCAGAGCCCAACACACGTCCCGACGTAGAGCCCAACACACGTCCCGACGTAGAGCCCAACACACGTCCCGACGTAGAGCCCAACACACGTCCCGACGCAGAGCGGAAAGTAGGCTAAATCCTGAGGTAGAGCCCAACACACGTCCCGACGCAGAGCGGAAAGTAAGCTAAATCCTGAGTTAGAGCCCAACACACGTCCCCACGTAGAGCTGAAAGTAAGCTAAATCCTGAGGTAGAGCCCAACACACGTCCCGACGCAGAGCCCAACACACGTCCCGACGTAGAGCCCAACACACGTCCCGACGCAGAGCTGAAAGTAAGCTAAATCCTGAGGTAGAGCCCAACACACGTCCCGAGGTAGAGCCCAACGCACGTCCCGAGGTAGAGCCCAACGCACGTCCCGAGGTAGAGCCCAACGCACGTCCCGAGGTAGAGCCCAACGCACGTCCCGAGGTAGAGCCCAACGCACGTCCCGAGGTAGAGCCCAACGCACGTCCCGAGGTAGAGCCCAACGCACGTCCCGAGGTAGAGCCCAACGCACGTCCCGAGGTAGAGCCCAACGCACGTCCCGAGGTAGAGCCCAACGCACGTCCCGAGGTAGAGCCCAACGCACGTCCCGAGGTAGAGCCCAACGCACGTCCCGAGGTAGAGCCCAACGCACGTCCCGAGGTAGAGCCCAACGCACGTCCCGAGGTAGAGCCCAACGCACGTCCCGAGGTAGAGCCCAACGCACGTCCCGAGGTAGAGCCCCGCACACGTCCCGACGCAGAGCCCCGCACACGTCCCGACGCAGAGCCCCGCACACGTCCCGACGCAGAGCCCCACACACGTCCCGACGCAGAGCCCCACACACGTCCCGACGTAGAGCCCCACACACGTCCCGACGTAGAGCCCCACACACGTCCCGACGTAGAGCCCAACACACGTCCCGACGTAGAGCTAAAAGTAAGCTAAATCCTGAGGTAGAGCCCAAAACACGTCCCGACGCAGAGCGGAAAGTAAGCTAAATCCTGAGGTAGAGCCCAACACACGTCCCGATGTAGAGCCCAACACACGTCCCGACGTAGACGTGAAAGTAAGCTAAATCCTGAGGTAGAGCCCAACGCACGTCCCGACGCAGAGCGCAACACATGTCCCGACGTAGAGCCCCACGCACGTCCCGACGTAGAGCCCGACACACGTCCCGATGTAGAGCCCCACGCACGTCCCGACGTAGAGCCCCACGCACGTCCCGACGTAGAGCCCCACGCACGTCCCGACGTAGAGCCCCACGCACGTCCCGACGTAGAGCCCCACGCACGTCCCGACGCAGAGCCCCACACACGTCCCGACGCAGAGCCCCACACACGTCCCGACGCAGAGCCAAACAAACGTCCCGACGCAGAGCCCAACACACGTTCCGATGTAGAGCTCAAAGTAAGCTAAATCATGATGTAGAGCCCAACACACATCCCGACGCAGAGCCCAACACACGTCCCGACGTAGAGCCCAACACACGTCCCGACGTAGAGCCCAACACACGTCCCGACGTAGAGCCCAACACACGTCCCGACGCAGAGCGGAAAGTAAGCTAAATCCTGAGTTAGAGCCCAACACACGTCCCCACGTAGAGCTGAAAGTAAGCTAAATCCTGAGGTAGAGCCCAACACACGTCCCGACGCAGAGCCCAACACACGTCCCGACGTAGAGCCCAACACACGTCCCGACGCAGAGCTGAAAGTAAGCTAAATCCTGAGGTAGAGCCCAACGCACGTCCCGAGGTAGAGCCCAACGCACGTCCCGAGGTAGAGCCCAACGCACGTCCCGAGGTAGAGCCCAACGCACGTCCCGAGGTAGAGCCCAACGCACGTCCCGAGGTAGAGCCCAACGCACGTCCCGAGGTAGAGCCCAACGCACGTCCCGAGGTAGAGCCCAACGCACGTCCCGAGGTAGAGCCCAACGCACGTCCCGAGGTAGAGCCCAACGCACGTCCCGAGGTAGAGCCCAACGCACGTCCCGAGGTAGAGCCCAACGCACGTCCCGAGGTAGAGCCCAACGCACGTCCCGAGGTAGAGCCCAACGCACGTCCCGAGGTAGAGCCCAACGCACGTCCCGAGGTAGAGCCCAACGCACGTCCCGAGGTAGAGCCCAACGCACGTCCCGAGGTAGAGCCCAACGCACGTCCCGAGGTAGAGCCCAACGCACGTCCCGAGGTAGAGCCCAACGCACGTCCCGAGGTAGAGCCCAACGCACGTCCCGAGGTAGAGCCCAACGCACGTCCCGACGTAGAGCCCAACGCACGTCCCGACGTAGAGCCCAACGCACGTCCCGACGTAGAGCCCAACGCACGTCCCGACGTAGAGCCCAACGCACGTCCCGACGTAGAGCCCAACGCACGTCCCGACGTAGAGCCCAACGCACGTCCCGACGTAGAGCCCAACGCACGTCCCGACGTAGACCTGAAAGTAAGCTAAATCCTGAGGTAGAGCCCAACGCACGTCCCGACGTAGAGCGGCAAGGAAGCTAAATCCTGAGGTAGAGCCCAACGCACGTCCCGACGCAGAGCGGAAAGTAAGCTAAATCCTGAGGTAGAGCCCAACACACGTCCCGACGTAGAGCCCAACACACGTCCCGACGTAGAGCCCAACACACGTCCCGACGTAGAGCCCAACACACGTCCCGACGTAGAGCCCAACACACGTCCCGACGCAGAGCGGAAAGTAGGCTAAATCCCGAGTTAGAGCCCAACACACGTCCCGACGCAGAGCGGAAAGTAAGCTAAATCCCGACCTAGAGCCCAACACACGTCCCCACGTAGAGCCGAAAGTAAGCTAAATCCCGACCTAGAGCCCAACACACGTCCCGACCTAGAGCCCAACACACGTCCCGACCTAGAGCCCAACACACGTCCCGACCTAGAGCCCAACACACGTCCCGACCTAGAGCCCAACACACGTCCCGACCTAGAGCCCAACACACGTCCCGACCTAGAGCCCAACACACGTCCCGACCTAGAGCCCAACACACGTCCCGACCTAGAGCCCAAGACATGTCCCGACCTAGAGCCCAAGACACGTCCCGACCTAGAGCCCAAGACACGTCCCGACCTAGAGCCCAAGACACGTCCCGACCTAGAGCCCAAGACACGTCCCGACCTAGAGCCCAAGACACGTCCCGACCTAGAGCCCAAGACACGTCCCGACCTAGAGCCCAAGACACGTCCCGACCTAGAGCCCAAGACACGTCCCGACCTAGAGCCCAAGACACGTCCCGACCTAGAGCCCAATACACGTCCCGACCTAGAGCCCAAGACACGTCCCGACCTAGAGCCCAACACACGTCCCGACCTAGAGCCCAACACACGTCCCGACCTAGAGCCCAACACACGTCCCGACCTAGAGCCCAACACACGTCCCGACCTAGAGCCCAACACACGTCCCGACGCAGAGCGGAAAGTAGGCTAAATCCCGAGGTAGAGCCCAACACACGTCCCGACGCAGAGCGGAAAGTAAGCTAAATCCCGAGGTAGAGCCCAACACACGTCCCCACGTAGAGCTGAAAGTAAGCTAAATCCCGACCTAGAGCCCAACACACGTCCCGACCTAGAGCCCAACACACGTCCCGACCTAGAGCCCAACACACGTCCCGACCTAGAGCCCAACACACGTCCCGACCTAGAGCCCAACACACGTCCCGACCTAGAGCCCAACACACGTCCCGACCTAGAGCCCAACACACGTCCCGACCTAGAGCCCAACACACGTCCCGACCTAGAGCCCAACACACGTCCCGACGTAGAGCTGAAAGTAAGCTAAATCCTGAGGTAGAGCCCAACACACGTCCCGACGCAGAGCGGAAAGTAAGCTAAATCCTGAGGTAGAGCCCAAAACACGTCCCGACGCAGAGCGGAAAGTAAGCTAAATCCTGAGGTAGAGCCCAACACACGTCCCGATGTAGAGCCCAACACACGTCCCGACGTAGACCTGAAAGTAAGCTAAATCCTGAGGTAGAGCCCAACGCACGTCCCGACGCAGAGCCCCACACACGTCCCGACGCAGAGCCCCACACACGTCCCGACGCAGAGCCCCACACACGTCCCGACGCAGAGCCCCACACACGTCCCGACGCAGAGCCCCACACACGTCCCGACGCAGAGCCCCACACACGTCCCGACGCAGAGCCCCACACACGTCCCGACGCAGAGCCCCACACACGTCCCGACGCAGAGCCCCACACACGTCCCGACGCAGAGCCCCACACACGTCCCGACGCAGAGCCCCACACACGTCCCGACGCAGAGCCCCACACACGTCCCGACGCAGAGCCCCACACACGTCCCGACGCAGAGCCAAACACACGTCCCGACGCAGAGCCCAACACACGTTCCGATGTAGAGCTCAAAGTAAGCTAAATCATGATGTAGAGCCCAACACACATCCCGACGCAGAGCCCAACACACGTCCCGACGTAGAGCCCAACACACGTCCCGACGTAGAGCCCAACACACGTCCCGACGTAGAGCCCAACACACGTCCCGACGCAGAGAGGAAAGTAGGCTAAATCCTGAGGTAGAGCCCAACACACGTCCCGACGCAGAGCGGAAAGTAAGCTAAATCCTGAGTTAGAGCCCAACACACGTCCCCACGTAGAGCTGAAAGTAAGCTAAATCCTGAGGTAGAGCCCAACACACGTCCCGACGCAGAGCCCAACACACGTCCCGACGCAGAGCCCAACACACGTCCCGACGTAGAGCCCAAAACACGTCCCGACGCAGAGCGGAAAGTAAGCTAAATCCTGAGGTAGAGCCCAACGCACGTCCCGAGGTAGAGCCCAACGCACGTCCCGAGGTAGAGCCCAACGCACGTCCCGAGGTAGAGCCCAACGCACGTCCCGAGTTAGAGCCCAACGCACGTCCCGAGGTAGAGCCCAACGCACGTCCCGAGGTAGAGCCCAACGCACGTCCCGAGGTAGAGCCCAACGCACGTCCCGACGTAGAGCCCAACGCACGTCCCGACGTAGAGCCCAACGCACGTCCCGACGTAGAGCCCAACGCACGTCCCGACGTAGAGCCCAACGCACGTCCCGACGTAGAGCCCAACGCACGTCCCGACGTAGACCTGAAAGTAAGCTAAATCCTGAGGTAGAGCCCAACGCACGTCCCGACGTAGAGCGGCAAGGAAGCTAAATCCTGAGGTAGAGTCCAACGCACGTCCCGACGTAGAGTCCAACGCACGTCCCGACGTAGAGTCCAACGCACGTCCCGACGTAGAGTCCAACGCACGTCCCGACGTAGAATCCAACGCACGTCCCGACGTAGAGTCCAACGCACGTCCCGACGTAGAGTCCAACGCACGTCCCGACGTAGAGCTGGAAGTAAGCTAAATCCCGACGTAGAGCCCAACGCACGTCCCGACGTAGAGCTCAACACACGTCCCGACGTAGAGCTCAACACACGTCCCGACGTAGAGCTGGAAGTAAGCTAAATCCCGACGTAGAGCCCAACACACGTGCCGACGTAGAGCCCAACACACGTCCCGACGTAGAGCCCAACACACGTCCCGACGTAGAGCCCAACACACGTCCCGACGTAGAGCCCAACACACGTCCCGACGTAGAGCCCAACACACGTCCCGACGTAGAGCGGAAAGTAAGCTAAATCCTGAGGTAGAGCCCAACACACGTCCCGACGCAGAGCGGAAAGTAAGCTAAATCCTGAGGTAGAGCCCAACACACGTCCCGACGCAGAGCGGAAAGTAAGCTAAATCCTGAGGTAGAGCCCAACACACGTCCCGACGCAGAGCGGAAAGTAAGCTAAATCCTGAGGTAGAGCCCAACACACGTCCCGACGCAGAGCCCAACACACGTCCCGACGTAGAGCCCAACACACGTCCCGACGTAGAGCCCAACACACGTCCCGACGCAGAGCGGAAAGTAGGCTAAATCCCGAGGTAGAGCCCAACACACGTCCCGACGCAGAGCGGAAAGTAAGCTAAATCCCGAGGTAGAGCCCAACACACGTCCCCACGTAGAGCTGAAAGTAAGCTAAACCCCGACCTAGAGCCCAACACAGGTCCCGACCTAGAGCCCAACACACGTCCCGACCTAGAGCCCAACACACGTCCCGACCTAGAGCCCAACACACGTCCCGACCTAGAGCCCAACACACGTCCCGACCTAGAGCCCAACACACGTCCCGACCTAGAGCCCAACACACGTCCCGACCTAGAGCCCAACACACGTCCCGACCTAGAGCCCAACACACGTCCCGACCTAGAGCCCAACACACGTCCCGACGTAGACCTGAAAGTAAGCTAAATCCCGACCTAGAGCCCAAGACACGTCCCGACCTAGAGCCCAAGACACGTCCCGACCTAGAGCCCAAGACACGTCCCGACCTAGAGGCCAAGACACGTCCCGACCTAGAGCCCAAGACACGTCCCGACCTAGAGCCCAAGACACGTCCCGACCTAGAGCCCAAGACACGTCCCGACCTAGAGCCCAAGACACGTCCCGACCTAGAGCCCAAGACACGTCCCGACCTAGAGCCCAAGACACGTCCCGACCTAGAGCCCAACACACGTCCCGACCTAGAGCCCAACACACGTCCCGACGTAGAGCTGGAAGTAAGCTAAATCCCGACGTAGAGCTGGAAGTAAGCTAAATCCCGACGTAGAGCTGGAAGTAAGCTAAATCCCGACGTAGAGCTGGAAGTAAGCTAAATCCCGACGTAGAGCTGGAAGTAAGCTAAATCCCGACGTAGAGCTGGAAGTAAGCTAAATCCCGAGGTAGAGCTGGAAGTAAGCTAAATCCCGAGGTAGAGCTGGAAGTAAGCTAAATCCCGAGGTAGAGCTGGAAGTAAGCTAAATCCCGACGTAGAGCTGGAAGAAAGCTAAATCCCGACGTAGAGCTGGAAGAAAGCTAAATCCCGACGTAGAGCTGGAAGAAAGCTAAATCCCGACGTAGAGCTGGAAGAAAGCTAAATCCCGACGTAGAGCCCAACACACGTCCCGACCTAGAGCCCAACACACGTCCCGACCTAGAGCCCAACACACGTCCCGACCTAGAGCCCAACACACGTCCCGACCTAGAGCCCAACACACGTCCCGACCTAGAGCCCAACACACGTCCCGACCTAGAGCCCAACACACGTCCCGACCTAGAGCCCAACACACGTCCCGACCTAGAGCCCAACACACGTCCCGACCTAGAGCCCAACACACGTCCCGACCTAGAGCCCAACACACGTCCCGACGTAGAGCTGAAAGTAAGCTAAATCCTGAGGTAGAGCCCAACACACGTCCCGACGCAGAGCGGAAAGTAAGCTAAATCCTGAGGTAGAGCCCAAAACACGTCCCGACGCAGAGCGGAAAGTAAGCTAAATCCTGAGGTAGAGCCCAACACACGTCCCGATGTAGAGCCCAACACACGTCCCGACGTAGACCTGAAAGTAAGCTAAATCCTGAGGTAGAGCCCCACGCACGTCCCGACGCAGAGCCGCACGCACGTCCCGACGCAGAGCCCCACGCACGTCCCGACGCAGAGCCCCACGCACGTCCCGACGCAGAGCCCCACGCACGTCCCGACGCAGAGCCCCACACACGTCCCGACGCAGAGCCCCACACACGTCCCGACGCAGAGCCCCACACACGTCCCGACGCAGAGCCCCACACACGTCCCGACGCAGAGCCCAACACACGTCCCGACCTAGAGCCCAACACACGTCCCGACGTAGAGCTGGAAGTAAGCTAAATCCCGACGTAGAGCTGGAAGTAAGCTAAATCCCGACGTAGAGCTGGAAGTAAGCTAAATCCCGACGTAGAGCTGGAAGTAAGCTAAATCCCGACGTAGAGCTGGAAGTAAGCTAAATCCCGACGTAGAGCTGGAAGTAAGCTAAATCCCGACGTAGAGCTGGAAGAAAGCTAAATCCCGAAGTAGAGCCCCACACACGTCCCGACGTAGAGCCCCACACACGTCCCGACGTAGAGCCCCACACACGTCCCGACGTAGAGCCCCACACACGTCCCGACGCAGAGCCCCACACACGTCCCGACGCAGAGCCCCACACACGTCCCGACGCAGAGCCCCACACACGTCCCGACGCAGAGCCCAACACACGTCCCGACCTAGAGCCCAACACACGTCCCGACCTAGAGCCCAACACACGTCCCGACCTAGAGCCCAACACACGTCCCGACGTAGAGCCGGAAGTAAGCTAAATCCCGACGTAGAGCCGGAAGTAAGCTAAATCCCGACGTAGAGCCGGAAGTAAGCTAAATCCCGACGTAGAGCCGGAAGTAAGCTAAATCCCGACGTAGAGCCGGAAGTAAGCTAAATCCCGACGTAGAGCCGGAAGTAAGCTAAATCCCGACGCAGAGCCGGAAGTAAGCTAAATCCCGACGCAGAGCCGGAAGTAAGCTAAATCCCGACGTAGAGCCGGAAGTAAGCTAAATCCCGACGTAGAGCCGGAAGTAAGCTAAATCCCGACGTAGAGCCGGAAGTAAGCTAAATCCCGACGTAGAGCCGGAAGTAAGCTAAATCCCGACGTAGAGCCGGAAGTAAGCTATATCCCGACGTAGAGCTGGAAGAAAGCTAAATCCCGACGTAGAGCCCAACACACGTCCCGACCTAGAGCCCAACACACGTCCCGACCTAGAGCCCAACACACGTCCCGACCTAGAGCCCAACACACGTCCCGACCTAGAGCCCAACACACGTCCCGACCTAGAGCCCAACACACGTCCCGACCTAGAGCCCAAGACACGTCCCGACCTAGAGCCCAAGACACGTCCCGACCTAGAGCCCAACACACGTCCCGACGTAGAGCGGAAAGTAAGCTAAATCCTGAGGTAGAGCCCAACACACGTCCCGACGCAGAGCGGAAAGTAAGCTAAATCCTGAGGTAGAGCCCAAAACACGTCCCGACGCAGAGCGGAAAGTAAGCTAAATCCTGAGGTAGAGCCCAACACACGTCCCGATGTAGAGCCCAACACACGTCCCGACGTAGACCTGAAAGTAAGCTAAATCCTGAGGTAGAGCCCAACACACGTCCCGACGCAGAGCCCCACGCACGTCCCGACGCAGAGCCCCACGCACGTCCCGACGCAGAGCCCCACACACGTCCCGACGCAGAGCCCCACACACGTCCCGACGCAGAGCCCCACACACGTCCCGACGCAGAGCCCCACACACGTCCCGACGCAGAGCCCCACACACGTCCCGACGCAGAGCCCCACACACGTCCCGACGCAGAGCCCCACACACGTCCCGACGCAGAGCCCCACACACGTCCCGACGCAGAGCCAAACACACGTTCCGATGTAGAGCTCAAAGTAAGCTAAATCATGATGTAGAGCCCAACACACATCCCGACGCAGAGCCCAACACACGTCCCGACGTAGAGCCCAACACACGTCCCGACGTAGAGCCCAACACACGTCCCGACGCAGAGAGGAAAGTAGGCTAAATCCTGAGGTAGAGCCCAACACACGTCCCGACGCAGAGCGGAAAGTAAGCTAAATCCTGAGTTAGAGCCCAACACACGTCCCCACGTAGAGCTGAAAGTAAGCTAAATCCTGAGGTAGAGCCCAACACACGTCCCGACGCAGAGCCCAACACACGTCCCGAC
Source organism: Leptosomus discolor (assembly GCF_034619465.1). Classification (NCBI taxonomy): domain Eukaryota; kingdom Metazoa; phylum Chordata; class Aves; order Leptosomiformes; family Leptosomidae; genus Leptosomus; species Leptosomus discolor. Next base: position 455,144 of record NW_028237865.1, read on the forward strand.
GCAGAGCCCAACACACGTCCCGACGCAGAGCCCAACACACGTCCCGACGTAGAGCCCAAAACACGTCCCGACGCAGAGCGGAAAGTAAGCTAAATCCGGAGGTAGAGCCCAACGCACGTCCCGAGGTAGAGCCCAACGCACGTCCCGAGGTAGAGCCCAACGCACGTCCCGAGGTAGAGCCCAACGCACGTCCCGAGGTAGAGCCCAACGCACGTCCCGAGGTAGAGCCCAACGCACGTCCCGAGGTAGAGCCCAACGCACGTCCCGAGGTAGAGCCCAACGCACGTCCCGAGGTAGAGCCCAACGCACGTCCCGACGTAGAGCCCAACGCACGTCCCGACGTAGAGCCCAACGCACGTCCCGACGTAGAGCCCAACGCACGTCCCGACGTAGAGCCCAACGCACGTCCCGACGTAGAGCCCAACGCACGTCCCGACGTAGAGCCCAACGCACGTCCCGACGTAGAGCCCAACGCACGTCCCGACGTAGAGCCCAACGCACGTCCCGACGTAGAGCCCAACGCACGTCCCGACGTAGACCTGAAAGTAAGCTAAATCCTGAGGTAGAGCCCAACGCACGTCCCGACGTAGAGCGGCAAGGAAGCTAAATCCTGAGGTAGAGTCCAACGCACGTCCCGACGTAGAGTCCAACGCACGTCCCGACGTAGAGTCCAACGCACGTCCCGACGTAGAGTCCAACGCACGTCCCGACGTAGAATCCAACGCACGTCCCGACGTAGAGTCCAACGCACGTCCCGACGTAGAGTCCAACGCACGTCCCGACGTAGAGCTGGAAGTAAGCTAAATCCCGACGTAGAGCCCAACGCACGTCCCGACGTAGAGCTCAACACACGTCCCGACGTAGAGCTCAACACACGTCCCGACGTAGAGCTGGAAGTAAGCTAAATCCCGACGTAGAGCCCAACACACGTCCCGACGTAGAGCCCAACACACGTCCCGACGTAGAGCCCAACACACGTCCCGACGTAGAGCCCAACACACGTCCCGACGTAGAGCCCAACACACGTCCCGACGTAGAGCGGAAAGTAAGCTAAATCCTGAGGTAGAGCCCAACACACGTCCCGACGCAGAGCGGAAAGTAAGCTAAATCCTGAGGTAGAGCCCAACACACGTCCCGACGCAGAGCGGAAAGTAAGCTAAATCCTGAGGTAGAGCCCAACACACGTCCCGACGTAGAGCCCAACACACGTCCCGACGTAGAGCCCAACACACGTCCCGACGCAGAGCGGAAAGTAGGCTAAATCCCGAGGTAGAGCCCAACACACGTCCCGACGCAGAGCGGAAAGTAAGCTAAATCCCGAGGTAGAGCCCAACACACGTCCCCACGTAGAGCTGAAAGTAAGCTAAACCCCGACCTAGAGCCCAACACACGTCCCGACCTAGAGCCCAACACACGTCCCGACCTAGAGCCCAACACACGTCCCGACCTAGAGCCCAACACACGTCCCGACCTAGAGCCCAACACACGTCCCGACCTAGAGCCCAACACACGTCCCGACCTAGAGCCCAACACACGTCCCGACCTAGAGCCCAACACACGTCCCGACGTAGACCTGAAAGTAAGCTAAATCCCGACCTAGAGCCCAAGACACGTCCCGACCTAGAGCCCAAGACACGTCCCGACCTAGAGCCCAAGACACGTCCCGACCTAGAGCCCAAGACACGTCCCGACCTAGAGCCCAAGACACGTCCCGACCTAGAGCCCAAGACACGTCCCGACCTAGAGCCCAAGACACGTCCCGACCTAGAGCCCAAGACACGTCCCGACCTAGAGCCCAACACACGTCCCGACCTAGAGCCCAACACACGTCCCGACCTAGAGCTGGAAGTAAGCTAAATCCCGACGTAGAGCTGGAAGTAAGCTAAATCCCGACGTAGAGCTGGAAGTAAGCTAAATCCCGACGTAGAGCTGGAAGTAAGCTAAATCCCGACGTAGAGCTGGAAGTAAGCTAAATCCCGACGTAGAGCTGGAAGTAAGCTAAATCCCGACGTAGAGCTGGAAGTAAGCTAAATCCCGAGGTAGAGCTGGAAGTAAGCTAAATCCCGACGTAGAGCTGGAAGAAAGCTAAATCCCGACGTAGAGCTGGAAGAAAGCTAAATCCCGACGTAGAGCTGGAAGAAAGCTAAATCCCGACGTAGAGCTGGAAGAAAGCTAAATCCCGACGTAGAGCCCAACACACGTCCCGACCTAGAGCCCAACACACGTCCCGACCTAGAGCCCAACACACGTCCCGACCTAGAGCCCAACACACGTCCCGACCTAGAGCCCAACACACGTCCCGACCTAGAGCCCAACACACGTCCCGACCTAGAGCCCAACACACGTCCCGACCTAGAGCCCAACACACGTCCCGACCTAGAGCCCAACACACGTCCCGACCTAGAGCCCAACACACGTCCCGACCTAGAGCCCAACACACGTCCCGACCTAGAGCCCAACACACGTCCCGACCTAGAGCCCAACACACGTCCCGACCTAGAGCCCAACACACGTCCCGACGTAGAGCTGAAAGTAAGCTAAATCCTGAGGTAGAGCCCAACACACGTCCCGACGCAGAGCGGAAAGTAAGCTAAATCCTGAGGTAGAGCCCCACACACGTCCCGACGCAGAGCCCCACACACGTCCCGACGCAGAGCCCCACACACGTCCCGACGCAGAGCCCCACACACGTCCCGACGCAGAGCCCCACACACGTCCCGACGCAGAGCCCCACACACGTCCCGACGCAGAGCCCCACACACGTCCCGACGCAGAGCCCCACACACGTCCCGACGCAGAGCCCCACACACGTCCCGACGCAGAGCCCCACACACGTCCCGACGCAGAGCCCCACACACGTCCCGACGCAGAGCCCCACACACGTCCCGACGCAGAGCCCCACACACGTCCCGACGCAGAGCCCCACACACGTCCCGACGCAGAGCCCCACACACGTCCCGACCTAGAGCCCAACACACGTCCCGACGTAGAGCTGGAAGTAAGCTAAATCCCGACGTAGAGCTGGAAGTAAGCTAAATCCCGACGTAGAGCTGGAAGTAAGCTAAATCCCGACGTAGAGCTGGAAGTAAGCTAAATCCCGACGTAGAGCTGGAAGTAAGCTAAATCCCGACGTAGAGCTGGAAGTAAGCTAAATCCCGACGTAGAGCTGGAAGTAAGCTAAACCCCGACGTAGAGCTGGAAGAAAGCTAAATCCCGAAGTAGAGCCCCACACACGTCCCGACGTAGAGCCCCACACACGTCCCGACGTAGAGCCCCACACACGTCCCTACGTAGAGCCCCACACACGTCCCGACGCAGAGCCCCACACACGTCCCGACGCAGAGCCCCACACACGTCCCGACGCAGAGCCCCACACACGTCCCGACGCAGAGCCCAACACACGTCCCGACCTAGAGCCCAACACACGTCCCGACCTAGAGCCCAACACACGTCCCGACGTAGAGCCGGAAGTAAGCTAAATCCCGACGTAGAGCCGGAAGTAAGCTAAATCCCGACGTAGAGCCGGAAGTAAGCTAAATCCCGACGTAGAGCCGGAAGTAAGCTAAATCCCGACGTAGAGCCGGAAGTAAGCTAAATCCCGACGTAGAGCCGGAAGTAAGCTAAATCCCGACGTAGAGCCGGAAGTAAGCTAAATCCCGACGCAGAGCCGGAAGTAAGCTAAATCCCGACGCAGAGCCGGAAGTAAGCTAAATCCCGACGCAGAGCCGGAAGTAAGCTAAATCCCGACGCAGAGCCGGAAGTAAGCTAAATCCCGACGCAGAGCCGGAAGTAAGCTAAATCCCGACGCAGAGCCGGAAGTAAGCTAAATCCCGACGTAGAGCCGGAAGTAAGCTAAATCCCGACGTAGAGCCGGAAGTAAGCTAAATCCCGACGTAGAGCCGGAAGTAAGCTAAATCCCGACGTAGAGCCGGAAGTAAGCTAAATCCCGACGTAGAGCCGGAAGTAAGCTAAATCCCGACGTAGAGCTGGAAGAAAGCTAAATCCCGACGTAGAGCCCAACACACGTCCCGACCTAGAGCCCAACACACGTCCCGACCTAGAGCCCAACACACGTCCCGACCTAGAGCCCAACACACGTCCCGACCTAGAGCCCAACACACGTCCCGACCTAGAGCCCAACACACGTCCCGACCTAGAGCCCAACACACGTCCCGACCTAGAGCCCAACACACGTCCCGACGTAGAGCGGAAAGTAAGCTAAATCCTGAGGTAGAGCCCAACACACGTCCCGACGCAGAGCGGAAAGTAAGCTAAATCCTGAGGTAGAGCCCAAAACACGTCCCGACGCAGAGCGGAAAGTAAGCTAAATCCTGAGGTAGAGCCCAACACACGTCCCGATGTAGAGCCCAACACACGTCCCGACGTAGACCTGAAAGTAAGCTAAATCCCGACGCAGAGCCCCACGCACGTCCCGACGCAGAGCCCCACGCACGTCCCGACGCAGAGCCCCACGCACGTCCCGACGCAGAGCCCCACGCACGTCCCGACGCAGAGCCCCACGCACGTCCCGACGCAGAGCCCCACGCACGTCCCGACGCAGAGCCCCACGCACGTCCCGACGCAGAGCCCCACGCACGTCCCGACGAAGAGCCCCACGCACGTCCCGACGCAGAGCCCCACGCACGTCCCGACGCAGAGCCCCACGCACGTCCCGACGCAGAGCCCCACGCACGTCCCGACGCAGAGCCCCACGCACGTCCCGACGCAGAGCCCCACGCACGTCCCGACGCAGAGCCCCACGCACGTCCCGACGCAGAGCCCCACCCACGTCCCGACGCAGAGCCCCACTCACGTCCCGACGCAGAGCCCCACACACGTCCCGACGCAGAGCCCCACACACGTCCCGACGCAGAGCCCCACACACGTCCCGACGCAGAGCCCCACACACGTCCCGACGCAGAGCCCCACACACGTCCCGACCTAGAGCCCAACACACGTCCCGACGTAGAGCTGGAAGTAAGCTAAATCCCGACGTAGAGCTGGAAGTAAGCTAAATCCCGACGTAGAGCTGGAAGTAAGCTAAATCCCGACGTAGAGCTGGAAGTAAGCTAAATCCCGACGTAGAGCTGGAAGTAAGCTAAATCCCGACGTAGAGCTGGAAGTAAGCTAAATCCCGACGTAGAGCTGGAAGTAAGCTAAATCCCGACGTAGAGCTGGAAGTAAGCTAAATCCCGACGTAGAGCTGGAAGTAAGCTAAATCCCGACGTAGAGCTGGAAGTAAGCTAAATCCCGACGTAGAGCTGGAAGAAAGCTAAATCCCGAAGTAGAGCCCCACACACGTCCCGACGTAGAGCCCCACACACGTCCCGACGCAGAGCCCCACACACGTCCCGACGCAGAGCCCCACACACGTCCCGACGCAGAGCCCCACACACGTCCCGACGCAGAGCCCCACACACGTCCCGACGCAGAGCCCCACACACGTCCCGACGCAGAGCCCAACACACGTCCCGACCTAGAGCCCAACACACGTCCCGACCTAGAGCCCAACACACGTCCCGACCTAGAGCCCAACACACGTCCCGACCTAGAGCCCAACACACGTCCCGACCTAGAGCTGGAAGTAAGCTAAATCCCGACGTAGAGCTGGAAGTAAGCTAAATCCCGACGTAGAGCTGGAAGTAAGCTAAATCCCGACGTAGAGCTGGAAGTAAGCTAAATCCCGACGTAGAGCTGGAAGTAAGCTAAATCCCGACGTAGAGCTGGAAGTAAGCTAAATCCCGACGTAGAGCTGGAAGAAAGCTAAATCCCGACGTAGAGCCCAACACACGTCCCGACCTAGAGCCCAACACACGTCCCGACCTAGAGCCCAACACACGTCCCGACCTAGAGCCCAACACACGTCCCGACCTAGAGCCCAACACACGTCCCGACCTAGAGCCCAACACACGTCCCGACCTAGAGCCCAACACACGTCCCGACCTAGAGCCCAACACACGTCCCGACCTAGAGCCCAACACACGTCCCGACCTAGAGCCCAACACACGTCCCGACCTAGAGCCCAACACACGTCCCGACCTAGAGCCCAACACACGTCCCGACGTAGAGCGGAAAGTAAGCTAAATCCTGAGGTAGAGCCCAACACACGTCCCGACGCAGAGCGGAAAGTAAGCTAAATCCTGAGGTAGAGCCCAAAACACGTCCCGACGCAGAGCGGAAAGTAAGCTAAATCCTGAGGTAGAGCCCAACACACGTCCCGATGTAGAGCCCAACACACGTCCCGACGTAGACCTGAAAGTAAGCTAAATCCTGAGGTAGAGCCCAACGCACGTCCCGACGCAGAGCGCAACACACGTCCCGACGCAGAGCGCAACACACGTCCCGACGCAGAGCCCCACACACGTCCCGACGCAGAGCCCCACACACGTCCCGACGCAGAGCCCCACACACGTCCCGACGCAGAGCCCCACACACGTCCCGACGCAGAGCCCCACACACGTCCCGACGCAGAGCCCCACACACGTCCCGACGCAGAGCCCCACACACGTCCCGACCTAGAGCCCAACACACGTCCCGACCTAGAGCCCAACACACGTCCCGACCTAGAGCCCAACACACGTCCCGACCTAGAGCCCAACACACGTCCCGACCTAGAGCCCAACACACGTCCCGACCTAGAGCCCAACACACGTCCCGACCTAGAGCCCAACACACGTCCCGACCTAGAGCCCAACACACGTCCCGACCTAGAGCCCAACACACGTCCCGACCTAGAGCCCAACACACGTCCCGACGTAGAGCGGAAAGTAAGCTAAATCCTGAGGTAGAGCCCAACACACGTCCCGACGCAGAGCGGAAAGTAAGCTAAATCCTGAGGTAGAGCCCAACACACGTCCCCACGTAGAGCTGAAAGTAAGCTAAATCCTGAGGTAGAGCCCCACACACGTCCCGACGCAGAGCCCCACACACGTCCCGACGCAGAGCCCCACACACGTCCCGACGCAGAGCCCCACACACGTCCCGACGCAGAGCCCCACACACGTCCCGACGCAGAGCCCCGCACACGTCCCGACGCAGAGCCCCACACACGTCCCGACGCAGAGCCCCGCACACGTCCCGACGCAGAGCCCAACACACGTCCCGACGCAGAGCGGAAAGTAAGCTAAATCCTGAGGTAGAGCCCAACACACGTCCCCACGTAGAGCTGAAAGTAAGCTAAATCCTGAGGTAGAGCCCCACACACGTCCCGACGCAGAGCCCCACACACGTCCCGACGCAGAGCCCCACACACGTCCCGACGCAGAGCCCCGCACACGTCCCGACGCAGAGCCCCGCACACGTCCCGACGCAGAGCCCCGCACACGTCCCGACGCAGAGCCCCGCACACGTCCCGACGCAGAGCCCCGCACACGTCCCGACGCAGAGCCCCGCACACGTCCCGACGCAGAGCCCCGCACACGTCCCGACGCAGAGCCCCGCACACGTCCCGACGCAGAGCCCCGCACACGTCCCGACGCAGAGCCCCGCACACGTCCCGACGCAGAGCCCCGCACACGTCCCGACGCAGAGCCCCGCACACGTCCCGACGCAGAGCCCCGCACACGTCCCGACGCAGAGCCCCACACACGTCCCGAAGCAGAGCCAAACACACGTCCCGACGCAGAGCCCAACACACGTTCCGATGTAGAGCTGAAAGTAAGCTAAATCATGATGTAGAGCCCAACACACGTCCCGACGCAGAGCCCAACACACGTCCCGACGTAGAGCCCAACACACGTCCCGACGTAGAGCCCAACACACGTCCCGACGTAGAGCCCAACACACGTCCCGACGCAGAGCGGAAAGTAGGCTAAATCCTGAGGTAGAGCCCAACACACGTCCCCACGTAGAGCTGAAAGTAAGCTAAATCCCGACCTAGAGCCCAACACACGTCCCGACCTAGAGCCCAACACACGTCCCGACCTAGAGCCCAACACACGTCCCGACCTAGAGCCCAACACACGTCCCGACCTAGAGCCCAACACACGTCCCGACCTAGAGCCCAACACACGTCCCGACCTAGAGCCCAACACACGTCCCGACCTAGAGCCCAACACACGTCCCGACGTAGAGCTGAAAGTAAGCTAAATCCTGAGGTAGAGCCCAACACACGTCCCGACGCAGAGCGGAAAGTAAGCTAAATCCTGAGGTAGAGCCCAAAACACGTCCCGACGCAGAGCGGAAAGTAAGCTAAATCCTGAGGTAGAGCCCAAAACACGTCCCGACGCAAAGCGGAAAGTAAGCTAAATCCTGAGGTAGAGCCCAACACACGTCCCGATGTAGAGCCCAACACACGTCCCGACGTAGACCTGAAAGTAAGCTAAATCCTGAGGTAGAGCCCAACGCACGTCCCGACGCAGAGCCCAACGCACGTCCCGACGCAGAGCCCCACACACGTCCCGACGCAGAGCCCCACACACGTCCCGACGCAGAGCCCCACACACGTCCCGACGCAGAGCCCCACACACGTCCCGACGCAGAGCCCCACACACGTCCCGACGCAGAGCCCCACACACGTCCCGACGCAGAGCCCCACACACGTCCCGACGTAGAGCCCCACACACGTCCCGACGTAGAGCCCCACACACGTCCCGACGTAGAGCCCCACACACGTCCCGACGCAGAGCCCCACACACGTCCCGACGCAGACCCCACACACGTCCCGACGTAGAGCCCCACACACGTCCCGACGCAGAGCCCCACACACGTCCCGACGCAGAGCCCAACACACGTCCCGACGCAGAGCCCAACACACGTCCCGACGCAGAGCCCAACACACGTCCCGACGCAGAGCGGAAAGTAGGCTAAATCCTGAGGTAGAGCCCAACACACGTCCCCACGTAGAGCTGAAAGTAAGCTAAATCCTGAGGTAGAGCCCAACACACGTCCCGACCTAGAGCCCAACACACGTCCCAACGTAGACCTGAAAGTAAGCTAAATCCTGAGGTAGAGCCCAACACACGTCCCGATGTAGAGCCCAACACACGTCCCGACGCAGAGCCAAACACACGTCCCGAGGCAGAGCCAAACACACGTCCCGATGTAGAGCCCAACACACGTCCCGACATAGACCTGAAAGTAAGCTAAATCCTGAGGTAGAGCCCAACGCACGTCCCGACGCAGAGCGCAACACACGTCCCGACGTAGAGCCCCACACACGTCCCGACGTAGAGCCCCACACACGTCCCGACGCAGAGCCCCACACACGTCCCGACGCAGAGCCCCACACACGTCCCGACGCAGAGCCCCACACACGTCCCGACGCAGAGCCCCACACACGTCCCGACGCAGAGCCCCACACACGTCCCGACGCAGAGCCCCACACACGTCCCGACGCAGAGCCCCACACACGTCCCGACGCAGAGCCCCACACACGTCCCGACGCAGAGCCCCACACACGTCCCGACGCAGAGCCCCACACACGTCCCGACGCAGAGCCCAACACACGTCCCGACGCAGAGCCCAACACACGTTCCGAAGTAGAGCTGAAAGTAAGCTAAATCATGATGTAGAGCCCAACACACGTCCCGACGCAGAGCCCAACACACGTCCCGACGTAGAGCCCAACACACGTCCCGACGCAGAGCGGAAAGTAGGCTAAATCCCGAGGTAGAGCCCAACACACGTCCCGACGTAGACCTGAAAGTAAGCTAAATCCCGACGTAGAGCCCAACACACGTCCCGACGTAGAGCCGGAAGTAAGCTAAATCCCGACGTAGAGCCGGAAGTAAGCTAAATCCCGACGTAGAGCCGGAAGTAAGCTAAATCCCGACGTAGAGCCGGAAGTAAGCTAAATCCCGACGTAGAGCCGGAAGTAAGCTAAATCCCGACGTAGAGCCGGAAGTAAGCTAAATCCCGACGTAGAGCCGGAAGTAAGCTAAATCCCGACGTAGAGCCCAACACACGTCCCGACGTAGAGCCCAACACACGTCCCGACGTAGAGCCCAACACACGTCCCGACGTAGAGCCCAACACACGTCCCGACCCAGAGCCCAACACACGTCCCGACCCAGAGCCCAACACACGTCCCGACGTAGAGCCCCGCACACGTCCCGACGCAGAGCCCCGCACACGTCCCGACGCAGAGCCCCGCACACGTCCCGACGCAGAGCCCCGCACACGTCCCGACGCAGAGCCCCGCACACGTCCCGACGCAGAGCCCCGCACACGTCCCGACGCAGAGCCCCGCACACGTCCCGACGCAGAGCCCCGCACACGTCCCGACGCAGAGCCCCGCACACGTCCCGACGCAGAGCCCCGCACACGTCCCGACGCAGAGCCCCGCACACGTCCCGACGCAGAGCCCCGCACACGTCCCGATGTAGAGCTGAAAGTAAGCTAAATCATGATGTAGAGCCCAACACACGTCCCGACGCAGAGCCCAACACACGTCCCGACGTAGAGCCCAACACACGTCCCGACGTAGAGCCCAACACACGTCCCGACGCAGAGCGGAAAGTAGGCTAAATCCTGAGGTAGAGCCCAACACACGTCCCCACGTAGAGCTGAAAGTAAGCTAAATCCCGACCTAGAGCCCAACACACGTCCCGACGTAGAGCCCAACACACGTCCCGACGTAGAGCCCAACACACGTCCCGACCTAGAGCCCAACACACGTCCCGACCTAGAGCCCAACACACGTCCCGACCTAGAGCCCAACACACGTCCCGACCTAGAGCCCAACACACGTCCCGACCTAGAGCCCAACACACGTCCCGACCTAGAGCCCAACACACGTCCCGACCTAGAGCCCAACACACGTCCCGACCTAGAGCCCAACACACGTCCCGACCTAGAGCCCAACACACGTCCCGACCTAGAGCCCAACACACGTCCCGACCTAGAGCCCAACACACGTCCCGACCTAGAGCCCAACACACGTCCCGACCTAGAGCCCAACACACGTCCCGACCTAGAGCCCAACACACGTCCCGACGTAGAGCTGAAAGTAAGCTAAATCCTGAGGTAGAGCCCAACACACGTCCCGACGCAGAGCGGAAAGTAAGCTAAATCCTGAGGTAGAGCCCAAAACACGTCCCGACGCAGAGCGGAAAGTAAGCTAAATCCTGAGGTAGAGCCCAAAACACGTCCCGACGCAAAGCGGAAAGTAAGCTAAATCCTGAGGTAGAGCCCAACACACGTCCCGATGTAGAGCCCAACACACGTCCCGACGTAGACCTGAAAGTAAGCTAAATCCTGAGGTAGAGCCCAACGCACGTCCGGACGCAGAGCCCCACACACGTCCCGACGCAGAGCCCCACACACGTCCCGACGCAGAGCCCCACACACGTCCCGACGCAGAGCCCCACACACGTCCCGACGCAGAGCCCCACACACGTCCCGACGCAGAGCCCCACACACGTCCCGACGCAGAGCCCCACACACGTCCCGACGTAGAGCCCCACACACGTCCCGACGCAGAGCCCAACACACGTCCCGACGCAGAGCCCAACACACGTCCCGACGTAGAGCCCAACACACGTCCCGACGCAAAGCGGAAAGTAGGCTAAATCCTGAGGTAGAGCCCAACACACGTCCCCACGTAGACCTGAAAGTAAGCTAAATCCTGAGGTAGAGCCCAACACACGTCCCGATGTAGAGCCCAACACACGTCCCGACGCAGAGCCAAACACACGTCCCGAGGCAGAGCCAAACACACGTCCCGATGTAGAGCCCAACACACGTCCCGACATAGACCTGAAAGTAAGCTAAATCCTACGGTAGAGCCCAACGCACGTCCCGACGCAGAGCGCAACACACGTCCCGACGTAGAGCCCCACACACGTCCCGACGTAGAGCCCCACACACGTCCCGACGTAGAGCCCCACACACGTCCCGACGCAGAGCCCCACACACGTCCCGACGCAGAGCCCCACACACGTCCCGACGCAGAGCCCCACACACGTCCCGACGCAGAGCCCCACACACGTCCCGACGCAGAGCCCCACACACGTCCCGACGCAAAGCCCCACACACGTCCCGACGCAGAGCCCAACACACGTCCCGACGCAGAGCCCAACACACGTCCCGACGCAGAGCCCAACACACGTCCCGACGCAGAGCCCAACACACGTCCCGACGTAGAGCCCAACACACGTTCCGATGTAGAGCTGAAAGTAAGCTAAATCATGATGTAGAGCCCAACACACGTCCCGACGCAGAGCCCAACACACGTCCCGACGTAGAGCCCAACACACGTCCCGACGCAGAGCGGAAAGTAGGCTAAATCCCGAGGTAGAGCCCAACACACGTCCCGACGCAGAGCGGAAAGTAGGCTAAATCCCGAGGTAGAGCCCAACACACGTCCCGACGTAGACCTGAAAGTAAGCTAAATCCCGACGTAGAGCCGGAAGTAAGCTAAATCCCGACGTAGAGCCGGAAGTAAGCTAAATCCCGACGTAGAGCCGGAAGTAAGCTAAATCCCGACGTAGAGCCGGAAGTAAGCTAAATCCCGACGTAGAGCCGGAAGTAAGCTAAATCCCGACGTAGAGCCGGAAGTAAGCTAAATCCCGACGTAGAGCCGGAAGTAAGCTAAATCCCGACGTAGAGCCGGAAGTAAGCTAAATCCCGACGTAGAGCCCAACACACGTCCCGACGTAGAGCCCAACACACGTCCCGACGTAGAGCCCAACACACGTCCCGACGTAGAGCCCAACACACGTCCCGACGTAGAGCCCAACACACGTCCCGACGCAGAGCCCCGCACACGTCCCGACGCAGAGCCCCGCACACGTCCCGACGCAGAGCCCCGCACACGTCCCGACGCAGAGCCCCGCACACGTCCCGACGCAGAGCCCCGCACACGTCCCGACGCAGAGCCCCGCACACGTCCCGACGCAGAGCCCCGCACACGTCCCGACGCAGAGCCCCGCACACGTCCCGACGCAGAGCCCCGCACACGTCCCGACGCAGAGCCAAACACACGTCCCGACGCAGAGCCCAACACACGTTCCAATGTAGAGCTGAAAGTAAGCTAAATCATGATGTAGAGCCCAACACACGTCCCGACGCAGAGCCCAACACACGTCCCGACGTAGAGCCCAACACAAGTCCCGACTTAGAGCCCAACACACGTCCCGACGTAGAGCCCAACACACGTCCCGACGTAGAGCCCAACACACGTCCCGACGTAGACCTGAAAGTAAGCTAAATCCTGAGGTAGAGCCCAACGCACGTCCCGACGCAGAGCGCAACACACGTCCCGACGCAGAGCCCCACACACGTCCCGACGCAGAGCCCCACACACGTCCCGACGCAGAGCCCCACACACGTCCCGACGCAGAGCCCCACACACGTCCCGACGCAGAGCCCCACACACGTCCCGACGCAGAGCCCCACACACGTCCCGACGCAGAGCCCCACACACGTCCCGACGCAGAGCCCCACACACGTCCCGACCTAGAGCCCAACACACGTCCCGACCTAGAGCCCAACACACGTCCCGACCTAGAGCCCAACACACGTCCCGACCTAGAGCCCAACACACGTCCCGACCTAGAGCCCAACACACGTCCCGACCTAGAGCCCAACACACGTCCCGACCTAGAGCCCAACACACGTCCCGACCTAGAGCCCAACACACGTCCCGACCTAGAGCCCAACACACGTCCCGACGTAGAGCGGAAAGTAAGCTAAATCCTGAGGTAGAGCCCAACACACGTCCCGACGCAGAGCGGAAAGTAAGCTAAATCCTGAGGTAGAGCCCAACACACGTCCCCACGTAGAGCTGAAAGTAAGCTAAATCCTGAGGTAGAGCCCCACACACGTCCCGACGCAGAGCCCCACACACGTCCCGACGCAGAGCCCCACACACGTCCCGACGCAGAGCCCCACACACGTCCCGACGCAGAGCCCCACACACGTCCCGACGCAGAGCCCCGCACACGTCCCGACGCAGAGCCCCGCACACGTCCCGACGCAGAGCGGAAAGTAAGCTAAATCCTGAGGTAGAGCCCAACACACGTCCCCACGTAGAGCTGAAAGTAAGCTAAATCCTGAGGTAGAGCCCCACACACGTCCCGACGCAGAGCCCCACACACGTCCCGACGCAGAGCCCCACACACGTCCCGACGCAGAGCCCCACACACGTCCCGACGCAGAGCCCCGCACACGTCCCGACGCAGAGCCCCGCACACGTCCCGACGCAGAGCCCCACACACGTCCCGACGCAGAGCCCCGCACACGTCCCGACGCAGAGCCCCGCACACGTCCCGACGCAGAGCCCCGCACACGTCCCGACGCAGAGCCCCGCACACGTCCCGACGCAGAGCCCCGCACACGTCCCGACGCAGAGCCCCGCACACGTCCCGACGCAGAGCCCCGCACACGTCCCGACGCAGAGCCCCGCACACGTCCCGACGCAGAGCCCCACACACGTCCCGAAGCAGAGCCAAACACACGTCCCGACGCAGAGCCCAACACACGTTCCGATGTAGAGCTGAAAGTAAGCTAAATCATGATGTAGAGCCCAACACACGTCCCGACGCAGAGCCCAACACACGTCCCGACGTAGAGCCCAACACACGTCCCGACGTAGAGCCCAACACACGTCCCGACGTAGAGCCCAACACACGTCCCGACGCAGAGCGGAAAGTAGGCTAAATCCTGAGGTAGAGCCCAACACACGTCCCCACGTAGAGCTGAAAGTAAGCTAAATCCCGACCTAGAGCCCAACACACGTCCCGACCTAGAGCCCAACACACGTCCCGACCTAGAGCCCAACACACGTCCCGACCTAGAGCCCAACACACGTCCCGACCTAGAGCCCAACACACGTCCCGACCTAGAGCCCAACACACGTCCCGACCTAGAGCCCAACACACGTCCCGACGTAGAGCTGAAAGTAAGCTAAATCCTGAGGTAGAGCCCAACACACGTCCCGACGCAGAGCGGAAAGTAAGCTAAATCCTGAGGTAGAGCCCAAAACACGTCCCGACGCAGAGCGGAAAGTAAGCTAAATCCTGAGGTAGAGCCCAAAACACGTCCCGACGCAAAGCGGAAAGTAAGCTAAATCCTGAGGTAGAGCCCAACACACGTCCCGATGTAGAGCCCAACACACGTCCCGACGTAGACCTGAAAGTAAGCTAAATCCTGAGGTAGAGCCCAACGCACGTCCCGACGCAGAGCCCAACGCACGTCCCGACGCAGAGCCCCACACACGTCCCGACGCAGAGCCCCACACACGTCCCGACGCAGAGCCCCACACACGTCCCGACGCAGAGCCCCACACACGTCCCGACGCAGAGCCCCACACACGTCCCGACGCAGAGCCCCACACACGTCCCGACGTAGAGCCCCACACACGTCCCGACGTAGAGCCCCACACACGTCCCGACGTAGAGCCCCACACACGTCCCGACGTAGAGCCCCACACACGTCCCAACGTAGAGCCCCACACACGTCCCGACGCAGAGCCCCACACACGTCCCGACGCAGAGCCCCACACACGTCCCGACGTAGAGCCCCACACACGTCCCGACGCAGAGCCCCACACACGTCCCGACGCAGAGCCCAACACACGTCCCGACGCAGAGCCCAACACACGTCCCGACGTAGAGCCCAACACACGTCCCGACGCAGAGCGGAAAGTAGGCTAAATCCTGAGGTAGAGCCCAACACACGTCCCCACGTAGAGCTGAAAGTAAGCTAAATCCTGAGGTAGAGCCCAACACACGTCCCGACCTAGAGCCCAACACACGTCCCAACGTAGACCTGAAAGTAAGCTAAATCCTGAGGTAGAGCCCAACACACGTCCCGATGTAGAGCCCAACACACGTCCCGACGCAGAGCCAAACACACGTCCCGAGGCAGAGCCAAACACACGTCCCGATGTAGAGCCCAACACACGTCCCGACATAGACCTGAAAGTAAGCTAAATCCTGAGGTAGAGCCCAACGCACGTCCCGACGCAGAGCGCAACACACGTCCCGACGTAGAGTCCCACACACGTCCCGACGTAGAGCCCCACACACGTCCCGACGTAGAGCCCCACACACGTCCCGACGCAGAGCCCCACACACGTCCCGACGCAGAGCCCCACACACGTCCCGACGCAGAGCCCCACACACGTCCCGACGCAGAGCCCCACACACGTCCCGACGCAGAGCCCCACACACGTCCCGACGCAGAGCCCCACACACGTCCCGACGCAGAGCCCCACACACGTCCCGACGCAGAGCCCCACACACGTCCCGACGCAGAGCCCCACACACGTCCCGACGCAGAGCCCAACACACGTCCCGACGCAGAGCCCAACACACGTTCCGATGTAGAGCTGAAAGTAAGCTAAATCATGATGTAGAGCCCAACACACGTCCCGACGCAGAGCCCAACACACGTCCCGACGTAGAGCCCAACACACGTCCCGACGCAGAGCGGAAAGTAGGCTAAATCCCGAGGTAGAGCCCAACACACGTCCCGACGTAGACCTGAAAGTAAGCTAAATCCCGACGTAGAGCCCAACACACGTCCCGACGTAGAGCCGGAAGTAAGCTAAATCCCGACGTAGAGCCGGAAGTAAGCTAAATCCCGACGTAGAGCCGGAAGTAAGCTAAATCCCGACGTAGAGCCGGAAGTAAGCTAAATCCCGACGTAGAGCCGGAAGTAAGCTAAATCCCGACGTAGAGCCGGAAGTAAGCTAAATCCCGACGTAGAGCCGGAAGTAAGCTAAATCCCGACGTAGAGCCCAACACACGTCCCGACGTAGAGCCCAACACACGTCCCGACGTAGAGCCCAACACACGTCCCGACGTAGAGCCCAACACACGTCCCGACGTAGAGCCCAACACACGTCCCGACGTAGAGCCCAACACACGTCCCGACGCAGAGCCCCGCACACGTCCCGACGCAGAGCCCCGCACACGTCCCGACGCAGAGCCCCGCACACGTCCCGACGCAGAGCCCCGCACACGTCCCGACGCAGAGCCCCGCACACGTCCCGACGCAGAGCCCCGCACACGTCCCGACGCAGAGCCCCGCACACGTCCCGACGCAGAGCCCCGCACACGTCCCGACGCAGAGCCCCGCACACGTCCCGACGCAGAGCCCCGCACACGTCCCGACGCAGAGCCCCGCACACGTCCCGACGCAGAGCCAAACACACGTCCCGACGCAGAGCCCAACACACGTTCCAATGTAGAGCTGAAAGTAAGCTAAATCATGATGTAGAGCCCAACACACGTCCCGACGCAGAGCCCAACACACGTCCCGACGTAGAGCCCAACACAAGTCCCGACTTAGAGCCCAACACACGTCCCGACGTAGAGCCCAACACACGTCCCGACGTAGAGCCCAACACACGTCCCGACGCAGAGCGGAAAGTAGGCTAAATCCTGAGGTAGAGCCCAACACACGTCCCCACGTAGAGCTGAAAGTAAGCTAAATCCCGACCTAGAGCCCAACACACGTCTCGACGTAGAGCCCAACACACGTCCCGACGTAGAGCCCAACACACGTCCCGACGTAGAGCCCAACACACGTCCCGACCTAGAGCCCAACACACGTCCCGACCTAGAGCCCAACACACGTCCCGACCTAGAGCCCAACACACGTCCCGACCTAGAGCCCAACACACGTCCCGACCTAGAGCCCAACACACGTCCCGACCTAGAGCCCAACACACGTCCCGACCTAGAGCCCAACACACGTCCCGACCTAGAGCCCAACACACGTCCCGACCTAGAGCCCAACACACGTCCCGACCTAGAGCCCAACACACGTCCCGACCTAGAGCCCAACACACGTCCCGACCTAGAGCCCAACACACGTCCCGACCTAGAGCCCAACACACGTCCCGACCTAGAGCCCAACACACGTCCCGACCTAGAGCCCAAAGTAAGCTAAATCCTGAGGTAGAGCCCAACACACGTCCCGACGCAGAGCGGAAAGTAAGCTAAATCCTGAGGTAGAGCCCAAAACACGTCCCGACGCAGAGCGGAAAGTAAGCTAAATCCTGAGGTAGAGCCCAAAACACGTCCCGACGCAAAGCGGAAAGTAAGCTAAATCCTGAGGTAGAGCCCAACACACGTCCCGATGTAGAGCCCAACACACGTCACGACGTAGACCTGAAAGTAAGCTAAATCCTGAGGTAGAGCCCAACGCACGTCCCGACGCAGAGCCCCACACACGTCCCGACGCAGAGCCCCACACACGTCCCGACGCAGAGCCCCACACACGTCCCGACGCAGAGCCCCACACACGTCCCGACGCAGAGCCCCACACACGTCCCGACGTAGAGCCCCACACACGTCCCGACGTAGAGCCCCACACACGTCCCGACGTAGAGCCCCACACACGTCCCGACGCAGAGCCCCACACACGTCCCGACGCAGAGCCCCACACACGTCCCGACGCAGAGCCCCACACACGTCCCGACGCAGAGCCCCACACACGTCCCGACGTAGAGCCCCACACACGTCCCGACGCAGAGCCCCACACACGTCCCGACGCAGAGCCCAACACACGTCCCGACGTAGAGCCCAACACACGTCCCGACGCAGAGCCCAACACACGTCCCGACGCAGAGCGGAAAGGAGGCTAAATCCTGAGGTAGAGCCCAACACACGTCCCCACGTAGAGCTGAAAGTAAGCTAAATCCTGAGGTAGAGCCCAACACACGTCCCGACCTAGAGCCCAACACACGTCCCAACGTAGACCTGAAAGTAAGCTAAATCCTGAGGTAGAGCCCAACACACGTCCCGATGTAGAGCCCAACACACGTCCCGACGCAGAGCCAAACACACGTCCCGAGGCAGAGCCAAACACACGTCCCGATGTAGAGCCCAACACACGTCCCGACATAGACCTGAAAGTAAGCTAAATCCTGAGGTAGAGCCCAACGCACGTCCCGACGCAGAGCGCAACACACCTCCTGACGTAGAGCCCCACACACGTCCCGACGTAGAGCCCCACACACGTCCCGACGTAGAGCCCCACACACGTCCCGACGCAGAGCCAAACACACGTCCCGACGCAGAGCCCAACACACGTTCCAATGTAGAGCTGAAAGTAAGCTAAATCATGATGTAGAGCCCAACACACGTCCCGACGCAGAGCCCAACACACGTCCCGACGTAGAGCCCAACACAAGTCCCGACTTAGAGCCCAACACACGTCCCGACGTAGAGCCCAACACACGTCCCGACGTAGAGCCCAACACACGTCCCGACGCAGAGCGGAAAGTAGGCTAAATCCTGAGGTAGAGCCCAACACACGTCCCCACGTAGAGCTGAAAGTAAGCTAAATCCCGACCTAGAGCCCAACACACGTCTCGACGTAGAGCCCAACACACGTCCCGACGTAGAGCCCAACACACGTCCCGACGTAGAGCCCAACACACGTCCCGACCTAGAGCCCAACACACGTCCCGACCTAGAGCCCAACACACGTCCCGACCTAGAGCCCAACACACGTCCCGACCTAGAGCCCAACACACGTCCCGACCTAGAGCCCAACACACGTCCCGACCTAGAGCCCAACACACGTCCCGACCTAGAGCCCAACACACGTCCCGACCTAGAGCCCAACACACGTCCCGACCTAGAGCCCAACACACGTCCCGACCTAGAGCCCAACACACGTCCCGACCTAGAGCCCAACACACGTCCCGACCTAGAGCCCAACACACGTCCCGACGTAGAGCTGAAAGTAAGCTAAATCCTGAGGTAGAGCCCAACACACGTCCCGACGCAGAGCGGAAAGTAAGCTAAATCCTGAGGTAGAGCCCAAAACACGTCCCGACGCAGAGCGGAAAGTAAGCTAAATCCTGAGGTAGAGCCCAAAACACGTCCCGACGCAAAGCGGAAAGTAAGCTAAATCCTGAGGTAGAGCCCAACACACGTCCCGATGTAGAGCCCAACACACGTCACGACGTAGACCTGAAAGTAAGCTAAATCCTGAGGTAGAGCCCAACGCACGTCCCGACGCAGAGCCCCACACACGTCCCGACGCAGAGCCCCACACACGTCCCGACGCAGAGCCCCACACACGTCCCGACGCAGAGCCCCACACACGTCCCGACGTAGAGCCCCACACACGTCCCGACGTAGAGCCCCACACACGTCCCGACGTAGAGCCCCACACACGTCCCGACGTAGAGCCCCACACACGTCCCGACGTAGAGCCCCACACACGTCCCGACGCAGAGCCCCACACACGTCCCGACGTAGAGCCCCACACACGTCCCGACGCAGAGCCCCACACACGTCCCGACGCAGAGCCCAACACACGTCCCGACGTAGAGCCCAACACACGTCCCGACGCAGAGCCCAACACACGTCCCGACGCAGAGCGGAAAGGAGGCTAAATCCTGAGGTAGAGCCCAACACACGTCCCCACGTAGAGCTGAAAGTAAGCTAAATCCTGAGGTAGAGCCCAACACACGTCCCGACCTAGAGCCCAACACACGTCCCAACGTAGACCTGAAAGTAAGCTAAATCCTGAGGTAGAGCCCAACACACGTCCCGATGTAGAGCCCAACACACGTCCCGACGCAGAGCCAAACACACGTCCCGAGGCAGAGCCAAACACACGTCCCGATGTAGAGCCCAACACACGTCCCGACATAGACCTGAAAGTAAGCTAAATCCTGAGGTAGAGCCCAACGCACGTCCCGACGCAGAGCGCAACACACCTCCTGACGTAGAGCCCCACACACGTCCCGACGTAGAGCCCCACACACGTCCCGACGTAGAGCCCCACACACGTCCCGACGTAGAGCCCCACACACGTCCCGACGCAGAGCCCCACACACGTCCCGACGCAGAGCCCCACACACGTCCCGACGCAGAGCCCCACACACGTCCCGACGCAGAGCCCCACACACGTCCCGACGCAGAGCCCCACACACGTCCCGACGCAGAGCCCCACACACTTCCCGACGCAGAGCCCCACACACGTCCCGACGCAGAGCCCCACACACGTCCCGACGCAGAGCCCCACACACGTCCCGACGCAGAGCCCCACACACGTCCCGACGCAGAGCCCCACACACGTCCCGACGCAGAGCCCCACACACGTCCCGACGCAGAGCCCCACACACGTCCCGACGCAGAGCCCCACACACGTCCCGACGCAGAGCCCCACACACGTCCCGACGCAGAGCCCCACACACGTCCCGACGCAGAGCCCCACACACGTCCCGACGCAGAGCCCCACACACGTCCCGACGCAGAGCCCCACACACGTCCCGACGCAGAGCCCAACACACGTCCCGACGCAGAGCCCAACACACGTCCCGACGTAGAGCCCAACACACGTTCCGATGTAGAGCTGAAAGTAAGCTAAATCATGACGCAGAGCCCAACACACGTCCCGACGCAGAGCCCAACACACGTCCCGACGTAGAGCCCAACACACGTCCCGACGCAGAGCGGAAAGTAGGCTAAATCCCGAGGTAGAGCCCAACACACGTCCCGACGCAGAGCGGAAAGTAGGCTAAATCCCGAGGTAGAGCCCAACACACGTCCCGACGTAGACCTGAAAGTAAGCTAAATCCCGACGTAGAGCCGGAAGTAAGCTAAATCCCGACGTAGAGCCGGAAGTAAGCTAAATCCCGACGTAGAGCCGGAAGTAAGCTAAATCCCGACGTAGAGCCCAACACACGTCCCGACGTAGAGCCCAACACACGTCCCGACGTAGAGCCCAACACACGTCCCGACGTAGAGCCCAACACACGTCCCGACGTAGAGCCCAACACACGTCCCGACGTAGAGCCCAACACACGTCCCGACGTAGAGCCCAACACACGTCCCGACGTAGAGCCCAACACACGTCCCGACGTAGAGCCCAACACACGTCCCGACGTAGAGCCCAACACACGTCCCGACGTAGAGCCCAACACACGTCCCGACGTAGAGCTAAAAGTAAGCTAAATCCTGAGGTAGAGCCCAAAACACGTCCCGACGCAGAGCGGAAAGTAAGCTAAATCCTGAGGTAGAGCCCAACACACGTCCCGATGTAGACCCCAACACACGTCCCGACGTAGACCTGAAAGTAAGCTAAATCCTGAGGTAGAGCCCAACGCACGTCCCGACGCAGAGCCCGACACACGTCCCGACGCAGAGCCCCACACACGTCCCGACGCAGAGCCCCACACACGTCCCGACGCAGAGCCCCACACACGTCCCGACGCAGAGCCCCACACACGTCCCGACGCAGAGCCCCACACACGTCCCGACGCAGAGCCCCACACACGTCCCGACGCAGAGCCCCACACACGTCCCGACGCAGAGCCCAACACACGTCCCAACGCAGAGCCCAACACACGTTCCGATGTAGAGCTCAAAGTAAGCTAAATCATGATGTAGAGCCCAACACACGTCCCGACGCAGAGCCCAACACACGTCCCGACGCAGAGCGGAAAGTAGGCTAAATCCTGAGGTAGAGCCCAACACACGTCCCGACGCAGAGCGGAAAGTAAGCTAAATCCTGAGGTAGAGCCCAACACACGTCCCCACGTAGAGCTGAAAGTAAGCTAAATCCTGAGGTAGAGCCCAACACACGTCCCGACGTAGAGCCCAACACACGTCCCGACGTAGAGCCCAACACACGTCCCGACGCAGAGCTGAAAGTAAGCTAAATCCTGAGGTAGAGCCCAACACACGTCCCGAGGTAGAGCCCAACGCACGTCCCGAGGTAGAGCCCAACGCACGTCCCGAGGTAGAGCCCAACGCACGTCCCGAGGTAGAGCCCAACGCACGTCCCGAGGTAGAGCCCAACGCACGTCCCGAGGTAGAGCCCAACGCACGTCCCGAGGTAGAGCCCAACGCACGTCCCGACCTAGAGCCCAACGCACGTCCCGACGTAGAGCCCAACGCACGTCCCGACGTAGAGTCCAACGCACGTCCCGACGTAGAGTCCAACGCACGTCCCGACGTAGAGTCCAACGCACGTCCCGACGTAGAGTCCAACGCACGTCCCGACGTAGAGTCCAACGCACGTCCCGACGTAGAGTCCAACGCACGTCCCGACGTAGAGTCCAACGCACGTCCCGACGTAGAGTCCAACGCACGTCCCGACGTAGAGCTGGAAGTAAGCTAAATCCCGACGTAGAGTCCAACGCACGTCCCGACGTAGAGCTGGAAGTAAGCTAAATCCCGACGTAGAGCCCAACGCACGTCCCGACGTAGAGCCCAACACACGTCCCGACGTAGAGCCCAACACACGTCCCGACGTAGACCCCAACACACGTCCCGACGTAGACCCCAACACACGTCCCGACGTAGAGCCCAACACACGTCCCGACGTAGAGCCCAACACACGTCCCGACGTAGACCCCAACACACGTCCCGACGTAGACCCCAACACACGTCCCGACGTAGACCCCAACACACGTCCCGACGTAGACCCCAACACACGTCCCGACGTAGACCCCAACACACGTCCCGACGTAGACCTGAAAGTAAGCTAAATCCTGAGGTAGAGCCCAACGCACGTCCCGACGTAGAGCGGCAAGGAAGCTATATCCTGAGGTAGAGTCCAACGCACGTCCCGACGTAGAGTCCAACGCACGTCCCGACGTAGAGTCCAACGCACGTCCCGACGTAGAGTCCAACGCACGTCCCGACGTAGACTCCAACGCACGTCCCGACGTAGACTCCAACGCACGTCCCGACGTAGACTCCAACACACGTCCCGACGTAGAGTCCAACGCACGTCCCGACGTAGAGTCCAACGCACATCCCGACGTAGAGCTGGAAGTAAGCTAAATCCCGACGTAGAGCCCAACACACGTCCCGACGTAGAGCCCAACACACGTCCCGACGTAGAGCCCAACACACGTCCCGACGTAGAGCCCAACACACGTCCCGACGTAGAGCCCAACACACGTCCCGACGTAGAGCCCAACACACGTCCCGACGCAGAGCGGAATGTAGGCTAAATCCTGAGGTAGAGCCCAACACACGTCCCCACGTAGAGCTGAAAGTAAGCTAAATCCCGACCTAGAGCCCAACACACGTCCCGACCTAGAGCCCAACACACGTCCCGACCTAGAGCCCAACACACGTCCCGACCTAGAGCCCAACACACGTCCCGACCTAGAGCCCAACACACGTCCCGTCCTAGAGCCCAACACACGTCCCGACCTAGAGCCCAACACACGTCCCGACGTAGAGCCCAAGACACGTCCCGACGTAGAGCCCAAGACACGTCCCGACCTAGAGCCCAAGACACGTCCCGACCTAGAGCCCAAGACACGTCCCGACCTAGAGCCCAAGACACGTCCCGACCTAGAGCCCAAGACACGTCCCGACCTAGAGCCCAAGACACGTCCCGACCTAGAGCCCAAGACACGTCCCGACCTAGAGCCCAAGACACGTCCCGACCTAGAGCCCAAGACACGTCCCGACCTAGAGCCCAAGACACGTCCCGACCTAGAGCCCAAGACACGTCCCGACCTAGAGCCCAAGACACGTCCCGACCTAGAGCCCAAGACACGTCCCGACCTAGAGCCCAACACACGTCCCGACCTAGAGCCCAACACACGTCCCGACCTAGAGCCCAACACACGTCCCGACCTAGAGCCCAACACACGTCCCGACGTAGAGCTGGAAGTAAGCTAAATCCCGACGTAGAGCTGGAAGTAAGCTAAATCCCGACGTAGAGCTGGAAGTAAGCTAAATCCCGACGTAGAGCTGGAAGTAAGCTAAATCCCGACGTAGAGCTGGAAGTAAGCTAAATCCCGACGTAGAGCTGGAAGTAAGCTAAATCCCGACGTAGAGCTGGAAGTAAGCTAAATCCCGACGTAGAGCTGGAAGTAAGCTAAATCCCGACGTAGAGCTGGAAGTAAGCTAAATCCCGACGTAGAGCTGGAAGTAAGCTAAATCCCGACGTAGAGCTGGAAGTAAGCTAAATCCCGACGTAGAGCTGGAAGTAAGCTAAATCCCGACGTAGAGCTGGAAGAAAGCTAAATCCCGACGTAGAGCCCCACACACGTCCCGACGTAGAGCCCCACACACGTCCCGACGCAGAGCCCCACACACGTCCCGACGCAGAGCCCCACACACGTCCCGACGCAGAGCCCCACACACGTCCCCACCTAGAGCCCAACACACGTCCCGACCTAGAGCCCAACACACGTCCCGAGCTAGAGCCCAACACACGTCCCGACCTAGAGCCCAACACACGTCCCGACGTAGAGCTGGAAGTAAGCTAAATCCCGACGTAGAGCTGGAAGTACGCTAAATCCCGACGTAGAGCTGGAAGTAAGCTAAATCCCGACGTAGAGCTGGAAGAAAGCTAAATCCCGACGTAGAGCCGGAAGAAAGCTAAATCCCGACGTAGAGCCCAACACACGTCCCGACGTAGAGCCCAACACACGTCCCGACGTAGAGCCCAACACACGTCCCGACGTAGAGCCCAACACACGTCCCGACGTAGAGCCCAACACACGTCCCGACGTAGAGCCCAACACACGTCCCGACGTAGAGCCCAACACACGTCCCGACGTAGAGCCCAACACACGTCCCGAACTAGAGCCCAACACACGTCCCGAACTAGAGCCCAACACACGTCCCGACCTAGAGCCCAACACACGTCCCGACGTAGAGCCCAACACACGTCCCGACCTAGAGCCCAACACACGTCCCGACCTAGAGCCCAACACACGTCCCGACCTAGAGCCCAACACACGTCCCGACCTAGAGCCCAACACACGTCCCGACCTAGAGCCCAACACACGTCCCGACCTAGAGCCCAACACACGTCCCGACCTAGAGCCCAACACACGTCCCGACCTAGAGCCCAACACACGTCCCGACCTAGAGCCCAACACACGTCCCGACCTAGAGCTGAAAGTAAGCTAAATGCTGAGGTAGAGCCCAACACACGTCCCGACGCAGAGCGGAAAGTAAGCTAAATCCTGAGGTAGAGCACAACACACGTCCCGACGCAGAGCGGAAAGTAAGCTAAATCCTGAGGTAGAGCCCAACACACGTCCCGATGTAGAGCCCAACACACGTCCCGACGTAGACCTGAAAGTAAGCTAAATCCTGAGGTAGAGCCCCACGCACGTCCCGACGCAGAGCCCCACGCACGTCCCGACGCAGAGCCCCACGCACGTCCCGACGCAGAGCCCCACGCACGTCCCGACGCAGAGCCCCACGCACGTCCCGACGCAGAGCCCCACGCACGTCCCGACGCAGAGCCCCACGCACGTCCCGACGCAGAGCCCCACGCACGTCCCGACGCAGAGCCCCACGCACGTCCCGACGCAGAGCCCCACGCACGTCCCGACGCAGAGCCCCACGCACGTCCCGACGCAGAGCCCCACGCACGTCCCGACGCAGAGCCCCACGCACGTCCCGACGCAGAGCCCCACGCACGTCCCGACGCAGAGCCCCACGCACGTCCCGACGCAGAGCCCCACGCACGTCCCGACGCAGAGCCCCACGCACGTCCCGACGCAGAGCCCCACGCACGTCCCGACGCAGAGCCCCACGCACGTCCCGACGCAGAGCCCCACGCACGTCCCGACGCAGAGCCCCACGCACGTCCCGACGCAGAGCCCCACGCACGTCCCGACGCAGAGCCCCACGCACGTCCCGACGCAGAGCCCCACGCACGTCCCGACGCAGAGCCCAACACACGTCCCGACGCAGAGCCCAACACACGTCCCGACGTAGAGCCCAACACACGTCCCGACGCAGAGCGGAAAGTAGGCTAAATCCTGAGGTAGAGCCCAACACACGTCCCCACGTAGAGCTGAAAGTAAGCTAAATCCTGAGGTAGAGCCCAACACACGTCCCGACCTAGAGCCCAACACACGTCCCAACGTAGACCTGAAAGTAAGCTAAATCCTGAGGTAGAGCCCAACACACGTCCCGATGTAGAGCCCAACACACGTCCCGACGCAGAGCCAAACACACGTCCCGAGGCAGAGCCAAACACACGTCCCGATGTAGAGCCCAACACACGTCCCGACATAGACCTGAAAGTAAGCTAAATCCTGAGGTAGAGCCCAACGCACGTCCCGACGTAGAGCCCCACACACGTCCCGACGTAGAGCCCCACACACGTCCCGACGTAGAGCCCCACACACGTCCCGACGTAGAGCCCCACACACGTCCCGACGTAGAGCCCCACACACGTCCCGACGCAGAGCCCCACACACGTCCCGACGCAGAGCCCCACACACGTCCCGACGCAGAGCCCCACACACGTCCCGACGCAGAGCCCCACACACGTCCCGACGCAGAGCCCCACACACGTCCCGACGCAGAGCCCCACACACGTCCCGACGCAGAGCCCCACACACGTCCCGACGCAGAGCCCCACACACGTCCCGACGCAGAGCCCCACACACGTCCCGACGCAGAGCCCCACACACGTCCCGACGCAGAGCCCCACACACGTCCCGACGCAGAGCCCCACACACGTCCCGACGCAGAGCCCCACACACGTCCCGACGCAGAGCCCCACACACGTCCCGACGCAGAGCCCCACACACGTCCCGACGCAGAGCCCCACACACGTCCCGACGCAGAGCCCCACACACGTCCCGACGCAGAGCCCAACACACGTCCCGACGCAGAGCCCCACACACGTCCCGACGCAGAGCCCCACACACGTCCCGACGCAGAGCCCAACACACGTCCCGACGTAGAGCCCAACACACGTTCCGATGTAGAGCTGAAAGTAAGCTAAATCATGACGCAGAGCCCAACACACGTCCCGACGCAGAGCCCAACACACGTCCCGACGTAGAGCCCAACACACGTCCCGACGCAGAGCGGAAAGTAGGCTAAATCCCGAGATAGAGCCCAACACACGTCCCGACGCAGAGCGGAAAGTAGGCTAAATCCCGAGGTAGAGCCCAACACACGTCCCGACGTAGACCTGAAAGTAAGCTAAATCCCGACGTAGAGCCGGAAGTAAGCTAAATCCCGACGTAGAGCCGGAAGTAAGCTAAATCCCGACGTAGAGCCGGAAGTAAGCTAAATCCCGACGTAGAGCCGGAAGTAAGCTAAATCCCGACGTAGAGCCGGAAGTAAGCTAAATCCCGACGTAGAGCCGGAAGTAAGCTAAGTCCCGACGTAGAGCCGGAAGTAAGCTAAGTCCCGACGTAGAGCCGGAAGTAAGCTAAATCCCGACGTAGAGCCGGAAGTAAGCTAAATCCCGACGTAGAGCCCAACACACGTCCCGACCTAGAGCCCAACACACGTCCCGACGTAGAGCCCAACACACGTCCCGACGTAGAGCCCAACACACGTCCCGACGTAGAGCCCAACACACGTCCCGACGTAGAGCCCAACACACGTCCCGACGCAGAGCCCAACACACGACCCGACGTAGAGCCCAACACACGTCCCGACGTAGAGCTAAAAGTAAGCTAAATCCTGAGGTAGAGCCCAAAACACGTCCCGACGCAGAGCGGAAAGTAAGCTAAATCCTGAGGTAGAGCCCAACACACGTCCCGATGTAGACCCCAACACACGTCCCGACGTAGACCTGAAAGTAAGCTAAATCCTGAGGTAGAGCCCAACGCACGTCCCGACGCAGAGCCCGACACACGTCCCGACGTAGAGCCCCACACACGTCCCGACGCAGAGCCCCACACACGTCCCGACGCAGAGCCCCACACACGTCCCGACGCAGAGCCCCACACACGTCCCGACGCAGAGCCCCACACACGTCCCGACGCAGAGCCCCACACACGTCCCGACGCAGAGCCCCACACACGTCCCGACGCAGAGCCCAACACACGTCCCGACGCAGAGCCCAACACACGTCCCGACGCAGAGCCCAACACACGTTCCGATGTAGACCTCAAAGTAACCTAAATCATGATGTAGAGCCCAACACACGTCCCGACGCAGAGCCCAACACACGTCCCGACGCAGAGCGGAAAGTAGGCTAAATCCTGAGGTAGAGCCCAACACACGTCCCGACGCAGAGCGGAAAGTAAGCTAAATCCTGAGGTAGAGCCCAACACACGTCCCCACGTAGAGCTGAAAGTAAGCTAAATCCTGAGGTAGAGCCCAACACACGTCCCGACGTAGAGCCCAACACACGTCCCGAGGTAGAGCCCAACACACGTCCCGCGGTAGAGCCCAACACACGTCCCGCGGTAGAGCCCAACACACGTCCCGCGGTAGAGCCCAACACACGTCCCGCGGTAGAGCCCAACACACGTCCCGCGGTAGAGCCCAACACACGTCCCGCGGTAGAGCCCAACACACGTCCCGCGGTAGAGCCCAACACACGTCCCGCGGTAGAGCCCAACACACGTCCCGCGGTAGAGCCCAACACACGTCCCGCGGTAGAGCCCAACACACGTCCCGCGGTAGAGCCCAACACACGTCCCGAGGTAGAGCCCAACACACGTCCCGACGTAGAGCCCAACACACGTCCCGACGTAGAGCCCAACACACGTCCCGAGGTAGAGCCCAACACACGTCCCGAGGTAGAGCCCAACACACGTCCCGACGTAGAGCCCAACACACGTCCCGACGTAGAGCCCAACACACGTCCCGACGTAGAGCCCAACACACGTCCCGACGTAGAGCCCAACACACGTCCCGACGTAGACCCCAACACACGTCCCGACGTAGACCCCAACACACGTCCCGACGTAGACCTGAAAGTAAGCTAAATCCTGAGGTAGAGCCCAACGCACGTCCCGACGTAGAGCGGCAAGGAAGCTATATCCTGAGGTAGAGTCCAACGCACGTCCCGACGTAGAGTCCAACGCACGTCCCGACGTAGAGTCCAACGCACGTCCCGACGTAGAGTCCAACGCACGTCCCGACGTAGAGTCCAACGCACGTCCCGACGTAGAGTCCAACGCACGTCCCGACGTAGAGTCCAACGCACGTCCCGACGTAGAGTCCAACGCACGTCCCGACGTAGAGCTGGAAGTAAGCTAAATCCCGACGTAGAGCCCAACACACGTCCCGACGTAGAGCCCAACACACGTCCCGACGTAGAGCCCAACACACGTCCCGACGCAGAGCCCCACACACGTCCCGACGCAGAGCCCCACACACGTCCCGACGCAGAGCCCCACACACGTCCCGACGCAGAGCCCCACACACGTCCCGACGCAGAGCCCCACACACGTCCCGACGCAGAGCCCCACACACGTCCCGACGCAGAGCCCCACACACGTCCCGACGCAGAGCCCCACACACGTCCCGACGCAGAGCCCCACACACGTCCCGACGCAGAGCCCCACACACGTCCCGACGCAGAGCCCCACACACGTCCCGACGCAGAGCCCCACACACGTCCCGACGCAGAGCCCCACACACGTCCCGACGCAGAGCCCCACACACGTCCCGACGCAGAGCCCCACACACGTCCCGACGCAGAGCCCCACACACGTCCCGACGCAGAGCCCCACACACGTCCCGACGCAGAGCCCCACACACGTCCCGACGCAGAGCCCCACACACGTCCCGACGCAGAGCCCAACACACGTCCCGACGTAGAGCCCAACACACGTTCCGATGTAGAGCTGAAAGTAAGCTAAATCATGACGCAGAGCCCAACACACGTCCCGACGCAGAGCCCAACACACGTCCCGACGTAGAGCCCAACACACGTCCCGACGCAGAGCGGAAAGTAGGCTAAATCCCGAGGTAGAGCCCAACACACGTCCCGACGCAGAGCGGAAAGTAGGCTAAATCCCGAGGTAGAGCCCAACACACGTCCCGACGTAGACCTGAAAGTAAGCTAAATCCCGACGTAGAGCCGGAAGTAAGCTAAATCCCGACGTAGAGCCGGAAGTAAGCTAAATCCCGACGTAGAGCCGGAAGTAAGCTAAATCCCGACGTAGAGCCGGAAGTAAGCTAAATCCCGACGTAGAGCCGGAAGTAAGCTAAATCCCGACGTAGAGCCCAACACACGTCCCGACGTAGAGCCCAACACACGTCCCGACGTAGAGCCCAACACACGTCCCGACGTAGAGCCCAACACACGTCCCGACGTAGAGCCCAACACACGTCCCGACGTAGAGCCCAACACACGTCCCGACGTAGAGCCCAACACACGTCCCGACGCAGAGCCCAACACACGTCCCGACGTAGAGCTAAAAGTAAGCTAAATCCTGAGGTAGAGCCCAAAACACGTCCCGACGCAGAGCGGAAAGTAAGCTAAATCCTGAGGTAGAGCCCAAAACACGTCCCGACGCAGAGCGGAAAGTAAGCTAAATCCTGAGGTAGAGCCCAACACACGTCCCGATGTAGACCCCAACACACGTCCCGACGTAGACCTGAAAGTAAGCTAAATCCTGAGGTAGAGCCCAACGCACGTCCCGACGCAGAGCCCGACACACGTCCCGACGTAGAACCCCACACACGTCCCGACGCAGAGCCCCACACACGTCCCGACGCAGAGCCCCACACACGTCCCGACGCAGAGCCCCACACACGTCCCGACGCAGAGCCCCACACACGTCCCGACGCAGAGCCCCACACACGTCCCGACGCAGAGCCCCACACACGTCCCGACGCAGAGCCCCACACACGTCCCGACGCAGAGCCCAACACACGTCCCGACGCAGAGCCCCACACACGTTCCGATGTAGACCTCAAAGTAAGCTAAATCATGATGTAGAGCCCAACACACGTCCCGACGCAGAGCCCAACACACGTCCCGACGCAGAGCGGAAAGTAGGCTAAATCCTGAGGTAGAGCCCAACACACGTCCCGACGCAGAGCGGAAAGTAAGCTAAATCCTGAGGTAGAGCCCAACACACGTCCCCACGTAGAGCTGAAAGTAAGCTAAATCCTGAGGTAGAGCCCAACACACGTCCCGACGTAGAGCCCAACACACGTCCCGAGGTAGAGCCCAACACACGTCCCGACGCAGAGCTGAAAGTAAGCTAAATCCTGAGGTAGAGCCCAACACACGTCCCGCGGTAGAGCCCAACACACGTCCCGCGGTAGAGCCCAACACACGTCCCGCGGTAGAGCCCAACACACGTCCCGCGGTAGAGCCCAACACACGTCCCGCGGTAGAGCCCAACACACGTCCCGCGGTAGAGCCCAACACACGTCCCGCGGTAGAGCCCAACACACGTCCCGCGGTAGAGCCCAACACACGTCCCGCGGTAGAGCCCAACACACGTCCCGCGGTAGAGCCCAACACACGTCCCGACGTAGAGCCCAACACACGTCCCGACGTAGAGCCCAACACACGTCCCGACGTAGACCCCAACACACGTCCCGACGTAGACCCCAACACACGTCCCGACGTAGACCTGAAAGTAAGCTAAATCCTGAGGTAGAGCCCAACGCACGTCCCGACGTAGAGCGGCAAGGAAGCTATATCCTGAGGTAGAGTCCAACGCACGTCCCGACGTAGAGTCCAACGCACGTCCCGACGTAGAGTCCAACGCACGTCCCGACGTAGAGTCCAACGCACGTCCCGACGTAGAGTCCAACGCACGTCCCGACGTAGAGTCCAACGCACGTCCCGACGTAGAGTCCAACGCACGTCCCGACGTAGAGTCCAACGCACGTCCCGACGTAGAGTCCAACGCACGTCCCGACGTAGAGTCCAACGCACGTCCCGACGTAGAGCGGCAAGGAAGCTATATCCTGAGGTAGAGTCCAACGCACGTCCCGACGTAGAGCGGCAAGGAAGCTATATCCTGAGGTAGAGTCCAACGCACGTCCCGACGTAGAGTCCAACGCACGTCCCGACGTAGAGTCCAACGCACGTCCCGACGTAGAGTCCAACGCACGTCCCGACGTAGAGTCCAACGCACGTCCCGACGTAGAGTCCAACGCACGTCCCGACGTAGAGTCCAACGCACGTCCCGACGTAGAGTCCAACGCACGTCCCGACGTAGAGTCCAACGCACGTCCCGACGTAGAGTCCAACGCACGTCCCGACGTAGAGTCCAACGCACGTCCCGACGTAGAGTCCAACGCACGTCCCGACGTAGAGCTGGAAGTAAGCTAAATCCCGACGTAGAGCCCAACACACGTCCCGACGTAGAGCCCAACACACGTCCCGACGTAGAGCCCAACACACGTCCCGACGTAGAGCCCAACACACGTCCCGACGTAGAGCCCAACACACGTCCCGACGTAGACCCCAACACACGTCCCGACGTAGACCCCAACACACGTCCCGACGTAGACCCCAACACACGTCCCGACGTAGACCTGAAAGTAAGCTAAATCCTGAGGTAGAGCCCAACGCACGTCCCGACGTAGAGCGGCAAGGAAGCTATATCCTGAGGTAGAGTCCAACGCACGTCCCGACGTAGAGTCCAACGCACGTCCCGACGTAGAGTCCAACGCACGTCCCGACGTAGAGTCCAACGCACGTCCCGACGTAGAGTCCAACGCTCGTCCCGACGTAGAGTCCAACGCACGTCCCGACGTAGAGTCCAACGCACGTCCCGACGTAGAGTCCAACGCACGTCCCGACGTAGAGTCCAACGCACGTCCCGACGTAGAGCTGGAAGTAAGCTAAATCCCGACGTAGAGCCCAACACACGTCCCGACGTAGAGCCCAACACACGTCCCGACGTAGAGCGGAAAGTAAGCTAAACCCTGAGGTAGAGCCCAACACACGTCCCGACGTAGAGCTGAAAGTAAGCTAAATCCTGAGGTAGAGCCCAACACACGTCCCGACGCAGAGCGGAAAGTAAGCTAAATCCTGAGGTAGAGCCCAACACACGTCCCGACGTAGAGCCCAACACACGTCCCGACGTAGAGCCCAACACACGTCCCGACGTAGAGCCCAACACACGTCCCGACGTAGAGCCCAACACACGTCCCGACGTAGAGCCCAACACACGTCCCGACGCAGAGCGGAATGTAGGCTAAATCCTGAGGTAGAGCCCAACACACGTCCCGACTCAGAGCGGAAAGTAAGCTAAATCCCGAGGTAGAGCCCAACACACGTCCCCACGTAGAGCTGAAAGTAAGCTAAATCCCGACCTAGAGCCCAACACACGTCCCGACCTAGAGCCCAACACACGTCCCGACCTAGAGCCCAACACACGCCCCGACCTAGAGCCCAACACACGTCCCGTCCTAGAGCCCAACACACGTCCCGTCCTGGAGCCCAACACACGTCCCGTCCTAGAGCCCAACACACGTCCCGACGTAGACCTGAAAGTAAGCTAAATCCTGACGTAGAGCCCAAGACACGTCCCGACGTAGAGCCCAAGACACGTCCCGACCTAGAGCCCAAGACACGTCCCGACCTAGAGCCCAAGACACGTCCCGACCTAGAGCCCAAGACACGTCCCGACCTAGAGCCCAAGACACGTCCCGACCTAGAGCCCAAGACACGTCCCGACCTAGAGCCCAACACACGTCCCGATCTAGAGCCCAAGACACGTCCCGACCTAGAGCCCAACACACGTCCCGACCTAGAGCCCAACACACGTCCCGACGTAGAGCTGGAAGTAAGCTAAATCCCGACGTAGAGCTGGAAGTAAGCTAAATCCCGACGTAGAGCTGGAAGTAAGCTAAATCCCGACGTAGAGCTGGAAGTAAGCTAAATCCCGACGTAGAGCTGGAAGTAAGCTAAATCCCGACGTAGAGCTGGAAGTAAGCTAAATCCCGACGTAGAGCTGGAAGTAAGCTAAATCCCGACGTAGAGCTGGAAGAAAGCTAAATCCCGACGTAGAGCCCCACACACGTCCCGACGTAGAGCCCCACACACGTCCCGACGTAGAGCCCCACACACGTCCCGACGTAGAGCCCCACACACGTCCCGACGTAGAGCCCCACACACGTCCCGACGCAGAGCCCCACACACGTCCCGACGCAGAGCCCCACACACGTCCCCACGCAGAGCCCCACACACGTCCCGACGCAGAGCCCCACACACGTCCCGACCTAGAGCCCAACACACGTCCCGACCTAGAGCCCAACACACGTCCCGACGTAGAGCTGGAAGTAAGCTAAATCCCGACGTAGAGCTGGAAGTACGCTAAATCCCGACGCAGAGCTGGAAGTAAGCTAAATCCCGACGTAGAGCTGGAAGAAAGCTAAATCCCGACGTAGAGCCGGAAGAAAGCTAAATCCCGACGTAGAGCCCAACACACGTCCCGACGTAGAGCCCAACACACGTCCCGACGTAGAGCCCAACACACGTCCCGACGTAGAGCCCAACACACGTCCCGACGTAGAGCCCAACACACGTCCCGACCTAGAGCCCAACACACGTCCCGAACTAGAGCCCAACACACGTCCCGACCTAGAGCCCAACACACGTCCCGACCTAGAGCCCCACACACGTCCCGACGTAGAGCCCCACACACGTCCCGACGTAGAGCCCCACACACGTCCCGACGCAGAGCCCCACACACGTCCCGACGCAGAGCCCCACACACGTCCCGACGCAGAGCCCCACACACGTCCCGACGCAGAGCCCCACACACGTCCCGACCTAGAGCCCAACACACGTCCCGACCTAGAGCCCAACACACGTCCCGACGTAGAGCTGGAAGTAAGCTAAATCCCGACGTAGAGCTGGAAGTACGCTAAATCCCGACGCAGAGCTGGAAGTAAGCTAAATCCCGACGTAGAGCTGGAAGAAAGCTAAATCCCGACGTAGAGCCGGAAGAAAGCTAAATCCCGACGTAGAGCCGGAAGAAAGCTAAATCCCGACGTAGAGCCCAACACACGTCCCGACGTAGAGCCCAACACACGTCCCGACGTAGAGCCCAACACACGTCCCGACGTAGAGCCCAACACACGTCCCGACGTAGAGCCCAACACACGTCCCGACCTAGAGCCCAACACACGTCCCGAACTAGAGCCCAACACACGTCCCGACCTAGAGCCCAACACACGTCCCGACCTAGAGCCCAACACACGTCCCGACCTAGAGCCCAACACACGTCCCGACCTAGAGCCCAACACACGTCCCGACCTAGAGCCCAACACACGTCCCGACCTAGAGCCCAACACACGTCCCGACCTAGAGCCCAACACACGTCCCGATGTAGAGCTGAAAGTAAGCTAAATCATGATGTAGAGCCCAACACACGTCCCGACGCAGAGCCCAACACACGTCCCGACGCAGAGCCCAACACACGTCCCGACGCAGAGCCCAACACACGTCCCGACGCAGAGCCAAACACACGTCCCGACGCAGAGCCCAACACACGTCCCGACATAGACATGAAAGTAAGCTAAATCCTGAGGTAGAGCCCAACGCACGTCCCGACGCAGAGCGCAACACACGTCCCGACGTAGAGCCCCACACACGTCCCGACGTAGAGCCCCACACACGTCCCGACGCAGAGCCCCACACACGTCCCGACGCAGAGCCCCACACACGTCCCGACGCAGAGCCCCACACACGTCCCGACGCAGAGCCCCACACACGTCCCGACGCAGAGCCCCACACACGTCCCGACGCAGAGCCCCACACACGTCCCGACGCAGAGCCCCACACACGTCCCGACGCAGAGCCCCACACACGTCCCGACGCAGAGCCCAACACACGTTCCGATGCAGAGCCGGAAGTAAGCTAAATCCCGACGTAGAGCCGGAAGTAAGCTAAATCCCGACGTAGAGCCGGAAGTAAGCTAAATCCCGACGTAGAGCCGGAAGTAAGCTAAATCCCGACGTAGAGCCGGAAGTAAGCTAAATCCCGACGTAGAGCCGGAAGTAAGCTAAGTCCCGACGTAGAGCCCAACACACGTCCCGACGTAGAGCCCAACACACGTCCCGACGTAGAGCCCAACACACGTCCCGACGTAGAGCCCAACACACGTCCCGACCTAGAGCCCAACACACGTCCCGACCTAGAGCCCAACACACGTCCCGACCTAGAGCCCAACACACGTCCCGACCTAGAGCCCAACACACGTCCCGACCTAGAGCCCAACACACGTCCCGACCTAGAGCCCAACACACGTCCCGACCTAGAGCCCAACACACGTCCCGACCTAGAGCCCAACACACGTCCCGACGTAGAGCCCAACACACGTCCCGACGTAGAGCCCAACACACGTCCCGACGTAGAGCTAAAAGTAAGCTAAATCCTGAGGTAGAGCCCAAAACACGTCCCGACGCAGAGCGGAAAGTAAGCTAAATCCTGAGGTAGAGCCCAACACACGTCCCGATGTAGACCCCAACACACGTCCCGACGTAGACCTGAAAGTAAGCTAAATCCTGAGGTAGAGCCCAACGCACGTCCCGACGCAGAGCGCAACACACGTCCCGACGTAGAGCCCCACGCACGTCCCAACGTAGAGCCCGACACACGTCCCGACGTAGAGCCCGACACACGTCCCGACGTAGAGCCCGACACACGTCCCGACGCAGAGCGCAACACACGTCCCGACGCAGAGCCCCACGCACGTCCCGACGCAGAGCCCCACGCACGTCCCGACGCAGAGCCCCACGCACGTCCCGACGCAGAGCCCCACGCACGTCCCGACGCAGAGCCCCACGCACGTCCCGACGCAGAGCCCCACGCACGTCCCGACGCAGAGCCCCACGCACGTCCCGACGCAGAGCCCCACGCACGTCCCGACGCAGAGCCCCACGCACGTCCCGACGCAGAGCCCCACGCACGTCCCGACGCAGAGCCCCACGCACGTCCCGACGCAGAGCCCCACGCACGTCCCGACGCAGAGCCCCACACACGTCCCGACGCAGAGCCCCACACACGTCCCGACGCAGAGCCCCACACACGTCCCGACGCAGAGCCCAACACACGTTCCGATGTAGAGCTCAAAGTAAGCTAAATCATGATGTAGAGCCCAACACACGTCCCGACGCAGAGCCCAACACACGTCCCGACGTAGAGCCCAACACACGTCCCGACGCAGAGCGGAAAGTAGGCTAAATCCTGAGGTAGAGCCCAACACACGTCCCGACGCAGAGCGGAAAGTAAGCTAAATCCTGAGGTAGAGCCCAACACACGTCCCCACGTAGAGCT
Source organism: Leptosomus discolor (assembly GCF_034619465.1). Classification (NCBI taxonomy): domain Eukaryota; kingdom Metazoa; phylum Chordata; class Aves; order Leptosomiformes; family Leptosomidae; genus Leptosomus; species Leptosomus discolor. Next base: position 493,010 of record NW_028237865.1, read on the forward strand.
GAAAGTAAGCTAAATCCTGAGGTAGAGCCCAACACACGTCCCGAGGCAGAGCCCAACACACGTCCCGACGCAGAGCCCAACACACGTCCCGACGTAGAGCCCAACACACGTCCCGACGCAGAGCTGAAAGTAAGCTAAATCCCGAGGTAGAGCCCAACACACGTCCCGAGGTAGAGCCCAACACACGTCCCGAGGTAGAGCCCAACACACGTCCCGAGGTAGAGCCCAACACACGTCCCGAGGTAGAGCCCAACACACGTCCCGAGGTAGAGCCCAACACACGTCCCGAGGTAGAGCCCAACACACGTCCCGAGGTAGAGCCCAACACACGTCCCGAGGTAGAGCCCAACACACGTCCCGAGGTAGAGCCCAACACACGTCCCGAGGTAGAGCCCAACACACTTCCCGAGGTAGAGCCCAACACACGTCCCGAGGTAGAGCCCAACACACGTCCCGAGGTAGAGCCCAACACACGTCCCGAGGTAGAGCCCAACACACGTCCCGAGGTAGAGCCCAACACACGTCCCGAGGTAGAGCCCAACACACGTCCCGAGGTAGAGCTCAAAGTAAGCTAAATCATGATGTAGAGCCCAACACACGTCCCGACGCAGAGCCCAACACACGTCCCGACGCAGAGCCCAACACACGTCCCGACGCAGAGCCCAACACACGTCCCGACGCAGAGCCCAACACACGTCCCGACGCAGAGCCCAACACACGTCCCGACGCAGAGCCCAACACACGTCCCGACGCAGAGCCCAACACACGTCCCGACGCAGAGCCCAACACACGTCCCGACGCAGAGCCCAACACACGTCCCGACGCAGAGCCCAACACACGTCCCGACGCAGAGCCCAACACACGTCCCGACGCAGAGCCCAACACACGTCCCGACGCAGAGCGGAAAGTAGGCTAAATCCTGAGGTAGAGCCCAACACACGTCCCCACGTAGAGCTGAAAGTAAGCTAAATCCTGAGGTAGAGCCCAACACACGTCCCGACGCAGAGCCCAACACACGTCCCGACGCAGAGCCCAACAAACGTCCCGACGTAGAGCCCAACACACGTCCCGACGCAGAGCTGAAAGTAAGCTAAATCCCGAGGTAGAGCCCCACACACGTCCCGAGGTAGAGCCCCACACACGTCCCGAGGTAGAGCCCCACACACGTCCCGAGGTAGAGCCCAACACACGTCCCGAGGTAGAGCCCAACACACGTCCCGAGGTAGAGCCCAACACACGTCCCGAGGTAGAGCCCAACACACGTCCCGAGGTAGAGCCCAACACACGTCCCGAGGTAGAGCCCAACACACGTCCCGAGGTAGAGCCCAACACACGTCCCGAGGTAGAGCTCAAAGTAAGCTAAATCATGATGTAGAGCCCAACACACGTCCCGACGCAGAGCCCAACACACGTCCCGACGTAGAGCCCAACACACGTCCCGACGCAGAGCGGAAAGTAGGCTAAATCCTGAGGTAGAGCCCAACACACGTCCCGACTCAGAGCGGAAAGTAAGCTAAATCCTGAGGTAGAGCCCAACACACGTCCCCACGTAGAGCTGAAAGTAAGCTAAATCCTGAGGTAGAGCCCAACACACGTCCCGACGCAGAGCCCAACACACGTCCCGACGCAGAGCCCAACACACGTCCCGACGCAGAGCCCAACACACGTCCCGACGCAGAGCCCAACACACGTCCCGACGCAGAGCCCAACACACGTCCCGACGCAGAGCCCAACACACGTCCCGACGCAGAGCCCAACACACGTCCCGACGCAGAGCCCAACACACGTCCCGACGCAGAGCCCAACACACGTCCCGACGCAGAGCCCAACACACGTCCCGACGCAGAGCCCAACACACGTCCCGACGCAGAGCCCAACACACGTCCCGACGCAGAGCTGAAAGTAAGCTAAATCCCGAGGTAGAGCCCAACACACGTCCCGACGCAGAGCCCAACACACGTCCCGACGCAGAGCCCAACACACGTCCCGACGCAGAGCCCAACACACGTCCCGACGCAGAGCCCAACACACGTCCCGACGCAGAGCCCAACACACGTCCCGACGCAGAGCCCAACACACGTCCCGACGCAGAGCTGAAAGTAAGCTAAATCCCGAGGTAGAGCCCAACACACGTCCCGACGTAGAGCCCAACACACGTCCCGAGGTAGAGCCCAACACACGTCCCGAGGTAGAGCCCAACACACGTCCCGAGGTAGAGCCCAACACACGTCCCGAGGTAGAGCCCAACGCACGTCCCGAGGTAGAGCCCAACGCACGTCCCGAGGTAGAGCCCAACGCACGTCCCGACGTAGAGCCCAACGCACGTCCCGACGTAGAGCCCAACGCACGTCCCGACGTAGTGCCCAACGCACGTCCCGACGTAGAGCCCAACGCACGTCCCGACGTAGAGCCCAACGCACGTCCCGACGTAGAGCCCAACGCACGTCCCGACGTAGAGCCCAACGCACGTCCCGACGTAGAGCCCAACGCACGTCCCGACGTAGAGCGGCAAGGAAGCTAAATCCTGAGGTAGAGCCCAACGCACGTCCCGACGTAGAGCGGCAAGGAAGCTAAATCCTGAGGTAGAGCCCAACGCACGTCCCGACGTAGAGCGGCAAGGAAGCTAAATCCTGAGGTAGAGTCCAACGCACGTCCCGACGTAGAGTCCAACGCACGTCCCGACGTAGAGTCCAACGCACGTCCCGACGTAGAGTCCAACGCACGTCCCGACGTAGAGTCCAACGCACGTCCCGACGTAGAGCTGGAAGTAAGCTAAATCGTGACGCAGAGCCCAACACACGTCCCGACGCAGAGCCCAACACACGTCCCGACGCAGAGCCCAACACACGTCCCGACGCAGAGCCCAACACACGTCCCGACGCAGAGCCCAACACACGTCCCGACGCAGAGCTGAAAGTAAGCTAAATCCCGAGGTAGAGCCCAACACACGTCCCGAGGTAGAGCCCAACGCACGTCCCGAGGTAGAGCCCAACGCACGTCCCGAGGTAGAGCCCAACGCACGTCCCGAGGTAGAGCCCAACGCACGTCCCGAGGTAGAGCCCAACGCACGTCCCGAGGTAGAGCCCAACGCACGTCCCGAGGTAGAGCCCAACGCACGTCCCGAGGTAGAGCCCAACGCACGTCCCGACGTAGAGCCCAACGCACGTCCCGACGTAGAGCCCAACGCACGTCCCGACGTAGAGCCCAACGCACGTCCCGACGTAGAGCCCAACGCACGTCCCGAGGTAGAGCCCAACGCACGTCCCGACGTAGAGCCCAACGCACGTCCCGACGTAGAGCCCAACGCACGTCCCGACGTAGAGCCCAACGCACGTCCCGACGTAGAGCCCAACGCACGTCCCGACGTAGAGCCCAACGCACGTCCCGACGTAGAGCCCAACGCACGTCCCGACGTAGAGCGGCAAGGAAGCTAAATCCTGAGGTAGAGCCCAACGCACGTCCCGACGTAGAGCGGCAAGGAAGCTAAATCCTGAGGTAGAGCCCAACGCACGTCCCGACGTAGAGCGGCAAGGAAGCTAAATCCTGAGGTAGAGTCCAACGCACGTCCCGACGTAGAGTCCAACGCACGTCCCGACGTAGAGTCCAACGCACGTCCCGACGTAGAGTCCAACGCACGTCCCGACGTAGAGTCCAACGCACGTCCCGACGTAGAGTCCAACGCACGTCCCGACGTAGAGTCCAACGCACGTCCCGACGTAGAGTCCAACGCACGTCCCGACGTAGAGTCCAACGCACGTCCCGACGTAGAGTCCAACGCACGTCCCGACGTAGAGTCCAACGCACGTCCCGACGTAGAGCTGGAAGTAAGCTAAATCGTGACGTAGAGCCCAACGCACGTCCCGACGTAGAGCCCAACGCACGTCCCGACGTAGAGCCCAACGCACGTCCCGACGTAGAGCCCAACGCACGTCCCGAGGTAGAGCCCAACGCACGTCCCGACGTAGAGCCCAACGCACGTCCCGAGGTAGAGCCCAACGCACGTCCCGAGGTAGAGCCCAACGCACGTCCCGACGTAGAGCCCAACGCACGTCCCGACGTAGAGCCCAACGCACGTCCCGACGTAGAGCCCAACGCACGTCCCGACGTAGAGCCCAACGCACGTCCCGACGTAGAGCCCAACGCACGTCCCGACGTAGAGCGGCAAGGAAGCTAAATCCTGAGGTAGAGCCCAACGCACGTCCCGACGTAGAGCGGCAAGGAAGCTAAATCCTGAGGTAGAGCCCAACGCACGTCCCGACGTAGAGCGGCAAGGAAGCTAAATCCTGAGGTAGAGTCCAACGCACGTCCCGACGTAGAGTCCAACGCACGTCCCGACGTAGAGTCCAACGCACGTCCCGACGTAGAGTCCAACGCACGTCCCGACGTAGAGTCCAACGCACGTCCCGACGTAGAGTCCAACGCACGTCCCGACGTAGAGTCCAACGCACGTCCCGACGTAGAGTCCAACGCACGTCCCGACGTAGAGTCCAACGCACGTCCCGACGTAGAGTCCAACGCACGTCCCGACGTAGAGTCCAACGCACGTCCCGACGTAGAGTCCAACGCACGTCCCGACGTAGAGTCCAACGCACGTCCCGACGTAGAGTCCAACGCACGTCCCGACGTAGAGTCCAACGCACGTCCCGACGTAGAGCTGGAAGTAAGCTAAATCGTGACGTAGAGCCCAACGCACGTCCCGACGTAGAGCCCAACGCACGTCCCGACGTAGAGCCCAACGCACGTCCCGACGTAGAGCCCAACGCACGTCCCGACGTAGAACTGAAAGTAAGCTAAATCCCGACATAGAGCCCAACGCACGTCCCGACGCAGAGCCCCACACACGTCCCGACGCAGAGCCCCACACACGTCCCGACGCAGAGCCCCACACACGTCCCGACGCAGAGCCCCACACACGTCCCGACGCAGAGCCCCACACACGTCCCGACGCAGAGCCCCACACACGTCCCGACGCAGAGCCCCACACACGTCCCGACGCAGAGCCCCACACACGTCCCGACGCAGAGCCCCACACACGTCCCGACGCAGAGCCCCACACACGTCCCGACGCAGAGCCCCACACACGTCCCGACGCAGAGCCCCACACACGTCCCGACGCAGAGCCCCACACACGTCCCGACGCAGAGCCCCACACACGTCCCGACGCAGAGCCCCACACACGTCCCGACGCAGAGCCCCACACACGTTCCGATGTAGTGCTGAAAGTAAGCTAAATCATGATGTAGAGCCCAACACACGTCCCGACGCAGAGCCCAACACACGTCCCGACGCAGAGCCCAACACACGTCCCGACGCAGAGCCCAACACACGTCCCGACGCAGAGCCCAACACACGTCCCGACGCAGAGCCCAACACACGTCCCGACGCAGAGCCCAACACACGTCCCGACGCAGAGCCCAACACACGTCCCGACGCAGAGCCCAACACACGTCCCGACGCAGAGCCCAACACACGTCCCGACGCAGAGCCCAACACACGTCCCGACGCAGAGCCCAACACACGTCCCGACGCAGAGCCCAACACACGTCCCGACGCAGAGCGGAAAGTAGGCTAAATCCTGAGATAGAGCCCAACACACGTCCCGACGCAGAGCGGAAAGTAAGCTAAATCCTGAGGTAGAGCCCAACACACGTCCCCACGTAGAGCTGAAAGTAAGCTAAATCCTGAGGTAGAGCCCCACACACGTCCCGACGCAGAGCCCCACACACGTCCCGACGCAGAGCCCCACACACGTCCCGACGCAGAGCCCCACACACGTCCCGACGCAGAGCCCCACACACGTCCCGACGCAGAGCCCCACACACGTCCCGACGCAGAGCCCCACACACGTCCCGACGCAGAGCCCCACACACGTCCCGACGCAGAGCCCCACACACGTCCCGACGCAGAGCCCCACACACGTCCCGACGCAGAGCCCCACACACGTCCCGACGCAGAGCCCCACACACGTCCCGACGCAGAGCCCCACACACGTCCCGATGTAGTGCTGAAAGTAAGCTAAATCCTGAGGTAGAGCCCAACACACGTCCCCACGTAGAGCTGAAAGTAAGCTAAATCCTGAGGTAGAGCCCCACACACGTCCCGACGCAGAGCCCCACACACGTCCCGACGCAGAGCCCCACACACGTCCCGACGCAGAGCCCCACACACGTCCCGACGCAGAGCCCCACACACGTCCCGACGCAGAGCCCCACACACGTCCCGACGCAGAGCCCCACACACGTCCCGACGCAGAGCCCCACACACGTCCCGACGCAGAGCCCCACACACGTCCCGACGCAGAGCCAAATACACATCCCGACGCAGAGCCCAACACACGTCCCGACGCAGAGCGGAAAGTAAGCTAAATCCTGAGGTAGAGCCCAACACACGTCCCCACGTAGAGCTGAAAGTAAGCTAAATCCTGAGGTAGAGCCCCACGCACGTCCCGACGCAGAGCCCCACGCACGTCCCGACGCAGAGCCCCACGCAAGTCCCGACGCAGAGCCCCACGCACGTCCCGACGCAGAGCCCCACGCACGTCCCGACGCAGAGCCCCACGCACGTCCCGACGCAGAGCCCCACGCACGTCCCGACGCAGAGCCCCACGCACGTCCCGACGCAGAGCCCCACGCACGTCCCGACGCAGAGCCCCACGCACGTCCCGACGCAGAGCCCCACGCACGTCCCGACGCAGAGCCCCACGCACGTCCCGACGCAGAGCCCCACGCACGTCCCGACGCAGAGCCCCACGCACGTCCCGACGCAGAGCCCCACGCACGTCCCGACGCAGAGCCCCACGCACGTCCCGACGCAGAGCCCCACGCACGTCCCGACGCAGAGCCCCACGCACGTCCCGACGCAGAGCCCCACGCACGTCCCGACGCAGAGCCCCACGCACGTCCCGACGCAGAGCCCCACGCACGTCCCGACGCAGAGCCCCACGCACGTCCCGACGCAGAGCCCCACGCACGTCCCGACGCAGAGCCCCACACACGTCCCGACGCAGAGCCAAACACACGTCCCGACGCAGAGCCCAACACACGTTCCGATGTAGAGCTGAAAGTAAGCTAAATCATGATGTAGAGCCCCACACACGTCCCGACGTAGCGCCCCACACACGTCCCGACGCAGAGCCCCACACACGTCCCGACGCAGAGCCCCACACACGTCCCGACGCAGAGCCCCACACACGTCCCGACGCAGAGCCCCACACACGTCCCGACGCAGAGCCCCACACACGTCCCGACGCAGAGCCCCACACACGTCCCGACGCAGAGCCCCACACACGTCCCGACGCAGAGCCCCACACACGTCCCGACGCAGAGCCCCACACACGTCCCGACGCAGAGCCCCACACACGTCCCGACGCAGAGCCCCACACACGTTCCGATGTAGTGCTGAAAGTAAGCTAAATCATGATGTAGAGCCCAACACACGTCCCGACGCAGAGCCCAACACACGTCCCGACGCAGAGCCCAACACACGTCCCGACGCAGAGCCCAACACACGTCCCGACGCAGAGCGGAAAGTAGGCTAAATCCTGAGGTAGAGCCCAACACACGTCCCGACGCAGAGCGGAAAGTAAGCTAAATCCTGAGGTAGAGCCCAACACACGTCCCCACGTAGAGCTGAAAGTAAGCTAAATCCTGAGGTAGAGCCCCACACACGTCCCGACGCAGAGCCCCACACACGTCCCGACGCAGAGCCCCACACACGTCCCGACGCAGAGCCCCACACACGTCCCGACGCAGAGCCCCACACACGTCCCGACGCAGAGCCCCACACACGTCCCGACGCAGAGCCCCACACACGTCCCGACGCAGAGCCCCACACACGTCCCGACGCAGAGCCCCACACACGTCCCGACGCAGAGCCCCACACACGTCCCGACGCAGAGCCCCACACACGTCCCGACGCAGAGCCCCACACACGTCCCGACGCAGAGCCCCACACACGTCCCGACGCAGAGCCAAATACGCATCCCGACGCAGAGCCCCACACACGTCCCCACGTAGAGCTGAAAGTAAGCTAAATCCTGAGGTAGAGCCCCACACACGTCCCGACGCAGAGCCCCACACACGTCCCGACGCAGAGCCCCACACACGTCCCGACGCAGAGCCCCACACACGTCCCGACGCAGAGCCCCACACACGTCCCGACGCAGAGCCCCACACACGTCCCGACGCAGAGCCCCACACACGTCCCGACGCAGAGCCCCACACACGTCCCGACGCAGAGCCCCACACACGTCCCGACGCAGAGCCCCACACACGTCCCGACGCAGAGCCCCACACACGTCCCGACGCAGAGCCCCACACACGTCCCGACGCAGAGCCCCACACACGTCCCGACGCAGAGCCCCACACACGTCCCGACGCAGAGCCCCACACACGTCCCGACGCAGAGCCCCACACACGTCCCGACGCAGAGCCCCACACACGTCCCGACGCAGAGCCCCACACACGTCCCGACGCAGAGCCCCACACACGTCCCGACGCAGAGCCCCACACACGTCCCGACGCAGAGCCCCACACACGTCCCGACGCAGAGCCCCACACACGTCCCGACGCAGAGCCCCACACACGTCCCGACGCAGAGCCCCACACACGTCCCGACGCAGAGCCAAATACGCATCCCGACGCAGAGCCCCACACACGTCCCGACGCAGAGCCAAATACGCATCCCGACGTAGAGCCCAACACACGTTCCGATGTAGTGCTGAAAGTAAGCTAAATCCTGAGGTAGAGCCCCACACACGTCCCGACGCAGAGCCCCACACACGTCCCAACGCAGAGCCCCACACACGTCCCGACGCAGAGCCCCACACACGTCCCGACGCAGAGCCCCACACACGTCCCGACGCAGAGCCCCACACACGTCCCGACGCAGAGCCCCACACACGTCCCGACGCAGAGCCCCACACACGTCCCGACGCAGAGCCCCACACACGTCCCGACGCAGAGCCCCACACACGTCCCGACGCAGAGCCCCACACACGTCCCGACGCAGAGCCCCACACACGTCCCGACGCAGAGCCCCACACACGTCCCGACGCAGAGCCCCACACACGTCCCGACGCAGAGCGGAAAGTAAGCTAAATCCTGAGGTAGAGCCCAACACACGTCCCCACGTAGAGCTGAAAGTAAGCTAAATCCTGAGGTAGAGCCCAACACACGTCCCCACGTAGAGCTGAAAGTAAGCTAAATCCTGAGGTAGAGCCCCACACACGTCCCGACGCAGAGCCCCACACACGTCCCGACGCAGAGCCCCACACACGTCCCGACGCAGAGCCCCACACACGTCCCGACGCAGAGCCCCACACACGTCCCGACGCAGAGCCCCACACACGTCCCGACGCAGAGCCCCACACACGTCCCGACGCAGAGCCCCACACACGTCCCGACGCAGAGCCCCACACACGTCCCGACGCAGAGCCCCACACACGTCCCGACGCAGAGCCCCACACACGTCCCGACGCAGAGCCCCACACACGTCCCGACGCAGAGCCCCACACACGTCCCGACGCAGAGCCCCACACACGTCCCGACGCAGAGCCCCACACACGTCCCGACGCAGAGCCCCACACACGTCCCGACGCAGAGCCCCACACACGTCCCGACGCAGAGCCAAACACACGTCCCGACGCAGAGCCCCACACACGTTCCGATGTAGAGCTGAAAGTAAGCTAAATCATGACGCAGCGCCCCACACACGTCCCGACGCAGCGCCCCACACACGTCCCGACGCAGCGCCCCACACACGTCCCGACGCAGCGCCCCACACACGTCCCGACGCAGCGCCCCACACACGTCCCGACGCAGAGCCCCACACACGTCCCGACGCAGAGCCCCACACACGTCCCGACGCAGAGCCCCACACACGTCCCGACGCAGAGCCCCACACACGTCCCGACGCAGAGCCCCACACACGTCCCGACGCAGAGCCCCACACACGTCCCGACGCAGAGCCCCACACACGTCCCGACGCAGAGCCCCACACACGTCCCGACGCAGAGCCCCACACACGTCCCGACGCAGAGCCCCACACACGTCCCGACGCAGAGCCCCACACACGTTCCGATGTAGAGCTGAAAGTAAGCTAAATAATGATGTAGAGCCCAACACACGTCCCGACGCAGAGCCCAACACACGTCCCGACGCAGAGCCCAACACACGTCCCGACGCAGAGCCCAACACACGTCCCGACGCAGAGCCCAACACACGTCCCGACGCAGAGCCCAACACACGTCCCGACGCAGAGCCCAACACACGTCCCGACGCAGAGCCCAACACACGTCCCGACGCAGAGCCCAACACACGTCCCGACGCAGAGCCCAACACACGTCCCGACGCAGAGCCCAACACACGTCCCGACGCAGAGCCCAACACACGTCCCGACGCAGAGCCCAACACACGTCCCGACGCAGAGCCCAACACACGTCCCGACGCAGAGCCCAACACACGTCCCGACGCAGAGCGGAAAGTAGGCTAAATCCCGAGTTAGAGCCCAACACACGTCCCCACGTAGAGCTGAAAGTAAGCTAAATCCCGACCCAGAGCCCAACACACGTCACGACCTAGAGCTGGAAGTAAGCTAAATCCCGACGCAGAGCTGGAAGTAAGCTAAATCCCGACGCAGAGCTGGAAGTAAGCTAAATCCCGACGCAGAGCTGGAAGTAAGCTAAATCCCGACGCAGAGCTGGAAGTAAGCTAAATCCCGACGCAGAGCTGGAAGTAAGCTAAATCCCGACGCAGAGCTGGAAGTAAGCTAAATCCCGACGCAGAGCTGGAAGTAAGCTAAATCCCGACGCAGAGCTGGAAGTAAGCTAAATCCCGACGCAGAGCTGGAAGTAAGCTAAATCCCGACGCAGAGCTGGAAGTAAGCTAAATCCCGACGCAGAGCTGGAAGTAAGCTAAATCCCGACGTAGAGCCCAACACACGTCCCGACGTAGAGCCCAACACACGTCCCGACGTAGAGCCCAACACACGTCCCGACGTAGAGCCCAACACACGTCCCGACGTAGAGCCCAACACACGTCCCGACGTAGAGCCCAACACACGTCCCGACCTAGAGCCCAACACACGTCCCGACCTAGAGCCCAACACACGTCCCGACCTAGAGCCCAACACACGTCCCGACCTAGAGCTGAAAGTAAGCTAAATCCTGAGGTAGAGCCCAACACACGTCCCGACGCAGAGCGGAAAGTAAGCTAAGTCCTGAGGTAGAGCCCAAAACACGTCCCGACGCAGAGCGGAAAGTAAGCTAAATCCTGAGGTAGAGCCCAAAACACGTCCCGACGCAAAGCGGAAAGTAAGCTAAATCCTGAGGTAGAGCCCAACACACGTCCCGATGTAGAGCCCAACACACGTCCCGACGTAGACCTGAAAGTAAGCTAAATCCTGAGGTAGAGCCCAACGCACGTCCCGACGCAGAGCCCCACACACGTCCCGACGCAGAGCCCCACACACGTCCCGACGCAGAGCCCCACACACGTCCCGACGCAGAGCCCCACACACGTCCCGACGCAGAGCCCCACACACGTCCCGACGCAGAGCCCCACACACGTCCCGACGCAGAGCCCCACACACGTCCCGACGCAGAGCCCCACACACGTCCCGACGCAGAGCCCCACACACGTCCCGACGCAGAGCCCCACACACGTCCCGACGTAGAGCCCCACACACGTCCCGACGTAGAGCCCCACACACGTCCCGACGTAGAGCCCCACACACGTCCCGACGCAGAGCCCCACACACGTCCCGACGCAGAGCCCCACACACGTCCCGACGTAGAGCCCAACACACGTTCCGATGTAGAGCTGAAAGTAAGCTAAATCATGATGTAGAGCCCAACACACGTCCCGACGCAGAGCCCAACACACGTCCCGACGTAGAGCCCAACACACGTCCCGACGCAGAGCGGAAAGTAGGCTAAATCCTGAGGTAGAGCCCAACACACGTCCCCACGTAGAGCTGAAAGTAAGCTAAATCCTGAGGTAGAGCCCAACACACGTCCCGACCTAGAGCCCAACACACGTCCCAACGTAGACCTGAAAGTAAGCTAAATCCTGAGGTAGAGCCCAACACACGTCCCGACGCAGAGCAGAAAGTAAGCTAAATCCTGAGGTAGAACCCAACACACGTCCCCACATAGAGCTGAAAGTAAGCTAAATCCTGAGGTAGAGCCCAACACACGTCCCAACATAGAGCCCAACACACGTCCCGACGTAGACCTGAAAGTAAGCTAAATCCTGATGTAGAGCCCAACACACGTCCCGACGGAGAGCCCAACACACGTCCCGACGGAGAGCCCAACACACGTCCCGACGGAGAGCCCAACACACGTCCCGACGGAGAGCCCAACACACGTCCCGACGGAGAGCCCAACACACGTCCCGACGGAGAGCCCAACACACGTCCCGACGGAGAGCCCAACACACGTCCCGACGGAGAGCCCAACACACGTCCCGACGGAGAGCCCAACACACGTCCCGACGGAGAGCCCAACACACGTCCCGACGGAGAGCCCAACACACGTCCCGACGGAGAGCCCAACACACGTCCCGACGGAGAGCCCAACACACGTCCCGACGGAGAGCCCAACACACGTCCCGACGGAGAGCCCAACACACGTCCCGACGGAGAGCCCAACACACGTCCCGACGGAGAGCCCAACACACGTCCCGACGGAGAGCCCAACACACGTCCCGACGGAGAGCTGAAAGTAAGCTAAATGCTGAGGTAGAGCCCAACACACGTCCCGACGCAGAGCGGAAAGTAAGCTAAATCCTGAGGTAGAGCCCAAAACACGTCCCGACGCAGAGCGGAAAGTAAGCTAAATGCTGAGGTAGAGCCCAACACACGTCCCGATGTAGAGCCCAACACACGTCCCGACGTAGACCTGAAAGTAAGCTAAATCCTGAGGTAGAGCCCAACGCACGTCCCGACGCAGAGCGCAACACATGTCCCGACGTAGAGCCCCACACACGTCCCGACGTAGAGCCCCACACACGTCCCGACGTAGAGCCCCACACACGTCCCGACGTAGAGCCCCACACACGTCCCGACGTAGAGCCCCACACACGTCCCGACGTAGCGCCCCACACACGTCCCGACGTAGCGCCCCACACACGTCCCGACACAGCGCCCCACACACGTCCCGACGTAGCGCCCCACACACGTCCCGACGCAGAGCCCCACACACGTCCCGACGCAGAGCCCCACACACGTCCCGACGCAGAGCCCCACACACGTCCCGACGCAGAGCCCCACACACGTCCCGACGCAGAGCCCCACACACGTCCCGACGCAGAGCCCCACACACGTCCCGACGCAGAGCCCCACACACGTCCCGACGCAGAGCCCCACACACGTCCCGACGCAGAGCCCCACAAACGTCCCGACGCAGAGCCCCACACACGTCCCGACGCAGAGCCCCACAAACGTCCCGACGCAGAGCCCCACACACGTCCCGACGCAGAGCCCCACACACGTCCCGACGCAGAGCCCCACACACGTCCCGACGCAGAGCCCAACACACGTTCCGATGTAGAGCTGAAAGTAAGCTAAATCATGATGTAGAGCCCAACACACGTCCCGACGCAGAGCCCAACACACGTCCCGACGCAGAGCCCAACACACGTCCCGACGCAGAGCCCAACACACGTCCCGACGCAGAGCCCAACACACGTCCCGACGTAGAGCCCAACACACGTCCCGACGCAGAGCCCAACACACGTCCCGACGCAGAGCCCAACACACGTCCCGACGTAGAGCCCAACACACGTCCCGACGCAGAGCGGAAAGTAAGCTAAATCCTGAGGTAGAGCCCAACACACGTCCCAACGTAGACCTGAAAGTAAGCTAAATCCTGAGGTAGAGCCCAACACACGTCCCGACGTAGACCTGAAAGTAAGCTAAATCCTGAGGTAGAGCCCAACACACGTCCCGACGCAGAGCAGAAAGTAAGCTAAATCCTGAGGTAGAACCCAACACACGTCCCCACGTAGAGCTGAAAGTAAGCTAAATCCTGAGGTAGAGCCCAACACACGTCCCACGTAGAGCCCAACACACGTCCCGACGTAGACCTGAAAGTAAGCTAAATCCTGATGTAGAGCCCGACACACGTCCCGACGCAGAGCCCGACACACGTCCCGACGCAGAGCCCGACACACGTCCCGACGCAGAGCCCGACACACGTCCCGACGCAGAGCCCGACACACGTCCCGACGCAGAGCCCGACACACGTCCCGACGCAGAGCCCGACACACGTCCCGACGCAGAGCCCGACACACGTCCCGACGCAGAGCCCGACACACGTCCCGACGCAGAGCCCGACACACGTCCCGACGCAGAGCCCGACACACGTCCCGACGCAGAGCCCGACACACGTCCCGACGCAGAGCCCGACACACGTCCCGACGCAGAGCCCGACACACGTCCCGACGCAGAGCCCGACACACGTCCCGACGCAGAGCCCGACACACGTCCCGACGCAGAGCCCGACACACGTCCCGACGCAGAGCCCCACACACGTCCCGACGCAGAGCCCCACACACGTCCCGACGCAGAGCCCCACACACGTCCCGACGCAGAGCCCCACACACGTCCCGACGCAGAGCCCCACACACGTCCCGACGCAGAGCCCCACACACGTCCCGACGCAGAGCCCCACACACGTCCCGACGCAGAGCCCCACACACGTCCCGACGCAGAGCCCCACACACGTCCCGACGCAGAGCCCCACACACGTCCCGACGCAGAGCCCGACACACGTCCCGACGCAGAGCTGGAAGTAAGCTAAATCCCGACGTAGAGCCCCACACACGTCCCGACGCAGAGCCCGACACACGTCCCGACGCAGAGCTGGAAGTAAGCTAAATCCCGACCTCGAGCCCAACACACGTCCCGACCTCGAGCCCAACACACGTCCCGACCTCGAGCCCAACACACGTCCCGACCTCGAGCCCAACACACGTCCCGACCTCGAGCCCAACACACGTCCCGACCTCGAGCCCAACACACGTCCCGACCTCGAGCCCAACACACGTCCCGACCTCGAGCCCAACACACGTCCCGACCTCGAGCCCAACACACGTCCCGACCTCGAGCCCAACACACGTCCCGACCTCGAGCCCAACACACGTCCCGACCTCGAGCCCAACACACGTCCCGACCTCGAGCCCAACACACGTCCCGACCTCGAGCCCAACACACGTCCCGACCTCGAGCCCAACACACGTCCCGACCTCGAGCCCAACACACGTCCCGACCTCGAGCCCAACACACGTCCCGACCTCGAGCCCGACACACGTCCCGACCTCGAGCCCGACACACGTCCCGACCTCGAGCCCGACACACGTCCCGACCTAGAGCCCGACACACGTCCCGACCTAGAGCCCGACACACGTCCCGACCTAGAGCCCGACACACGTCCCGACCTAGAGCCCGACACACGTCCCGACCTAGAGCCCGACACACGTCCCGACGCAGAGCGGAAAGTAAGCTAAATCCTGAGGTAGAGTCCAACACACGTCCCGACGTAGAGTCCAACACACGTCCCGACGTAGAGTCCAACACACGTCCCGACGTAGAGTCCAACACACGTCCCGACGTAGAGTCCAACACACGTCCCGACGTAGAGTCCAACACACGTCCCGACGTAGAGTCCAACACACGTCCCGACGTAGAGTCCAACACACGTCCCGACGTAGAGTCCAACACACGTCCCGACGTAGAGTCCAACACACGTCCCGACGTAGAGTCCAACACACGTCCCGACGTAGAGTCCAACACACGTCCCGACGTAGAGTCCAACACACGTCCCGACGTAGAGTCCAACACACGTCCCGACGTAGAGTCCAACACACGTCCCGACGTAGAGTCCAACACACGTCCCGACGTAGAGCTGGAAGTAAGCTAAATCCCGACGTAGAGCCCAACACACGTCCTGACGTAGAGCTGAGAGTAACCTAAATCCCGACGTAGAGCCCAACACACGTCCCCACGTAGAGCAGAAAGTAAGCTAAATCCTGAGGTAGAGCCCAACGCACGTCCCGACGCAGAGCCCAAAGTAAGCTAAATCCTGAGGTAGAGCCCAACACACGTCCCAACGCAGAGCCAAACACACGTCCCGACGCAGAGCCAAACACACGTCCCGACGTAGAGCCCAACACACGTCCCGACGTAGAGCTGAAAGTAAGCTAAATCCTGATGTAGAGCCCAACACACGTCCCGACGCAGAGCCCAACACACGTCCCGACGTAGAGCCCAACACACGTCCCGACGCAGAGCGGAAAGTAAGCTAAATCCTGAGGTAGAGCCCAAAACACGTCCCGATGCAGAGCGGAAAGTAAGCTAAATCCTGAGGTAGAGCCCAACACACGTCCCCACGTAGAGCTGAAAGTAAGCTAAATCCTGAGGTAGAGCCCAACACACGTCCCGATGTAGAGCCCAACGCACGTCCCGACGTAGACCTGAAAGTAAGCTAAATCCTGAGATAGAGCCCCACGCACGTCCCGACGTAGAGCCCCACGCACGTCCCGACGTAGAGCCCCACGCACGTCGCGACGTAGAGCCCACCACACGTCGCGACGTAGAGCCCACCACACGTCGCGACGTAGAGCCCACCACACGTCGCGACGTAGAGCCCACCACACGTCGCGACGTAGAGCCCACCACACGTCGCGACGTAGAGCCCACCACACGTCGCGACGTAGAGCCCACCACACGTCCCGACGTAGAGCCCACCACACGTCCCGACGCAGAGCCCACCACACGTCCCGACGCAGAGCCCAACACACGTCCCGACGCAGAGCCCAACACACGTCCCGACGTAGAGCTGGAAGTAAGCTAAATCCCGACGTAGAGCCCAACACACGTCCCGACGCAGAGCCCAACACACGTCCCGACGCAGAGCCCAACACACGTCCCGACGCAGAGCCCAACACACGTCCCGACGCAGAGCCCAACACACGTCCCGACGCAGAGCTGAAAGTAAGCTAAACCCTGAGGTAGAGCCCAACACACGTGCCGACGTAGAGCTGAAAGTAAGCTAAATCCTGAGGTAGAGCCCCACACACGTCCCGACGTAGAGCCCCACACACGTCCCGACGTAGAGCCCCACACACGTCCCGACGTAGAGCCCCACACACGTCCCGACGTAGAGCCCCACACACGTCCCGACGTAGAGCCCCACACACGTCCCGACGTAGAGCCCCACACACGTCCCGACGTAGAGCCCCACACACGTCCCGACGTAGAGCCCCACACACGTCCCGACGTAGAGCCCCACACACGTCCCGACGTAGAGCCCCACACACGTCCCGACGTAGAGCTGGAAATAAGCTAAATCCCGACGTAGAGCCCCACACACGTCCCGACGTAGAGCTGGAAATAAGCTAAATCCCGACGTAGAGCCCCACACACGTCCCGACGTAGAGCCCCACACACGTCCCGACGTAGAGCCCAACACACGTCCCGACGTAGAGCCCAACACACGTCCCGACGTAGAGCCCAACACACGTCCCGACGTAGAGCCCAACACACGTCCCGACGTAGAGCCCAACACACGTCCCGACGTAGAGCCCAACACACGTCCCGACGTAGAGCCCAACACACGTCCCGACGTAGAGCCCAACACACGTCCCGACGTAGAGCCCAACACACGTCCCGACGTAGAGCTGGAAATAAGCTAAATCCCGACGTAGAGCCCAACACACGTCCCGACGTAGAGCCCAACACACGTCCCGACGTAGAGCCCAACACACGTCCCGACGTAGAGCCCAACACACGTCCCGACGTAGAGCCCAACACACGTCCCGACGTAGAGCCCAACACACGTCCCGACGTAGAGCCCAACACACGTCCCGACGTAGATCCCAACACACGTCCCGACGTAGAGCCCAACACACGTCCCGACGTAGAGCTGGAAATAAGCTAAATCCCGACGTAGAGCCCAACACACGTCCCGACGTAGAGCCCAACACACGTCCCGACGCAGAGCGGAAAGTAAGCTAAATCCTGAGGTAGAGTCCAACACACGTCCCGACGCAGAGCGGAAAGTAAGCTAAATCCTGAGGTAGAGTCCAACACACGTCCCGACGTAGAGTCCAACACACGTCCCGACGTAGAGTCCAACACACGTCCCGACGTAGAGTCCAACACACGTCCCGACGTAGAGTCCAACACACGTCCCGACGTAGAGTCCAACACACGTCCCGACGTAGAGTCCAACACACGTCCCGACGTAGAGTCCAACACACGTCCCGACGTAGAGTCCAACACACGTCCCGACGTAGAGTCCAACACACGTCCCGACGTAGAGTCCAACACACGTCCCGACGTAGAGTCCAACACACGTCCCGACGTAGAGTCCAACACACGTCCCGACGTAGAGTCCAACACACGTCCCGACGTAGAGTCCAACACACGTCCCGACGTAGAGTCCAACACACGTCCCGACGTAGAGTCCAACACACGTCCCGACGTAGAGTCCAACACACGTCCCGACGTAGAGTCCAACACACGTCCCGACGTAGAGTCCAACACACGTCCCGACGTAGAGTCCAACACACGTCCCGACGTAGAGTCCAACACACGTCCCGACGTAGAGCTGGAAGTAAGCTCAATCCCGACGTAGAGCCCAACACACGTCCCGACGTAGAGCTCAAAGTAAGCTAAATCCTGAGGTAGAGCCCAACACACGTCCCCACGTAGAGCTGAAAGTAAGCTAAATCCTGAGGTAGAGCCCAACACACGTCCCGACGTAGAGCCCAACACACGTCCCGACGCAGAGCTGAAAGTAAGCTAAATCCTGAGATAGAGTCCAACACACGTCCCGACGCAGAGCGGAAAGTAAGCAAAATCCTGAGGTAGAGTCCAACACACGTCCCGACGTAGAGTCGAACACACGTCCCGACGTAGAGCCCCACACACGTCCCGTCGTAGAGCCCCACACACGTCCCGACGTAGAGCCCCACACACGTCCCGACGCAGAGCCAAACACACGTCCCGACGTAGAGCCCAACACACGTCCCGACGTAGAGCCCAACACACGTCCCGACGTAGAGCCCAAAACACGTCCCGACGTAGAGCTGAAAGTAAGCTAAATCCTGATGTAGAGCCCAACACACGTCCCGACGCAGAGCCCAACACACGTCCCGACGTAGAGCCCAACACACGTCCCGACGTAGAGCCCAACACACGTCCCGACGCAGAGCGGAAAGTAAGCTAAATCCTGAGGTAGAGCCCAACACACGTCCCGACGCAGAGCGGAAAGTAAGCTAAATCCTGAGGTAGAGCCCAACACACGTCCCCACGTAAAGCTGAAAGTAAGCTAAATCCTGAGGTAGAGCCCAACACACGTCCCGACGTAGAGCCCAACACACGTCCCGACGTAGACCTGAAAGTAAGCTAAATCCCGACGTAGAGCCCGACACAAGTCCCGACGCAGAGCAGAAAGTAAGCTAAATCCCGAGGTAGAGCCCGACACAAGTCCCGACGCAGAGCAGAAAGTAAGCTAAATCCCGAGGTAGAGCCCGACACACGTCCCGACGTAGAGCCCGACACACGTCCCGACGTAGAGCCCGACACACGTCCCGACGTAGAGCCCGACACACGTCCCGACGTAGAGCCCGACACACGTCCCGACGTAGAGCCCGACACACGTCCCGACGTAGAGCCCGACACACGTCCCGACGTAGAGCCCGACACACGTCCCGACGTAGAGCCCGACACACGTCCCGACGTAGAGCCCGACACACGTCCCGACGCAGAGCGGAAATTAAGCTAAATCCTGAGGTAGAGCCCGACACACGTCCCGACGCAGAGCGGAAATTAAGCTAAATCCTGAGGTAGAGCCCGACACACGTCCCGACGCAGAGCGGAAAGTAACCTAAATCCTGAGGTAGACCCCGACACACGTACCCACGTAGAGCGGAAAGTAAGCTAAATCCTGCGGTAGAGCCCCACGCACGTCCCGACGTAGAGCGGAAAGTAAGCTAAATCCCGACGTAGAGCCCAACGCACGTCCCGACGTAGAGCCCAACGCACGTCCCGACGTAGAGCCCAACGCGCGTCCCGACGTAGAGCCCAACGCGCGTCCCGACGTAGAGCTGAAAGTAACCTAAATCCCGACGTAGAGGCCAACGCGCGTCCCGACGTAGAGGCCAACGCGCGTCCCGACGTAGAGCTGAAAGTTAGCTAACTACAGACGTAGAGGCCAACGCGCGTCCCGACGTAGAGGCCAACGCGCGTCCCGACGTAGAGGCCAACGCGCGTCCCGACGTAGAGGCCAACGCGCGTCCCGACGTAGAGGCCAACGCGCGTCCCGACGTAGAGGCCAACGCGCGTCCCGACGTAGAGCCCAAGGCGCGTCCCGACGTAGAGCCCAAGGCGCGTCCCGACGTAGAGCCCAAGGCGCGTCCCGACGTAGAGCCCAAGGCGCGTCCCGACGTAGAGCCCAAGGCGCGTCCCGACGTAGAGCCCAAGGCGCGTCCCGACGTAGAGCCCAAGGCGCGTCCCGACGTAGAGCCCAAGGCGCGTCCCGACGTAGAGCCCAAGGCGCGTCCCGACGTAGAGCCCAAGGCGCGTCCCGACGTAGAGCCCAAGGCGCGTCCCGACGTAGAGCCCAAGGCGCGTCCCGACGTAGAGCCCAAGGCGCGTCCCGACGTAGAGCCCAAGGCGCGTCCCGACGTAGAGCCCAAGGCGCGTCCCGACGTAGAGCCCAAGGCGCGTCCCGACGTAGAGCCCAAGGCGCGTCCCGACGTAGAGCCCAAGGCGCGTCCCGACGTAGAGCCCAAGGCGCGTCCCGACGTAGAGCCCAAGGCGCGTCCCGACGTAGAGCCCAAGGCGCGTCCCGACGTAGAGCCCAAGGCGCGTCCCGACGTAGAGCCCAAGGCGCGTCCCGACGTAGAGCCCAAGGCGCGTCCCGACGTAGAGCCCAAGGCGCGTCCCGACGTAGAGCTTAAAGTAAGCTAAATCCCGACGTAGAGCCCAACGCACGTCCCGACGTAGAGCCCAACGCACGTCCCGACGTAGAGCCCAACGCACGTCCCGACGTAGAGCCCAACGCACGTCCCGACGTAGAGCTGAAAGTAAGCTAAATCCCGACGTAGAGCTGAAAGTAAGCTAAATCCCGACGTAGAGCTGAAAGTAAGCTAAATCCCGACGTAGAGCTGAAAGTAAGCTAAATCCCGACGTAGAGCTGAAAGTAAGCTAAATCCCGACGTAGAGCTGAAAGTAAGCTAAATCCCGACGTAGAGCTGAAAGTAAGCTAAATCCCGACGTAGAGGCCAACGCACGTCCCGACGTAGAGGCCAACGCACGTCCCGACGTAGAGGCCAACGCACGTCCCGACGTAGAGGCCAACGCACGTCCCGACGTAGAGGCCAACGCACGTCCCGACGTAGAGCCCAACGCACGTCCCGACGTAGAGCCCAACGCACGTCCCGACGTAGAGCCCAACGCACGTCCCGACGTAGAGCCCAACGCACGTCCCGACGTAGAGCCCAACGCACGTCCCGACGTAGAGCCCAACGCACGTCCCGACGTAGAGCTGAAAGAAAGCTAAATCCCGACGTAGAGCTGAAAGTAAGCTAAATCCCGACGTAGAGCCCAACGCACGTCCCGACGTAGAGCCCAACGCACGTCCCGACGTAGAGCCCAACGCACGTCCCGACCTAGAGCTGAAAGTAAGCTAAATCCCGACGTAGAGCCCAACGCACGTCCCGACGTAGAGCCCAACGCACGTCCCGACGTAGAGCCCAACGCACGTCCCGACGTAGAGCCCAACGCACGTCCCGACGTAGAGCCCAACGCACGTCCCGACGTAGAGCTGAAAGTAAGCTAAATCCCGACGTAGCGCCCAACGCACGTCCCGACGTAGCGCCCAACGCACGTCCCGACGTAGCGCCCAACGCACGTCCCGACGTAGCGCCCAACGCACGTCCCGACGTAGCGCCCAACGCACGTCCCGACGTAGCGCCCAACGCACGTCCCGACGTAGCGCCCAACGCACGTCCCGACGTAGAGCTAAAAGTAAGCTAAATCCCGTCGTAGAGCCCAACGCACGTCCCGACGTAGAGCTGAAATTAAGCTAAATCCCGACGTAGAGCCCAACGCACGTCCCGACGTAGAGCCCAACGCACGTCCCGACGTAGAGCCCAACGCACGTCCCGACGTAGAGCTGAAAGTAAGCTAAATCCCGACGTAGCGCCCAACGCACGTCCCGACGTAGCGCCCAACGCACGTCCCGACGTAGCGCCCAACGCACGTCCCGACGTAGCGCCCAACGCACGTCCCGACGTAGCGCCCAACGCACGTCCCGACGTAGCGCCCAACGCACGTCCCGACGTAGAGCTGAAAGGAAGCTAAATCCCGACGTAGCGCCCAACGCACGTCCCGACGTAGAGCCCAACGCACGTCCCGACGGAGAGCCCAACGCACGTCCCGACGTAGAGCCCAACGCACGTCCCGACGTAGAGCTGAAAGTAAGCTAAATCCCGACGTAGCGCCCAACGCACGTCCCGACGTAGCGCCCAACGCACGTCCCGACGTAGAGCTGAAAGTTAGCTAACTACAGACGTAGAGCCCAACGCACGTCCCGACGTAGAGCTGAAAGTTAGCTAACTACAGACGTAGCGCCCAACGCACGTCCCGACGTAGCGCCCAACGCACGTCCCGACGTAGCGCCCAACGCACGTCCCGACGTAGCGCCCAACGCACGTCCCGACGTAGCGCCCAACGCACGTCCCGACGTAGAGGCCAACGCACGTCCCGACGTGGAGCCGAAAGTAAGCTAAATCCCGACGTAGAGGCCAACGCACGTCCCGACGTGGAGCCGAAAGTAAGCTAAATCCCGACGTAGAGGCCAACGCACGTCCCGACGTGGAGCCGAAAGTAAGCTAAATCCCGACGTAGAGGCCAACGCACGTCCCGACGTGGAGCCGAAAGTAAGCTAAATCCCGACGCGGAGCCGAAAGTAAGCTAAATCCCGACGCGGAGCCGAAAGTAAGCTAAATCCCGACGTAGAGCCGAAAGTAAGCTAAATCCCGACGCGGAGCCGAAAGTAAGCTAAATCCCGACGCGGAGCCGAAAGTAAGCTAAATCCCGACGCGGAGCCCAACGCACGTCCCGACGCAGAGCCCAACGCACGTCCCGACGCAGAGCCCAACGCACGTCCCGACGCAGAGCCCAACGCACGTCCCGACGCAGAGCCCAACGCACGTCCCGACGCAGAGCCCAACGCACGTCCCGACGCAGAGCCCAACGCACGTCCCGACGCAGAGCCCAACGCACGTCCCGACGCAGAGCCCAACGCACGTCCCGACGCAGAGCTGAAAGTAAGCTAAATCCCGACGCAGAGCCCAACGCACGTCCCGACGCAGAGCTGAAAGTAAGCTAAATCCCGACGCAGAGCCCAACGCACGTCCCGACGCAGAGCCCAACGCACGTCCCGACGTAGAGCCGAAAGTAAGCTAACTATAGACGCAGAGCCCAACGCACGTCCCGACGCAGAGCCCAACGCACGTCCCGACGCAGAGCCCAACGCACGTCCCGACGCAGAGCCCAACGCACGTCCCGACGCAGAGCCCAACGCACGTCCCGACGCAGAGCTGAAAGTAAGCTAAATCCCGACGCAGAGCCCAACGCACGTCCCGACGCAGAGCTGAAAGTAAGCTAAATCCCGACGCAGAGCCCAACGCACGTCCCGACGCAGAGCTGAAAGTAAGCTAAATCCCGACGCAGAGCCCAACGCACGTCCCGACGCAGAGCCCAACGCACGTCCCGACGTAGAGCCGAAAGTAAGCTAACTATAGACGCAGAGCCCAACGCACGTCCCGACGCAGAGCCCAACGCACGTCCCGACGCAGAGCCCAACGCACGTCCCGACGCAGAGCTGAAAGTAAGCTAAATCCCGACGCAGAGCCCAACGCACGTCCCGACGCAGAGCTGAAAGTAAGCTAAAGCCCGACGCAGAGCCCAACGCACGTCCCGACGCAGAGCTGAAAGTAAGCTAAAGCCCGACGCAGAGCCCAACGCACGTCCCGACGCAGAGCCCAACGCACGTCCCGACGCAGAGCCCAACGCACGTCCCGACGCAGAGCCCAACGCACGTCCCGACGCAGAGCCGAAAGTAAGCTAAATCCCGACGCAGAGCCCAACGCACGTCCCGACGCAGAGCCGAAAGTAAGCTAAATCCCGACGCAGAGCCCAACGCACGTCCCGACGCAGAGCCGAAAGTAAGCTAAATCCCGACGCAGAGCCCAACGCACGTCCCGACGCAGAGCCCAACGCACGTCCCGACGTAGAGCCGAAAGTAAGCTAACTACAGACGCAGAGCCCAACGCACGTCCCGACGTAGAGCCGAAAGTAAGCTAACTACAGACGCAGAGCCCAACGCACGTCCCGACGCAGAGCCCAACGCACGTCCCGACGCAGAGCCCAACGCACGTCCCGACGCAGAGCCCAACGCACGTCCCGACGCAGAGCCCAACGCACGTCCCGACGCAGAGCCCAACGCACGTCCCGACGCAGAGCCCAACGCACGTCCCGACGCAGAGCCCAACGCACGTCCCGACGCAGAGCCCAACGCACGTCCCGACGCAGAGCCCAACGCACGTCCCGACGCAGAGCCCAACGCACGTCCCGACGCAGAGCCCAACGCACGTCCCGACGCAGAGCCCAACGCACGTCCCGACGCAGAGCCCAACGCACGTCCCGACGCAGAGCCCAACGCACGTCCCGACGCAGAGCCCAACGCACGTCCCGACGCAGAGCCCAACGCACGTCCCGACGCAGAGCCCAACGCACGTCCCGACGCAGAGCCCAACGCACGTCCCGACGCAGAGCCCAACGCACGTCCCGACGCAGAGCCCAACGCACGCTAAATCCCGACGCAGAGCCCAACGCACGTCCCGACGCAGAGCCCAAAGTAAGCTAAATCCCGACGCAGAGCCCAACGCACGTCCCGACGCAGAGCCCAAAGTAAGCTAAATCCCGACGCAGAGCCCAACGCACGTCCCGACGCAGAGCCCAAAGTAAGCTAAATCCCGACGCAGAGCCCAACGCACGTCCCGACGCAGAGCCCAAAGTAAGCTAAATCCCGACGCAGAGCCCAACGCACGTCCCGACGCAGAGCCCAAAGTAAGCTAAATCCCGACGCAGAGCCCAACGCACGTCCCGACGCAGAGCCCAAAGTAAGCTAAATCCCGACGCAGAGCCCAACGCACGTCCCGACGCAGAGCCCAACGCACGTCCCGACGCAGAGCCCAACGCACGTCCCGACGCAGAGCCCAACGCACGTCCCGACGCAGAGCCCAACGCACGTCCCGACGCAGAGCCCAACGCACGTCCCGACGCAGAGCCCAACGCACGTCCCGACGCAGAGCCGAAAGTAAGCTAAATCCCGACGCAGAGCCCAACGCACGTCCCGACGCAGAGCCGAAAGTAAGCTAAATCCCGACGCAGAGCCCAACGCACGTCCCGACGCAGAGCCGAAAGTAAGCTAAATCCCGACGCAGAGCCCAACGCACGTCCCGACGCAGAGCCCAACGCACGTCCCGACGCAGAGCCCAACGCACGTCCCGACGCAGAGCCCAACGCACGTCCCGACGTAGAGCCGAAAGTAAGCTAACTACAGACGTAGAGCCCAACGCACGTCCCGACGCAGAGCCCAACGCACGTCCCGACGCAGAGCCCAACGCACGTCCCGACGCAGAGCCCAACGCACGTCCCGACGCAGAGCCCAACGCACGTCCCGACGCAGAGCCCAACGCACGTCCCGACGCAGAGCCCAACGCACGTCCCGACGCAGAGCCCAACGCACGTCCCGACGCAGAGCCCAACGCACGTCCCGACGCAGAGCCCAACGCACGTCCCGACGCAGAGCCCAACGCACGTCCCGACGCAGAGCCCAACGCACGTCCCGACGCAGAGCCCAACGCACGTCCCGACGCAGAGCCCAACGCACGTCCCGACGCAGAGCCCAACGCACGTCCCGACGCAGAGCCCAACGCACGTCCCGACGCAGAGCCCAAAGTAAGCTAAATCCCGACGCAGAGCCCAACGCACGTCCCGACGCAGAGCCCAACGCACGTCCCGACGCAGAGCCCAAAGTAAGCTAAATCCCGACGCAGAGCCCAACGCACGTCCCGACGCAGAGCCCAAAGTAAGCTAAATCCCGACGCAGAGCCCAACGCACGTCCCGACGCAGAGCCCAAAGTAAGCTAAATCCCGACGCAGAGCCCAACGCACGTCCCGACGCAGAGCCCAAAGTAAGCTAAATCCCGACGCAGAGCCCAACGCACGTCCCGACGCAGAGCCCAAAGTAAGCTAAATCCCGACGCAGAGCCCAACGCACGTCCCGACGCAGAGCCCAAAGTAAGCTAAATCCCGACGCAGAGCCCAACGCACGTCCCGACGCAGAGCCCAAAGTAAGCTAAATCCCGACGCAGAGCCCAACGCACGTCCCGACGCAGAGCCCAAAGTAAGCTAAATCCCGACGCAGAGCCCAACGCACGTCCCGACGCAGAGCCCAAAGTAAGCTAAATCCCGACGCAGAGCCCAACGCACGTCCCGACGCAGAGCCCAACGCACGTCCCGACGCAGAGCCCAACGCACGTCCCGACGCAGAGCCCAACGCACGTCCCGACGCAGAGCCCAACGCACGTCCCGACGCAGAGCCCAACGCACGTCCCGACGCAGAGCCCAACGCACGTCCCGACGCAGAGCCCAACGCACGTCCCGACGCAGAGCCCAACGCACGTCCCGACGCAGAGCCCAACGCACGTCCCGACGCAGAGCCCAACGCACGTCCCGAGGCAGAGCCCAACGCACGTCCCGAGGCAGAGCCCAACGCACGTCCCGAGGCAGAGCCCAACGCACGTCCCGACGCAGAGCCCAACGCACGTCCCGACGCAGAGCCCAACGCACGTCCCGACGCAGAGCCCAACGCACGTCCCGACGCAGAGCCCAACGCACGTCCCGACGCAGAGCCCAAAGTAAGCTAAATCCCGACGCAGAGCCCAACGCACGTCCCGACGCAGAGCCCAACGCACGTCCCGACGCAGAGCCCAAAGTAAGCTAAATCCCGACGCAGAGCCCAACGCACGTCCCGACGCAGAGCCCAAAGTAAGCTAAATCCCGACGCAGAGCCCAACGCACGTCCCGACGCAGAGCCCAAAGTAAGCTAAATCCCGACGCAGAGCCCAACGCACGTCCCGACGCAGAGCCCAAAGTAAGCTAAATCCCGACGCAGAGCCCAACGCACGTCCCGACGCAGAGCCCAAAGTAAGCTAAATCCCGACGCAGAGCCCAACGCACGTCCCGACGCAGAGCCCAAAGTAAGCTAAATCCCGACGCAGAGCCCAACGCACGTCCCGACGCAGAGCCCAAAGTAAGCTAAATCCCGACGCAGAGGCCAACGCACGTCCCGAGGCAGAGGCCAACGCACGTCCCGAGGCAGAGGCCAACGCACGTCCCGAGGCAGAGCCCAACGCACGTCCCGAGGCAGAGCCCAACGCACGTCCCGACGCAGAGCCCAACGCACGTCCCGACGCAGAGCCCAACGCACGTCCCGACGCAGAGCCCAACGCACGTCCCGAGGCAGAGCCCAACGCACGTCCCGAGGCAGAGCCCAACGCACGTCCCGAGGCAGAGCCCAACGCACGTCCCGAGGCAGAGCCCAACGCACGTCCCGAGGCAGAGCCCAACGCACGTCCCGAGGCAGAGCCCAACGCACGTCCCGAGGCAGAGCCCAACGCACGTCCCGACGCAGAGCCCAACGCACGTCCCGACGCAGAGCCCAACGCACGTCCCGACGCAGAGCCCAACGCACGTCCAGTTGTAGAACTCAACATACGTCCCGACGTAGAGCCGAAAGCGAGCTCAAGCCAGACATATCGAAGTAGAGACCAACAGACGTTCCGACGTAGAGCCAAAAGTGAGCTACAGCCGGACGTAGAGCCTAAAAGACGTCCTGACGTAGAGCCCGAGAGATGTCCCGACATAGAGCCCAACACACGTCCCGACGTATATCCCAAAAGACATTCCGAAGTAGAGCTGAAATTAACGTCAAGCCAGACGTAGAAACCAACATACGTTCCAACGTAGAGACCAACAGACGTCCCGACGTATAGCTCAGAAGATGACCCGACGTATAGCCGCAAGACGGAGGGATGGGGGGGCATAGACAGGTGCAGACGTGGTGCGCATCCTCACGGCTGCTCGATAGTCTCACCTTCAAGTCCTAGGAAGGGAAATGCGGTCACAAACACTCCTCACAAAAACCAAGTTGCCATCCTGCAGGAAGTTCAGAATTCCGGGAAAAACCAGTGCACCTAGAACAAAACAGCACCAAAACTATCAGTTAAAAAAAAGGCTATGTGTTTTAAAACCCTCCTGTCACCCCTGAACACCCCCTAGGAAACTGCCGACGTAAAAAAAAAAAAAAAACAAAAAAAAAAAACCACACCCAAAACCCAAGCTGCATCCCAGGGCGCTCTCTCCTGTGGATGCCGCTGGACCCTGCCCAGTCCCACAGCTCTCGCCTTGCCCAGAAGGAGCTCCCTGGGCAGAGCCCGGGGCTCATCTACTCCAGGGCCCCCCGCACCGAACCGGCACTTGGGCATCCTGGAGGACTGCGGGCCCATAGAGCGCAAGTTCGGAGGACTGAGGGGCACTTCCGGCATCATGGAGGACCGCGGGGAAGCGGCGGGAGCCTGCCGGAGCCCTGGAGGAGCCGGTGAGTCCCCCGCGAAACGAGTGCCGACGGCGGCCGCGGTGGCGGCACCGCCGTCTCGGGGCCGCATCCGCGTCATTTCTCTCCGGAGCTGCGGACGGTGCTTGGAGGGGGGGGGGGGGTATGGCGCCGCCATCTTCTGAATGAGGCATGGACAGGTGGATAGGGAGTGGCATATACAGGTGCATACATGTTGCACATTCTAATACCTAATAATCTCACCTTCAGTCCTATTAAGGGAAAAGCTGTCAGCCAAACTAGGGAAAAAAACAAGGTTACATCCTGCATGAAGTCCAGAGTTCCAGGAAAATCCAGTGCAGCTAGAACAAAAAAAATTCAGTTAAAAAAAATTCTGTGTTTTTAAAGTATCTTGCCACCCCTGAACACTCAGTATAAAATTGCTGACATCAAAACCAACAAACCGGCATCCAATGGCACTCTCTATGTGCTGCTGGACCTTGCCCAGTCCCACAACTCGTACCTCAGATGCTTCTGCTTCTCTCCGTGTCCAAACCGCAATACCCACACAGCCCAGCCAGCTCCCAAACTGCCACCGCTGATAGCACCAACAGAGCACCCACACCACAGCAACCTCAGAGCAGAATGAGCTCCCTGAGCAGAGACCCAGACCCCGACCACCACCCTTCCCACAATCACAGGGAACTGAATAAACGGAGACACCGAGAGAGGGAGACCTAGAAATGCCATTGTCACAAGCAACGAGGAAGAATGAAATCAGAGCTGGTGGGGTGCCAGAAAGGAAGAGACATAGAAAGGAAAGGTAGAAGGTGATACTTTACAGGGCAATGCTAGCAGAAGAGCAAAAAGCTTTGGGGAACTAGACAGCCTGAAAGGCAGACAGAAGCAGGGACAGGCAAGGAGGCAGGCAGAGACCTGCAGAACCAGGGCAGGGATGGGCCCGGACACACACGAGGGGACACGTGGCTCCTGGTGCCAACGGCAGACCTTCACCGCCCCGAGGCTTTTCTCTCTGCTTCTGCCCCTTCCTCCTCCACAGTGCCAGCTGCCTGACCTTAGGAGTAAGCGGTGCGTGACTCAATGCACTTCTCTCACGAGGTTTCCTGGACATGCAGCAGCTCACACGTGTGGCCAACAGAGCCGCCAAGGTCCTGGTGTCGTGTGCTGGTGGCGTGCTCTGTTGGGGACGGCTGGGAGGGATCCTTCCTTGCCACAGGGACCGGCTAGAGACAGCTGCCTGTGGAAGCCCCTTGGTTTGACTCCTCAGCCACCTCCTGCAGGCAGGCATGCCCAGGCAGCCCCCTTCCTAGCCCAAAGCAGGGCCAGCCCCATCATTAGCCTCACTGGCCACACCTGCCCCAGCTGGAGCCCGTCAGGAACAGGGGCCTGGCCAAATCCCCACAGCACATGGCCCCCTCCCTGGCACCTGCTCACAGCCACGAGCTCTGCACCCAGGGGCTTGAATACCATCCAGGGGCACAGAGGAGGCAGGAAAAGTTTACTCACCTCTGCCCAGAACAAATCCTGGCACTGAGCTGGCTACAAGGCTCAGTGCTCAAACGCAGCAGGACAGCAGGAGAGAAGGGAAAAAACAGGAGGAAGATAGAGAAGAGGTGGGGGACAGGCAGCCAGTAAACGGGATGCTGCAAACAGGGGAGGGACAGGGAGCAGGACAGTAGCATAGAGAGAGGAGTACTGGGACACTGAGCAAAAAACCCAGGGAGAGGTGGAGGAATACATAAGAGAGAGGAGGAGCAGGAGAAAGAGTCCAAAGGCACCAGCAGGACCACAAGGCAAGGACAAGACGAGGGACAGGCAAATATTGTAAAGCAATAGGGGAAAAGAAACAGAGGCAAGAACTAACACATAGGGTCAGGAAGACAAAAAGAGGGAGCCTTACAAAGACAATGTAAAAAGTGACACCATTTCCACCCACTCTTGATTTCCACATTTTCCCTGACTTCGCACCCCATCTCAGCCTCCACTTTCTTCCAGCCCTGCCACCTCCCCCTGGCTTGAGGGGAAGCCCCAGTGCCATCGGAATGGCAGCAGGGTGCCTGGCAGGCTTCCACAGCAAAGTGGCCAGGACAGAAAGCCATCGTTGGCCCTCCCCATCCCTGGGCAGCCCTTTCCCAGGCAGCGGAAGGAGCGACAGGCAGGGCAGCAGAGATGGACCAGGATGTGCATGGGAGAACACGTGACTCACCCCAGCTCCCAGCACCGGCTCAGACCTTCAGTGCCCCAACACTTTTCTCTCAACTCCCCTCCACTGCCAGGCTGGCCAGCGGCTCACACACAGCCGATGCAGGCACCAAGCTCTTGGCAACACATGCTGGTGGTCTGCTCCATCACGGACAGCTCAGAGGAACCCTTCTTCACCACAGGGACCAGCCATTCCATGCTGGAGGCACCTCCAGCTCCTCCTCAGCCAGTTCCCCTTTACCAGCTCCCTCAGGCAGCCCCTTTATAGTCCACAGCAGGGCCAGTCATGCCATTAGCCCCACTGGCCACACCTGGAGCCCATCAGGAACAGGGGCCACAGGCAAGAACAAACACCCAGGGACAAGGAGCTCAGAAGAGGGAGATGTAGGAAGAAAACGTAAAAAGTAATGCTGCTTTTCCACTCTCCCACCCACCTCTGCCCTTGGGAAAGCCTGATGGAAACCATGAGACTTCAGGGTGTCCCTGCTGGGTGCCCCTCATTCCCCCTGACATCTACTGGTGATGGCATTTTGCGGTAGTCTTAGGGATTTGGGGCCCAAGGAAGTGCCAGAGCAAAGTTCGGAATGCTAACAGTTTATTCGTGCTGTAAACCTGGAGCAGCAATACTTGGAGAGGTGGGGGCAAGGCAGCTGCATGGAGCAGAGACAAGGGGGGGACAATGCATGCCCATGGGAGGCAGGTGCAAGGCAGAAGCACAGGGCGAGGACAACAGTGTGAGCTATGCACACCCATAAAGAGGGAACACAAAGCAGGCAAAGCACACCCATTGGAGGCAGGGACACGAGAAGTAGGGCCAGGCACACCCACCCTTGGCAAGGCCACCGAGTTGGGGGTGGCATGGGAAAAATCCCACCTGCAGCCACGGACGGAGGGATGGGGGGGCATAGACAGGTGCGGACGTGGTGCGCATCCTAACGGCTGCTCGATATTCTCACCTTCAAGTCCGAGGAAGGGAAATGCGGTCACAAACACTCCTCGCAAAAAACAAGTTGCCATCCTGCAGGAAGTTCAGAATTCTGGGAGAATCCAGTGCACCTAGAACAAAACAGCACCAAAACTATCAGTTAAAAAAAGGCTGTGTGTTTTAAAACCCTCCTGTCACCCCTGAACACCCCGTAGGAAACTGCCGACGTAAAAAAAAAAAAAAAAAACCAAACCAAAAAAACCCCACCAAAACCCAAGCTGCAGCCCAGGGCACTCTCTCCTGTGGGTGCCGCTGGACCCTGCCCAGTCCCACAGCTCTCGCCCAGAAGGAGCTCCCTGGGCAGAGCCCGGGGCTCATCTACTCCAGGGCCCCCCGCACCGAACCGGCACTTGGGCATCCTGGAGGACTGCGGGCCCATAGAGCGCAAGTTCGGAGGACTGAGGGGCACTTCCGGCATCATGGAGGACCGCGGGGAAGCGGCGGGAGCCTGCCGGAGCCCCGGAGGAGCCGGTGAGTCCCCCGCGAAACGAGTGCCGACGGCGGCCGCGGTGGCGGCGCCGCTGTCTCGGGGCCGCATCCGCGTCGTTTCTCTCCGGAGCTGCGACCGGTGCTTGGAGGGGGGCGGGGGGGGGGGGGTATGGCGCCGCCATCTTCTGAGGGCTGAGGCTGCCCGCGGCGGGGATGGGGCCGCGCGGCCAGGAGGGGACAGGCCGCCGCCCCGCCGTGCAGAGCTGCGTTCCTTGCGTGTTTCGGCAGGAATCGCTGTTGAATCCGTCTCGCTCTCGAATCCGTCTCGCTCTCCACGGCTTCCGGGCAGTTTCTCCGCCCGCCCTGCCGGTCCGCGGTTAGGCCGGCGCGGAGCACCGGTGACGGGACCTGCGGGCGTGCGGGCGTGCGTGAGGGGCTCTTGCGAGAAGAGCCTCGCAATAAGCAGGCTCAGCTCCGGGGCGGCACTAGTAAATGGCATGGTCCTCGGGCGCCGTTAATTCGTGCCGCGCGTTTGAGCTGGAATTTGAGAGAATAGTCTGTTATTTAAATGGCCCGATTGAAGAGTTGACTGGTACAGAAAGCGGGTGAACGAACGGCTCACAGCCGGCGAGCGCTCCGTGTACCGCTGCTGAAGGGAGCAGGAGCAAAGCGCAGGCACCCGACTGACACAAGAGGAAAAGGTTCATTACCGTTGGAAATCACGGTTTCGGATTGTGAATTAGGACTCGAATTAGGGGTACGTTCACGACGACCGTTACCCTAAACTGCTCCCAATTGGTATTCTATTTCTGCTTCCCAAGGAGAAAATTTTCATCTGATGGTGCTGCGGGGGTATCTTTAATGCATCAGTTTAAGATGGCTAGTATTGTTAAACGGGCATTCATGATGCCCAGTTAGCGTTCGATCTGTTTCTAAAATGAAATCTAAGTTTTTGTTCGTCGGATTTAATGGGCGTCGGTTTTTTCTTTTAGCTCTACTTGGAAGGAATTGGTACCCGTCCCCTCCTCCCCCCCCCAACGGCTATGTTTAAATTTTGGCAGTCGTGACTCCCTGTTGGTTTTCTAATTTTCCTTTTATTTTAAATCTAAATCTTTTAGCGTTATGTTAGTTCACCACCGCCCGGGAATTCTTTTAGTACCTACGTTTAAACGGAGCCGTTATTGAACGATTCCTTTTTTTATTTCTCTTTATCTAAAGATCTAAAGCTTCGATTACTCTTTTGGTTCTAAGCAGGAGTCACTGTTGCCTCCCAGCTTGCTTACAGCGGTGTGCTCGTTTAAGCGTTAGAGCCTCCCAATTAGTTTCCAGTTCAATTGGTTTAGCAGTGGTTATGTTTAAATGGAGCTGTTAACGACTCCTAATTAGTTTTCTGTCTTTATCACTTCAAGAGGGTCTCTAAACTATTCATTTTTTGAATTGCAGTACGGACCGGGAATCATTACTGCCTGGTTCATTAAGTAACATCTGCCACTAAATTTAGTCATTACTCAACCCTAGGTAATATTTCTTCTCTTTAGGCGCGCTCTAATATTTTGTGACTTTACCACGAAGTGGATTAACTAGGACGCGTGATTTTATTCTTTTCCTGTTAGAGTTGTTTTGCTACAGCTATTACTTCCAGTTAGTGCTCTGTTGTTGATATTCTGCTGCTTGCCCTTTGATTACATCAATGGGGAGTAAGTACTGTCTGCAAAGCGGGAAGCAATAGCTAGAGCGGACGACGGGCAGTATTTGCTCCCAAAGACTATTCTGGTTACTGTGACGGACATTTTTATTTTAA
The DNA here is from genome assembly GCF_034619465.1 of Leptosomus discolor. NCBI lineage: Eukaryota > Metazoa > Chordata > Aves > Leptosomiformes > Leptosomidae > Leptosomus > Leptosomus discolor. Next base: position 527,147 of record NW_028237865.1, read on the forward strand.
ACGTTTTGACGTAAACGAGCGGTAAAAATTAAACTAATAGAAACTGACCACTTTGGAATTCCCCAGGAAAAACCACCGGAGCGCCTCGACGCGACCGGAGCCAGGACGCCTGCCGCGGTCCACTTGGGACGCTCGACGGTTTTGCACTCCGTCTCCAAAGCTTGAAGCTCCGCGGAGCGCAACCTCCCCGAGCGGCGACTCGGCCTGTAGCCACCGCCCGCTCTTCTCTCCGGCTCCGCCACCCGTTTTTCCAGAGCAGCCCAAAATCCCGGGGAAGCGAACCCGCGCACAGCAGATACGCCGCGACACCAAACCTCCGGCTGTCCAGCTGCGCCGCCCCCGACCGTCGCTGCTGCGCCAACGGGAGCCTCCGGCCGACGCAGTGCCGAGCGCCCGCGACCCCGTCGGCCGCCGGCTCTGCCAGCGGCGCGGTCCGGCGAAATCCGCGACGCTGCCGAGTCTGCGGCGAGTCCGGGGCGTGTTTTTTTAGCGAAGGAAAAGGCCATTGCAAGTCTCAAGTCCGACCTGCAAGGAAAAAGAAAGCCCGCGTAACAAGGCTAGACCCGTTCCTGTCTGTTGCAGAACTTGTACCAGCGCTACATTCTGGACGGGACCGAATGACAAAGCCGAATGACAGCCTGCAAGAATCCTCCTCTCAGAGCTCTCTGGTTGCAAAGGGAATATTGTAGATCACCAGCAGTTGTAAGACACTGAGACTCCTACTTTTCTCCATCTGCCTCCCTCAACAGAAATAAGTCCCAAAGGACAGAAAACCCCAGGATCGGGTTGAAATCAAACGGAACCCAAACCAAAAACCAAAACCAAGGAAAAACCGTCGGGGAAAAGAACCCCAAAGCATCAGGAACTGTACCAAGCACCTTAAGTAACACTGAAGCGACTCGAACCAAAACAAGTGACAAAGCACCTCAGGAGAGGTGCCAGGAAAGACAAATGAGTCCACACAGAGCAACGCCCGTGTCCTTCTGAGAGGACTAGGCAAGTGAGAGAAGGCCCTTTGAAGGCCTGTGGTTCTGAGAAGGCCGCTTGTCACGCAGATTGATTCTGGTGCCTGGATGGGAAATGGAGGGGACTGAGGGGCACACGAAGGGGAGGGAGGAACTCGGACAGCTTACGGAGATGCCTGCGGTGCAAAGCCAGGCTGCAGGATGGCTCGGCGTCGGTGCCATCGACCCCCCCCAAAAGATGCTGTGACCCCACTTGGGGACGACAACCTCTGGCCCCGGCGCCCCCGGGGCCGGGCAGAGGCAGCAGCGCTCGGCGTAGCTGGTGGCAGGGGGCCCGACGGGGTGGAACGCGTCCCGGCAGGGCCTGGCCAGGCCCAGGAGCACATCTGGTCCTCGCTGAGGGGCTGGAGCCAATGGGGGCCTGAGGAGTACAGGGGTGGCCTGGTGTCCCCGGCCGCAGCTCTTCCCTGCCGCAGCCGCCTGCGCTCCTGTCCGCGCCCGAAGCCCCATGCCCGCAGAGGCAGCTGGGTCTGGAGCTGCCAGCGCCAGCAGCCCCAGAGCAGAATGAGCTCCCTGAGCAGAGGCCGAGGCTCATATACCCCAGGCCCCGCCCCCGGGCAAGTGGTGGGGATGGGACACAAGGGGGGGGCGGGGCCGGGGGGGGGGGGGGGGCAGCAAGGCACGCCAACGGGAGGGTGGGGCATGGGGCAAAAAAGTCACGCCCGGGGGGGGGGGCGGTGCTGGGGTGGGGTGCAGAATAACAAAGGCAAACCCGGGAAGGGGAGGGGGTGGGGGCCGGGCAGGGCACAGCCACTGTCGGCGAGGCCATGGGGGGGGGCGGTGCTGGGGCGAGGTGCAAAGCAGCAAGGCACTCCCACGGGGGGAGCGGTGCCGGGGCGGGGCGCGGGGAAGCAGGGCACGCCCACGGGGGGGGGCGGTGCCGGGGCAGAAAAGGCACACGGGGGGGGTCGGGGGGGGGGGGGGCAAGCAGGGCACGCCTACAGTGGCCAGTGCCGAAGAACAGCAGCAAGGCACGCTCACGGCGGGGGGGAGGCGCCGGGTGGATTTGGGGCCAGGCACACCCACCCTTAGCAAGGCCACCGAGTTGGGGGTGGCATGGGAAAAACCCCACCTGAAGGCGGAGACAGGGGTATGGGGGGGCATAGACAGGTGCAGACGTGGTGCGCATCCTCACGGCTGCTCGATATTCTCACCTTCAAGTCCGAGGAAGGGAAATGCGGTCACAAACACTCCTCACAAAAAACAAGTTGCCATCCTGCAGGAAGTTCAGAATTCCGGGAAAATCCAGTGCACCTAGAACAAAACAGCACCAAAACTATCAGTTAAAAAAAAGGCTGTGTGTTTTAAAACCCTCCTGTCACCCCTGAACACCCCCTAGGAAACTGCTGACATAAAAACAAGAAAAAAAAAAAGCCCAAGCTTCATCCCAGGGCACTTTCTACTGTGGGTGCTGCTGGACCCTGCCTAGTCCCAGAGTTCTTGCCTCGCACGTAAGAAGGAGCTTCCTGGGAGAGTTCAGGGCTCATCTACCCCAGGCCCCAACCACCACCCTTCCCAAAATCATAGGCAACTGGGTAAACTGAGACACGGAGAGAGGGGACCTAGAAATGCCAGTTTCACAAGCAATGAGGAAGAATGAAATCAGAGCTGGTGGGGTGCCAGAAAGGAAACGACATAGAAAGGAAAGGTAGAAGGTGACACTTTACAGGGCAATGCTAGCAAAAGAGCAAAAAGCTTTGGGGAACTAGACAGCCTGAAAGGCAGACAGAGGCAGGGACAGGCAAGGAGGCAGGCAGAGATCCAGAGAACCGGGGCAGGGATGGCCCTGGACACACACGAGGGGACACGTGGCTCCTGGTGACAACGGCAGACCTTCACCGCCCCGAGGCTTTTCTCTCTGTCTCTGCCCCTTCCTCCTCCACAGTGCCAGCTGCCTGACCTTAGGAGCAGGCGGTGGGTGACTCAATGCACTTCTCTCACGAGGTTTCCTGGACATGCAGCAGCTCACACGTGTGCAGCCAACAGAGGCGCCAAGGTCCTGGTGCTGTGTTATGGTGGCATTCTCTGTTGTGGATGGGTGGGAGGGATCCTTCCTTGCCACAGGGACCAGCTGGAGACAGTTGCCTGTGGAAGCCCCTTGGTTTGACTCCTCAGCCAGCTCCTGCAGGCAGGCATGCCCAGGCAGCCCCCTTCATAGCCCAAAGTAGGGCCAGCCCCATCATTAGCCTCAGTGGCCACACCTGCCCCAGCTGGAGCCCATCAGGAACAGGGGCCTGGGCAAAGCCCCACAGCACATGGCCCCCTCCCCGGCACCTGCCCACAGCCACGAGCTCTGCACCCAGGGGCTTGAATACCATCCAGGGGCACAGAGGAGGCAGGAAAAGTTTACTCACCTCTGCCCAGAACAAATCCTGGCACTTAGCTGGCTACAAGGCTCGGTGTGCAAACACAGCAAACGCAGCAGGAGAGAAGGGAAAAAGCAGGAGGAAGGTAGAGAAGAGGTGGGGGACAGGCAGCCAGTAAACGGGATGCTGCAAACAGGAGAGGGACAGGGAGCAGGACAGTAGCATAGAGAGAGGAGTACTGGGACACTGAGCAAAAAACCCAGGGAGAGATGGAGGAATACATAAGAGCGAGGAGGAGCAGGAGAGAGAGGCCAAAGGGACCAGCAGGACCACAAAGCAGGGACAAGACAAGGGACAGCGGAATATTGTAAAGCAATAGGGGAAAAGAAACAGAGGCAAGAACTAACACATAGGGTCAGGAAGACAAAAAGAGGGAGCCTTACAAAGACAATGTAAAAAGTGACACCATTTCCACCCCCATCTTGACTTCCACATTTTCCCTGACTTCGCACCCCATCTCAGCCTCCACTTTCTTCCAGCCCTGCCTCTCCCCCTGGCTTGAGGGGAAGCCCCAGTGCAATCAGGAAGGTGTTAGGCTGTCCATCAGGCTCCCACAGCAAAGGGGCCAGGACAGAAAGCCATTGCTGGCCCTCCCCATCCCTGGGCAGCCCTTTCCCAGGCAGCAGAAGGAGCGGCAGGCAGGGCAGCAGAGGTGGACCGGGACACACACAGGAGAACGTGTGACTCACCCCAGCTCCTGGCACCAGCTCAGATCTTCAGCACCCCAACACTTTTCTCTCAACTCCCCTCCACTGCCAGGCTGGCCAGCGGCTCACACACACAGCCGATGCAGGCACCAAGCTGCCAGCAACGTGTGCTGGTGGTCTGCTCCATCATGGACAGCTCAGGGGGATCCTTCCTTACCACAGGGACCAGCCATTCCATTCTGGAGGTACCTCCAGCTACCTCCTCAGCCAGTTCCCCTTTATCAGCTCCCTCAGGCAGCCCCTTTATAGCCCACAGGAGGGCCGGCCCTGTTATTAGCCCCACTGGCCACACCTGGAGCCCATCAGGAACAGGGGCCACAGGCAAGAACAAGCACCCAGGGACAAGGAGCTCTGAAGAGGGAGATGTAGGAAGAAAATGTAAAAAGCTATACTGCTTTTCCACTCTCCCACCCACCCCTGCCCTTGGGAAAGCCTGATGGAAACCATGAGACTTCAGGGTGTCCCTGCTGGGTGCCCCTCATTCCCCCTGATATCTACTGGTGATGGCATTTTGGGCCCAAGGAAGTGCCAGAGCGAAGTTTGGAATGCAAACAGTTTGTTTAAAACAGTTTGCATCTGGAGCAGCACTTCTTGTAGCGGTGGGGGCAAGGCAGGTGCATGGAGCAGGGACAAGGGGGGGGGGGACACAAAACATGGTAATGGGAGGCAGGTGCAAGGCACACCCATGGTGGGGGGGCGGGGGGGGGGGAGGAAGGCAGGTGCACAGGGGGAGGATAGGGTGTGAGCTATGCACACCCATAAAGTGGGTACAAAAATCTGTCAGGGATAACCTGATTGAGGAAGATGAAGTTGACCTTGACAGCATTCCAGTATACCCTTGAAAAGACAGAAGAAGTGGATGAAGAATGTTGTAAACAAGTTTGAGGAAGTTATAAGAGATTGAGCAAGAAGAGACTGAGCAAGTAATACCACAGAGCAGAAACTTGGCAAGAGAACAGTAGGTACAGTGAGAAATACAGTAGGAGCTCCAGCCAATCATTATGTGAATGGAGGTGAATGGACAAAGCTATTGAGCGAATCATTTTAGCAGCCTTAGTGCATGAACAGGTGGACAGATAAGAAAGGTTATAAAAGGGTACGCTTTTTCTGCTGCACCATCTCAGCCATCTTGGTTTTTGCAACTTAATAAAGACTGCCTTCTTACATATACTCTTGTCGTTGTCCATCCCTACCATGAAAAAAAGCAGGCAAGGCAGGCCCATGGGAGGCAGGGACATGACAAGTAGGGCCAGGCACACACACGGGAGTCAAGGCCACAAAGATCGGGGTGGCATGGGAAAAACCCCACCTGAAGGCAGAGACAGGGGTATGGGGGGGCATAGACAGGTGCAGATGTGGTGCACATCCTCATGCTACTCGATAATCTCACCTTCAGTCCTAGGAAAGGAAATGGGATCACAAACCCTTGTCACAAAAAACAAGTTGCCATCCTGCAGGAAGTTCAGAATTCCAGGAAAATCCAGTGCACCTATGTCTTGGTTTGAAAGACAGGTGTCTGTGGAGGAAGGCAGGAGCCTCCCTTGAAATGGAAAGTGCAACCCCCTTCCCTCCAAATTATTATAATTTTGAAATTAACGGGCGTTCAGGCAAAGATATGGGGAATAGGAATAACAGTTCTTTACTAATATATATATATATAAATATATATATATATATATATATATAACACAAGGCAGGGAAAAAACAAACAACCCACTGGTTTACACTGACAGAGTCAGGAATACAACCTGACACCCTGTTAGGGTGGCAGTAGCAGTCCGATAAGATGCTGGCTGCAGTCCTCCTGAAGCGATGGATGTAGTTCTGTGGAAGCAGCAATCAGGTAAAAGAGTCTGGTCTTCCTCCGAAGGTCCAGTGGTAGGTAGGTAGCTCTTGTCCTCTGGAACTCCAGTGGGGGGAAAAGCTCCTCTGGGAATCCACTGGAAGAAGGCTGCTAGGGTGTTCAAAATCTCTGTTTTTATTTGGCATGGACTGCTTGGCTCCTTCCCCCCCGCCCCCCGCCCCCCCCCCCCCCCCCCCCCCCGGGCGGAGCATCTCACAATGGGATGGGGAGTCGTGAGGCAGTTCCTTGATGGGCCATTAACAGGAGATAGTCCAGGAGCGAGTTATCGATGAGTCAGGCGATAAGGCATTGTTGTGCCCAGTAACAGGAGATAGTCCGGGGGGGGGGGGGGAGGCAGAGAGCACCGCCCCACCTGGTCTCAACAGCTCCTGAAGATGGTAATAGAATATTTTTTTCTTTTGGCACATTTTGCACTGTAACCCAGGACAACCTAGAACAAAACCACAGCAAAACTGTCAGTTAAAAAAGCTGTGTGTTTTAGAACCCTCTCATCACCCCTTTAACACTCCGTATGAAACTGCTGACAAATAATAAAAAAAAAAAGCCCAAGCTGCATCCCAGGGCTCTCTCTACTGTGGGTGCTGCTGGAGCTTGCCCAATCCCACAGCTCTCACCTCGCACGGAAGGAGCTCCCTGGGCAGAGCCCGGGACTCATCTACCCCAGGCCCCGCCCACTGCCTTTCCAAACATCCCCAGGGGAAGGGGCCGCCGCGGGGCACAAAGGTGAGAGCGTCCGGTGCGTAGCCCACTCACTGTAGGCGGTAGCAGGAGAGAGCGCGGCAGCGCGCACCCGGAGCTGCAGTACCGTCTTTTGGTCACAGGGTGGCAGCAGGGTGCGCGGCAGCGCCGCCGGGGCTGCATAACCGCTTTTTGGTCATAGGGTGGCAGCAGGGAGCGCGGAAAGCTCCGCTGGGCCTGCAGTACCGACTTTCGGTCACAGGGTGGCAGCAGGGAGCGCGGCAGCGCCTTCGGGGCTGCAGTACTGCTTTTTGGTCACAGGGTGGCAGCAGAGAGCGCCACAAATCGGTGTCACCGCACACGCGCGTGTACCACGCCCCAGTACCCAACCCTAGTCAAATCGTGGTAGCAGAGCGCGCCGCGGGCGGCCGCCAGCGCGCATGCGCGTACCCCGGCCTGCAGTACCGCACACCCCCCACGCGCAGGCAGCACAAAGCGCCGTTTCACGCAGCACCCCCGTGCGGTCACAGCGGCGCAGCAGCACCTGCGTCTTTCTCTGACACTGGGGGTACAGGGGGACCCGGAGAGGGGTGGGGGATGACCGACACCAACGGCTCTCCCCGGCATAACCCACAGACGAGCACTCACCTGCCACAGCCCACGAGACAGAATCCATGCTCGATGCCTGCCCCCCGCCAGATCATCGACGCCGGCTGCCGCACAGCAGAGGGGTGGCAGGGCGTCCGCCAAAGGACGGTGCCATGGCTCTTGCTCGCACTCGGCTCTGCCACGTTCCCCGTCTCGGACCACGCCCGGACGGGCTCCCCAGAGCAACAACTGCCCCTTTCCCCACCGGACAGCCGTGGCAGAAAGCTTGGACAGAGACAGAGCTGGCCCCGCGGGGCGAGAGTGCTGAGCCACCGGCAGGCAAACCTGGGGGGGGGGGCGAGCTGCTGCGCAGCACCGGACACTCACAGCAAGACATCGGGAAACAAAAGGCCCCAGCCATAGTTCAGCACATTAGAAGAACAACACAGAAGCAAGGAGAGGAATTCAATAGAACGAGGGACAGGAGAGCAGTCGAACTGAAGGAGACCAGCCCGAAATACAGACACATCCTCTACAAACCAGAGTGATTTGAATACTTAACACTCCATAGAAAGACAAACAGATACGATTTCCAACCCCTTCTTAGCAGAAAAGCAACTGCTCTTGCTCATGTTTGATGCCCTTCCTTAGAGCGCTGCTGCAGAACAAGGCTGTACACCCCCATCTAGATCTATGCTTACACCTGTCTCCAAAATACACAGTTGTTAATTGACTCTGCTCCTGCCCCACCTTGTTCTATCATGTCACATGATTAGAAACCAAGTACTTCAGAGCGCTCTGTCAAAACACAGGGAAGAAACTCAGTAACATGCAGCTGCCTCTGGCTTGGAAAGAGTTAGAGAAACCCCTGACCGCTTAAGTACACCTCATACATTACATGCTGTACTGATTCGGCAGCGAGTTTAAACCGCGTTAGTCATTCTGCCAATTATACAATTTTAACTTTCTCTAGAGTTTCATATATGACAGGAAAAGATCAGTGAAATAATAGATCCCCCACATGGTTTTACTCATTAAAAAGAAAAAAAAAAAAAAAGAAATTCAAATCCCCAGGGCTGCAACAGGTAAGGCCACCGAACAGGACTGGCAGATGCACTAAGGCTTCTGGCTGTACCAAAGCACGCAGAGGAACATTTTTTAATCGTATCTCGACCGTTGCAACCGAGAATGTAAAGACCAGTGACGCCATCCACTTTTGGAACACTTGCTGTGCTTCAGTCTTTGGAAACAAATTGACTTTGCTGTTGTTTTGTTTTTCAAAAGAGGGCAAAAAGTCTCACTGCTCATGACTTCTACAGCCAAGCACACAGAGTCCGACAGGCAGTTCGTACAACGCAATTTCTTTGAAGGAGAAAGATTTCCATTCCAGGAAAATCCCTTTTCCAACTGAAATCAAAGTTACGCACTGCAGGACAACGGTCCCTGGTCCCTCAGCTTCGCTTCCAGAGGGCTGGGGATCCGCGTCCATCCTCAGCAGAAACCACATCAACTAACCTGATTACTCCTGCAGTTGCCACGTTCCTCCTCATCGCCTACAGAAAAAAAAAAAAAAAACCACACACACCGCTGACAGTGGTAGCTGTCACACGGGTCACCACAGACCTCCTCGAAACACCCTCCTCCTCAAAAGGAACGTGGTCTTCCGCTCAACTGCTCCGCACCGATTCCCGTGTTGGACGCTGCAGCTGTCATCGCTTGCGGCCCCCCTAAGGTAGCAACAGACAGAGAAATACCGTCACGCTTGGGAGAAATCACCAGCCCCACGCTCCTCCTTGCTGCTCCTTAGCTCACCACCTCAAAAGCTCACCCAACTCCAAAGGCAGCTGCGTAACACCTGCACAAACGCACAGAAATGCTTGACCGAGCTGCCGCAGGATGCTCCGCTCTTGGACGCCGGCCCGGCTGACAACCGCCTCGCCTCCTCAGGCCGCTGGTCGGCGCGCAGCTTCGCCCCTCCGAGGCTACGTGCGTGACCTGCGAAAGCCAAAACAAAAGGCACGTGCTGAGATACCGCCCGAAACCACAGCCTGCCCGTGCCCATTCCCCTCTCCTCCTCCTCTACCTCGGCCGCCCACCCACCCTACCTCTGCCAGCTGCCGCGTTGAGGCTCCGGTACCACCTGTAAAACACAACCCATAAGGGATGCTTATAAACTTCACAAACGACACAACGCCTGAAAAGTAACTTCTCTGCTGCAGCCCACCAGTCCCAGCTCACCTCGCCCCAGCCACCCGCAGTGCCGATACCCTGCTTCGCTCGCTACTTCGTGCCTTTGGAATACAACAAACCTACCAAGACCTGTCAGCTGCTCACACAGCCATCGGCCGCATCTGCCCGCTGACACTGCGTGCCAACCCACCTTCTTATGGCCGCTCCCCCGCCCCTCCTCTAACCCTTTGGTGCACGGCTCGTCTCACTGCATCTGAAAACGGCATCGAACGAGTCACCCGGCTGCGGAGCAACAGCTTAACGGTTCCGGAGATCTCCTTTCCATGTAGGAATACCCTCTAGACTCCAACAACAGCCAGCCAGCCATCACAGAAAACCAAAGCCAAAGCAACACCTGGCCCTACGCGTACGACCCTTAGCACCTTCCACCCCGGAAGTCAAATGCCACGGCCCCTGACGAAAAGATACGGCCGCGGCCGCAACCGCAACGGTGGACGCGCGAGAAGCCGGGCCCCAAGACCCAACATCCACAGGACGCGGAGAAGTCGTCGTCCCAGAAGAGGGCTCCGTGAGAACAGACCGCTCGACAGCGGATACCCCAGCGCATCCTGGACCACTCGTCACCTTCTCGGACACGAGACGTGCTGGACAGATCTGTGTGTGGAGCTTCTCGCGCGAGACGGGGAGCGCTCGGTCGGCGGTACCCCGGTGAGTCGAGGAGCACGAGACCCTCGGTGCGGCTACCGATGCGCCCGCCTACCGCAAAAGAATAAACCTCCGGAGCATCGAGACCTCATTAATGTGCAGTATAGCGCACACGGAACAAGCACCACCGACCGCCTCCTTACCACTGAACCCCTCAAGGAATCACAGCGGCGGTCAGCTGACGGAAAAACCACGGCGGCTGAAAGATCTAACACAGGCACCTTACAACCACAGAAACCGGTGCTAAACACACAACAGGTGAAAAACTACACGGAAACGTAACTGCTGTGACCGGCACTACGACACGTCTCATCAGGCGCGTCATGAAAAAGTCAGAAACGGAGTAATGGGAAGGCTCGCGTGCCCGGGCCTACGACAGAAGACAGACCCTGGCTGGAGACTGTTACCAGCGCAAAGAACGCAGACCCTCTTCTCTGAGAAGTTCTGGGGAAGATGCCTTCTCGAGAAACTCTCAAGCTCCGTATACAGGCGAGTACAAGATGCTCACCCTAACCCTCGCTGGACAATTTCACCATCAGTCCTATTAAGAGAGAAAAAAGAGCATAGATCAAGACATCAGCAACTTACACAGCACACAGTAAAAACGGTGGGGAAAAAAAACAAGGTTCCATCTCCCATAGTCAGGAATTCCAAAAAAATGCAATGCATCTAAAATTTAAAAAAAAAAAATGGCAGGCTATTAAACCATTTTGCCACCCCCAAACCCTCAGCGGAAAACCGCCAGCCTGAAACAACAAAAACAACTGCATAAAAGGGTACTTCCTACTATGCCTACAGCCGAACCTCGGCCGGTCTCGAAACTCTTCCCTCACACCGACGCCTCCGCTTCTTGCCGTGAGCAAACCCCCGACGCCCGCGCAGCCCAGCCGGCTCCAAGAGCTGCCGCCAGCGACCAGACCAGCGGAGCGCCCGCACCGCAGCAGCCCCGGAGCAGAACGGGCTCCCTGTGCAGAGGCCAGGGCTCGTACACCCGGGGCCCTGCTCACCACCCTTCCTGCAATCCCCTGGGAAAGGGGCTGGGGCGACCCCCAGCAGACACAAGGGCGGCCGGAGGAGCAGCGGGGAGTTTCCTCACCTGCCTCCGTGTCACGGGGTACAAAGCACTGAGCAAAGACAGCGACCCGTACCGCAAAGGCCGACACCTGCTCTTCTACTGCAGGTATCTGCGGCACCAGCAACGTGACCGGGCAGGGAATTAAACTAATGGAACCGCTTTAACTGGGAGAATAAGGACACAAACCTGAGCCAGGTGCAGTCAGCAACATCCCCGGGGAGGAACCGGCAACCAAGTCCTCAGCGCTGCCCCTGGGAGACACAAAGAACGGCCAACTGTTGTCCACAGCGACGGCCACCCCTTTCCCCAGGCAGGAACCCCTCCTTCTGCAGGAGCTCCTGGAGACGTCCCCTCCTGCCCCAGACCATTGCCAACGGCACCCGTGCTTATGGGGCAATAAAGCACGTTCGCGGGTCAGCTTGCTGCTGCGAGGGCAGGGTCTGGGGTGGTCAGGGGCTACGGGACAGGTGCTGGAGCTGTGGGCAGCTGCATGGGGCGCGCAGGCCGGAGCACTTTTCCAGGGGGTGGGAAGGCCTCCAGGTGCCCGGAGGCAGCCATCTGCCCCTCTTCCTCCTTCCTCTCCACCAGCTCACAAAACCCCTGGGAGCTGCCCTGACGGGGCCCGACGTCTGCTGTCGGCACCCTCGGGCAGGCGTGCCCTAGCAGCACCATCCCCTGGGGCTGCGGCCCCATGACACAGAGCGGCCATCGCCATCAGCCTCGCTGGCTCCCTCCGGGGCTCCTCCGGCACCAGCCCGCAGCTGCAGCCATGGCCCCTTACCCCCGCTGTGTACCTGCTCCCCTGGACTCTCTGACCGCTGCTCAGCAAGTACAAAGGAGACAGAGCGAGGGTTTATTTGCAAACCCATCTAAGTGCGAGGAACACGCCTGCTCTGGGGCTCAGAGCCCGTCCACTCACCCTTCCCTGGGACCGCTCGGCAGTCCACGCTGGGGCAGCAGGTACGGAGAACGAAAACACAGCCATGGGGAGCTGGGCAGAGGAACAGAAAGAGAAAAATAAGGTGAGGGAGAGGAACTGAGGAGCAGAGAAAGAGAGGTACCGGGAAAAGAACAGAGAGGGGGAGACACAGATAAAGAAAGGACACAGAGTCCTGGTCTGTGGAAGGAAAACGGGGTCAGGGAGCCAGGCGGGTGAAAAGAGCACGCCCACCAGCCCTGTGCCCAGGGGGCAGCAGCGGCCTTTCCTCACGGGGAAGTGGCAGCGGGCACGGCGGCCCCATCCCACAGGCCCTGCAGCATCGCGCGGCCGTTACCGGCGGCGCCCGCCGGCAGGACAGCCTGCTGCTCGCCGGATGCAGCGCTGAGCATGGTGCCCGAGCCGGACGCCCGCAGGCAGCCATGCGGCCCTGGCAACGAGCCCACAGCTCGTGCGGCGGCTGTGGCGAGGGCTGGGCCGTGCCGCAGGAGCGGGGGGCCATCACTCGACCCCCGCAGCGCAGCACCTCCTCCCCTGGGCTCCCTCACAGCCCCTCGCCTGCTGTGAAGGGACTGCAAACGCAGCTGGGAGGGCAAAGGAGACTGCGAACGTTTCTTCAGTCACGCAGGTAGCGGATGCAGCGAGAGCGCCTGAGGCAGGGAACAGGATGGCGAGAGAAAGACAGGGACAGGGAGCCCGACAGGTGGAGAAAGAAGCAGCAGGGAGAGAAGAAGAGAGGCAGCAGATAGAGGGAGAAGGGAGCAGGGCAGAGACTGACAAAGGAGGACGGAGACGCAGGACAAAACTGGGACAGGCAGCACGACAGAGAGGAAGGAAAGAAGAACAGGGGCAGGAAGCTGGACCGAGACACATGGAGAAAGACAACAAAGAACAGGGCAGAGAGGGAGGATGAAACAACAGGGACAGGGAGCCAAGACAGCCAACGATGGAGGGAAGGGGCGGGGGTGGGGGGAACAACAACACGGTACAAACCACAGAGCTACACACTACAGGTGGAAGAATTAAAAAATAGAGCCGGGGAGCCAGGAAAAAAAAAAAAAAAGCTGGAGAGCAAAAAGTATAGCGATTCATACAAAAAGGGAGGGAATATTAAAATAGCGTCATCAGGGAGCCAGAGAAAGCGAGACGGAGAAAGGACAAAAGCAACAGGCTACAGGGCAGAGAGGGAGGAACTCATGAGCAGCAACAGAGCTCCGGCCAGAGAGAGACAGAAAAAAGTACAAGACTGCAGGGGCTGCAGGGCAGAGAAGGAAGAATTGACCAACAGGGACAGGGGACCAGACAGAGCGTGATCGAGAACAGAAAAAAACAGCAGCGGGCTACAGGGAAGAGGAATTCAAGAGCAGGGACTGGGAGCTGGACAAAGAGACAGAAAAAAAAAAAACAAACCACGAAACAGTGATGGGCTATGAGACAAATAAGGAGGAAAGAAAAAACAGCAGCAGGGAGCCAGACAGAAGAGACTGAGAAACACAGACAAATAGCCTGGGGCTATGGGACAGAGAATGTGGAATGAAAAGGCAGAGAGAGGGAGCCAGACAGAGAGCAGGGGGAAAATCCAGACAGGCTACGGAGGGGCAGAAGAAGGAATTAAAATCTGGGGACAGAGAGCTGAACAGAGAGGGATGGCGACAGCAGGGAATAGCAGCGGGTGCAGGAGTAAGAGGGAGAAAATAATCGATAGGGACAGGGAGCTGGATACAGAGGGTCAGAGAAAGGTGAAAATAGGGGTAGGGTAGAGGGCAGAGAGTAAGAATTAAAAAATGGGGGCACTGAGACACAGAGATGGAGAAAAGAAAAAAGCAACAGGCTACACAGCAAAGGAGGAGGAATTAAAAAACACGGACAGGAAGTGCGAAAGTGAGAAGGGGCTGGGGGGGGGGGGTGGGCCGGGGACTCCAGGACACACGACTCCTGACAGGCAACAGGACAGAGAGGGAGGAATTAAAAGGGAGGGACTGGGAGCTGGGAGAGGGGGAGAAAGAAAAAGAATCACGGCACACTACAGGGCTGAGAAGGAAGAAACTGAACAACAGGGACAGGGAAACGGCCAAAGAGAGCCCAACGAAAGAAAATGTGCCGATGGGCTACAGGACAGAGAGGGAGGAGTGAAACAACAGGGAGCCAGAGCCAGGCACAGAGAGATCGAGACAGAAAAAACAGCCAGGAGCAACGAGGCGGGGCAGGGGTGGGGGGAAGCTGCGAGGATCTGGAGCCAGACAGAGCAACAGCAAAAGAAAATGACAGCGACAAGCTCCAGGGAGGAGCGGGAGGAATGAAAAGACAGAGATGAGGGGCCGGACCCAGTGTGACACACGCAGGAAGCACAGCAACAGCTGGAGGGCAGAAAGGGAAGAATTAAAACACAGGTACAGGGCGCCAGAGGTGGAGTGGGGAGACAGATAAAGGGGGAGAGGGCAGACAGAAAGACAGGCTACAGGGAGAAGCAGGAGGAATTAAAGAAATGGGATCCACAGCCGGACAGAGAGAAGGAGAAAGCAGCACAATCACCACAGGCTACAGGGCCCAGAAGGAAGAAACTGAAAAACAGGGAAGCGGGAGCCGTCCAGAGAGAGATATGAAGAAAGGGAAGATAGCGGGGAGCCGCCACACGGCAGCAAGGGAAGGATTAAAAAGATGGGGCAGGGAGACGGACAGGGAGCGATGGAGAAAGAAACAAAGCCCCTTGATGGGCTACAGGACAGAGAGGGAGCAACTGAAGACTCGGGGAAAAGGAGCAGGACAGAGAACGGAAAACCAGTGACGGGCCACAGGGCAGAGGGAGGAACCACATATGTGGGGAGAGGCAACTGGCCAGAGAGAGATGAGGACAGACAGATAACAGCAGTGGGCTACAGGGCTGAGAGAGAAACTGAAAAACGGGGACCGAGAGCCGGGAACAGGAGACACGCAGAAACACCAAATCGCAACAGGCCACAGGACAGAGAGGGAAGAAATAAACATCTGGGACCAGGAGCAACCTACAGAGAGACGTCGGGAAACGGAAGTTTCAAGAACAATGCATACGAGGCAGAGAGGAAGGCATTTTTAGAAGTGGGTCAAGACAGGGACAGGGAGCCCAACAGAGACAGAGAGAACAAGAAAGCAACAACGGGCTGCGAGACAGACAGGGAGGAATTGAAAAATCCCAGCAGGGAGAGACGGCAAAAGGAATGAAATCGCAACACGAACTTCGAAAGCAACAGGCTGCAGGGCAGAGAGGGAGGAATTTTAAAAAATCCAGATCTTGTGCTGGACCAAGAGAGACCGAGCAAATAAAAATGGTGAGGCCTAAAAGGGCACACAG
This sequence comes from Leptosomus discolor, assembly GCF_034619465.1. NCBI lineage: Eukaryota > Metazoa > Chordata > Aves > Leptosomiformes > Leptosomidae > Leptosomus > Leptosomus discolor. The sequence continues at coordinate 542,610 of NW_028237865.1, forward strand.
GAAGGAATTAAACAACAGGGACAGAGAGCCAGACAGAGAAAAGTCCTGACAGGCTTCCAGAGAGAGAGGGGAATTTAAAATTAGAGACCAGGAGCTGGACAGAGAGAGACTGAGAAAGGGGAGGGAAAAAAAAAAAAAAAAAAAAAAGACGGGGGCGGGCAAGGGGGAAATCACAGCACCATGTGAAAGACAGGGGGCCAGGGGAGGGGGATAGGGAGGGCCTGGGACACACAAGTGGGGCGATGGGGCCCCGAGGGCCCAGGACTCACCGCATCCCTTGTTCTCAGTGCTGCCAGGAGAATTTGCCCGTTCAGACGCTTCCTTCTCTTCCTCTCCTCCCTTCCTCTTCTGCAGCTCCGGTCACATGGTGGTTCTCCACCTAAAAGATTACATGGCTGTCTCAACTCTTGCGAGACAAGGCTTCCTAGACATGTAGCCTCGCTCGTTCATGCGTCACACGGCCGTACCACGCCGTGGGTTACGCACATGGACTCTCCGCTTGCCTGCGGCGGGAGGCAGCTGCCGGCCGGCCGGCCTCTGATTCCTTCTTCTTTACCTTTCTCTGGCCTCTCCAGCTTCAGCCGCAGCAGCTCCTGTCCACTGCCCACAGCCAGCAAGCGCTCCGCCCGCCCCTTTTTGCCCCCACGCCGCGACGAGAGCGAGGTCAGGCAGAGACAACCCAGGCAAGACCGAGGCGGGTGCAGACAACAGCATCCTCAGGGGAGGAAGGGACACCTGTGCCCTCAGTGCAGCCTCTGGGAGACAAGGAGAATCAGTGACCATTATGATCGTAGATCATCCCCGGCCAAATCGCCTCCTTCCACAGCAGCTTCTGGAGATGCCACTTTTTCCCTGCACTGCAGCTAATGGCATCCACGTTAAGGCAGAATCAAGTGCATCCGAGGGCCAGCTTGCTGCCATCACAACAGGATGACCTGGGGAGACAGGCTGCAGGGGAGGTGCTGGAGCTGGAGGCAGCTGCGCGGGGCCAGCGGGGCCGGGGAAGGCTCAAGGGGAGCTCTGGCGAGTTGGGAAGGCACCCGGCGCCTGGAGGGGCGTCCGCCTCCTTCCCCTCTTCCCTCCCACCAGCTCCCGGGAGCTCCCCGGGGCTGCCCGCCGCAGCACGGGCCTTGAGGCTTCCCGTCCCGCCACCCCCGGCGGCCAGCGGCCAGCAGAGACTCCCGCACCAGCCGAAGGAGCGAGCTCGCCTCACCGCCGGCCTCGCCCCTCACCCGCCGCCATGCTGCTCTCGCGCACCGCGCATGCGCGAGCCGCCGCCGGCGCGCCGGAAGCTCCACGCCCGGCGCGCGACCGCCGCGCTGCGGGACCGCGCTTTGGCCGCGCGGCAGCAGCGCCCGCCGGGCGGCGCGTGCCCGGGGCGGCCCCGACGCTGCAGCCCCGCGCGTTGCGCGCCGAGCGCCCGCCGGCCCCGCGCCCCTGGGGCGGGAGGACACGCCCCCGGCGGGGCGGGAGCGGGGAAGGGGCGGGTCTGAGCTTGGGCTGGGGGCGAGGGGCAAGTCGGGGGGTGCAGGCGGCACCCGAGGGGCGGTGGGAGGGCGGTGCCGAGCATGGTGGGGCGGAGGGGGCACAAGGTCGGAGGGCAGGGGGTTCGGGGGCACGTCCCGCAAAAACCTCGCATGGGGCAACATCTCCATGGGAATCACTTGGGGGGGGGGGGGGGGGACGGGACGGGACGACACGACGGACGACAGGGATGGGGGGGGCGGGGGCGGGCAGAACAGCGGGGAGGAGACCCTCTGGGCCCCGGACTCTCCCCACCGGACAGCCCCGGCTGCAGCACCCGCAGGTCCCCGCTGGAGACAGAGCCAGGAGCCTCCGGCCGCAGGGCTGGCGCCGCCGGGCGAGCACGCTGAACGGCCGGCAGGCAAACCTGGGCAGGGGGAGCTGCCGAGCAGCACCAGACACAACACGGCAGCTCAAGAACAAAAATCCCAAGTTATGTCTCAGCATATGAGAAAAGTAACACAGGAGAAAGCAGAAGAATTCAGTGAGAATGAGGGATAGGATAGCAGTTGAGCTAAAGGAGGTCAGCTCAAACTACAACACATCTGTTCAAAGCCAGAGCCATCGGTACGCTTAAAAAAAAATTTAAAAAAAAAAAATCAATACTAAGACTCATCAATACAATTTTGAAAGCATTCTCAGCATAAAAGCAAACACCCTTGATAGTGCTGGAAAACGTCTCGTCCCTTTCTCACAGCACCCCTGGGGGGAGATACACACACCCCCCCCCCCCCCGCCCGTGAGACCGCATGAAGACCTCGTACCATCCTCGGACTCACCACAACAGCTACAGCCCTTGCACCACCGCCGCTGCTGCTGCACGTCTCGCTTGCTCAGTCAATAAATCTGCAGAGTGAAGTGTAAAACTCTAAATAAACATAACAAAGTCATGTTTAAAACGTTCTTTAAAGAAAGAACAAATCTCAGTCGTTCACTTTATACCGAAAAAGCACGTGGATGTTCATGTACATCCAACAAAAACGCTTACACTACCAAAGTATTTGATTTGATGTTTGCGTTAACTGCACTCACCCAGCTGCAAGCAGATACCATTAAATCACCTGTCTCCAAAATACACCGTTCCCATCCGACTGGGGGGTTTCTTGTGCATTACACCATTAGGAGGGACATCTGGGCAGCTGCACCGCCCAGGAGAGATGCCACCAAATGGCCAGGGAAATGCACCACCGAAAGCCAGACAGAAATAAAGTACTTTGGAGTGCTCCCTCCAAATATGGGGAAAACCACCCATAACATTCAGCAGCCTCTCTTTTTAAACACATAGAAGAAATACCGAATTGCTTAAACACCCTCTTCAATCGTACCCTGAAGCTCGCGGGCGGTTACAGTTTAAACAAGGCAAGTTCATTTGTATATTACACAACATGAACTGTTTGGGGTTTTTTCCTATCAGAAATGAAACTTATAAAAAATTAGTAAGATAAGAGATCCCCATACTATTTTACTTTGGGGGACACACACACACATGACACACACACGGACGGGACGATGACGGACAGGGATGACGACACAATGCAGAAATCAACTACCCAGTTCTGCAATGCTTAAGGCTACCAAACAGGACTGGAAGATTTGCCAGAGAGAGGTGGGGGGAAAAAACCCACCAAACAAGCAAAAAAACCCCAAACAACAAAACAAAACAACACAACACAAAAAAAAACCCAACCCACGACCTTGATTGCTCTTAGTACAGATGTCAGTATCTCAGTCAGGTTTTCACGTACCCCTATGAGATATTTTAAACACTTAAGGACTGAAAAAGGAGAAAGCTTTTATCTGGAACACAGTCCATTTCTTCAGAACATCCAAACTCTGACACACAGTTTCTTTCCCCTTTCAGCACCACACGATTCTCATAGAATCGTTTCTCAGCAAGCACACAAAACAGAAAGCTACGCACGCTCTCAGGAAGAGCAAATAAACGGAGGGGAGTACACTTCACACAGGCACAACGTGCTCCAGAACAGATCTTATTTTGAGTGTTTCTGCTGAAGCACTTCCTATCAAAACTAGAGAAGGAGAGCTGGCACGTTCTTCACGTTCACTTTAAAGTCCGTACTACAAGTACCTGGGGAAAAATGCAGACGCACGGGGCAGATGTACCTTGTCCTTGCAGGCCACTCGGGATCCTCTGGGCCAGTCTTGTACCTCCAGGGCAGAAGAAAGGGTCACCATGGTGAAATGATGCCAGTTGATAGTCTGCTGAGAGAGGAAAAAAAAAAAAAACAAGCCACCTTTTAGCACAAAGCGGGCTAGGAATCAAAAGCTTCCTATTTCGGCGAAGGTTTGCAATGACTACAACCGAGTGGAGGAAAAAGCATTTTGCATCATCTTTGGTACAGCTGTTGAGACAGGCCACTAGAGATTTTGGTTTTCATAGAAAACTGGGTGCTTTCTGCCTTTTTTTTTTTTTTTCTTTTTTTTCCTCCTTCTGACTCATTGGCAGCTTCAGTCTCACCAGAACTCCCTTCCTTAGATCGACACAGATAACTACGCACCTTTTCTCAAGCCTACACAGAGCCAGGGTTTCCTCACCCTAGACATCCCAAATCGAATACTATCCTTAAAATGTACAGCGACCCACCTGTCCTTGTCAACCGCCTCCTTGCAGAAACTGCCCCTTCACAGCTCGTCCCCGTCTCGGCGGATTGTCCTGCTGGAGGATGAAGTGCAGAAGATGCGTATCCCCACAGCATTTGTCTGTGAGGGTACATGTTCAGAAATACTCCGAATCTGTAAGACAGACAGGTGTAATTTCTGTGATTTCAATCATCAGAACTCAATTGTGAGGAAACAAACTAACGTTTAAATGAAGGGTCTGTACGCTACAGTCCTAGGAGAGGGGCAGGGGGGAGAAAGGCATTACAAATTGGAAAAAAAAAAAAGGGCATGATTCGGAGCTCCCAATCATGACGGAGCGGTGGGGACAGTAACAAAAGCAAAGACAAACAGCAGCAACGTTAAGTGAAATCCAGCTTTAATTCTGATCACGTCTTTAAGAGACTCCCCAAGTCTATACCTCAGTCCTACGAAGGACTAGTTCTTTTTTTTGAAGGACAAGCTTTTTTTTTTTTAACACATAAAAGTCCCAGACTGAGGGCTCCACGGAATAGCATGTGGACTGAACCACAGGACAAGCAGTCATCAACACTCTAATGAAAAAACCAAATCGACTATAAACCAAGTTTAAACATCACTGTCCATCCTGTGTCTTTGGTTACATTTCTACCGGCATCTAGGTGCTCAAGAGTTCACTGTCCTCACACCACAGGTTACTGACAATGTACTCGGGCATCTAAAAATAAAAAGCCATCTCCACCCCACCCATAAAATCAGGGTGAACCACGAGAAGAGAAACTCTCAAGGCGGCAACAGGCAGCTCTGCACTTACCACGGAGGAAAGTCTGTTCCTCGGCCCGGAAAAAAAAACCACTCTCGACTCCCAAGAGACCTCCCGGGGAACGAACCGTGCTCCATTAACGGCGTTTTGTCTCCAGCTTCTCTGCCCCGGGCTTGGGTGGGGAGGGGCGGCGGGGCCCTTCCACTCGCCCTGGCCCCTCCGCGCTCCCCCAGCCCCACGTGGGCCATCGCCCAAGCACCGACCGCATCCGCCCGCGCGGGATCTCCCTCGTGGGACGCGGAACGCGACGCCGGGAAGAGGCGGCGGAACAGGAACCTCTTGGTCAGGTCGCCCGGCCAGCGGCGAGAAGACCGAGCAAGGTTCTGCCCGAGGGGCCGGGCAGGGCCCCCTGGAGCCCCAGCCGGCCCCTTTCCGTCCCCTTTGCCCGGCACCGAGCAGGCCCCGCCGCCCCGCCCCAGACACCGGCGAGCACCGCCCGGCCCGCTCCGGCGCACCGGCAGGGCAGCCCGGCAGCGCCGCGCCCCGGGACCGCCGCTCCCGCCGTGTCGCGAGAGGCGCCTGCCCGGCTTCCGGCCCTGCGGGGACATCGCCCTCCCCACCCTCCCCCCCACGGCGCGGCTCCCCCCCGCTCCTTCCCACACGGCGCGGCTCCGCCCGCAGCCCCCCCCCGCTCCGCGCCTCCGACACGGGCCCCGCCGGCCTGGCCGCCCGCCTCACGGCTTTCCCCGGGACCCACCGGTCGATCGCCCGCTCCCCACTCACCCGCTCCCCCGGCGGAGCCCGAGCCAGAAGAGCCCCAGCCGCAGCCCCAGCCCCGCAACGTTCGGTGACCGCGCCGCTCCTGCCGCGACTCGCACTGCCGGGCGGTGCACCGGAGAGTGCAGGAAGCCACGCGCCCCGGAGGGGCGGGGAGAGAGGCGGAAGTGACGCTTCCGGCGGCGCGACAGGATGCAGGAACACGCGCCCACCAGGACGGGGGGATGCGGCAAAGCGCGCCCCCTGCCGGGCGGGGGGAGCATGGAAGACACACCCCTGGGCGGGCGGGAGCACCGCTGGGCAGCGCCAAAGCACGCGCACCAGGGGCGGGAGAAGGGAGCGGGACGGCACCTCCGGGCCGCCGCCGACCAGGAGACCCCGCGCACCCGCCGAAAGGGATGACTCGCTCGCCTCACCGGTGGCCTCGGCCCTCCCCCGGCGCGCCGCCGTGCTGCTGCCGGGCACGCGTTTGCCCGGCACGCGCTTGCCCCGCCCACCACCGACGCGCCGGAGGGGCCGGAGCCGGCGCGCGAACGGGCAGAGGGCGAGGGGCAGAACGGCAGCGCCGGCCCCGCGCCCGCGGAGCGGCAGCGGGGCTGCCTTACCGGGAGGCAGCAGACGGCGCCAGGCAGCCCCCGCGGTCTCGCATGGCCGCTGCGGGCGAACGGCAGCGTGGAAACAGCGAGCGACACCGCGCATGCGCGGGTCGGGGCTGCAGTACCTGCCCTTGGCCGCATGGTGGCAGCAGAGCGCCGCAAAGCGAACTGAAACGCGCAGAAAGCCCATTTAAGAAGCGCGGGCTCTGAGGAAATCCGGGGGCGATGGACAGAAAAGGCAGCGAACGTGCCCCTCCAGCCCGTGTCCGGGGCTACACGGCAACAGCTGCCCTGTCCCCCGATGACCCCTCACTAGCCAGGGAGGGGCGTCGAGAAAAGGGGAGGAGACCTGCGGGTCGAAGTGAAATCGGGTTTAACGAGACAGCACCACTACCAACAGAGGCATGCAAAGTTACACTGGGCCAAATGAACGTGCAGCAGCCACGATCGACAGGAGAGGGGTCCTCGGGAGCAAGGAGAAGCAGGGAAAGGAGAGAGCCCTGCAGGAGCCCCGCGGGAGATCCCCTTCCTCAGCAAACCTTCCCGCTTTATACTGAGCATGACACAATGGTCCGGGCTACACCTGTAGCTGACTCAAACTGCTAACAGCCTGCTGAGCATTGCTGGGCTGTGATTCTGGACCAGCCAAACCGTGACAGTGAAACACAGACAAGCAAGTCTGTAGACAGAAACTTTTAAAAGTGATGGGGATTAAGGAAATAAGGGAAAAAAATAAAAATAGTAATGGAGAAGTAGAAAGAAAAATCTATAAAGCAAAGGCACTGAAGAAAAAGAAAAAGTTAAAACTTAAGATATCAAAAAGCAAAGAGTAGATGTAGAAAATACAGTGTAAGCAATAGGGATTAGGGAAATAAAGGGGAAAGATATAAAAATACAGAAAGTGACAGCCAACAAAAATGGAGACAGAGAAAGAAAAATTTAAAAGGATGGTGGTAAGGAAAGATAAGGCATAATTAAAAAATAAAGACAGGATGTGGGATAAAAGTAGATAGAAATCTTTAAGAGCAACAGGGTACAAGAAACAGAAATAATTTAAAAATAGGGTTGGGGAGGTGGATAGAAGAAAATTGAGGAAGAATTTTTTTTTTTTTTTAAGTGAGAGCATACAGGACAGAGAGAGGAATTAAAAAAGGAGGGACAGGGTGCCAGAGGGAGGGAAAATGAGAAAGAGAAATTGCAATGCAGTGAGGCACAAGAAACACGGGAAAGCATTAAGAAATTGGGAGAGGGAGCCAGAAAATGGGACACCATGAACAAGAGAGGGATGGAGAGGGGGACAAGGGTGTAGAGAGGAGAGCTGAGAGATTGCACCAGAAAATAGGGACTGAGAGACAAATGGGAGAGATGGGGAGTGAGGCAGAAGGGACTGACGAGACAGAGGCAAAACAAGGGCCAGGGACAAATTCTAAAGCAACAGGGGAAAAGAAACATAGGCAAGAAATTAAAAATAGAAACAGGGAGCCAAATAGAAACACATGTAGAACAAATATTTCAAAAAGCGATGGAGTACGGGAAACACAGGCAAGAAATAACACATGGGGGCAGGGTGACAGATGGAAGAAGCAAAACTGAAGAAGTGGTTGGGTAGAGGACACAGAGGGAAGAATTAAGAACTAGAGACAGGGAGATGGACAGAGGGAAAAGCAGAAAGAATATTTTAAATGTGAAAGGGTACAAGAATTAAAAGAATAGGTATATGGACCTGCGTAAAGGGATGCAGGCAAAAATGTGAAAAACAACAGGAGACGAGAAACATAGGCAAGAAATTAAAATTAGGTCAGGGAGGGGGAGAGCAAGAGAGAGGTTGCAAGAAAATTTAAAAAGCGACTGGGTTCAAGAGACTTAAGTGAGAAGTTAAAAGACAGGAACGGAGAGGTAGAAACTTTCAAAAGCGATGGGGTACAAGAAACATGCAAGAAGGAAAAAACAGGAACAGAGAGCCCAGTAGAAGCAAACTGCCATGGGTTGACCTTGGCTGGCTGTTGAGTGCCCACCAAGGTGCTCCATCACTTCCTTTCCTCAACCAGAGGAAGAAAATACAACAAAAGCGCCAGTGGAAACCCACCACACTTCCCACAATCAACAGGGACCTGGATAAATGGAGGCAGGGAGAGAGGGAGACCTAGAAATGCCCTTTTCACAAGCAAAAGAAACTTTACAGCAAACTGAAGTCACATCCACTTCCTGTCACCCCAGTTTTGGCAGGAGAGCATAAAGCGCCTTTAATCCTCAGTAGTCCCAGAGTTTCAGGAGCTTGCCCAATGATTGCTGGAAAGTCAGTGTCATAGGGAAGACCAGAGCCCCATTGCTAGTCCCTGCTCTGACTGGTCTGCTAACATGAATGAAAAGAGACTCAAGCAACTAAAACAGTTCATAAAATAAAACCAACTTAGAAAGATGTCCAAAGAGGAACAAATCTGAAGTAAGGAAAATCCGACAGTGAAGCACTTATCATATGCAGCTGTAGTGCACAGTTGATTTTAAGGACTCCAGAATTAGGACTGCAGTGTGCTGTGTTGATCAGCATGCGACACACTGGCAAATCACATTGAGTGCACTAGAAATCTTTTTGCATGTGCACTTGCCTTTTGGTAATAATCATATTTCACACAATAAGTGCAAAGCCTTTGGTCTTTTGCACGTGCATTGATGTGGCTTGTGCTTGCTTTGGTACTGCACGCCTGTTTCTTGTGTCATGCTGAAGTACAGCAAAACACTCGAGTATCTTTTTTAAGAACAAAGCCAATCAGATGCAAATTTGGACACAGGCATATGCATCTTTTTGAGTCAGAGTTAAGCAGACGTGTATGCTTTTCAGTGATGCAGTTATTCCCTCTGCTTTGCCTGATGCCATGAAGCTGCCTGCTTAATCCAGCGCTTTTATAAACTGTATTTTTCAGCTCCACTTTGACACCACCAGTCATTATAATCTGTTTTAAACATGTATGCTGATTAATCCAAGGTGTCTTGTTTGCAGCAACCTAGAACTTTGAATCTTATTCTCTAACTTAATCTCCTCATTAATTTTGAGGCTTAATTTTGGAATACAAATGACAGTGAGCAGGAGTGAGCCATGGAAGATGCCAGGCACTGCTTGCTGGCATAGGAAATGGTCTCCCAGTGGAAGCCTTGAGCCATCTTGCAGGTTGCTGCTTAGACTCTGGTAGCCTGGTACCTGTCAGAGGAAGGGGAAAGAAGCACATCCTAACAGCTGGACATGTATCCTGGTGGTCTGTCATAGTCATCAAGATTCCAAGCCTAAACCTGGGAATGTGCCGAGAGCTGATGGGTTAAGCTGGTGGTTAGGATGGCATGCTGCCTTATGAATGGTGCCAGTGTTACAAGTACTTCTTTTATTATAGGAGTACTGAGAGTTCCCAGTTATGCTGGATGCTGCCCAGTAATTCATGGGGTAAAAAATAGTCCACGACCAAAACAGCTGACCACGATATTCAGCAAGACAGTCAATGGAAGGTGCTTTACTTGAGGGGATGTTATTAGCTGTATTCTGCATATAGGTGAACTGAGGTAGAGGAGGGATGAAAATTACTAGTGCAGGGAGGATGTCTCTGACAGAATGGTTGAAGCGATTCAGGCTACAGCATGAAGCAGTTATGCCTGTAGTTTTTGAAGTGTCTGGCCTGGCATAAAAAAATAGGAAAACTGCTGTCTTGAAAATGAATCCGAAAGAAACATTTCCCATCCTTAATCCATTACACCTCTACATCCAGTCTGTACACTGCATTTTGGACTCCTTTGGAACCAAATCTTGCGGGTGGTTGTTGTTAGTATGAAAGGATACTTTCTGTAATAAATTCCAAGACTGCTTCTTGCTGGAAAAGCCTGATGTGGCATCCTGTACACCACTGGCAAATCTCCTACTGACTTGGCCAGCAGGATCTCACCTGAGCCATTTTTACAAAGCACAGCATCTGGCATTGAGCAGAAGCTGGTTGATTGTTTTATTTTTTTAGCTAGTTTCCCAGTCCACTCTGGAAAAAGACCAGCCTATCAGAATCGGCAGAGGACAAGGGTATGTTAGGATGGGGCTTGGCAGAGAAAAAATGGGCAAAACATGCTGCCATGTGACCTACTTCTTGCCAGGAAAATTGATTCTCTCCCTTCCCAGAGCTCTCCCAGCTGGGATGCCAGGGAGAGGAATAGCAATGGTTTTGGCATATAAATTGCAGTGAGCACTAGGATAAGCTGAGGAAGGACTGGCATCATTTGAAGCGTGCACGTTTGTCAGAGGAATAGAAACCATAATGTTCCTCCATCGCAGATCCAATGCATCCTTGCTACAAAATTGGCTGGCTCATGAACAAACTGCCCCCGACAGCCGTAACCTCTTACTTGTCAGTACGAAATGCACACGCATGCCGCCATTCAGTTTAAACCTTAGAGAAATCTTTTGCTAAGGGCCGATTGCCAGAAGGGACAGAATTTGTGACATACTTGCTCTGGACTGAAACTCTTAAACAGTAAACACTCGTGCAGTAAACCTTTCTATGGGAGTCTTCTCTAAAAGAAGGCATTTTGCAGGTAATTGGGAAATGGAGAGTCAGCAAGAGGATGAGCAAATACCTGCTGCAAAAAAAAGCCTGCCACATTTTTCCTCTAAAAATTCCAAGTGTTCCCACGTGCTTGCCACCTGGCTGTCTGTGAAGGTCATCTGTTTGCAGGAAGACAACAGACTCTGTGGGAATCAGGTATGTGTTGGCTCCTCTCTGAGCTTCCCTATTTGCCAGTCCTTGTCAGACTACCATTTGCTGAGGTGAAATGTCAGTATCTGCAAAATTCAGTCACTAATGTTGCAGAAGTAGGAGCCCTGAACTGAGTCCTCTTTGAGGTCAGACACTGTGCTTCTGCTCTGCCCCAGCAATGGCAGGAAACCAATGACTCAATACTCTCAGGAGTTTCCTCACCAGAGGGAAGCAACACAGACTGACCTGTCAGTCTGTGCACAAAAAACAGAGACAGCTTTACTTTCAGCTTTTAGCTAGAGATAGTGCTTTCTTGCCAAGCGGAAAAGGTACAGTATGAGAAGTGGTTACACATCTGCAGGCAACACTAAATTTATTCTCACAGCCCAGTTTAAGAGTAAGTGGAGTGTAGATGGGATAGACCCAGGCATACTGAAACTCCAGGTGCTCATACAACACCACAAATCACACATATCCATTCCTCCTACTGCGTGCTCTTCAGTCCTTCATTTCAGCTTCTATTCTCACTTCTTTGCTCCTTAGTTGCTTTCAGTACAGAGACCCTGAGGATCCTGCTTTATTCTCACTCCTCTTTTGGCAGTGGCAGAAGAGAGCGGTAGTGGAGAGATATAGTCTTAGTCTCGTCACGAGCAGAATTTTGGCTGGCAGGAGTACGGAGGTTGCCAGTACCAGAACTGTCCAGCATCTTTCACAGCAAGCCCTTTAGACTCTTTTGATGGCAGAGAACAAGGCCTTCGATTACTTTACAGAATTTAAGGTATGTTTTTCAAGCTGTTGAGGAGAGAAGGGGGAAGGGAGAGGCAGACTTGACCTGGGAAGCAATGTACCATAGGAGATAAATGGCCCTGCTCCAGCCAGATAAAGCGCACAAGTAACTATGTGAGAAGAAAAGATAGAAAGAGACATGGAAATCATATGTGGCTGGGGCTGGTGACAGCATTGTTCTCTGACACCTTGCTGAAAGCAGCATTCCCACAGGGAAAACATTTTCCACCCCAGTGGGTACCTATGAGAGAATACAGCAGTTGTGTCTCACTGCCTTTCTGGAAGGAAAGCATCTCTTCTTAGATTTTTTTTTTTCCCTGTCAAAGCAGAGACAGCTTCCCTGCTGGCATTGATCCCTGCTGCCCTATTGGTTTATGAAGCTTTGCCAGCATGAGAAGAGCTATGTCTGCCATTGGAAGTTACTGCGCAATAAGGTATGATACAAATTTGCTGTGCACTAATTAATCAGCATGCTTTGTGAAGAGTGAGACTGAGGAACTGATTCCATTCAAGGGTAGTCTTACTGCATGCCAAGAACCAGACTAGCCACACACTGCTGCCCAGTGAGAGTGGTCTTCTTCCTTTCCAGTCGCCACTCTCAGTGCCACTCTCAGTGCTACCAGTTCTTTCCTGCTCTGTCCGTTGCTGACTGAGCTTACTAGCCCAGAAGAGGGCAAATCCATTTCTTTTTTGCTTGGACTGGTTTTCTGTTGGGTTGAATGATTGAATTGCCTCATGAAGTGTTCTGATGAACCCAGAAATGGCATGACACAAACAGTGGGAGTGAGGATGGTAACAGGAGACTTGGCTTTCCGTCTTGGCCACAGTGTACCATTAGATTAGATCAACCATATCATCTCTCTTAACCCCATGAGTGTCTGTATAAGGAACAGGTGTAGCATATGCCGTATGCTGCACATTCATGACCTCCCTCACTCTGAATGAACTTCCTTTTAGATGGGAGTTCCTTCCTTCGAGAAGGGTGTGCTTTTCTGGTCAAATTGCAGAAGAGGATCTTTTTTTGATTACTCCTAGGTGCATTCACATTAAATTTCCGTCTTTTTCATTGTCTCCTCTGTGTTGTCGTGTACTTCAAAGGGGATGGAGGAGAAAGGCTGCTATATTGTGTCTGTTCTTCAAAGGGATAAGATCCATTATCCTTTTCTCACTTGTGTTGGCAACCAGCCAGAGTCTTAGTCTCCTGAAAACACGGGCACTGTATGCGAGTTTTATGCTGGTCCCTAAAGGCCAAGGGAGTGTGTCCTTTAGAAGACTGCTCTTAACAAATCCATAAGCAGAGGAGTCTGACTTTGTGGACAGTAATAGGGGCATCAGCAGAGGTAAAGCTCTATCAGTAAATGATACTATAACCCAGGAGAACTTTCCACTTGCTCCAGAGTTTCTCAAGGCCTTGAACCTTAACATGCACTTTGCCAGTTTGAGCCCTAAAAGAGAAGGAAAAAAAAACTGGCCAGTTTTACGCCGGAACAGGAGAAGCGAGTTGCCTTGTGTGTGATGGCAGTAACCAATGAGGAAATGATCAGTATGTATCTTTTCACTGAAGAAAGAGGTTTTGCAGTCTTAGAGTATGGCTTTCCAAGTTGTCCCTGTCTTGCAGACCCATCTTTCCACCTCACATGGTCTCTCTTTCTCTTGCCTGAGAGCATTGCTCTAAGTTCCTCCTTAATTCAAAGGCATTTTGATGACCAAAAAGGACACGGAAGATGTATATGGGCAAGGAGCACTTGGAATCCTTGAATCAATGTATTGTGTCTCATTGTTTTCATTACTGTCTCAATTTTGCTTTTCCAATTGGGAAGGAAGAGACAGAATGGAAAGGTAAAAATAAAATGTGTGTTGGGAAAGGGAGCTGTTGATCCCATGGGTTACTCAGAGTGCACAGCTTTGCCCTAAACCTCATTGTTATCTGGGCCGCAGGCCAAATGTTTGGCTGAAAAAAATATGCATAGTTCCAAAACACTGTGTTAATTTATGTCCTCTATTACAATACCACTGAGTAAGAGCATAATTCTTTTTAGTAAACATCTGATAGCATGATAAATACAGTCATCTTTTCAGAGAAGCTACCCTAGCTCCGGCCGTGGTATTTATCAGAGCAAGCAAGAACAGCCAAACAATTTTGCATGTCTGGTTTTCTTCTTGAGCCTGTCTCCTCTTTAGGTCAAATCACATCTTACCCAGGAAGGTTTGGATGGATACCAAAAAATAACTCCTAATTTACCTTATGTAATGTCATTACCAAAATTCAGCATTTCTTAAAAACTGAAAGATGGAATCCAGGTTATGCTGTCTTTAGGTGTCTTTCCGCTCTTATACTTGCAATGCATTTAATCTCTCGAGCCTTACAGGCCTTTAGATGCAGCTGTCCAGGTGAAAAACAAGGGCAGTGACCCACGAGTTTTATAAAAACATGAAGGTAGAAGTTCTTAGTATGACAGTCCTTCGCTTCTTTCCTTCCCTTCAAAATATTTCAGAAGGGCAGAAACTATATTTGGCTTAAATTTTACTGAGGAGCTGCCTCCAAGTCCTATTTTCAAGCAATGAACGGATGTCCCTTCTTCACACAGGGTTGAAGTATAACGGTAGAATATCTCTCCTAGGTAGCAGAAAGACTGCTTTTTCTGCAGTCGAGTTTGCCAGATTGTTGCAGGTGACTGAAGAAAAGCTGGAGGTGATATCCCCTACCACTGAAACAGAAGAATCCTGAAGGGGACATCTGTCCACCACGTTTGATACCTACATGCTGATTCTCTTCTCATTCAGCTTTATACAGCCACAATTCCACTGAGCACATCGAATTAGTCTAGATTTACACCACAGATAAACAGAACCTGGATCAGATCTTTGGAACTAGACTGTTAACAGGCATAAGAACCCATGACTTTAAATCCTCTATATTACTGTGCTAAGCCTGTTTACCCTCTAGTTCAGTAGTCACAGTGAACGCAGTTGTAGTTTATGTCCTTAACAATTATGTTAGGAGGAGGAGGCAGCAAGATCTATGCTTCATCTCAGGACCAGCTTGCAGTAACCTGAGTAAATGGGAGTCATTAGAGTTACTCCAGTTTTAATTACAGTGGTGCACCTGCACAGAGAACGTGGCCCATGCTGGAAGGAACAAACTAGCTTTGCTCAAATCCTTTTGCAACTAAAGGGAAGAACCACGAGAAAATCACAGGCAATTGCTGTATGCAGCATTGCCACAGACTTCTTAGGGGGAGCTCCATGGAGGTATGCTAGCATCTGTGTGCGTAGAGCCCCTTTGAGAAAAGGCAGGCAGCTCAAGCATTTCTGGGTCCTATCCTATGAGAAGCCACGCGTCAGACTGTGTAACAGGGCCATGCATGTGTATGCCAATGCCTTGCAGCAGGGAACAGTCAATGGCTGCATCCAGAGACAGGATGCCTTTCAGTTGGGCTCCTTCAAATTAAAGACCTACTTAAACGGCACGCCTTCTCTGGCTACTCCTCAGCACAGATGCAGTTAGGCCGGTGTCCCTTCAACTACACTGGCCTTTGGGCAACAATGCTGAGCACATAACTCACTACAGGCCATCACTCCTCTCTCCTCGGTTGGCCTGGGCTGTAACTGTAGAAAGTAAACATCTTCCAGATGTTTACACCAAGTGAACATTTAGATCAGATCCAAAGTGTTAAAAAATTCCCTCAGTGATTTTGGAGTGAGACCCTCATTCAATGTAGCCGGTCCTTTGCGGCTTTACCACTTCATGTATATTTAAGAAGTGACCCATTAAATCTCCAAAGAAAGCACCCCCAATATATTCTTGTTCTGTCACCATTTGCCATTGAAATATATCTTTCAGCATACTCTTTAAATGCATTCTGGCAAAATGATACTATAGTTACGCGCGTATTTTTAACACCACAGTGCTATTAAAATACCATGAAAAGCAGTTTACTATGCAGTGGACGTAATCCGTGAACACTCAAGACTAAAAGAAAACTTTTTCTTTCCCAAATCTGAAGCTCAAATGCGCATGTTAAAGGGAACCTCTGGATCATTCAGAACTTGCCAACTAATATTAGCTTATATTTA
Organism: Leptosomus discolor; assembly: GCF_034619465.1. NCBI lineage: Eukaryota > Metazoa > Chordata > Aves > Leptosomiformes > Leptosomidae > Leptosomus > Leptosomus discolor. The sequence goes on from NW_028237865.1 coordinate 558,455, forward strand.
TTTTTGGTGCATTTTATGCCAGTGATTGAGTAATCACCTGTTTTATCACGTTCCATATATGCTAGCAAATAATTCGAAACAATGTAAAGCCAAATGCTTGGATATAAATTTGCTTACTGTGTTTACAGGAGTGGGTTCAATTGTTTGGATGAAGTTTAATTTGGATGATCTTGTGGCCTGTTTGATGTGCCAAATTTTCACTCTCAAACCACAGGGAAAACAATTTAGACCTTAGCACTAGAAATTGAACTATTGTACTCTAGTATTTTTGTACTAGAGCACTGGGTTGGTGTCAGAGATTTGAACCACTGGGAAAAAAAAATTATGGCAATGGATCAGTGCAGATCTGCCAGAACAGCTACACAGGTTTTTACAAAAACACACACACACATATATAAAACCATTGGCATTGAGCTTTAGTGTGAAGTAAAGCTTGGAACATTTAATGGGTTATGTAATACGGTGTTATTTCCTGTCCCCATCAAATAAGACAGACTTCTTTCTTTGCTTTTCCTTTTACCATCTTATCAGGAATCTTAATAGACTTGCGGAAGCGTTTCTATTCTCTGCTTAGAAATGCAAATACAATGAACTTCCCTGGGCAATGCTGGAAAAATGATCATGCAACTGTTGTATACCCTAGCTGTTCTACTGGGTGCAGATCGGTTTTCAAAAGGATTGTTAATACTTGCACGAGTCACTCATAATGCTCTAATCCATAGTTCCTGTCCAGGACCAGGGAAGGCAGTGGACTTACAGAGAAGGCAAAATGGGCATCTTGTAGCCTGTTGTACATTATCACTCCTGGTGGGGCACTAGATGGAAAGAACTCAAACTTGTTTATGGGAGCCTGTGGTGAGCATGTTGGACTGGCATTTATCTAAAGAAAAACTCAAGACTCCTCTATACATAAATTGAGCATATTTTGTTCTGGACTGAAACATTTTTGTTCTTTTCTTAGTTTGGTGCCTGGCCATACCATTTTTCAATGACAGTTTTCCAAGCAGAACCTTGCCTTAAGAGGGCTAAACTAGCTATTTGAGAGAGGGGCTATGGAATGTAGTATGTTCCATGGATGCTGGTTTGCTTGTAGGGTAGATTAGATACTGTAGAAATGCCATAAGGCCCTTACAAGAAACATGTGATACTGCTACACAAATTGTTCAAACTATCACATTACTGTAGGCTGTTGTATTTGGACCATTGCTAACAGAATATTGACAGGGTTATCATAAGTCAGGTTTTCCTGGGTGTTTCCTCTTATCCTGCCAGGAGATTTTGCCAAATGAGGTTTTGAGGATTTTGTAGTTCTTGTCTAGGTTTCCCACATGCCAAATATCTTCAGTCAGGCTATCCTTCCTCTGGAAACCCTGGATGTAACCACTTATTCATCCTCCCCATGACATCCAGCCAAGCCGTGTTACCAGCTAATTTAGCTGGAACTTTGTGTTCTTTAAGGTTCTAAATCATGTCTGAAGGCATGCTAACTGGGACCTCTTTCTTGCTGAAAAAGAGCACCAGATACTGAGACAGAAAGAGGGAAGGACAGCTGAACATCAAATGCCTAGTGTGCCTTGGGCATCAAAACCTCTCAGGTAAAATTAAGCTCTGAGAATCTGTGTGTCATCTTTCCATCTTTGAATCATATCATTTGGTTTGGGTTTCACTTATGGTATTTACTTACAATACTATCTGTTTTGAGAGGCTTTTGAAGACTAATGTATTCCCATGCTTTGTCCAGCTGCAAGAGCTCAAAAGCAGGAGATTTCAAACAGGAACAGAAAGGGGGGTGTGGTTTTAGAGTACTGAAGTATGAAGCCAATTCCTCATCTGTGGCAGTGCAGACAGACAGAGAGAGTGAAAGTTGCACTTAAATTTGCTGCGAGGTTAGGAAGTATCTGAATTGTTTGTATCCTAACTTGTACTGTAAATTGTTCTAAATGCATGAATGAGAGGCAGTTTTAAATATACTAGGCTTTTATGATTATCCTGTGGTTGCTGAGTCTGGAAACAACAAAAGAATTTGATTTTCTTTGCTCTGATAGATCCTGCTGAGAGTGGGTTGAAACTTTTCTTTCGAAACACTTTTTGTCAGAAAACTGAACTTTCAACTAAATTAATATTCTGTGAAAAAATATAAGCTTTCCTTAGTAATTAAAAATATTATAAAAATGGAAATCTTTACCATAGGAGGAGGAATATTTTCCAAAGATTTACAGTATTAGTAGCATTAGCTGATAGCTGTGAGCTGTGAACTTTAATATTCACATATACACACACATATATATTATTATGAGGTAGGGTTGTATATGTTAAGAAATTACCTATGAGCAAGTGGTATTGACTTCCGTTACTTTTGCTGTAGGGTTTTACACATCCTGACTTAAACACTCTGCAACCTGGAGATGGGGTTAAAAGTCAAGGCAGAATGTCTCCAGCTTTCTCTGCTCATTCTAGATTTACAGGCTCAGCTATTAAGAGAACGATTGTTGACCACTGTTAAATGATGACTCTTTTTTGTAAGAAAGCACTCATTATCTTGTAAGACATTGGCATTTTTCTACAGCAGTGTTTCAATGCTGTAAAATAGATCCCACAAAAGAGCTCGAGGTAAGAGAAGGGGAGAGCAAGGAAAAGCAAGGATTACAGTGGTACTGGAAAAAAGGAAGGGATAAGTTGGTATGTAAAGTTATCGGTAGCTTAGATAAACGGGTTATTACATACAAATACACACACATACCCATGTCCACAGAGGAGCGTAAGCTTGTACATACAAAAATTATCAAATGCAAAAAGCTTTAAATGACAGTGTGCATCTTTGTCCTGCTTCACTGCTGGAGGGTTCTGACACAGACCTGCAGGGTTTATCTCTGTAGTGTTCTGGCAAACATCCAGGAGTCTAGGCATGCTTGTAAACATGTGTGTAAGTCAATGAGTTTTGCCTGTGAATGCAGTGTTCCTGACAGAAAGAGGCAATGATTCTGTAACATGGTAAATCCTGTATGGTACCAAAAAGCGCTGAACGTAAAGTGCTGAACACATATAGACTAACTGATGGTGTAAATTTGCTTAAAATATATTCCAGATTTCCTTTTCCTATGAGGCTTTATGCACGAGGTACTGCCTGGCACTGCACTAGGCAATAAAGAATAACCCATTGTGACTCTGGCTAATTTGACAGAAATGTGTATCTCATCCTCTATGCACACACACTGGATCTGCTGAGTGCTTTGGCAGCTTAGTATTAATGCCCATCAAATTGCAGCCCACAGGGGGAAACTCTTCAGCATATGGGTGAGCATGGTGGGTGTGGGTCCAAGTTTGTATGCGTGAAGGGACACGTCAGCCTTCAACTTGCATGTCTAAAGGTGCATGCGTGTGCATTTCTGTCTCCGTTCTGCCAGAATCACTCTCCTCTCCCTTTGCCTCAGCGCTCCCCCCGGAAAAGATAAGCTGTGCTTGCTTTGGCATTGTCACGTAAGCAACCCTAGAAACAGCACTCACCTCTCCTCTCCTCACTCTCTCTTTCCCGTTCCTCCCCGACACCCATCTCCGACTCCTTCCTCTCCCTTCCCCGCACTGGCGCGGCGACCCGCTTCAGGCCGTCCCCCTCCCGCGGCCCCGCCCACAGCCCACCGCGCCCGGCCCTCTCAGCCCCGGGCAGCTGTGAGCAAGCCCGTGCCACCGCCCCTACTCCCGCCCTCTTACGCCGTTGCCTCCTGAAATTACACCTCCTCCGCAGAAGGAGCACAGGCGCTCCGCTCTCGCGCGTGCGCCGTCTGTGCCCCCCCCCCCCCCCCCCCCCCCCCTTCGCACCGAGAGCGCGGGCCGTGGTCCGCCGGCAATGGGGGCCGGCCAGCGCGGGGGCCGGGCTTAGAGCCGCCGGGTGGCAGAGGGCGCCCGCCGCGAGGGGGAGAGACGGCGGCGGGAGGGGAGGCGGCCGGGCGTCCGCCGCTAGCGGCTCCTGAGCCGCCCGACGGGCCGCGCCGCGCAGCCTGCGGCCCGCGGAGGCCGCGGCCGGCGAGATGGAGGATGCGCACAGCCGGGAGGCGCAGACTGTCTGCGAGGCCCTGGGCCGCTACGAGGACACGCTGCGGGGCACAGTCCGGGAGATCCACGGCGACATCCAGGTGTTCAAGCAAGGGGTGGGCCGGCAGGTAGAGGAGGTGCTGCGCCTCGCCAGCCCCCTGGCGCGCTCCGTCTCCGAGCTGCAGCAGGAGAACCGGCGCCTGCGGGCGCAGCTGGAGCGCCTGTCCCGGCAGGTGGAGGCCCTCGGCCGGTCGGCGGGGCTGCCGCAAGAGTGGGCGGATGAGGCGGCGGGGAGCTCTTCGGCGCAGAGTTCGGCCGGCGGCGGGTTCTCCAGCCATGCCAAGCTAACGGTCACTGGCCGGAGCCACGTAAGTGCTGGCCGCGGCCAGGGAGGCGGCGGGAGGGAGGGCCGAGAGGGAGCGTGAGCGGGTGTTTCGCGGGTGTTGCCAGGCGCTGCGCTGGCATGGGGGAGCGTTTAGGGACACGGGGCTCGTTTTTTGCAGTGCAGGGTCAACGGGCTTTTGGGAGGTGCTGTGATAAATGGTCTTGGCCCTGATACCGCCTGGAGCTGTTCCTGATTGTAGCACTGCTTGGTCAAACAGGGATCTTGGTTAGAGTGGTAGCAACCTATCAGTTCAGTGTGGTTAGAAGTAAGAAGAGAAGCGGCAGCTGTCTCAGCTATCAACATACATATGTATGCGAATATCTGTGTATCCTTTCTGGACTCGATTCAGGGGGATCTGTGTGCCAGCAATGCTGTTTGGCAGCTGGCAAGCTCACAAAGGAGAACAGCTCAGCATATAGCAGGGAGTAACATGTTTTCCTAAGACAGTGATTTAATATCCTGCAGTGAGACTGTTTTGTTGCACAACCACTGACCTGCACTGCTGCAGCTCATCCCCGAGAGGTGGGCCTCATGCAAGTTGTCATGGTTTCCATGACCTAAACTACCACAAACACGCACGTTCCCCCCAGCCTTGTTACTCAGTATATGGAAACCCTAGTTAGTGGAAAGCTCATCTGGAACCGAGATGTTTTGTGTAATACTTTTTCTATGTGTCCAGCTCTATGGAAAGAATTGGGAGCTCCTGTACAATCCTTGACACCAGGAGGTGGCAGCCAGGCAGTACACATGATTTAGTCGCATAAAACTGCAGTACTGGAGACTTGCTTTTCACAGATGATGGCCTATTTCATGTAATCTTCAGTAAGCCATGTGTTAGGGTGTCTTTAAGACTGTTGGAGCATGAAAAGCTGGTCTGTAGTCTGTCGAGGCTTTGGAGCTGGAAAAGAAAAGCTTGAAAATGAAATTCAGTCACTTAAATTGGTGGGAGCGAACAGAGTCTGTATTGTATTCCAACCCTTTTCATTCCTGCTGATTCAAGAATGGGGGCATAGGGCTTCCTACAGCTGGGCGAGTGAAAAGGTAAAGCTGCTGCTTGATGCATTGTTCCAACATAGTGGTGGCAACTGCTGCCTTTTCCCCCATGTGACAAAGGTGTTCAGTACACATGCAGCTTTCAGATCCGTTGCTTTTTGTTTCATGGAGCCATCCACGCTTGTTTGTATTGCAAGGAGCAGAAGTGAGCCAAGTGACATGGAAGGGACAAGGGGGTGTGGTCCCTCACACCATCTCACCTGTTCCATCACCACTGCCTACATTGTAGTGTGTACTTCACGTTCTGTGAAAAGTCTTGCATTGAGGTTATGGCAATATCTAGCTTCAGGTATTGGTCTGTGCTAAAGCACAGAGTGTGCTTTTGTTTGAATTGGAGCCTTCCCGCTTTGCTTTAAGGGTTCAGGGAAGATCATTTGAGTAATGGTAGTTCTTCAGTGCCCTTGCAACAATTTTCCCTGGACAGTTGCACAACTTCCCAAGTTAGCATAGCTGACCGAGAAGGAATTTCAGTACTGAGAACTACGGGAGACGCAGCTAGATCTACACACACCAAATACATGCAGTGAAAACATGATTTTGTGGGTAAGGCTCTGAGGTGGCTGTGCTCAAATGACTAAAGAGCAAGCCTTGGTCTAGTCACCCAGATTCTCTATAATGAAGAAAGTGTTCCCTCAGTTGCTTGTGATTTCTGGTTATGTGACCAAAGCACTTGAAACAGGGTACCGTATGTGTATGTTTTCAGATAAACGAGTACCTGTGATAAAATTAGTGACACTTACTAGCCTTAGTAAATACTTCTATAAGTATGAGATATGAGGAACCAATAATACTGACCTGGAAATAGCAGCGAATCAAGATATGCTATTTTGCTCTTAAAAAGATTTATTGGTTGAGTTCTTTTTTTACTGTGTGGTCAATGCAGTGTTTACCCCAACAAAACGCTGGGTTCTGTTGCTTTCAACTTTTCTAGCAAAATACTTGGGGTAAGAGTTAAGACTGTCTTGCAGATTGGATACTGGAGAGTCCGAGCATCTTCAGTGTTTGAACCATTATTTTCTAATATTGCTAGATTATTTTTCAAGGTAATTTGATTGAAAAAAGTAAAGCCAGGGAGTTCCAAACATAGCTCAGAAGTAAGGACACAAAGCTTTTAATTCTAATCTTCAGTCAGTCTCTGCTCTGCTGTCCTTGAATCTGGTATACCACAGTTTAAGTGCTGATTTAGATGTAATTTTAAATGGCTATTAGCCACTGTGATTTGCAGGTGAACCTTTCTGATATTTTGATACCGAACTTTAATTTGGCACTCTAACCAAGCCAGAATCTGACAGCTGCTTCTGCAAAGGTGGAAAATAGGGTGTTCAAAGAATTAACTTTAAAGTAGGATCCTGGAGCCATAGCTGCACTACTGAGGATTTATCCCTCACTGAGCAGTTTGTTGCTGTTTGTCATCCTTTGCAGTCACTGAGGTCTCTCTCCTACCTGCCTGTGATTATTAGAAAGGAAGATTTTGACCTTTTTTGTTGGTCAGATCTTGCATTTTGTCAGGAGCTTTATCACTTATGATCTTTCCGTGGTGTTTGTGGTTGAGCAAACAGGAAAGACTAAAAATACCGTAAGGGTGTTCTATTTTTATGCTGTCAGAAGAGTTTCTGTACAATGTGGACAGTCTGCTGGACAGACTGCTGCAGAGAACCTGCCCGCAGTGGTCAGGACAGCAGAGAGATGAGTAGTAGGTTATGACCACATGGGAAGATCTAAACAAATATTACTCGTTGGTGTCTCTCTGTGGTGACCTGATGGCACCCAACAGTCAGCCTTGGAGTAACTGCATGAGACATAATGACCTAGGGTATACAGGCAGGGAGATTAACTGTTCCAGCAATCACCTGGCGTTGTATACTATGATTCTAAACCATCTCGACTCTTCAACTTCCTATAATAAAGGAAATCTGGTAGTTCCATTTCCTTCTTACTGTTCTCTTGCACTTCCTGCAAGTGTCCTTTTGGAAGGGTGGCATTCATTCCAAGCTTGCCTTCATACTTATCTGGATTATTTTTTGTTGTGTGGTTTGTTTTGTTTTAATTCAGTGTGACGTAGCTGTGGGCACCTGCTGAAACTGCCAAGGTAGAATTGTTCCCTGCTGTCCACTTTTATCCAGTGTTGCTTCAAAAAAGGTTCTGTGAAAACTGCTTCTACTGTTGTTTTTCAGTGATTACTTCATCTGCAAAAGCTTTCCTAATAAGCTCGTGGTGTTCAAGGCTTTTTCTTCAAGCTGCAGGGTCAGTTACAGATAGAGAATTCTGGTGTTTTCTGAGGGACAATGGCTTTCCAATAGAAGAATTAAGGGGTAAGTGTGGTGCAGTTCTTGCTGGTGTCTAGGAGCCTTGTTTGCATTTCCTCAGACATTTCATCATTCCCCATTTCTGATGCATCAGTGATCTCTTTCTATGAAAGGAACAGCGTCAAATCTTGCCTTGCAGAAGTCAGTGGTGCTTTTGCTGTTCACCGAAGTGAAGCATCAGTTTCATCCAGTATGTAACAAGAGAGGGAGGTACTTCTCACAGATAAACAGCATTTCTAGATCCAATTATTTTTATTGTAACCCTTTTGATAATTGGTGCTTTTATGAAAGGCTTTGGATGACTGATGCCTCATTTGAGAGAGAGTAATCTCATTTTTCTGTCATTCTTCCACAATTTGACCTTGTTGCAGGCAAAAGCTTGACGAGATAACACATGTGCACTTCAGAGTCTCAGAGAGGAAATAAAAATTGTTTTTCTTTCTGATCTCATGATCTGGTGCTTACTCTTTTCTGAATGTGTGTGATTTTCATTACTGGGTTATGATATTTGCCAGTTTGATAGCAGCTTCCCGTTGTGGATCCCCAAGGTCCAACATCTTTGCAGTGAAGGAGGAATTCTGGCAGCCCTGTGACTATGGAAAGTATTATCACCCTACATGACATGGAGACTTCTGAGCTACTGAGAGATTAGTTCTAAGAGTAAGCCTGAGTAAGACATGCAAAACGTTAGCGTTAACTTTCTTTTCTTTAACCAGTTCCTCATCATGTTGTTGTAACCTGAGTTGTACAAATGGGTGCTTCTCATTATTAAGCACGGATATAGGTATCTGTGTCCCCCGATGTTTACAATCTGTGTAGCCAGCATTGACAGAGGAAGTAGTGTTACACACTTGTCAGAATGCTGCCCTCTCCAAACAAAGTGGATTTTGAAGTACTTTAGCCTGACACCACTAAATGCATGGTAGAATCTGATCACAGATCCTCCCAGTGTTTCATCAGCACATGGGGCTTCCCTGTCCTCGAGCGTGGAATCAAGTTTCTTCCTGAGCATTGTTAGCCAAAACGTAATCAGGTTTGCATAAAATAAATTGATGCGGCACCTGTTACTGCGTTAAGAAACCAGTTCAGTGTGTAGGATGCTACATGATCTTTGGAATGACCACCTCATTTGACTGTTTTGCTCACCCCCAAAGCTTGTAAAGTAGGTTCGTGTTTATAGTCTATATCAGCATTTGACATATTCAGGTCATAATGGCTGACATGAATGGATAAACAATTCTATATACCACAGGTACGTTCTAGGGAGCTGCATTAGCTGTGCTTTACATTTCAGTTCTAGATATGGACAATAATTGTTGACTGGGATCTCAGTTCCATTAAATACAGCATTAAAAGTTCTGAACCCCTGATTCTGCGTGGTTTGTATAATTAATATTTTGTGTGCTTTTCTTAGGTTAATCCTGGCAGCTAGTCATAACTGAATTTATTAGTGCATAGTGCCTCCTTCTTGACAAGTATAAAAGTTTTAAAATAATTTTATTATCTCAAATGAAAAGATCTGCATATAAGGACACAAATCCAGTTTAGCAGCAGTAAGTCAGACTGTGTGGAATGGAAGCATTCTTTGTGGGGTAGCAGATGGTATAAAAATGAAAAATATTTTTGATTATTGGAGAGACAAATGTTATTTTAAAGAAGCTGTTCTTCTGGTGATCTGTTGTGAAAGAAGTTTGGAGACTAGCTTTGCAAAAGAACTTGTCACTCCTTTTGGGCCTAAGCTGAGTAACTATCTAAAGAGTGCGGCTTTGTTGGATGTGACTTCTTCTGATAACCTGTCTGTAATGAGGCCGCCAAATGCAAGAGATCCCACAAAAATCAGTGGAGCCTAGATACCTGAATTGTAATGCTTCCGCTTGTAAGAAAGTTTTAGATATTGGGAAAGAGTGAGAATTATGAGGGTTCCCAATTCCCCAATCTAGTTTATGTTCCTTTCTTTTTAAATAAGAAAGATAGAGGAAAGTTAAAATGAAGGAAAAGTTCTCCTTGTTCAGATTGATACACTAAACTTCATTACGGGTTTGATTTGTAGCACTTGCAGTGTGTCTTAAGGCAGGCTAACCTAGTTGTGGAATGGACATTCTAACTCCCAGCTATCTTAGGTGCACCTGCAGCCTTCGTTGGGCACCAGTGGAAATTTGTCAGTCTTATTAACCAACATTGTGCTAGAACATGGTGTTGTGCGTCTTTGCTTGTTTGAGTGGTGGTTGCTTTTAAAAAATAATAAATTAAAAAAAAAAAAAGCAGCCTCTTGTGCATTTTCATGGTAAACAGACTAAGGAATGTCTTGGCTCATCGTATAACATCTGCACTCTTATCTAGCAGAGCACATAAGTGCCTATATAACCCCAGGAAGATCATTGAAAACTTGGCAAGAGAATTAAATGAAAGCTCCTGGCTGAGAAACCTTTAAAAGTCGTCTTTTCTGAGAGTACATCTTCCACATTTTTGGAAAGTCTCCAGTCCTTTTCTGGAGAATTTTGTATTGTTTGGTTTGAAAATCATATTCAGGTGATGCTATCTCTTTTCGTCACCTAGCATGAAAAAAATTGACCTGAGAATCTGAATTTTTTTGGTTAAAAAAATAGTGTAAACCCCAATATAATAAAATACACCATCCAAGCTGAGCCTTAAAGACAGTTCATGGTATCTCAATGTCTTCCTGCCATTCCTTTCTGTGTTTTATTGTAATTCTTCTTTGTAAGATGCTTCCTTACAAGGCAGTAGGTCCTCATCTTGAAGTCAGATTAATGGAGTTTTACCACACTTTAATGGTTTCTCCAAATTACGCTGTAGTCTTGAAAAGCCTGGATACCTATTGTGATCTGAGAATGTAGGGCCCAACCTTAAGGAGGGAGATATTTCTCAACTTTAGTAGTGTAGGCGTTTACCTCAAATTCTGCTCTGTACACCTGTGTTCTGTTGGAATCAGTTGAAAGTTGACACTTAAATACCTAGGAGGATCAGAATCTAAGCCCACAACTGAATAGTCTATGACAAAATTGTGTTTAGGCTACCTTACTGTAATCTAATACTAGTTAACAAATTCTGAGCAAGATCTCAGACTGTAGTTACCAGGAGTTGACTGGGATTGGACTACTTGAGGTAGTAAAAGTTCTAGTATCTCAAGTAACAGATATTAAAACAGTCTGTGAACTCTGCAGCATCTGACAAGATTGAATGCTTTTAAAAAATCTCAAAGGTGGTTAATGTTGTTATCTGGTGTTCTTAATTAAGTTTGGATGAGTGTAAACAGATGCATGGTAAACAGCAGACAAGTTCCAAGAAACTCTTTCTGTTGATTTATCTTGAATTGATCATAGGGTTTCTGTGTCTTACATGAGATGTAGTTTTACACCCTATAAATAAATTATTCTAATAATTTGTGATGAAGCTATGGAATAAATAAGTAAAATCAAACCATTGGTTTGCCTCATATTTCCTGTGTATGGAAAAGCAGAGACAAATTAAGTTATTACATGCATACGCCCTGCCTCTTTCCTTTCCTGTTATGTTCTGTTGTTTCTGTACTTACCTGCAGTGTAAAAATCTTCTTCAGTATCTATCTTCAGTCTTTCTGTCTGTCTTTAAAAACAAAACAACCCAGAACTTGTTTCGATTGAGTTTATGAGAATTTTGAATTACGTTTATAATGGCACGGTAGAATTTTTTTTTATTCATCATTTTTTTGGCCAATCTAGTAGTTAGATACTTGTCTGGAATCAATTAAAACTTTTTCTTGAACTTTGTGTTGAGGAATTTCACTCTACTGCTTCTATATGCTGCTTCTTGGAAGCTACACTTTTTTAATTGATGTAATTGTGTGTCTGTGAAGCAGTTTCTACTTTCTCTAGTTCCTGCTAAATCGCAGAGTCCTTGTGACTTTTTTTGCATGTGCGCACACACACAAAAAAAAAAAAGCCAAAAAAATTCTTGGCTGATTTTTCTGGAATTATGTTGGCAAACATTATGGGGAAAATTGGTGCTTTTCCCAGGAAAAAACTACCCTTACAGAAGTTGCAGATTATAATGTAGCGGTAAAGTTCTAGGGTCATACTTGCTTTATGTAATGCTGTTACAATATGTTATCAGAATGTTTTTGGTTTTGTTTTTCTGTAGCAAACAGGAAAAAAAACCCTGCAGAGCATTAAGGGTTTATGCAATCTCAATCAATCTCCCCACTATTCCGTGGAGTCTCCTGATTATCACCTTCACAGTGGATGGTGATACCTTTATCTAACAGAAGTGGAAGACCCTCCCTAGGTGCATGGGGTCTGTGAGGACAAGTATGTAAATATTGATGCAAGTCCTGCGTTGCCAGTGCTCGGTTTGCAGTTTTGGCTCTTGGGGTTAGATAACTGTTCCCACCTTGTGTTGTGGTCACTAACACAAGGAAGACCTGTTCTTGGCAGGTATTTCTCGATAGTCTTCTAAATCTTGCTGCTGTTTAAAATTTAGCTGTTGTGTCTATTGTCTGTTCTGACAGAGTGTAGACCTGGAGGACCACCACAAACCTGAGTTTAGAAGAGTTTTTAGTTCTTCAATCATTGAAAATGGGCGTCAGTCTTCATCAGGTAGGAACAGAGCATGAAATGACGTAGCACTCCTTGTAAAATACCTGATCCTGGCATTCACAGAGCAGCTCTCACGTGTTGGAAGCATTGGAATCTGCTATGGTTTCAGCATGGATATTGTGCTGTGGCACTAATGCCATTTAAGTTTATTTCCTACTTAGGAGTTTAACTTTTAAATTTTACGTTTATTGTTAAGCTTGCACTATAGTGTTTCATAAATTAGAAACTATTACTGTCACATTATCTTGGAGCACTAGTGATAATAAGGCCTGCTATTCTGGATGCCATTGTAGCCCTGCATCCCCAAACATTTTGCAGATTACCTGTGTGCTTCCATCCTCCTTCAGTGGAGGAAGGACTTACTCTCTCCATTTTAGAGAAAACTGAGGAAGCGTTTCATAAAACCATGAGAAGAGCAAGAATGCTGGCTTCTAACCCATGGCAGGAGATTGGGGGCGGGGGCTGCACAGAGGAAGAGGCGTAGCTTACCGAATGCAGATGATAGCGGATTAATGATCTGAAGAAGTTGTTCTTGCTGAGATTCGTGTAGGACAGGTATGATCGCTGCAAGGATCACTTACACTAGAGTTGTTTCTGCCGCGTGCTGTAAATGGTATAATGCCCCACAGGGAGAACTAGGTGGAATAATCCGAACAAAATAGAATATTGAAAAATAAAGTTGTTGCATGGAAATTGGTTTGTTAGTAACTTTGTTACAAATCTTCAAATAAACTTACTTCCTCTCTCCTTTTTCTTTTTATTCGCTAGGTCAGGCAAAAGTCTCCCGTGAACTGACCTCTTTTCAGACTCTTTTCAGACTCTTCCCCTGAAGCCCATGCCCCTGCAGTGACCTTGCAGATGCCCCATCTTCCTGTTACTGCAGTAACCAGGATATCGGAGAAGTTTTCAGGAGAGACCATCAGTTCAACAGGAACAACTAATGCATCTGCTGGCCTGCTGGAACAGAGCAAGAGCAAAAATGGAATGGCAGTGAAAACTTCCAACCAGTCAGGTAAAAGAGACAGAAGTAACTTGTTTGCTGAAGCTGTGTCCCGTTTCTTTACTTCAAGAAACTGGTGCTACGGGGTTTGTCCTGTGGTAATTATGAAACCTCCCTTCTACGGCTCCATATCCCATGGTGGGACACTGATTTAGAATATTCTGGGTCTTAGGTGGGGCTTCAGGCTATGATGTCACATCTGCTGAGAATTTTTGCTGCCTAATATAGTTGAGTGCATAGTGCAGCCTAACTTCTAGCACAGTTACTGTATCTCTTCAATGTGTCCAGCTATTTTAATAAACTATGCAGGAGTTTTTAGTGCTTTGAGACCTGAGGCCCCTTGAGAGGCTAGACAGATATTTGTCAAACGGATTCAACAGTCATTTGGGGGGAGGACTGACTGACAGCAGACTGACACATATACACAAGTCAGAATGATTGCAGAATCTTATTTATATCTAAATTGAGTTTAAAAAAAACCCTTATTTCATTCCTATTGAAGTCATTCATCTTTGAGCTGTATTTCATATACATTTAGTGATAGCGATGCTTACAGATCAGACTATATGTAGAGATCAGAAATTAGAGAGAGACCAGATGCAATTGCCAGCAAGAGATAGAGATTATTTGCAGATTATTCTTTCAACTTTCATCTTAAAGCTAAGAATGGAGCAAAGCCTTCCTTTGTCTTTTTTTCTGCTCTTTCAGTGAAGACCTGGAATTCAAGTACAGTGAGAACATCTGTGGGTTCACCTGCCACTGGAGGTGAGTGTTCCTATCCGCATGTCCTTATGCAACATAAATTGAGAGGGATTCCATGCTCAATGTCTGGGGGATTCAGATCTGAGCATGTAGTTCCAATTGGTAGGTACATGGTAATATTAAAATTGCTAACAAGACTGCATGCAGATTCAGTTTCCCAGGTATCACAGAAACTTGTTCTGCTGTATCAGATTCTCAATCAGTTCAAAAAGCAAGGGGTAGTTATCCTTGTCTGCACAGTGGTGTACATGTGTACTGTTAGGCAATCTCTGCAGTAGAAACAATAGATGCCAGAAAAGTGTGGCAGAACAGACAGCTTGAGCAGTGAGTATTTCAGCTAACCAAGTGAAAACTGTGACTGAATGCAAGGTAATGGCAGTTGGAAAGTGGTGCACCCACCCTATGGATGTTGAAGCAAATTCCTTTGAGCAGAATAGCAGTAAGTAGTCTCCTTCATATATGAATGTGTCAAAGGATTAAATGCCTTAAGGACTTCTGATTTCAGTCAAAATCGATGGGTTGAGCTCTATGCAAAAGTACTTCTGATTGATGTCACCAAGCTGTTACTGTCTATACAGTGTACTGGTATTTCACAGTGGTCTCAAGTGTCAGTTTAGTGAAGATGTAGCTCATCCAGAGTAGGGATCACACTCTTTCTCAGCTTAAAACCACTGAGATTTGTACATATATCTGGCAGTTGTTTGTGGTCCCAAATTTGTGACATCCGTATGCTGGCATTTACCAGGGTGTTTTATGTGAGAAGTCTAGTTGATCTGGATCCCTTCTATAAGTTCAGGACAGTTATGAGGTTGGATTGTTTCTAAGATGCCAGTCTTTCTTCTTTGTTTATAGAAGAAGCCTTCAATAAATGAGTTGCTGGCTTTTGCAACAAGTTTTGGTTTTAGTGTGTTAAAACTGGGCAAGCCACTCCGTTGCGTTTAGAGGGTATAGCTGGAGTCCAGAGCTCAGCTCTTAAAAGGCAAAGTACTAAAGGTAGAACCTCAGGGGTAGGGGGAGGAAGATGCAAAGCTAGTTTTAAGCTACCTTTGCAACCTTTGGAATCTGTTCTACTTTACAAACTAAAATGTTTCCTGGTGGAAATCGGGTCATTTAAATTATGCTGTCAGTCATAGCAGACTTCCCAGACTCCTTATGTCTGCCAGAATGATTGTTGCAAGCTGAGCTCTATCACCACTTCTTCCTTTCACTGAAATGTCCATGACAGCGTGCCCTCGTCTGAGGTCTGCACAAGGGCCTGGAATGATCCAGCCTTCTCAATGCAGTTTTATCAAAGGCATCCTCTCACAGCCCTTTCTAGTATGTTTACACCATCCTCGCTGCAGTGCAGCAATTTTGCAGAGGGATTGAACCCCTGGAGAAAATCCCTGCCCAGCTTGTTAGCTCATGCTGGAAATTAGACAGAGACCTGCAGCTTTTCAGTGTGGTGAGTAAAAATCAGTTGTAGCTATCAGGAAATAGTTTGAAAATGTATGAGAAAAGGAGATAAAAGAAGTTTCTGCCCTGATATATCTTGTTTTTCCTGCTGTTGTACAGAGAACACCACTTCTGTCACTGAGTCTGTCTCGACTGTGAGCTATGGGATGAGTAGTAGAACCAAAACTGGTGAAAGGTACACTTTTTCTTGACATTTTGTTAGGCTGTTGTGGTCAGTATGGTCTCAAGGGACAGGTGTTCTAATGGCTTGGAGAACAGGTGAGTCCCAGATGCTGTGGTTTAAGCCCATTAAAGGTTGTGAGCTTTCCTCAGGGCTAAGTGGAACAGAGATGGGAAGGGATAAATATCTTTTGTAGAGCAGTTTAAAGCAGATCTAATTGTGGATTTCAGCGTGGTTACAGTGTTAGTCAGTAAAACTCTCAGTGCCAGCAGTGGATTTTTGTTAGGAGGAGCAAGTTGTCAGGCCCTTTGAAAACACTTGTAAAAATACTCAGCTGTGTGAAATTTGTAGTTTGGGCTTATTTTTGTAGGCCCAACATATGACTGCCATCAAATATCCTTTGTTTGTCTAGCCTAGAGTTTGGTTGGTAGATAAATGCCTTGCTGAGGACAGAAGACTGTTACGCATTCTTGATTAACTCAAAGATGCAGTTGCTTAGTATAGGATTACATGGTCTCACAATTATTACTGGCATATCCAGGCATCCTCAGCATGCAAAATATCCATCAAGAAAAATAGGAGGGCAGCCAATTTAAATCTCTTAACTTGGGCTTGCATCTGCCCTGAAAATTATCCCAAATTTGCCATTATGTTTCTTCTGATTTAGTTCCAACATCAGCATTTTGATATTTGAGTCATGATATACTGAGCACCTTAGAGAACTTGCTGTCAGATTTGACCTCCAGCTGTACCAGAAATTAATGTGTGACAGTGGTGTCATTGCTCTTTGCCTCAGTTTCCCCAGCTCTGTCATGGGGAACATTTCCAAATGCTATGTGTGCCTTACTTCATTAATGCTGATTAAGTGGTTTATGGCTCAAATAAACACAAATTAGAAGATAATTCTGTATTTCTGGATCAAATTACCAGTTTGCGGTCAGTGAAGCAACACTGACATGAGCTCAAAATTATGCATACTAGAAGTAAAAATTTCAAAGGTACTTCATCGAATCATTGAATGGTTTGGGTTGGAAGGGACCTCAAAGATCATCTAGTTTCAACACCCCTGCCATGGCAGGGACACCTCCCACTAGACCAGGTTGCTCAAGGCTTCATCCAGCCTGGCCTTGAACACTTCCAGAGATGGAGCATGCACAGCTTCTTTAGGCAACCTGTTGCAGTGTCTCACCACTTCAGGGTGAAGAACTTCTTCCTTGTATATAGTCTAAACCTGCCTTCTCCCAGCTTCCAACCATTACCCCTCGTCCTGTCACTGCAGGCCCTGGCACAAAGTCCCTCCTCGGCCTTCTTGTAGGCCCCCTTCAGGTACTGGAAGGCCACTAAGAGGTCTTCCCAGAGCCTTCTCTTTTCCAGGCTGAACAAGCCCAACTGTCTCAGCCTGTCCTCATAGGAAAGGTGTTCCAACCCTCTGACCATCTCGGTAGCCCTCCTCTGGACTCGCTCCAACAGCTCCATATCTGTTTTGTGTTGGGGGCTCCAGAGCTGGATGCAGTATCCCAGATGGGGTCTCACGAGGGCAATGCTGCCTGAATTACTCTTCAAGTTACATTTTTTAAAATGGGACTTACCCTCCAGGAACCCCACAGTTGTAAATTAAAGGGATTCAGAGCTCCTGTGTGGCCATGTCTTTTTTTTTTTTTTTAATTATTATTATTTTTCTTTTCTGTTTTTTTCTTAAAAGTGTTTAAGTGTTGTTCTACTTAGTGCTTTGTCACAAAGCATTTGTGACTTGGCCAGCTGTGTCTCATTTGTAAAAGTACCTTAGACTCTTCTATACTTAAGTGCTGTTGTTTGTCAATAAAACTCTGACTTTTACTTAAATTGCTTTTGACTCATTCAGGTACTCTTGAGGTTGTGGGAGGTTTGGAGTAGGCAACAGTTGGACTTTTATGCTGATTCCTGGCACTGCAGAGAGTTATTTTTTTTCTTCAACCACATACTTTTCATGTTTTGTTTCTCCAGTGCCACTGGCAGCTGCTGTGATGTGACCCCCAGCTCTCGCTCGTCTCCTCCCACTGTACATCGCCGAGTTGAAAGGAGGAGAGAACTGGTGCGGTCTCAGACACTCCCACGGACTACAGGAACACAGGCCAGGAAAGCGCTTTTTGAGAAATTTGAACAGGATGGTGGAAAGTATGTCACACACCTTGTCTCCAGAATGGGTTGGCTAATGGGAAACTAATTTGTCAATTATTACCAGCAGAGGACAGCTGGGTGGGAGGACTCTCTCAGTGTAGGATTTTGAGCTAAGAGACAATATGTGGTCATGCGTGGATAGCTTCACTGACTTCCCAGGCTGAGCCCTGGAAATTCACCGCTACAGATTCCTCTGGCTTTGGAGTTCTTCAGCTGAAGAAGCAGGTATGTTTTATCAGGAAAGAGTGCTGTGAAAGCTGCCTTCTCCGTTATTATAAAAGACTGGGAATATAGCGACTTTCTGTTGCCACTTATTAAGGAACAAAAGCATGGACTATTCCTTATGCACAGCGATGGGGGTATGATTTAAATAGAAGAGGGCTTGGAATACTGGCTTTAGTGAAATGAAAATGAGTTTTTCTTGGAGGACCAGCAAGTTGAAGTTTCAGCAACGTGTTTCTCAAAGATCACCTGGACAGGTGCTGACTTGGGCAAGGTTGCATAGATGTTGCTGACAAATAAGTTTAAGTTTTTCTAGAATTTAATTTAATCTCATCTCTGTTAATTTTCCAGAGGAAAAGGAGAATCCAGAGCTAAGCTGAAGAGGTCGCAGAGTTTTGGGGTTGCCAGCGCTAGCAGCATTAAACTAATTCTGTTAGATAGATATATATATATAGGATACAAGGTGAAGACGTGTTAGCATTTTCAGTGTGCTTTTTTTGGGAGAATTTTCAAAAAAAATATACTCAAAGTGAATGTAAAACATGCTAGACAATGAGCTAACTTCCTCAAGATCATCAAGTTCTGTGTGGGTAACACAAACATCATGGTTTGTATGGGCAGCACTTCAAGACAGTCAGTGATTGCATGAATGAGATTCTGTATGTCTGTCAAAGCAATGCATTAGTGTT
This sequence comes from Leptosomus discolor, assembly GCF_034619465.1. Lineage (NCBI taxonomy): Eukaryota > Metazoa > Chordata > Aves > Leptosomiformes > Leptosomidae > Leptosomus > Leptosomus discolor. The sequence goes on from NW_028237865.1 coordinate 577,265, forward strand.
TGTCTGAAAGCCTACATTTTTGTGCTTATGGATGTAGACTTCAGTATAAGCTCACATTTTTTTTTCTTAGTTTCAGGCTATTATTTTTGCATTCTTATTATATAGGGCAAGATCTGAATAACATTTTGCCAGTACAAGGAGACTATGGCCCTTTTTCTACACAGCAGACCAAAATACTCTCTACTGGTATTAGACAAGGGAATTTGTAGTAAATGGTTGAGGTTGAATCCCATGGTGTTAATGACCTAATTTCTATGAGGTAACATCAGTGTAGCTAAAAGAATTCAGCAGTTGAGATTTTTGTGATTTTTACCTGGCCTTAAACTGCAGGTGCCAAAGCAATTTCCAGGAGAAAGAAAATAGTACAGGCTTTTTTTCTGTAATATGTTTCACAACATTATTTTAAAATGTGCATTATTATTGCTAAACTCTAAATTATAGTATTCACAAGCAGAACTAGTGAAAATTACTGTTAGTTGCTTACCAGAAAAGCTGGGGCTTGAATTTTATATGACGGAAAAGCAGCATGAGACAAAAGCCCGAGTATGTTTCTTTTGAATGTGGTGGTAGAAAGTAACAATAAGCGTTTGTTCTAAGAATCTGATTTTGCAGTAGGCGTTAGTTCTTCCTATATTTCTACTGATCTGTGTAAACAGGCATTGAATTGGGCCTTACTGAAAAGCAAAGCAAGCAAACGTAGTCCTTATCTAGTGTTATTCACAGCCACAAAATGAACCATTCTTCCATTATAAATACCTCACAGGGATAAGCGGTGTCCTTGGTTTCTGCAGATACTGGTGCTTTGGGCCTGCTCCAGAGCTCACTGACATCGACAAGATTCTTCCCAGTATTTTCTTTCTGGGCTTTAGATCAGGGTCCTTGACTGTATGTCTGCTTTGCATCTGGTCATTTCAGGCAAAAAGGCTTTAATTGCTGAGTGTGCTGTTTTGTTTTTTTTTTCCTCAGAATACAAGTAATATAATGGATCTACAAAGAGGGGAAGAGAAACATAAAACCTATGCTCTGTTGCTTTGGTTAGTGGGATAGAAGGACAGAAAACTGCAGTGAGCAAAACCAGCTCTTCCCTGTTCCCCCATGCTGCATTAACATGCATATTTTTTTCATCATGACAGCACATTGATCTCCAAAACTTCTCCTCAAGCTGGAATGATGGGATGGCATTCTGTGCTCTTGTGCATTCTTTCTTTCCTGAAGCTTTTGATTATAATAAGCTTGACCCAGTCAATCGCAAGCAGAACTTTGAGCTGGCCTTCACCATGGCTGAGTGAGTATCACATTAGATCTCTGTGAAGTACTTCCAGTTCAAGTCTAATGTGGCTGGGCAGCAGTAAAAAGTTTAATCATTCTTCTTGTAGATCCGGTATCACCAGCTTACACGTGTCATGCCAAAAAAAAGATAATAAAGCTCTGCATAGAGAAGGCATAGAACAGGTGACTCGGCAGTCTAAAATCAGAGGTGGTTTTATGAGGCACAGGATAGTTCATGGAGTCCTGGGTTCAGGTCATTCATCGTCTTCAGGCAGTACTTGAATTCTGCTTTCTCACCTCTGTGATTCTCACTAGTCTTAGCACTGACACTTGAGAAATCGGCCTCATGAGTTATACTTGGACAGAAGAGGAAAAAATGCTACTTCTTTCTGGTTTTTGTTTTGTTTTTTTAATTATTTTATTCAAGTAATGAATGATTCTTAATGATTTTGCCAATATTAATTGTTAAAAAAGACGTTTGAGTTCATAGAGCACAAGGCATCCAATGTTTACTAACCAACAGTCCATAGAAACCGGATATACAACTGGTATTTTCTTAGCCAATCCCACCTGCTTGATACCAAATTTCAACTTGAGGCATGTTAATATATCCATCCAGTCTCTCTGGAAAAACTGTGACGCCCTGAACGGCAGGGAGCAAGTAGATTAACTTTTGGAATTGGGTTTTGTGGCAGGGTTCACATCTCTCTCTCCGTTTCTTTGGTTAAACAAGAATAAAGGTTGAATTCAGTGTAAGTAGAGTTAGATCAAGGCTGAGAGCTGCTCAACCTGGTAACTGCATTTTTGTAAAACAGAGCTAATACCCTCAGTCACACTGACCTGATCCTTTCTGATGCAGTATACCAGGCAATTAAATGGTAACTTGTTTATTAAATTCATCATGAGTGTGAACTTGTCAGCTAGAAATAGTAACTTTCTGAGCCCAGTATCAACATGATTCTTACTTACTGTTTTATTTGACTTGTGTAACAGTAAACACTCCATGTGGTATGCAGCTGGGTTTGGTACACTTTCCAAATACTAACAGGATGTGGGAATACATGGCTAGTTTCCTGCAGCTTCTCATACAGCTTCAAACATTGGTACCACCACACTGAAGCTCTGGGGTTCATTCAGAGTGGTTTTTTTCTTTTTTTCAAGTAATAACTTACAGAACTGGATTTGCCATTTGCCATTCCAAAGAAAAGCTTTGAAAATTCTTAGCGTAATGTTGGCTCTCCTTATTACAGCCCCTAGCAAAGGAATTCATTTGGGAATTACAAGGTGTTAATACACACATATCTATACGTATATATAAAAAAATTTTGTTGCTTGTCAGTGAGTTGAAAGAGATTCTATGACACTTTTAGGTGGTTGATCTCTAAAGTAAAACTATCCATAACTCTCAAAGGAAAGTTGCAGTGTTTTTCTATCTCAGTAAGTATAGGGGAGAACAAAAGACAGCATGCGCACAACAGTAAGAAACATTAGGTAAGAGTATCTACAGAAATTACTACTTCATAGGTGTGATTGCCTTTAAACTAACTGTTCTCTTCTAGTGCCAGAAAAGGCTTTTCTCTGTTATTGCTGTTCACCTCAGTGTGAGCTCTGCTGATCAAATTGCTTCCTGCTCTTGTGATTTTTCATCTTGGGCCTCAGCAGATCTGTTCCTTTCTGTTGGGCCAGATCTCAGTCAGGCTTCTGCTCTCCAACCTGATCATCTGAGACTGTTGTCCAAGTCACACACACCTTGAAGATATGGAGTGGTGGAGAAGAAACAGCCCACAGCCACGTGGGCCTTCATTGGCACATATCATCTCTTCTCATGTTTTGCCATTCTTTTGGAGCTTCCTGTGTAATAACCAGAAAAACTCGTGATTTGCGAACTCGCATGACCTTGCTTACTGAGACTTGGACAGGGGAATGTGAGATTGGGCTACATGCTACAGATATCAGGGATGTGAATGGGAGTCAGTAGATGAAAAAAACCCAATGACCTACAGGGCTTTGGATCAGATCCCAGTATAGAGGAAGGAGGAGAAAGAATAGGAATATTCCATGGTCACAAAAATAATCTCCAACCTGAGCCTGACCATTTCATTGTGAAATGAAATCTTGCTGCTAAACCTCAGGATTTCTCTAATGCCTCAGTGATGCTCAGCGTGATCAGAGCATCAAATGAGTCTTGGAAGTAGTTACAGGCCTTAGATTTAACTCTTGATTCACTGTGTCTGTTTTATTATTGCTACAGGAAAATGGCTCACTGCGATCGTCTGATAGAAGTGGATGACATGATGGTGATGGGTCATAAGCCGGATCCCATGCGTGTCTTCACCTATGTCCAGTCTTTATACAATCATCTGCGACGCTTTGAATAAAATCATTGACACCTCTCCAGCCAGAAGGGTCAAGTACAGTGTGCTAGTGGGAAGAGTGACATTTTGCAAATGGAACGCAGTGTTATTTCTTGCTTTTTACTGTCCCTTTGCTTACATTCAACTGCATGGCTGGCTGACTGAAGTGTTGCTGAGCAGCGCCCAAAGTGTTGATCACATCAGCATGTCAGTAAGACAGAAATATGTTTGGAAAAAAAGACAAAAACATAGGGAAAGGTAAACGCTGTCATTTTGGTGCTAGTAGTAGGTTGGACTTTTAATATTACTGTGTTTAAAGATCCCAGGAACCTAATTTGCTGCTCGTATATCTGTTAGGCTGGGGACACAGTTTTATGCAGTGACAGGCAACTCTGCTATGAAGGTGTTCCCTCTTAAAATGCAGGTGAAACTCCAGAAGGTAGCACCTTCAATTCCACTTGTCCATTGAGCATAGCACAAAAGAAATGGCATATGGACAAGGAAATTTCCATTTCACAAATAATAACCTGAAGTACTCAACCACTAGGGCAATACTGCCTCTCCTCCAACCCTGCACCCCACTCCACCGTATATGCACACACACACATGCCTCAAACAGGCATTGTTCTGTTCTTTTAAAGCAGAAAGAGAACACGGGCTCTTACTGTGCAGACTGGGGGGACAGATAACTACCATGTTACATAACATTGTTCATCTGTAATGATTAAATCTGAAGTGATTTGCTTAGAGGCTTGCTAAAGCCTCTACTGGCAGTACTGGATTAATTTCTTGATCACAAAGGATAGCAACAGGTGGGGCTGTTCTGTATATGACATTGTGTGTTTGCGCGATTGAAGATTACAGGAAAGGGGGGCAGCTAGCAAGGTACAAAATCGTTTTAACAGTTGCATAGAAGCAAGACTGTAGCATGCTTTCATCCAGACTCTGGGTGACAGCAACTCTCCAGTGTGGACAGGAATGAAGCCTTTATGATTTGCTGGGTCCTCATGCTGACACTGAGGCGGACAGGCAATATGCTAAAAAAAGTATGGAAGTTGGGGTTTTGAAATGCTTTGGACTAGCTTCTGTTTTCAGTTAAATTAGCATTAAACCCACAGTACAGTGGGATTATTCCAGATTTACTGGACAAAAATGTCATGTGTCACCCTTTCTGGTTTTCTCTTGGATAAATCAACAGAGCTTTGTTTTCACATTGAAAGTTAAAAACAAAACCAATAAAAAAGCATACTTGGAAAAAAAAAAAAGCCTATTAAAATTATTTCTTTCCTAAGAACAGGCTCATAGAAAGTAAAAAAAAAAAAAAAAAAAAAAGGCGCCACAAGCCCTCTGCTCACTCTAGAGAATGTTTTTTAACCTGCATTTGTGCTTTTTGTAGCTATTTATAAAGATTACTTTGGTTCTGTATTCATGACCATTTATAATAAAATATGTCAAATGCTCTTCAGATTTACTGCTTCTCCTTAAAGTGAAGTGACAAATAACAAAGTAAAATCAGTGAAAAGAACCCAGAGCTTTTCCTTAGAAGATTTTTGTTCTAGTCGTGATGCTGTGTGCTCTGAATTCAGTTTTAAAACCTATAGATGTTCAGTGGCATTTGGAATAGGATTTTAGTTCAGCCACCCTTTCTAGTGAAGTTTACTTAAGAAACCATGAATGAAGCAACCACTTTGTTAGCAGTCTCAGAAAAACCAATGAACGAACACCGAAAGTGTACAAAGGTGAAGTATAAGTTAACTGCTGAAGGTCTGGATCATGAAGTTCTGTTTGAAGTGTAGCTAGGCTGTTGCTCTGACACTATGGAAACAGTTTGAAAGACTTTTAAATATACATCTTAATAGAAGTAGCCAAAAGATACTTGGTCAAACTAGCAGGATCCTTGATATTGCTAATCTCACAGCTTTAATGCAAGTGGACAGAGGTTGGGTGGATTGTTCATATTTGTCATATGACTGCCATTGTATTCAGTTTTTGACTTTGTCTTGGATGACTATAATTCTGAGTAGTAAATGCGTGCCTGTTGCTCTACCAAATGCTCTGTAAGGATAAACACACTGTACTTGTGTTTTGGAGAAGCGATTAGAGTAAGCATGATGAGAAATCTGTCCACAACCGGCACACACGATACACATATTTACATTCTCAGAGCAGAATACCTCTCATTGACTAGCAGAGCGAAGTTCCATCCTAACTACAAGAAGAGGGACAATATGGCTTTATATTCACATTCCTTCACAGTCCCAGGTCATGGATGTTATTCCTGTGTGATGTGAGTGCTAAAGACAGAGGTAAATGCTTGGCCAGTTTAGGCCTAGTAGCAAATAATTATGTAAAAGAAGTTGTAGACTGCAAGATTACTGCCAAGTCACCAGAGGGGGGTTTACGTCTTTTCTAATTTAGCTTGTTTTCATAGCTACCCAGAAGCTATTTGTACAGGTTTTCTAAAGTCTTCCCACTTCAGAGAGGTGAAGGTAAAGATAACTGGTACTTGCCAGCAAACTGATTGCAGAGGAATGGAAGACTGTAAGCTGATTTCAGCTTCTGGTGGTTTGCGTGTAAGTAGATGAGGGAGATGGTGCTATGACACAATTTTAGAAAAAAAAAAACTACAGCTTTGTGCATTAAGAGAATATGAATGACCTTGACTATTAGATTGTATGATTAAATTAAAGTATGTAATCTATGCCCCCTGCTGGTTTTTTTAGTATTTTTAATTTTAAAAAAAAGCAGAGTTTGTGTATATATGATAGAAAATGTGTTAGCATGAGTGAGAACAATATATTAAGTTGCCATAGTGTGTATTTTACACAGATGGACTGTTGCCAGCTTTTCCAATGTTTCTGCACTGTGTCTAAAATTCAGTACTGTCAAAGGTGGTTTACTGGCAACTTGATCCTACTTGTAAAGGCTAGATTAATTTGTTCTGTGCAAGATTTTCCAAATAATCTCAGCAGAGACATCACCTAGTTTTTAAAATTATGTTTGCATATAGCTTCCCACAGCAGGGAAGTCCTCCTCCTTGAAAGTACAGTAATTGGGTGGATGACTTTCATCGCTTCTCCCTTTGTGTGACATTTCCAATAAAGCGTTTAATCTAAACATATGCTCAAACCAGTGCAAACTCTTGGATACACGTCGTTAGGTATAAAATCAGCCTACATGGTTCAACATGTGTCACTAACTTAAACCTGGCCTGGCTTACACAGATAGTTTTAAAGTGTCCAGAACAAAAATTGGCATTGCTTTAGGTAAGGTGCGCCTAAAAGGCACTTTTGATTATGCTAAAATAGCTCTATGTCTAGATAAAGCCTCAGTGGAGTTAGTAATGCGGAATCAGAAGAGTTTGGGCTGGAAGGGACCTTTAAAGACCATCTAGCCCAACAACCCCCACCAGGAGCAGGGACATCTTTAGCTGGATCAGGCTGCTCAGAGCCCCGTCTGCCTTGGCCTTGAATGTTCCCAGGACTGGGGCATCAACCACCTCTCTGGGCAGCCTGTGCCAGTGTCTCACCACCCTCACCCTAAATTTTCTTCCCACTATCTAGTCTAAACCTACCCTCTTTCAGTTTGCAACCCTTACCCCTTGTCCTATCACCACCCTCCCCGATCAAGAGTCCCTCCCCACCTTTCCTGCAGGCCCCCTTTAAGCACTGGGAGGCCGCTATAAGGTCTACCCCGGTGCCTTCTCCAGGCTGAACAACCCCAACCCTCTCAGCCTGTCCTCAGAGGGGAATATTCTGGGCACTAGTGGAACACCAGAATTCAGACCTCTTACATTAGCCTGCTTTGCAATTTCAGCAACATTGAAAGCAAGCAGTTGATGCTGCAGCATCAGCTCAGCCTAGAGACTTTCCCCACTTCGATGCTGCCACAGCAGTTTGGGTGACAGTCTAATCCTCTGAAGACTGAGACTATCTGTGTTATTTTGAAGGCATCTAATAAGGAACACGGCAACATATTTAATTTAGATCTAGTCTCGTGAATGCTGGTTATTTAGACTTGTCCACAGAAAACCTATTTTTCCACACTGAAGACTTGGGCCACTTTATAAATAACGAACCCAGTTTCTATATCCAGACACAAATTGCCAAGGTGAAGACCTGCTCCTTTGCAAAAATCCTTTGTAAAAGCGCCAGTACGGGCTGTGGGAGGTTAGCCGTATTTCGGCAGCGCCGAGGCCGGCAGTCACTCACCAGCACTTCCCGCCGAGGAGGGGTCGCTTTCCCGCCCCTGTGCCCGCTGCCCGCTCGCAGGTCGCAGCGCGAAGTGTCTCCCAGCGCCGCACTCGGCCCTGCCCGCGGGCCCGCCCCCGCCGCGCGTGCCGGCCTGTGGCCGTTGGCGGGAAGCGTGGCTGCGGGGACAGCGGTTGGCTGCGAGCAGGTGGGGCCGGGGGCGGAGGAGGGAGCTGGGGGGGCGGGGGGAGGTGAGGGGGCAGGGGGCGGGAGCTGGGCGGGCTGTTGGAGGCGTTGTGCTGCCCGTGAGGGACCTGGGCCGGCGCGGCGCGCGGCGGAGCCCCGTCTGCCGCGGGGTCGTTTTCTCCCTTATAAACCGCTAGAGGTTCTCAGGAATTAACAAGCCTATTCGTTTTCATTCTTTTCCAACCTGTCCTCACTGCTAAGTTGGTTTTACCTGTGTTATTTGAAGAATAGCGCACTGTTGTCAGCCTCGGAAGTCTACAATGATTTAACCCCTGAAAACCATCTAAGATAAAAATAAAAATTTCTTATGTCATATAGTTCATATTGAAGGATCAGTTGTAAGTTTCGTATTAACGGATTAAAAGGAAATAACCTTTTTATGGTAAGTTAACCATGAGGAACAGATTCAGGGTGGGTAACTACAAATTAAATACTTTATGATGGTGTTGCTCACAAGTTGGGTCAGGACAGCACCAGATACTGGGTTTTCAGAATGAAACTGCATGGAGTCCCATGGGTCTCACAACAATGTCTTGGAGGACCGTCATTCAGCGATTCCTCACCTTTCAAAGTGTCATGGATTAGGGTTGGGCTGGCCACAAACGAATGGCAGATGCTCTTTATTACGTGACTGAGCACATTTTCAGAAACCTAACACATTAATTGTTCTCAACCACCATTCAGCTATCTCAGCATTTCAGTTTATTAGAAACCATTTTGTCATCGCTCTTTAATTTGGTCAGATTTCTAAAAGCCTTGGAATGTTACTGAGAGTACAGCTAATAAAATGTTGTGGAACATGACTAATATGCAGCCTGATAACTTATTCTGTGACTTGCACTGGTCAAAGTAAACAAAGTTCAAACTAGTTTTTGAGTTCAGATCTACCTAAGTCATTGGAAAACTTTCAGTTGTTATGGAAATGGCTCCAGTTCCTGCTCCAGCTGTTCATGTGACAAAAATTACTGCTTTCAACTAGCTCTTTTTAGCATGTTATGTTAAGAAGCTGTTAAAAAGTACTCATTAGAGGGGAAAAACAAAAAAAGTACATCTAGTCCAAAGGGGGCCAGAATGTAGAAATCAAGGGCCAGCCCACAGGAGCATTGCTCTCTTGTACAAATAGTTGCAGGCTTCATGTGTGCAGTACCATATAAATGGATTTACAGGTCTGCCCCAGTAGTGGTCTCTGTAATTGATACTAATCAGTGTTCAGCCTAGTCATAGTTTTGCTTTGCCTCATGAATTGGGAGCATGCTGAGTGTCTGTGATCACAGCTTTCCATCCTCCTGCGTCAGTTAGCATGAATCATTCACTTTCCTTGCTTGCCTTGCGCCCCATTCTTTGCTGCTTCTGGAGTCTCTAGGTCCTTCTCTGAGGCTAATGGCATCAGTAATGTCAACCCTGTTTTCTGAAGCTTGTATTTTTCTTTGTCTAACTCTGAAATAGCTGCATTTTTCTTTAAGACGGTGTTTCTTCATCTGCAACCCCTTTTTTGCTCCTCTGGAGTACATGCAGATTTCTTTTTGCACAGCAGCTGGCATGACAGGCACTGTAGTTACCAGTTTTAATGATCACTGACAGAATTTAGGTACCGTTTGAAATTAAAGATCATCATTAACAGCTTTCTAGCTTTCACCATGCTGTATTTGCGGCAATTGCAGTTGCTTCCCACTTTTCTGTCTTGGATCAGCTGAAGATCTTTTGACCAATGCTACTTGCTGCTTTATCACGTTGATAGCTCTTTGAAGCTTGTTGGGAACTCTGAGCAACCCTGCTCTGATCTAAACTGGTAGGAGGGGGCACAACTGTACCATCTGGCGTGCTACTCTTTTTGTCTCCCTCGTTTCTTCTGCCTGGCTCCTAATCTCTTTTGTCCCAGGAAAGCTTATAGTTGCCACAAAGGTGGAGCATACTGCCAAGGATATTTTATGGCTGATATTTTGGATAGCTAGGTGTACTTAACACACCTTTCATTTGCTTTCGCTATCTTTACGCATTTCTGCAATAAATCGATCAAAAATTACTGCCCGAAGCTGTGGGAACTATCTCAATTAATGTACAAAGAATACGTTTTTGTTTCCAGGCAGATCTTATCCGGGAACGGCTGGAAGGAAGCGCCGTGGCTGCGCGGGCGTGCTGCCTGCCGCCGGTGCTGCGGCAGGAGGCTGCCGGAGGCGGCGCTGCCCTTCCCGCCGCAGCCGGTCTGCGTTCCCGTGGCAGCCGATCTGTTGGCCTTCCGCGCTGTTCTGGGCCCCTTCCGGAACACTTCGTCACACATTTAGAAAGAAGTGATGTGCTGCTGCTGTGGAGATTGAAGCTGGGACATGGCTGGGAGCAATGCCCCTCCCTGAAGGGGAACGGAGGACGTGGCCATTAGCCAGAGTTAGGCCTTGGGAGCAGCATCAGCGAGAGGTGTGTGAGGGAGAAGGGGGATGGTTTTAAGGGTACCTGTGCTGGAGTGTGGACAGAGCTGTGTGTTGCTGAGGACCAGCTGTGTGCATTTGGGGTGAGGATTTGTCTCAGAAGACTGCATGAGCGTAGTGTGAGAATAGGAAAATTGACAACCAAACTGCTGTGACTTTGCACATATTTTGGGCATTGGTTTCACCCTACATTAAACCATTATCCCGAGTGTGCTTTGTTCTTTGTTCTGCTTCAGTCCTTCCTAGGCTTTTCCATTTCCTCATTTACCTGCTGTATTTCCTCCTTCAGCTTTTCAGGTGCTGTTTTCTCTCTCTTTTTTATTTTTCTAATGACCATTATATTTCTTTTTTACAACCTAGAGTTCATCCACCTCTCCAGCCATATTTTTAAAAGGTGTTTACTTCTCCAACCTATGGGAGAATATTTATATTTCATATTTGTTCACTTCTCATTTTTCTGTGACTGTCCATTTAGTAATTCCATCCTTCCTCACAGGTCTCCTTTTCTTTCTCATCTCCCTCCTATTGCAGACAGCCCATCTTTTCCTCTCAGTTCCACTTTCAAGCCTCTTACCCTCTCTCCTCCTAGCTTCCATTCCCAAATTCTTCTGTTTCTTCCTTCTCCCACTTCAAACTCTCTCCCTTGCACCTTAGCAAATTCTTGGGAAGCCTTGAACGAGAAGTCTTTTCATACCTGTGTCATTTTGCAGGTAAAAGGGGCAAGAATTTTTCTCACCCTTATGGACCTGTCTTCTCCCCTTCTTGCTTCTGCAGCCAAATACAATACTATTCCCATTTTTAGGTTTCACATTCCAAGAACTGACCCGCATTATATCCAGAAACTTTCCAAAAAACAATGGCCAGACTGTTGCAAGCTGTAGAGACGTCGGAACATCTGTTGGGCTTTACGTTGGGACGTCTCTTGGGCTCTACGTCTGGTTTTAGCTCATTTGCGGCTATACGTCGGGACGTCTTCTGAAGTCTACGACGGGACGTGTGTTAGGCGCTACGTCAGAATGTACATTGGTGTCTACATCTGGCTTGAGGTTAATTTCGGCTCTACGTCGGGACAGCTGTTGGGCTCTATCTCGGGACGTCTTTTGGGCTCTACGGCTGGCTGTAGCTCACTTTCGGCTCTACGTCGGAACGTCTGTTGGGCTCTGCGTCGGGAGGTCTGTTGAGCTCTACGTTGGGACGTCTCTTGGGCTCTACGTCTGGCTTTAGCTCATTTGCGGCTATACGTCCGGACGTCTTCTGAGCTCTACGTTGGGACGTGTGTTGGTCTCTACGTCGGAACGTACGTTGGTTTCTACGTCTGGCTTGAGGTTAATTTCGGCTCTACGTCGGAACGTCTCTCGGGCTATACGTCAGGACGTGTGTTGGGCTCTACGTCTGGCTGTAGCTCACTTTCTGCTCTGCATCGAAACATCTGTTGGTCTCTACGTCGGGACGTCTGTTGGTTTCTACTTCGATATGTCTGGCTCGAGCTCGCTTTCGGCTCTACGTCGTGACGTCTGTTGGGCTCTACGTCGGGACATCTGTTGGGCTCTACATCGGGACGTCTGTTCGGCTCTAAGTCAGGACGTATTTAGAGATCTAAGTTGGGACGTCTCTTGGGCTGTACGTCTGGCTTGAGCTCGCTTTCAGCTCTACGTCGTGACGTCTGTTGGGCTCTACGTCAGGACGTCTGTTGGGCTCTACGTCGGGACGTCTGTTGGGCTCTACGTCGGGACGTGTGTTGGGCTCTGTTGGGAAGTCGCTTGCGCTCTACATCGGGACGTCTTTTGGGCTCTACATCTGGCTGTAGCTCACTTTCGTCTCTACGTTGGAACGTCTGTTGGGCTCTACGTCGGGACGTATATTGGGCTCTACGTCGGGACGTATGTTGGGCTCTACAACGGGACATGTATTGGACTCTACGTCGGGACGTCTGTTGGGCTCTACGTCGGGACATCTCTTGTGCTCTACGTCTGGCTTGAGCTCGCTTTCTGCTCTACGTTGGGATGTCTGTTGGTCTCAACGTCGGAACGTCTCTCGGGCTATACGTCGGGACGTGTGTTGGGTTCTACTTTAAGAAGTCTGGCTTGAGCTCGCATTCGGCTCCACGTCGGGACGTCTGTTGGGCTCTACGTCGAGACGTCTGTTGGGCTCTACGTCGGGACGTCTGTTGGGCTCTATGTCAGGATTCAGCTTACTTTCAGCTCTACGTCGGGACGTCTGTTGGGCTCTACGTCGGGATGGGTGTTGGGCTCTACGTCGGGAAGTCGCTTGGGTTCTACGTCGGGTCGTCTTTTGGGCTCTAAGTCTGGATTTTGCTCACTTTCTGCTCTTCGTCGAAACATCTCTTGGGCTCTACGTCGGGACGTCTGTTGGTCTCTACTTCAATATGTCTGGCTTGAGCTCGCTTTCGGCTCTACGTCAGGACATCTCTTGGGCTCTACGTCTGGCTTGAGCTTACTTTCTGCTCTACATTGGGATGTCTGTTGGTCTCAACATCGGGACGTCTGTTGCGCTCTACATCCGGATATAGCTTGCTTTCAGCTCTACGTCAGGACGTGTGTTGGGCTCTACATCGGAACATCTGTTGGGCTCTACGTCGGGACGTCTCTTGGGCTCTACATCGGGACGTCTGTTGGGCTCTATGTTGAGATGTCTGTTGCGCTCTATATCTGGATTTAGCTTGCTTTCAGCTCTACGTCGGAACGTTTGTTGGACTCTACGTTGGGATGTCTTTTGGGCTCTGCGTCGGGACATCTGTCTTGAGCTCGCTTTCGGCTCTCCGTCGAGACGTCTGTTTGGCCTTACGTCAGGACGTGTGTTCGGCTCCACGTCGGCATGTATGTTGGGCTCTACGTAGGGACGTGTGTTGGGCTCTACGTCTGTAGTTAGCTAACTTTCAGCTCTACATCGGAACATCTGTTGGTCTCTACGTCGGGACGTCTGTTGGTCTCTACGTCGGCATGTCTGTTGGGCTCTAAGTCAGGACGTCTTTAGAGCTCTAAGTCGGGACGTCTCTTGGGCTGTACGTAGTAACGTGTCTTGGGTTCTACTTTAAGAAGTCTGGCTTGAGCTCGCTTTCGGCTCTACGTTGAGACGTCTGTTGGGCTCTACGTTGGGACGTCTGTTGGGCTCTACGTCGGGACATACGTTGGTTTCTACGTCTGGCTTGAGGTTAATTTCGGCTCTACTTCGGGATGTGTGTTGGGCTCTACGTCTGGCTGTAGCTCATTTTCGTCTGTACGTTGGAACGTCTCTTGGGCTCTACAACGGGACGTGTGTTGGGCTCTACGTTGGGATGTGTGTTGGGCTCTACGTCGGGACGTCGCTTGGGCTCTACATCTGGCTGTAGCTCACTTTCAGCTCTACGTCAGAACGTTTGTTGGGCTCTGCGTCGGGACGTCTGTTGAGCTCTACGTCCGGACGTCTCTTGGGCTCTTCGTCTGGCTTTAGCTCATTTGCGGCTATACGTCGGGACGTCTTCTGAGCTCTACAACGGGACGTGTGTTCGGCTCTACGTCGGGACATGTGTTGGGCTCTACGTCAGGATGTCTGTTGGGCTCTACATCAGGATTTAGCTTACTTTCACCTCTACGTCGGAACGTCTGTTGGGCTCTACGTTGGGACGTCTGCTGGGCTTTATGTCGGGACATCTGTTGATCTGTACGTCGGGACGTGTGTTGGGCTCTACGTCAGTAGTTAGCTAGCTTTCAGCTCTACATCGGAACATCTGTTGCGCTCTACGTCGGGACGTCTCCTGGGCTCTACATCGGGACGTGTGTTGGGCTCTACTTCGGGACGTCTGTTGGGCTCTACGTCGGGACGTCTGTTGGGCTCTACGTCGAGATGTCTATTGCTCTCTACATCTGGATTTAGCTTGCTTTCAGCTCTACGTCGGAACGACTGTTGGGCTTTACGTCGTGACGTCTGTTGGGCTCTACATCAGGATTTAGCTTACTTTCAGCTGTACGTCGTAACGTTTGTTGGGCTCTACTTCGAAATGTCTGTTGGGATCTACGTCGGGACGTGTGTTCGGCTCTATGTCCGGACGAGTGTTGGGCTCTACGTCGGGATGTATGTTGGGCTCCACATCAGGATTTAGCTTACTTTCAGGTCTACGTCGTAACGTCTGTTGGGCTCTACGTTGGGACGTCTCTTGAGCTCTACATCGGGATTTCTCACTTGAGCTCGATTTTGGCTCTACGTCGAGACGTCTGTTGGGCTCTATGTTGGGACATCTGTTCATCTCTACGTCGGGACGTGTGTTGGCCTCTACGTCTGTAGTTAGCTAACTTTCAGCTCTACCTCGGAACGTCTGTTGGGCTCTACGTCGGGACGTCTGTTGGGCTCTACGTCGGGATGTTTGTTGGGCTCTACATCAGGATTTAGCTTACTTTCAGCTCTACGTCGGAACGTCTGTTGGGCTCGACGTCGGAACGTCTTTTGGGCTCTACGTCGGGACGTGAGTTGGGCTCTACATCGGGACGTCTGTTGAGCTCTATGTCGGGATTTCTGGCTTGATCTCGCTTTTGGCTCTACGTCGGGAAGTCTGTTGGGCTCTTTGTCGGGACGTCTCTTGGGCTCTACTTCGGAACATCTGTTGTGCTGTACGTCGGGACTTCTGTTGGGCTCTACTCCGCGATGCCTGCTGGGCTCTAATTTTGTTGTTAACTAACTTTCATCTCTACGTCTGAACATCTGTTGGGCACTACGTCCGGACGTCTGTTGAATTCTATGTCGGGACGTCTGGCTTGAGCTCGCTTTCGGCTCTACTTCGGGAGGTCTGTTAGGCTTTAACTCGGGACATTTGTTGTGCTCTACGTCGGGACGTCTTATAGGCTCTACGTCGGGCTGTCTGCCTTGAGCTCGCTTTTCGCTCTATGTCTGGACATCTGTTGGGCTTTATGTCGGGACATCTGTCGATCTCTACGTCGGACGTGTGTTGGGCTCTACGGCTGCAGTTGGCTAATTTTCAGCTCTACGTCGAAACATCTGTTGGTATTTACCTCGGGACTTTTTAGGGCTCTACGTCGGGACGTCTGTTGGGTCTAATTTTGTTGTTAGCTTTCTTTCCACTCTACATCTGAACATCTGTTGGGCACTACATCCGGACGTCTGTTGAGCTCTATGTCGGGACGTCTGGCTTGAGCGCGCTTTCGGCTCTACTTCGGGACGTCTGTTGGTCTTTAACTCGGGGCGTGTGTTGGGCTCTACGTCGGGATGTCTATTGGGCTCTACATCTGGATTTAGCTTACTTTCAGCTCTACGTCGGGACGTGTGTTGGGCTCTACGTTGGGATGTCTGTTGAGCTCTACGTGGGATTTCTGGCTTGATATCGCTTTTGGCTCTATGTCGGGAAGTCTGTTGAGCTCTTTGTCGGGACGTATCTTGGGCTCTACATCGGAACATCTGTTGTGATGTACGTCGGGACTTCTTTTGGGCTCTACTCCTCGATTCCTGTTGGGCTCTAGTTTTGTTGTTAACTAACTTTCATCTCTACATCTGAACATCTGTTGGGCACTTCATCCGGACGTCTGTTGAGCTCTATGTCGAGACGTCTGGCTTGAGCTCGCTTTCGGCTCTACTTCGGGACGTCTGTTGGTCTTTAAGTCGGGACGTCTTATTGGCTCTACGTCGGGACGTCTGTTGGGCTCTACGTGGGATTTCTGTCTTGATGTCGCTTTTGGCTCGACGTCGGGAAGTCTGTTGGGCTCTACGTCCGGATGCCTCTTGGGCTCTACATCAGGATTTAGCTAACATTTAGATCTACGTCGGAACTTCTGTTGAGCTCTACTTCGGGACGTCTGTTGGGCTCTAATTTTGTTGTTAGCTTTCTTTCAACTCTACATCTGAACATCTGTTGGGCACTACATCCGTACGTCTGTTGAGCTCTATGTCGGGACGTCTGGCTTGAGCTCGCTTTCGGCTCTACTTCGGGAGGTCTGTTAGTCTTTAACTCAGGACATCTGTTGTGCTCTACGTCGGGACGTCTTATGGGGTCTACGTCGGGCTGTCTGGCTTGAGCTCGCTTTTCGCTCTACTTCTGGACATCTTTTGGGCTTTATGTCGGGACATCTGTCGATCTCTACGTCGGACGTGTGTTGGGCTCTACGGCTGCAGTTGGCTAATTTTCAGCTCTACGTCGAAACATCTGTTATTTACCTCGGGACTTCTTTAGGTCTCTACATCGGGACGTCTGTTGGGTCTAATTTTGTTGTTAGCTTTCTTTCATCTCTACATCTGAACATCTGTTCGGCACTACATCCGGACGTCTGTTGAGCTCTATGTCGGGACGTCTGGCTTGAGCTCGCTTTTGGCTCTACTTCGGGACGTCTGTTGGGCTTGAACTCGGGACATCTGTTGATCTCTACGTCATGACGTCTGTTGGGCTCTTTGTCGGGACGTCTGTTGGGCTCTACGTCGGGATTTCTGGCTTGATCTCGCTTTTGGCTCTACGTCTGGACATCTGTTGGGCTCTATGTCGGGACATCTGTCGATCTCTACGTCGGACGTGTGTTGGGCTCTACGGCTGCAGTTGGCTAATTTTCAGCTCTACGTCGAAACATCTGTTGGGATTTACCTCGGGACTTGTTTAGGGCTCTACGTCGGGACGTCTGTTGGGTCTAATTTTGTTGTTAGCTTTCTTTCAACTCTACATCTGAACATCTGTTGGGCACTACATCCGTACGTCTGTTGAGCTCTATGTCGGGACGTCTGGCTTGAGCTCGCTTTCGGCTCTACTTCGGAACGTCTGTTCGGCTCTACGTTGGGATGTCTGTTGAGCTCTACGTGGGATTTCTGGCTTGATGTCGCTTTTGGCTCTATGTCGGGAAGTCTGTTGAGCTCTTTGTCGGGACGTCTCTTGGGCTCTAAATCGGAACATCTCTTGTGCTGTACGTCGGGACTTCTGTTGGTCTCTACTCCGCGATGCCTGCTGGGCTCTAATTTTGTTGTTAACTAACTTTCATCTCTACGTGTGAATATCTGTTGGGCACTACGTCAGGACGTCTGTTGAATTCTATGTCGGGACGTCTGGCTTGACTTCGCTTTCGGTTCTACTTCGGGAGGTCTGTTAGTCTTTAACTCGGGACATCTGTTGTGCTCTACGTCGGGACCTCTGTTGCGCTCTATGTCGGGATTTATGGCTTGAGCTCGCTTTTGGCTCTACATCGGGAAGTCTGTGGGGCTCTTTGTCGGGATGTCTCTTGGGTTCTACATCGCAACATCTGTTGTGCTGTATGTCGGGACTTCTGTTGGGCTCTACTCCGCGATGCCTGCTGGGCTCTAATTTTGTTGTTAACTAACTTTCATCTCTACGTCTGAACATCTGTTGGGCACTACGTCCGGACGTCTGTTGAACTCTATGTCGGGACATCTGGCTTGAGCTCACTTTCGGCTCTACTTCGGGAGGTCTGTTAGGCCATGGGGACATGTTGATACTGGTGCTCAGTGTACCCTAATGCCATCGGGACATGTTGGGGGCAGAACCTGTTTCCATTGCCGGGGTAACGGGGGGATCGCAGCAATTGACTCTGTTGGAAGCCGAGGTGAGCCTTACTGGGAAGGAGTGACAGAAACATCCGATTGTGACTGGCCCAGAGGCCCCGTGCATTCTGGGCATAGACTTCCTCCGGAACGGCTATTACAAGGACCCAAAAGGTCTCAGGTGGGCATTTGGGATAGCTGCTGTGGAGGCAGAGAGCATTAGGCAATTGAACATCTTGCCCGGACTATCAGAAAACCCATCTACAGTAGGACTCTTGAAGGTGGAAGAGCAACAAGTGCCAATTGCCACCTCGACAGTGCACCGCCGGCAGTATCGGACGAATCGAGATGCCGTGATCCCCATCCACAAAATGATCCGCGAGCTGGAGAGTCAAGGGGTGGTCAGCAAGACCCACTCACCCTTCAACAGTCCCATTTGGCCTGTGCGCAAGTCTGACGGAGAATGGAGATTGACTGTGGACTATCGTGGCTTGAATGAAGTGACTCCACCGTTGAGCGCTGCCGTGCCGGACATGCTGGAACTCCAGTACGAGCTGGAGTCCAAGGCAGCAAAGTGGTATGCCACTATTGACATTGCCAATGCTTTTTTCTCCAGTCCTCTGGCAGCAGAATGTAGGCCTCAGTTTGCCTTCACCTGGAGGGGCGTACAGTACACCTGGAACCGACTGCCCCAGGGGTGGAAGCACAGTCCCACCATCTGCCATGGACTGATCCAGGCTGCACTGGAAAAGGGTGAAGCTCCGGAACATCTGCAGTACATCGATGACATCATTGTGGGGGGAAACACAGCAAAGGAAGTATTTGGGAAAGGAGAGAAGATCATCCAGATTCTCCTGGAAGCTGGTTTTGCCATCAAGAAGAGCAAAGTCAAGGGACCTGCCCGAGAGATCCAGTTCCTGGGGGTAAAGTGGCAAGACGGACGGCGTCAGATCCCCACCGAGGTCATCAATAAGATCGCTGCGATGTCTCCACCAACCAGCAAGAAGGAAACACAGGCTTTCCTAGGCGCCATAGGCTTTTGGAGAATGCACATTCCTGAGTACAGCCAGATTGTGAGCCCTCTGTACCTGGTTACCCGCAAGAAGAACGATTTCCACTGGGGCCCTGAACAGCAACAAGCTTTTGCCCAAATCAAGCGGGAGATCGCTCATGCGCTAGCCCTTGGCCCAGTCAGGACGGGACCAGAGGTGAGGAACGTGCTCTACTCTGCGGCCGGGAACAATGGTTTGTCCTGGAGCCTTTGGCAGAAGGTGCCTGGAGAGACTCGTGGCCGACCACTGGGATTCTGGAGTCGAAGTTATAGAGGGTCTGAGGCCAACTACACTCCCACAGAGAAGGAAATCCTAGCAGCCTATGAAGGAGTCCAAGCTGCCTCGGAAGTGATTGGCACCGAAGCACAACTCCTCCTGGCACCCCGACTACCGGTGCTGGGGTGGATGTTTAAAGGAAAGGTTCCCTCCACCCACCACGCCACTGACGCCACATGGAGCAAATGGATTGCCCTCATCACACAACGCGCCCGTATTGGAAACCCAAATCGCCCTGGGATTTTGGAGATCATTACGAACTGGCCGGAAGGTGAAGACTTTGGCCTCACTGACGAAGAGGAGCAGGAACAAGTGACGCGGGCTGAAGAAGCTCCACCGTACAACCAACTACCAGCAGAGGAAACACGATATGCTCTTTTCACTGACGGTTCCTGTCGCATCGTAGGGATGAACCGGAAGTGGAAAGCAGCCGTATGGAGCCCCACACGACAGGTCGCACAAGCTACTGAAGGAGAAGGTGGATCAAGTCAACTTGCTGAACTCAAAGCCGTTCAACTAGCCCTGGACATTGCTGAAAGAGAGAAGTGGCCAAAGCTCTACCTTTATACTGATTCGTGGATGGTAGCCAATGCTCTGTGGGGCTGGCTGGAAAGGTGGAAAAAGGCCAACTGGCAGCGTAGGGGAAAACCAATTTGGGCTGCTGATGAGTGGAAAGATATTGCCACTCGGGTAAAGAAGCTACCTGTGAGGGTCCGTCATGTAGATGCTCATGTCCCCAGGAGTCGGGCTAATGAAGAACATCGTAACAATGAACAGGTAGATCAGGCTGCAAAAATAGAGGTGTCCCAGATAGACTTGGATTGGCAACATAAAGGAGAGTTGTTCTTAGCTCGATGGGCCCATGATGCCTCAGGCCATCAAGGCAGAGAGGCCACTTATAAATGGGCACGGGACCGAGGGGGGGATCTAACCATGAACAGTATCTCCCAGGTTATCCAAGACTGTGAGACCTGCGCTGCGATCAAGCAGGCCAAGCGGGTGAAGCCTCTGTGGTACGGCGGACGATGGTCGAAGTACAGGTATGGGGAAGCCTGGCAAATTGACTACATCGCTCTTCCCCAAACCCGTCAAGGCAAGCGCTACGTGCTGACCATGGTGGAAGCAACCACTGGGTGGCTGGAGACCTACCCTGTGCCTCATGCTACCGCCCGGAACACCATCTTGGGCCTGGAAAAGCAAGTTCTTTGGAGACATGGCACCCCTGAGAGAATCGAGTCAGACAACGGGACACATTTCAAGAATAGCCTCATAAGCACTTGGGCCAGAGAACATGGAATCGAATGGATATATCATAGCCCTTATCATGCACCAGCTGCCGGGAAAGTTGAACGGTGCAATGGGCTACTTAAGACTACCCTAAAAGCACTTGGAGGAGGGACTTTCAAAAATTGGGAACTGAACTTAGCAAAGGCCACCTGGATGGTCAATACCCGAGGGTCCATCAATCGAGCTGGTCCTGCCCAGTCTGGACCCTTGCACACAGTGGACGGAGATAAAGTCCCTGTGGTACACACGAGAGGTATGTTAGGAAAGACTGTTTGGATTAATCCCACATCAGGCAAAGGCACACCCCTCCGTGGGGTTGTTTTTGCTCAAGGACCTGGTTACACTTGGTGGGTAATGCAGAAAAATGGGGAAACCCGTTGTGTACCACAAGGAGACCTAATTTTAAGTGAGAACTCTGTGTAAGGTTTCATTGTGTATATATGTATATATGTATCTGTAAGGGGGCATTGGGTTGGGTACGGTGTAGATGGTAATAGAATAAGGGGTGGATTATGTCCTGGGTTACAGTGTAAAATGTGCCAAAAGAAAAAAAATATATTCTATTACCATCTTCAGGAGCTGTTGAGACCAGGTGGGGCGGTGCTCCCTGCCTCCCCCCCTCTGGACTATCTCCTGTTACTGGGCACAACAATGCCTTATCGCCTGACCCATCGGTAACTCGCTCCTGGGCTATCTCCTGTTCATGGCCCATCAAGGAACTGCCTCACGACTCCCCATCCCATTGTGAGATGCTCCGCCCGGGGAGGGGGGGGGGAAGGAGCCAAGCAGTCCATGCCAAATAAAAACGGAGATTTTGAACACCCTAGCAGCCTTTCTTCCACTGGATTCCCAGAGGAGCTTTTCCCCCCACTGGAGTTCCAGAGGACGAGAGCTACCTGCCGACCACTGGACCTTCGGAGGAAGACCAGACTCTTTTACCTGATTGCTGCTTCCACAGAACTACACCCATCGCTTCAGGAGGACTGCAGCCAGCATCTTATCGGACTGCTACTGCCACCCTAACAGGGTGTCAAGTTGTATTCCTGACTCTGTCAGTATAAACCAGTGGGTTGTTTGTTTTTTTCCCTGCCTTGTGTTATATATATATATATTAGTAAAGAACTGTTATTCCTATTCCCCATATCTTTGCCTGAAGGCCCGTTAATTTCAAAATTATAATAGTTTGGAGGGAAGGGGGTTGCACTCTCCATTTCAAGGGAGGCTCCTGCCTTCCTCCACAGACACCTGTCTTTTTCAAACCAAGACAGATTTTGGCGCCCAACGTGGGGCTCGAGGGCATCGAGAGATAAAGGAATAACGGTTTTTGTGCATTGGATATAGATTCCTTGTTAAGTGGCATCATGTGGGCTAGCTTATCCCGGTTCGTGTGGCATGTGGTGGTGGCTGTATTTCTCCCATTTGCAGGCCCTTATCTAAACATGGGTCCTATAACTAAGGCTACCGTGACTGTTATCCAGTTTGTTTTATGGATTAATAAGGTGAGGAATTCATGGCTTATTAACTTCCTCTGGAAGGCGGGCACATGGATTCGGAGCTATCAAACACTAAATGTATGCTTTTGGGGTTACTTTAATAATGGTACCTACTGTGAGGAAATGACACCGGGAGAAACTTTCTCCCAACCCCTAACCCAGCTCTTTGGGTCTACTCCACCAGTTTTCGAAGGATTCAGAGCTTTCCTAAGTGCTAATGATATCATACAGTGGCTAGTGTTGCTGATAATCCTGTTTTATTCAGTATTCAGAGATCAGGGGAGATTGGCTTGGATAACTACCCTGACTAGGAATGCTGCTCCAGAATCTGACCCTGCCTCACAGCTCACATCAGAAATGAACCACTCGGATTGGGTGAAGGAGATACGTGAGATGGGCCAGATGCTGAAGGAGTGCATTCTCTCAGCTGCTGGGAATCCCTCCTCCTGCCTTGAAGAGGGAGAGTCTAATGGTGCAGCAGTAGAACCCACAGACGTTACAACCGTCCAGGTTCCAGCTGAAACGCAAGGGCAGTCAGAGCCAGCAGCAGTCGCCCCTGTGGAAACGAGGAAATCTAAGATGAAATCAGACCACTCAGTTAAGAAAGGAGGGCCCTCAGAACCTGCAGGCGAGCCAGTGGTTGAGATACTCACCGAGTCCCTGACGTATGACAGTCTCCGTAATCTGCACAAAGACATCGTACGGCGGGGGCGTGAGGCTTTTACAACCTGGTTACTTCGGGTCTGGGATCTTATGGGCACGGGTGTGCAACTGGATGGCAGTGAGGCAAGGAATTTGGGACCCTTGACTCAGGATTCAGGTGTCAATCTGGTATTTGTAAGGGAGCCGGGGACCCTTTCCCTCTGGGAGCGGCTTTTAATGAGTGTGAGAGAGAGGTTTGTCCACAGAGAGAGAGAATGCAGGAGCACCATCATAGAATGCGCTGGAAGACCCTTGAGGAAGGGATCCAGCAGCTGAGAGAAGTGGCAGTATTGGAGGTACTCTTTGGGAGGGATGGACAGCATGGTAACGACCCTGACAAAGTCAAGTGCACAGGGCAAATGTTGTGGAATCTGGCAAATCTAGGGCCATCTGAATACTCCACCTTCATTGCAATGATTAATGCAGATAACGACCGAGAGACAGTGGGTTCTGTCACGAGCAAGCTTAGAAATTTTGAAAGCATGATCAATGGCCCAATGCAGGCTAACGTTTCTGCTGTGATTAAGAGCCTACAAGAGGAGATGAGGGAAATAAAGGAGGAGGTGAGGAGGAGCAGTTCCCATTTGGCACCGGTACAAGTCACAGGCCCCAAAGTCGGAGCCCAACGTCCCCCAGCTAGAGGGAGAGGGTACACCCCACGAGCTGAGCTATGGTACTTCCTGCGCGACCATGGGGAAGACATGGGAAGGTGGGA
The DNA here is from genome assembly GCF_034619465.1 of Leptosomus discolor. Lineage (NCBI taxonomy): Eukaryota > Metazoa > Chordata > Aves > Leptosomiformes > Leptosomidae > Leptosomus > Leptosomus discolor. Next base: position 600,754 of record NW_028237865.1, read on the forward strand.
TGGGAAACCCACTTCTGTCCTGGCAGCACGGGTGCGTCAACTCAAGGAGGGAAACACTAACCGGGGGAGTAACACTAAAGTGAAGGTAGCCTCAACCTCCCAGGACCGAGCTGCCAGATATTACAGAAGGGAGGATGATCTGACAGATCCCCTTGAAGGAACCTCTAGTATGTATGTCCAGGAAGGGAATGGTAACCAGTGCTAGAGGGGCCCTGCCTCTAGCCAGGGAGAGGCACGGGAAAACCGGATATTTTGGACGGTGTGGATCCGATGGCCTGGCACGTCAGAGCCACAAAAATACAAAGCGTTAGTTGATACTGGTGCGCAGTGTACCCTAATGCCATCGGGACATGTGGGGGCAGAACCTGTTTCCATTGCCGGGGTAACGGGGGGGATCGCAGCAATTGACTCTGTTGGAAGCCGAGGTGAGCCTTACTGGGAAGGAGTGGCAGAAACATCCGATTGTGACTGGCCCAGAGGCCCCGTGCATTCTGGGCATAGACTTCCTCCGGAACGGCTATTACAAGGACCCAAAAGGTCTCAGGTGGGCATTTGGGATAGCTGCTGTGGAGGCAGAGAGCATTAGGCAATTGAACACCTTGCCCGGACTATCAGAAAACCCATCTGCAGTAGGACTCTTGAAGGTGGAAGAGCAACAAGTGCCAATTGCCACCTCGACAGTGCACCGCCGGCAGTATCGGACGAATCGAGATGCCGTGATCCCCATCCACAAAATGATCCGCGAGCTGGAGAGTCAAGGGGTGGTCAGCAAGACCCACTCACCCTTCAACAGCCCCATTTGGCCTGTGCGCAAGTCTGACGGAGAATGGAGATTGACTGTGGACTATCGTGGCTTGAATGAAGTGACTCCACCGTTGAGCGCTGCCGTGCCGGACATGCTGGAACTCCAGTACGAGCTGGAGTCCAAGGCAGCAAAGTGGTATGCCACTATTGACATTGCCAATGCTTTTTTCTCCATTCCTCTGGCAGCAGAATGTAGGCCTCAGTTTGCCTTCACCTGGAGGGGCGTACAGTACACCTGGAACCGACTGCCCCAGGGGTGGAAGCACAGTCCCACCATCTGCCATGGACTGATCCAGGCTGCACTGGAAAAGGGTGAAGCTCCGGAACATCTGCAGTACATCGATGACATCATTGTGGGGGGGGAGAACACAGCAAAGGAAGTATTTGGGAAAGGAGAGAAGATCATCCAGATTCTCCTGGAAGCTGGTTTTGCCATCAAGAAGAGCAAAGTCAAGGGACCTGCCCGAGAGATCCAGTTCCTGGGGGTAAAGTGGCAAGACGGACGGCGTCAGATCCCCACCGAGGTCATCAATAAGATCGCTGCGATGTCTCCACCAACCAGCAAGAAGGAAACACAGGCTTTCCTAGGCGCCATAGGTTTTTGGAGAATGCACATTCCTGAGTACAGCCAGATTGTGAGCCCTCTGTACCTGGTTACCCGCAAGAAGAACGATTTCCACTGGGGCCCTGAACAGCAACAAGCTTTTGCCCAAATCAAGCGGGAGATCGCTCATGCGCTAGCCCTTGGCCCAGTCAGGACGGGACCAGAGGTGAGGAACGTGCTCTACTCTGCGGCCGGGAACAATGGTTTGTCCTGGAGCCTTTGGCAGAAGGTGCCTGGAGAGACTCGTGGCCGACCACTGGGATTCTGGAGTCGAAGTTATAGAGGGTCTGAGGCCAACTACACTCCCACAGAGAAGGAAATCCTAGCAGCCTATGAAGGAGTCCAAGCTGCCTCGGAAGTGATTGGCACCGAAGCACAACTCCTCCTGGCACCCCGACTACCGGTGCTGGGGTGGATGTTTAAAGGAAAGGTTCCCTCCACCCACCACGCCACTGACGCCACATGGAGCAAATGGGTTGCCCTCATCACACAACGCGCCCGTATTGGAAACCCAAATCGCCCTGGGATTTTGGAGATCATTACGAACTGGCCGGAAGGTGAAGACTTTGGCCTCACTGACGAAGAGGAGCAGGAACAAGTGACGCGGGCTGAAGAAGCTCCACCGTACAACCAACTACCAGCAGAGGAAACACGATATGCTCTTTTCACTGCCGGTTCCTGTCGCATCGTAGGGATGAACCGGAAGTGGAAAGCAGCCGTATGGAGCCCCACACGACAGGTCGCACAAGCTACTGAAGGAGAAGGTGGATCAAGTCAACTTGCTGAACTCAAAGCCGTTCAACTAGCCCTGGACATTGCTGAAAGAGAGAAGTGGCCAAAGCTCTACCTTTATACTGATTCGTGGATGGTAGCCAATGCTCTGTGGGGCTGGCTGGAAAGGTGGAAAAAGGCCAACTGGCAGCGTAGGGGAAAACCAATTTGGGCTGCTGATGAGTGGAAAGATATTGCCACTCGGGTAAAGAAGCTACCTGTGAGGGTCCGTCATGTAGATGCTCATGTCCCCAGGAGTCGGGCTAATGAAGAACATCGTAACAATGAACAGGTAGATCAGGCTGCAAAAATAGAGGTGTCCCAGATAGACTTGGATTGGCAACATAAAGGAGAGTTGTTCTTAGCTCGATGGGCCCATGATGCCTCAGGCCATCAAGGCAGAGAGGCCACTTATAAATGGGCACGGGACCGAGGGGGGGATCTAACCATGAACAGTATCTCCCAGGTTATCCAAGACTGTGAGACCTGCGCTGCGATCAAGCAGGCCAAGCGGGTGAAGCCTCTGTGGTACGGCGGACGATGGTCGAAGTACAGGTATGGGGAAGCCTGGCAAATTGACTACATCGCTCTTCCCCAAACCCGTCAAGGCAAGCGCTACGTGCTGACCATGGTGGAAGCAACCACTGGGTGGCTGGAGACCTACCCTGTGCCTCATGCTACCGCCCGGAACACCATCTTGGGCCTGGAAAAGCAAGTTCTTTGGAGACATGGCACCCCTGAGAGAATCGAGTCAGACAACGGGACACATTTCAAGAATAGCCTCATAAGCACTTGGGCCAGAGAACATGGAATCGAATGGATATATCATAGCCCTTATCATGCACCAGCTGCCGGGAAAGTTGAACGGTGCAATGGGCTACTTAAGACTACCCTAAAAGCACTTGGAGGAGGGACTTTCAAAAATTGGGAACTGAACTTAGCAAAGGCCACCTGGATGGTCAATACCCGAGGGTCCATCAATCGAGCTGGTCCTGCCCAGTCTGGACCCTTGCACACAGTGGACGGAGATAAAGTCCCTGTGGTACACACAAGAGGTATGTTAGGAAAGACTGTTTGGATTAATCCCACATCAGGCAAAGGCACACCCCTCCGTGGGGTTGTTTTTGCTCAAGGACCTGGTTACACTTGGTGGGTAATGCAGAAAAATGGGGAAACCCGTTGTGTACCACAAGGAGACCTAATTTTAAGTGAGAACTCTGTGTAAGGTTTCATTGTGTATATATGTATATATGTATCTGTAAGGGGGCATTGGGTTGGGTACGGTGTAGATGGTAATAGAATAAGGGGTGGATTATGTCCTGGGTTACAGTGTAAAATGTGCCAAAAGAAAAAAAATATATTCTATTACCATCTTCAGGAGCTGTTGAGACCAGGTGGGGCGGTGCTCCCTGCCTCCCCCCCTCTGGACTATCTCCTGTTACTGGGCACAACAATGCCTTATCGCCTGACCCATCGGTAACTCGCTCCTGGGCTATCTCCTGTTCATGGCCCATCAAGGAACTGCCTCACGACTCCCCATCCCATTGTGAGATGCTCCGCCCGGGGAGGGGGGGGGGGAAGGAGCCAAGCAGTCCATGCCAAATAAAAACGGAGATTTTGAACACCCTAGCAGCCTTTCTTCCACTGGATTCCCAGAGGAGCTTTTCCCCCCACTGGAGTTCCAGAGGACGAGAGCTACCTGCCGACCACTGGACCTTCGGAGGAAGACCAGACTCTTTTACCTGATTGCTGCTTCCACAGAACTACACCCATCGCTTCAGGAGGACTGCAGCCAGCATCTTATCGGACTGCTACTGCCACCCTAACAGGGTGTCAAGTTGTATTCCTGACTCTGTCAGTATAAACCAGTGGGTTGTTTGTTTTTTTCCCTGCCTTGTGTTATATATATATATATTAGTAAAGAACTGTTATTCCTATTCCCCATATCTTTGCCTGAAGGCCCGTTAATTTCAAAATTATAATAGTTTGGAGGGAAGGGGGTTGCACTCTCCATTTCAAGGGAGGCTCCTGCCTTCCTCCACAGACACCTGTCTTTTTCAAACCAAGACAGATTTTGGCGCCCAACGAGGGGCTCGAGGTCATCGAGAGATAAAGGAATAACGTTTTTTGTGCATTGGATATAGATTCCTTGTTAAGTGGCATCATGTGGGCTAGCTTATCCCGGTTCGTGTGGCATGTGGTGGTGGCTGTATTTCTCCCATTTGCAGGCCCTTATCTAAACATGGGTCCTATAACTAAGGCTACCGTGACTGTTATCCAGTTTGTTTTATGGATTAATAAGGTGAGGAATTCATGGCTTATTAACTTCCTCTGGAAGGCGGGCACATGGATTCGGAGCTATCAAACACTAAATGTATGCTTTTGGGGTTACTTTAATAATGGTACCTACTGTGAGGAAATGACACCGGGAGAAACTTTCTCCCAACCCCTAACCCAGCTCTTTGGGTCTACTCCACCAGTTTTCGAAGGATTCAGAGCTTTCCTAAGTGCTAATGATATCATACAGTGGCTAGTGTTGCTGATAATCCTGTTTTATTCAGTATTCAGAGATCAGGGGAGATTGGCTTGGATAACTACCCTGACTAGGAATGCCGCTCCAGAATCTGACCCTGCCTCACAGCTCACATCAGAAATGAACCACTCGGATTGGGTGAAGGAGATACGTGAGATGGGCCAGATGCTGAAGGAGTGCATTCTCTCAGCTGCTGGGAATCCCTCCTCCTGCCTTGAAGAGGGAGAGTCTAATGGTGCAGCAGTAGAACCCACAGACGTTACAACCGTCCAGGTTCCAGCTGAAACGCAAGGGCAGTCAGAGCCAGCAGCAGTCGCCCCTGTGGAAACGAGGAAATCTAAGATGAAATCAGACCACTCAGTTAAGAAAGGAGGGCCCTCAGAACCTGCAGGCGAGCCAGTGGTTGAGATACTCACCGAGTCCCTGACGTATGACAGTCTCCGTAATCTGCACAAAGACATCGTACGGCGGGGGCGTGAGGCTTTTACAACCTGGTTACTTCGGGTCTGGGATCTTATGGGCACGGGTGTGCAACTGGATGGCAGTGAGGCAAGGAATTTGGGACCCTTGACTCAGGATTCAGGTGTCAATCTGGTATTTGTAAGGGAGCCGGGGACCCTTTCCCTCTGGGAGCGGCTTTTAATGAGTGTGAGAGAGAGGTTTGTCCACAGAGAGAGAGAATGCAGGAGCACCATCATAGAATGCGCTGGAAGACCCTTGAGGAAGGGATCCAGCAGCTGAGAGAAGTGGCAGTATTGGAGGTACTCTTTGGGAGGGATGGACAGCATGGTAACGACCCTGACAAAGTCAAGTGCACAGGGCAAATGTTGTGGAATCTGGCAAATCTAGGGCCATCTGAATACTCCACCTTCATTGCAATGATTAATGCAGATAACGACCGAGAGACAGTGGGTTCTGTCACGAGCAAGCTTAGAAATTTTGAAAGCATGATCAATGGCCCAATGCAGGCTAACGTTTCTGCTGTGATTAAGAGCCTACAAGAGGAGATGAGGGAAATAAAGGAGGAGGTGAGGAGGAGCAGTTCCCATTTGGCACCGGTACAAGTCACAGGCCCCAAAGTCGGAGCCCAACGTCCCCCAGCTAGAGGGAGAGGGTACACCCCACGAGCTGAGCTATGGTACTTCCTGCGCGACCATGGGGAAGACATGGGAAGGTGGGATGGGAAACCCACTTCTGTCCTGGCAGCACGGGTGCGTCAACTCAAGGAGGGAAACACTAACCGGGGGAGTAACACTAAAGTGAAGGTAGCCTCAACCTCCCAGGACCGAGCTGCCAGATATTACAGAAGGGAGGATGATCTGACAGATCCCCTTGAAGGAACCTCTAGTATGTATGTCCAGGAAGGGAATGGTAACCAGTGCTAGAGGGGCCCTGCCTCTAGCCAGGGAGAGGCACGGGAAAACCGGATATTTTGGACGGTGTGGATCCGATGGCCTGGCACGTCAGAGCCACAAAAATACAAAGCGTTAGTTGATACTGGTGCGCAGTGTACCCTAATGCCATCGGGACATGTGGGGGCAGAACCTGTTTCCATTGCCGGGGTAACGGGGGGGATCGCAGCAATTGACTCTGTTGGAAGCCGAGGTGAGCCTTACTGGGAAGGAGTGGCAGAAACATCCGATTGTGACTGGCCCAGAGGCCCCGTGCATTCTGGGCATAGACTTCCTCCGGAACGGCTATTACAAGGACCCAAAAGGTCTCAGGTGGGCATTTGGGATAGCTGCTGTGGAGGCAGAGAGCATTAGGCAATTGAACACCTTGCCCGGACTATCAGAAAACCCATCTGCAGTAGGACTCTTGAAGGTGGAAGAGCAACAAGTGCCAATTGCCACCTCGACAGTGCACCGCCGGCAGTATCGGACGAATCGAGATGCCGTGATCCCCATCCACAAAATGATCCGCGAGCTGGAGAGTCAAGGGGTGGTCAGCAAGACCCACTCACCCTTCAACAGCCCCATTTGGCCTGTGCGCAAGTCTGACGGAGAATGGAGATTGACTGTGGACTATCGTGGCTTGAATGAAGTGACTCCACCGTTGAGCGCTGCCGTGCCGGACATGCTGGAACTCCAGTACGAGCTGGAGTCCAAGGCAGCAAAGTGGTATGCCACTATTGACATTGCCAATGCTTTTTTCTCCATTCCTCTGGCAGCAGAATGTAGGCCTCAGTTTGCCTTCACCTGGAGGGGCGTACAGTACACCTGGAACCGACTGCCCCAGGGGTGGAAGCACAGTCCCACCATCTGCCATGGACTGATCCAGGCTGCACTGGAAAAGGGTGAAGCTCCGGAACATCTGCAGTACATCGATGACATCATTGTGGGGGGGGAGAACACAGCAAAGGAAGTATTTGGGAAAGGAGAGAAGATCATCCAGATTCTCCTGGAAGCTGGTTTTGCCATCAAGAAGAGCAAAGTCAAGGGACCTGCCCGAGAGATCCAGTTCCTGGGGGTAAAGTGGCAAGACGGACGGCGTCAGATCCCCACCGAGGTCATCAATAAGATCGCTGCGATGTCTCCACCAACCAGCAAGAAGGAAACACAGGCTTTCCTAGGCGCCATAGGTTTTTGGAGAATGCACATTCCTGAGTACAGCCAGATTGTGAGCCCTCTGTACCTGGTTACCCGCAAGAAGAACGATTTCCACTGGGGCCCTGAACAGCAACAAGCTTTTGCCCAAATCAAGCGGGAGATCGCTCATGCGCTAGCCCTTGGCCCAGTCAGGACGGGACCAGAGGTGAGGAACGTGCTCTACTCTGCGGCCGGGAACAATGGTTTGTCCTGGAGCCTTTGGCAGAAGGTGCCTGGAGAGACTCGTGGCCGACCACTGGGATTCTGGAGTCGAAGTTATAGAGGGTCTGAGGCCAACTACACTCCCACAGAGAAGGAAATCCTAGCAGCCTATGAAGGAGTCCAAGCTGCCTCGGAAGTGATTGGCACCGAAGCACAACTCCTCCTGGCACCCCGACTACCGGTGCTGGGGTGGATGTTTAAAGGAAAGGTTCCCTCCACCCACCACGCCACTGACGCCACATGGAGCAAATGGATTGCCCTCATCACACAACGCGCCCGTATTGGAAACCCAAATCGCCCTGGGATTTTGGAGATCATTACGAACTGGCCGGAAGGTGAAGACTTTGGCCTCACTGACGAAGAGGAGCAGGAACAAGTGACGCGGGCTGAAGAAGCTCCACCGTACAACCAACTACCAGCAGAGGAAACACGATATGCTCTTTTCACTGCCGGTTCCTGTCGCATCGTAGGGATGAACCGGAAGTGGAAAGCAGCCGTATGGAGCCCCACACGACAGGTCGCACAAGCTACTGAAGGAGAAGGTGGATCAAGTCAACTTGCTGAACTCAAAGCCGTTCAACTAGCCCTGGACATTGCTGAAAGAGAGAAGTGGCCAAAGCTCTACCTTTATACTGATTCGTGGATGGTAGCCAATGCTCTGTGGGGCTGGCTGGAAAGGTGGAAAAAGGCCAACTGGCAGCGTAGGGGAAAACCAATTTGGGCTGCTGATGAGTGGAAAGATATTGCCACTCGGGTAAAGAAGCTACCTGTGAGGGTCCGTCATGTAGATGCTCATGTCCCCAGGAGTCGGGCTAATGAAGAACATCGTAACAATGAACAGGTAGATCAGGCTGCAAAAATAGAGGTGTCCCAGATAGACTTGGATTGGCAACATAAAGGAGAGTTGTTCTTAGCTCGATGGGCCCATGATGCCTCAGGCCATCAAGGCAGAGAGGCCACTTATAAATGGGCACGGGACCGAGGGGGGGGATCTAACCATGAACAGTATCTCCCAGGTTATCCAAGACTGTGAGACCTGCGCTGCGATCAAGCAGGCCAAGCGGGTGAAGCCTCTGTGGTACGGCGGACGATGGTCGAAGTACAGGTATGGGGAAGCCTGGCAAATTGACTACATCGCTCTTCCCCAAACCCGTCAAGGCAAGCGCTACGTGCTGACCATGGTGGAAGCAACCACTGGGTGGCTGGAGACCTACCCTGTGCCTCATGCTACCGCCCGGAACACCATCTTGGGCCTGGAAAAGCAAGTTCTTTGGAGACATGGCACCCCTGAGAGAATCGAGTCAGACAACGGGACACATTTCAAGAATAGCCTCATAAGCACTTGGGCCAGAGAACATGGAATCGAATGGATATATCATAGCCCTTATCATGCACCAGCTGCCGGGAAAGTTGAACGGTGCAATGGGCTACTTAAGACTACCCTAAAAGCACTTGGAGGAGGGACTTTCAAAAATTGGGAACTGAACTTAGCAAAGGCCACCTGGATGGTCAATACCCGAGGGTCCATCAATCGAGCTGGTCCTGCCCAGTCTGGACCCTTGCACACAGTGGACGGAGATAAAGTCCCTGTGGTACACACGAGAGGTATGTTAGGAAAGACTGTTTGGATTAATCCCACATCAGGCAAAGGCACACCCCTCCGTGGGGTTGTTTTTGCTCAAGGACCTGGTTACACTTGGTGGGTAATGCAGAAAAATGGGGAAACCCGTTGTGTACCACAAGGAGACCTAATTTTAAGTGAGAACTCTGTGTAAGGTTTCATTGTGTATATATGTATATATGTATCTGTAAGGGGGCATTGGGTTGGGTACGGTGTAGATGGTAATAGAATAAGGGGTGGATTATGTCCTGGGTTACAGTGTAAAATGTGCCAAAAGAAAAAAAATATATTCTATTACCATCTTCAGGAGCTGTTGAGACCAGGTGGGGCGGTGCTCCCTGCCTCCCCCCCTCTGGACTATCTCCTGTTACTGGGCACAACAATGCCTTATCGCCTGACCCATCGGTAACTCGCTCCTGGGCTATCTCCTGTTCATGGCCCATCAAGGAACTGCCTCACGACTCCCCATCCCATTGTGAGATGCTCCGCCCGGGGAGGGGGGGGGGGAAGGAGCCAAGCAGTCCATGCCAAATAAAAACGGAGATTTTGAACACCCTAGCAGCCTTTCTTCCACTGGATTCCCAGAGGAGCTTTTCCCCCCACTGGAGTTCCAGAGGACGAGAGCTACCTGCCGACCACTGGACCTTCGGAGGAAGACCAGACTCTTTTACCTGATTGCTGCTTCCACAGAACTACACCCATCGCTTCAGGAGGACTGCAGCCAGCATCTTATCGGACTGCTACTGCCACCCTAACAGGGTGTCAAGTTGTATTCCTGACTCTGTCAGTATAAACCAGTGGGTTGTTTGTTTTTTTCCCTGCCTTGTGTTATATATATATATATATTAGTAAAGAACTGTTATTCCTATTCCCCATATCTTTGCCTGAAGGCCCGTTAATTTCAAAATTATAATAGTTTGGAGGGAAGGGGGTTGCACTCTCCATTTCAAGGGAGGCTCCTGCCTTCCTCCACAGACACCTGTCTTTTTCAAACCAAGACAGATTTTGGCGCCCAACGTGGGGCTCGAGGGCATCGAGAGATAAAGGAATAACGTTTTTTGTGCATTGGATATAGATTCCTTGTTAAGTGGCATCATGTGGGCTAGCTTATCCCGGTTCGTGTGGCATGTGGTGGTGGCTGTATTTCTCCCATTTGCAGGCCCTTATCTAAACATGGGTCCTATAACTAAGGCTACCGTGACTGTTATCCAGTTTGTTTTATGGATTAATAAGGTGAGGAATTCATGGCTTATTAACTTCCTCTGGAAGGCGGGCACATGGATTCGGAGCTATCAAACACTAAATGTATGCTTTTGGGGTTACTTTAATAATGGTACCTACTGTGAGGAAATGACACCGGGAGAAACTTTCTCCCAACCCCTAACCCAGCTCTTTGGGTCTACTCCACCAGTTTTCGAAGGATTCAGAGCTTTCCTAAGTGCTAATGATATCATACAGTGGCTAGTGTTGCTGATAATCCTGTTTTATTCAGTATTCAGAGATCAGGGGAGATTGGCTTGGATAACTACCCTGACTAGGAATGCCGCTCCAGAATCTGACCCTGCCTCACAGCTCACATCAGAAATGAACCACTCGGATTGGGTGAAGGAGATACGTGAGATGGGCCAGATGCTGAAGGAGTGCATTCTCTCAGCTGCTGGGAATCCCTCCTCCTGCCTTGAAGAGGGAGAGTCTAATGGTGCAGCAGTAGAACCCACAGACGTTACAACCGTCCAGGTTCCAGCTGAAACGCAAGGGCAGTCAGAGCCAGCAGCAGTCGCCCCTGTGGAAACGAGGAAATCTAAGATGAAATCAGACCACTCAGTTAAGAAAGGAGGGCCCTCAGAACCTGCAGGCGAGCCAGTGGTTGAGATACTCACCGAGTCCCTGACGTATGACAGTCTCCGTAATCTGCACAAAGACATCGTACGGCGGGGGCGTGAGGCTTTTACAACCTGGTTACTTCGGGTCTGGGATCTTATGGGCACGGGTGTGCAACTGGATGGCAGTGAGGCAAGGAATTTGGGACCCTTGACTCAGGATTCAGGTGTCAATCTGGTATTTGTAAGGGAGCCGGGGACCCTTTCCCTCTGGGAGCGGCTTTTAATGAGTGTGAGAGAGAGGTTTGTCCACAGAGAGAGAGAATGCAGGAGCACCATCATAGAATGCGCTGGAAGACCCTTGAGGAAGGGATCCAGCAGCTGAGAGAAGTGGCAGTATTGGAGGTACTCTTTGGGAGGGATGGACAGCATGGTAACGACCCTGACAAAGTCAAGTGCACAGGGCAAATGTTGTGGAATCTGGCAAATCTAGGGCCATCTGAATACTCCACCTTCATTGCAATGATTAATGCAGATAACGACCGAGAGACAGTGGGTTCTGTCACGAGCAAGCTTAGAAATTTTGAAAGCATGATCAATGGCCCAATGCAGGCTAACGTTTCTGCTGTGATTAAGAGCCTACAAGAGGAGATGAGGGAAATAAAGGAGGAGGTGAGGAGGAGCAGTTCCCATTTGGCACCGGTACAAGTCACAGGCCCCAAAGTCGGAGCCCAACGTCCCCCAGCTAGAGGGAGAGGGTACACCCCACGAGCTGAGCTATGGTACTTCCTGCGCGACCATGGGGAAGACATGGGAAGGTGGGATGGGAAACCCACTTCTGTCCTGGCAGCACGGGTGCGTCAACTCAAGGAGGGAAACACTAACCGGGGGAGTAACACTAAAGTGAAGGTAGCCTCAACCTCCCAGGACCGAGCTGCCAGATATTACAGAAGGGAGGATGATCTGACAGATCCCCTTGAAGGAACCTCTAGTATGTATGTCCAGGAAGGGAATGGTAACCAGTGCTAGAGGGGCCCTGCCTCTAGCCAGGGAGAGGCACGGGAAAACCGGATATTTTGGACGGTGTGGATCCGATGGCCTGGCACGTCAGAGCCACAAAAATACAAAGCGTTAGTTGATACTGGTGCGCAGTGTACCCTAATGCCATCGGGACATGTGGGGGCAGAACCTGTTTCCATTGCCGGGGTAACGGGGGGGATCGCAGCAATTGACTCTGTTGGAAGCCGAGGTGAGCCTTACTGGGAAGGAGTGGCAGAAACATCCGATTGTGACTGGCCCAGAGGCCCCGTGCATTCTGGGCATAGACTTCCTCCGGAACGGCTATTACAAGGACCCAAAAGGTCTCAGGTGGGCATTTGGGATAGCTGCTGTGGAGGCAGAGAGCATTAGGCAATTGAACACCTTGCCCGGACTATCAGAAAACCCATCTGCAGTAGGACTCTTGAAGGTGGAAGAGCAACAAGTGCCAATTGCCACCTCGACAGTGCACCGCCGGCAGTATCGGACGAATCGAGATGCCGTGATCCCCATCCACAAAATGATCCGCGAGCTGGAGAGTCAAGGGGTGGTCAGCAAGACCCACTCACCCTTCAACAGCCCCATTTGGCCTGTGCGCAAGTCTGACGGAGAATGGAGATTGACTGTGGACTATCGTGGCTTGAATGAAGTGACTCCACCGTTGAGCGCTGCCGTGCCGGACATGCTGGAACTCCAGTACGAGCTGGAGTCCAAGGCAGCAAAGTGGTATGCCACTATTGACATTGCCAATGCTTTTTTCTCCATTCCTCTGGCAGCAGAATGTAGGCCTCAGTTTGCCTTCACCTGGAGGGGCGTACAGTACACCTGGAACCGACTGCCCCAGGGGTGGAAGCACAGTCCCACCATCTGCCATGGACTGATCCAGGCTGCACTGGAAAAGGGTGAAGCTCCGGAACATCTGCAGTACATCGATGACATCATTGTGGGGGGGGAGAACACAGCAAAGGAAGTATTTGGGAAAGGAGAGAAGATCATCCAGATTCTCCTGGAAGCTGGTTTTGCCATCAAGAAGAGCAAAGTCAAGGGACCTGCCCGAGAGATCCAGTTCCTGGGGGTAAAGTGGCAAGACGGACGGCGTCAGATCCCCACCGAGGTCATCAATAAGATCGCTGCGATGTCTCCACCAACCAGCAAGAAGGAAACACAGGCTTTCCTAGGCGCCATAGGTTTTTGGAGAATGCACATTCCTGAGTACAGCCAGATTGTGAGCCCTCTGTACCTGGTTACCCGCAAGAAGAACGATTTCCACTGGGGCCCTGAACAGCAACAAGCTTTTGCCCAAATCAAGCGGGAGATCGCTCATGCGCTAGCCCTTGGCCCAGTCAGGACGGGACCAGAGGTGAGGAACGTGCTCTACTCTGCGGCCGGGAACAATGGTTTGTCCTGGAGCCTTTGGCAGAAGGTGCCTGGAGAGACTCGTGGCCGACCACTGGGATTCTGGAGTCGAAGTTATAGAGGGTCTGAGGCCAACTACACTCCCACAGAGAAGGAAATCCTAGCAGCCTATGAAGGAGTCCAAGCTGCCTCGGAAGTGATTGGCACCGAAGCACAACTCCTCCTGGCACCCCGACTACCGGTGCTGGGGTGGATGTTTAAAGGAAAGGTTCCCTCCACCCACCACGCCACTGACGCCACATGGAGCAAATGGGTTGCCCTCATCACACAACGCGCCCGTATTGGAAACCCAAATCGCCCTGGGATTTTGGAGATCATTACGAACTGGCCGGAAGGTGAAGACTTTGGCCTCACTGACGAAGAGGAGCAGGAACAAGTGACGCGGGCTGAAGAAGCTCCACCGTACAACCAACTACCAGCAGAGGAAACACGATATGCTCTTTTCACTGCCGGTTCCTGTCGCATCGTAGGGATGAACCGGAAGTGGAAAGCAGCCGTATGGAGCCCCACACGACAGGTCGCACAAGCTACTGAAGGAGAAGGTGGATCAAGTCAACTTGCTGAACTCAAAGCCGTTCAACTAGCCCTGGACATTGCTGAAAGAGAGAAGTGGCCAAAGCTCTACCTTTATACTGATTCGTGGATGGTAGCCAATGCTCTGTGGGGCTGGCTGGAAAGGTGGAAAAAGGCCAACTGGCAGCGTAGGGGAAAACCAATTTGGGCTGCTGATGAGTGGAAAGATATTGCCACTCGGGTAAAGAAGCTACCTGTGAGGGTCCGTCATGTAGATGCTCATGTCCCCAGGAGTCGGGCTAATGAAGAACATCGTAACAATGAACAGGTAGATCAGGCTGCAAAAATAGAGGTGTCCCAGATAGACTTGGATTGGCAACATAAAGGAGAGTTGTTCTTAGCTCGATGGGCCCATGATGCCTCAGGCCATCAAGGCAGAGAGGCCACTTATAAATGGGCACGGGACCGAGGGGGGGATCTAACCATGAACAGTATCTCCCAGGTTATCCAAGACTGTGAGACCTGTGCTGCGATCAAGCAGGCCAAGCGGGTGAAGCCTCTGTGGTACGGCGGACGATGGTCGAAGTACAGGTATGGGGAAGCCTGGCAAATTGACTACATCGCTCTTCCCCAAACCCGTCAAGGCAAGCGCTACGTGCTGACCATGGTGGAAGCAACCACTGGGTGGCTGGAGACCTACCCTGTGCCTCATGCTACCGCCCGGAACACCATCTTGGGCCTGGAAAAGCAAGTTCTTTGGAGACATGGCACCCCTGAGAGAATCGAGTCAGACAACGGGACACATTTCAAGAATAGCCTCATAAGCACTTGGGCCAGAGAACATGGAATCGAATGGATATATCATAGCCCTTATCATGCACCAGCTGCCGGGAAAATTGAACGGTGCAATGGGCTACTTAAGACTACCCTAAAAGCACTTGGAGGAGGGACTTTCAAAAATTGGGAACTGAACTTAGCAAAGGCCACCTGGATGGTCAATACCCGAGGGTCCATCAATCGAGCTGGTCCTGCCCAGTCTGGACCCTTGCACACAGTGGACGGAGATAAAGTCCCTGTGGTACACACGAGAGGTATGTTAGGAAAGACTGTTTGGATTAATCCCACATCAGGCAAAGGCACACCCCTCCGTGGGGTTGTTTTTGCTCAAGGACCTGGTTACACTTGGTGGGTAATGCAGAAAAATGGGGAAACCCGTTGTGTACCACAAGGAGACCTAATTTTAAGTGAGAACTCTGTGTAAGGTTTCATTGTGTATATATGTATATATGTATCTGTAAGGGGGCATTGGGTTGGGTACGGTGTAGATGGTAATAGAATAAGGGGTGGATTATGTCCTGGGTTACAGTGTAAAATGTGCCAAAAGAAAAAAAATATATTCTATTACCATCTTCAGGAGCTGTTGAGACCAGGTGGGGCGGTGCTCCCTGCCTCCCCCCCTCTGGACTATCTCCTGTTACTGGGCACAACAATGCCTTATCGCCTGACCCATCGGTAACTCGCTCCTGGGCTATCTCCTGTTCATGGCCCATCAAGGAACTGCCTCACGACTCCCCATCCCATTGTGAGATGCTCCGCCCGGGGAGGGGGGGGGGGAAGGAGCCAAGCAGTCCATGCCAAATAAAAACGGAGATTTTGAACACCCTAGCAGCCTTTCTTCCACTGGATTCCCAGAGGAGCTTTTCCCCCCACTGGAGTTCCAGAGGACGAGAGCTACCTGCCGACCACTGGACCTTCGGAGGAAGACCAGACTCTTTTACCTGATTGCTGCTTCCACAGAACTACACCCATCGCTTCAGGAGGACTGCAGCCAGCATCTTATCGGACTGCTACTGCCACCCTAACAGGGTGTCAAGTTGTATTCCTGACTCTGTCAGTATAAACCAGTGGGTTGTTTGTTTTTTTCCCTGCCTTGTGTTATATATATATATATTAGTAAAGAACTGTTATTCCTATTCCCCATATCTTTGCCTGAAGGCCCGTTAATTTCAAAATTATAATAGTTTGGAGGGAAGGGGGTTGCACTCTCCATTTCAAGGGAGGCTCCTGCCTTCCTCCACAGACACCTGTCTTTTTCAAACCAAGACAGATTTTGGCGCCCAACGTGGGGCTCGAGGGCATCGAGAGATAAAGGAATAACGTTTTTTGTGCACTGGATATAGATTCCTTGTTAAGTGGCATCATGTGGGCTAGCTTATCCCGGTTCGTGTGGCATGTGGTGGTGGCTGTATTTCTCCCATTTGCAGGCCCTTATCTAAACATGGGTCCTATAACTAAGGCTACCGTGACTGTTATCCAGTTTGTTTTATGGATTAATAAGGTGAGGAATTCATGGCTTATTAACTTCCTCTGGAAGGCGGGCACATGGATTCGGAGCTATCAAACACTAAATGTATGCTTTTGGGGTTACTTTAATAATGGTACCTACTGTGAGGAAATGACACCGGGAGAAACTTTCTCCCAACCCCTAACCCAGCTCTTTGGGTCTACTCCACCAGTTTTCGAAGGATTCAGAGCTTTCCTAAGTGCTAATGATATCATACAGTGGCTAGTGTTGCTGATAATCCTGTTTTATTCAGTATTCAGAGATCAGGGGAGATTGGCTTGGATAACTACCCTGACTAGGAATGCCGCTCCAGAATCTGACCCTGCCTCACAGCTCACATCAGAAATGAACCACTCGGATTGGGTGAAGGAGATACGTGAGATGGGCCAGATGCTGAAGGAGTGCATTCTCTCAGCTGCTGGGAATCCCTCCTCCTGCCTTGAAGAGGGAGAGTCTAATGGTGCAGCAGTAGAACCCACAGACGTTACAACCGTCCAGGTTCCAGCTGAAACGCAAGGGCAGTCAGAGCCAGCAGCAGTCGCCCCTGTGGAAACGAGGAAATCTAAGATGAAATCAGACCACTCAGTTAAGAAAGGAGGGCCCTCAGAACCTGCAGGCGAGCCAGTGGTTGAGATACTCACCGAGTCCCTGACGTATGACAGTCTCCGTAATCTGCACAAAGACATCGTACGGCGGGGGCGTGAGGCTTTTACAACCTGGTTACTTCGGGTCTGGGATCTTATGGGCACGGGTGTGCAACTGGATGGCAGTGAGGCAAGGAATTTGGGACCCTTGACTCAGGATTCAGGTGTCAATCTGGTATTTGTAAGGGAGCCGGGGACCCTTTCCCTCTGGGAGCGGCTTTTAATGAGTGTGAGAGAGAGGTTTGTCCACAGAGAGAGAGAATGCAGGAGCACCATCATAGAATGCGCTGGAAGACCCTTGAGGAAGGGATCCAGCAGCTGAGAGAAGTGGCAGTATTGGAGGTACTCTTTGGGAGGGATGGACAGCATGGTAACGACCCTGACAAAGTCAAGTGCACAGGGCAAATGTTGTGGAATCTGGCAAATCTAGGGCCATCTGAATACTCCACCTTCATTGCAATGATTAATGCAGATAACGACCGAGAGACAGTGGGTTCTGTCACGAGCAAGCTTAGAAATTTTGAAAGCATGATCAATGGCCCAATGCAGGCTAACGTTTCTGCTGTGATTAAGAGCCTACAAGAGGAGAGGAGGGAAATAAAGGAGGAGGTGAGGAGGAGCAGTTCCCATTTGGCACCGGTACAAGTCACAGGCCCCAAAGTCGGAGCCCAACGTCCCCCAGCTAGAGGGAGAGGGTACACCCCACGAGCTGAGCTATGGTACTTCCTGCGCGACCATGGGGAAGACATGGGAAGGTGGGATGGGAAACCCACTTCTGTCCTGGCAGCACGGGTGCGTCAACTCAAGGAGGGAAACACTAACCGGGGGAGTAACACTAAAGTGAAGGTAGCCTCAACCTCCCAGGACCGAGCTGCCAGATATTACAGAAGGGAGGATGATCTGACAGATCCCCTTGAAGGAACCTCTAGTATGTATGTCCAGGAAGGAAATGGTAACCAGTGCTAGAGGGGCCCTGCCTCTAGCCAGGGAGAGGCACGGGAAAACCGGATATTTTGGACGGTGTGGATCCGATGGCCTGGCACGTCAGAGCCACAAAAATACAAAGCGTTAGTTGATACTGGTGCGCAGTGTACCCTAATGCCATCGGGACATGTGGGGGTAGAACCTGTTTCCATTGCCGGGGTAACGGGGGGGATCGCAGCAATTGACTCTGTTGGAAGCCGAGGTGAGCCTTACTGGGAAGGAGTGGCAGAAACATCCGATTGTGACTGGCCCAGAGGCCCCGTGCATTCTGGGCATAGACTTCCTCCGGAACGGCTATTACAAGGAC
The DNA here is from genome assembly GCF_034619465.1 of Leptosomus discolor. Taxonomy (NCBI): domain Eukaryota; kingdom Metazoa; phylum Chordata; class Aves; order Leptosomiformes; family Leptosomidae; genus Leptosomus; species Leptosomus discolor. The sequence continues at coordinate 618,963 of NW_028237865.1, forward strand.
CCAAAAGGTCTCAGGTGGGCATTTGGGATAGCTGCTGTGGAGGCAGAGAGCATTAGGCAATTGAACACCTTGCCCGGACTATCAGAAAACCCATCTGCAGTAGGACTCTTGAAGGTGGAAGAGCAACAAGTGCCAATTGCCACCTCGACAGTGCACCGCCGGCAGTATCGGACGAATCGAGATGCCGTGATCCCCATCCACAAAATGATCCGCGAGCTGGAGAGTCAAGGGGTGGTCAGCAAGACCCACTCACCCTTCAACAGCCCCATTTGGCCTGTGCGCAAGTCTGACGGAGAATGGAGATTGACTGTGGACAATCGTGGCTTGAATGAAGTGACTCCACCGTTGAGCGCTGCCGTGCCGGACATGCTGGAACTCCAGTACGAGCTGGAGTCCAAGGCAGCAAAGTGGTATGCCACTATTGACATTGCCAATGCTTTTTTCTCCATTCCTCTGGCAGCAGAATGTAGGCCTCAGTTTGCCTTCACCTGGAGGGGCGTACAGTACACCTGGAACCGACTGCCCCAGGGGTGGAAGCACAGTCCCACCATCTGCCATGGACTGATCCAGGCTGCACTGGAAAAGGGTGAAGCTCCGGAACATCTGCAGTACATCGATGACATCATTGTGGGGGGGGAGAACACAGCAAAGGAAGTATTTGGGAAAGGAGAGAAGATCATCCAGATTCTCCTGGAAGCTGGTTTTGCCATCAAGAAGAGCAAAGTCAAGGGACCTGCCCGAGAGATCCAGTTCCTGGGGGTAAAGTGGCAAGACGGACGGCGTCAGATCCCCACCGAGGTCATCAATAAGATCGCTGCGATGTCTCCACCAACCAGCAAGAAGGAAACACAGGCTTTCCTAGGCGCCATAGGTTTTTGGAGAATGCACATTCCTGAGTACAGCCAGATTGTGAGCCCTCTGTACCTGGTTACCCGCAAGAAGAACGATTTCCACTGGGGCCCTGAACAGCAACAAGCTTTTGCCCAAATCAAGCGGGAGATTGCTCATGCGCTAGCCCTTGGCCCAGTCAGGACGGGACCAGAGGTGAGGAACGTGCTCTACTCTGCGGCCGGGAACAATGGTTTGTCCTGGAGCCTTTGGCAGAAGGTGCCTGGAGAGACTCGTGGCCGACCACTGGGATTCTGGAGTCGAAGTTATAGAGGGTCTGAGGCCAACTACACTCCCACAGAGAAGGAAATCCTAGCAGCCTATGAAGGAGTCCAAGCTGCCTCGGAAGTGATTGGCACCGAAGCACAACTCCTCCTGGCACCCCGACTACCGGTGCTGGGGTGGATGTTTAAAGGAAAGGTTCCCTCCACCCACCACGCCACTGACGCCACATGGAGCAAATGGATTGCCCTCATCACACAACGCGCCCGTATTGGAAACCCAAATCGCCCTGGGATTTTGGAGATCATTACGAACTGGCCGGAAGGTGAAGACTTTGGCCTCACTGACGAAGAGGAGCAGGAACAAGTGATGCGGGCTGAAGAAGCTCCACCGTACAACCAACTACCAGCAGAGGAAACACGATATGCTCTTTTCACTGACGGTTCCTGTCGCATCGTAGGGATGAACCGGAAGTGGAAAGCAGCCGTATGGAGCCCCACACGACAGGTCGCACAAGCTACTGAAGGAGAAGGTGGATCAAGTCAACTTGCTGAACTCAAAGCCGTTCAACTAGCCCTGGACATTGCTGAAAGAGAGAAGTGGCCAAAGCTCTACCTTTATACTGATTCGTGGATGGTAGCCAATGCTCTGTGGGGCTGGCTGGAAAGGTGGAAAAAGGCCAACTGGCAGCGTAGGGGAAAACCAATTTGGGCTGCTGATGAGTGGAAAGATATTGCCACTCGGGTAAAGAAGCTACCTGTGAGGGTCCGTCATGTAGATGCTCATGTCCCCAGGAGTCGGGCTAATGAAGAACATCGTAACAATGAACAGGTAGATCAGGCTGCAAAAATAGAGGTGTCCCAGATAGACTTGGATTGGCAACATAAAGGAGAGTTGTTCTTAGCTCGATGGGCCCATGATGCCTCAGGCCATCAAGGCAGAGAGGCCACTTATAAATGGGCACGGGACCGAGGGGGGGATCTAACCATGAACAGTATCTCCCAGGTTATCCAAGACTGTGAGACCTGCGCTGCGATCAAGCAGGCCAAGCGGGTGAAGCCTCTGTGGTACGGCGGACGATGGTCGAAGTACAGGTATGGGGAAGCCTGGCAAATTGACTACATCGCTCTTCCCCAAACCCGTCAAGGCAAGCGCTACGTGCTGACCATGGTGGAAGCAACCACTGGGTGGCTGGAGACCTACCCTGTGCCTCATGCTACCGCCCGGAACACCATCTTGGGCCTGGAAAAGCAAGTTCTTTGGAGACATGGCACCCCTGAGAGAATCGAGTCAGACAACGGGACACATTTCAAGAATAGCCTCATAAGCACTTGGGCCAGAGAACATGGAATCGAATGGATATATCATAGCCCTTATCATGCACCAGCTGCCGGGAAAATTGAACGGTGCAATGGGCTACTTAAGACTACCCTAAAAGCACTTGGAGGAGGGACTTTCAAAAATTGGGAACTGAACTTAGCAAAGGCCACCTGGATGGTCAATACCCGAGGGTCCATCAATCGAGCTGGTCCTGCCCAGTCTGGACCCTTGCACACAGTGGACGGAGATAAAGTCCCTGTGGTACACACGAGAGGTATGTTAGGAAAGACTGTTTGGATTAATCCCACATCAGGCAAAGGCACACCCCTCCGTGGGGTTGTTTTTGCTCAAGGACCTGGTTACACTTGGTGGGTAATGCAGAAAAATGGGGAAACCCGTTGTGTACCACAAGGAGACCTAATTTTAAGTGAGAACTCTGTGTAAGGTTTCATTGTGTATATATGTATATATGTATCTGTAAGGGGGCATTGGGTTGGGTACGGTGTAGATGGTAATAGAATAAGGGGTGGATTATGTCCTGGGTTACAGTGTAAAATGTGCCAAAAGAAAAAAAATATATTCTATTACCATCTTCAGGAGCTGTTGAGACCAGGTGGGGCGGTGCTCCCTGCCTCCCCCCCTCTGGACTATCTCCTGTTACTGGGCACAACAATGCCTTATCGCCTGACCCATCGGTAACTCGCTCCTGGGCTATCTCCTGTTCATGGCCCATCAAGGAACTGCCTCACGACTCCCCATCCCATTGTGAGATGCTCCGCCCGGGGAGGGGGGGGGGGAAGGAGCCAAGCAGTCCATGCCAAATAAAAACGGAGATTTTGAACACCCTAGCAGCCTTTCTTCCACTGGATTCCCAGAGGAGCTTTTCCCCCCACTGGAGTTCCAGAGGACGAGAGCTACCTGCCGACCACTGGACCTTCGGAGGAAGACCAGACTCTTTTACCTGATTGCTGCTTCCACAGAACTACACCCATCGCTTCAGGAGGACTGCAGCCAGCATCTTATCGGACTGCTACTGCCACCCTAACAGGGTGTCAAGTTGTATTCCTGACTCTGTCAGTATAAACCAGTGGGTTGTTTGTTTTTTTCCCTGCCTTGTGTTATATATATATATATTAGTAAAGAACTGTTATTCCTATTCCCCATATCTTTGCCTGAAGGCCCGTTAATTTCAAAATTATAATAGTTTGGAGGGAAGGGGGTTGCACTCTCCATTTCAAGGGAGGCTCCTGCCTTCCTCCACAGACACCTGTCTTTTTCAAACCAAGACAGATTTTGGCGCCCAACGTGGGGCTCGAGGGCATCGAGAGATAAAGGAATAACGTTTTTTGTGCACTGGATATAGATTCCTTGTTAAGTGGCATCATGTGGGCTAGCTTATCCCGGTTCGTGTGGCATGTGGTGGTGGCTGTATTTCTCCCATTTGCAGGCCCTTATCTAAACATGGGTCCTATAACTAAGGCTACCGTGACTGTTATCCAGTTTGTTTTATGGATTAATAAGGTGAGGAATTCATGGCTTATTAACTTCCTCTGGAAGGCGGGCACATGGATTCGGAGCTATCAAACACTAAATGTATGCTTTTGGGGTTACTTTAATAATGGTACCTACTGTGAGGAAATGACACCGGGAGAAACTTTCTCCCGACCCCTAACCCAGCTCTTTGGGTCTACTCCACCAGTTTTCGAAGGATTCAGAGCTTTCCTAAGTGCTAATGATATCATACAGTGGCTAGTGTTGCTGATAATCCTGTTTTATTCAGTATTCAGAGATCAGGGGAGATTGGCTTGGATAACTACCCTGACTAGGAATGCCGCTCCAGAATCTGACCCTGCCTCACAGCTCACATCAGAAATGAACCACTCGGATTGGGTGAAGGAGATACGTGAGATGGGCCAGATGCTGAAGGAGTGCATTCTCTCAGCTGCTGGGAATCCCTCCTCCTGCCTTGAAGAGGGAGAGTCTAATGGTGCAGCAGTAGAACCCACAGACGTTACAACCGTCCAGGTTCCAGCTGAAACGCAAGGGCAGTCAGAGCCAGCAGCAGTCGCCCCTGTGGAAACGAGGAAATCTAAGATGAAATCAGACCACTCAGTTAAGAAAGGAGGGCCCTCAGAACCTGCAGGCGAGCCAGTGGTTGAGATACTCACCGAGTCCCTGACGTATGACAGTCTCCGTAATCTGCACAAAGACATCGTACGGCGGGGGCGTGAGGCTTTTACAACCTGGTTACTTCGGGTCTGGGATCTTATGGGCACGGGTGTGCAACTGGATGGCAGTGAGGCAAGGAATTTGGGACCCTTGACTCAGGATTCAGGTGTCAATCTGGTATTTGTAAGGGAGCCGGGGACCCTTTCCCTCTGGGAGCGGCTTTTAATGAGTGTGAGAGAGAGGTTTGTCCACAGAGAGAGAGAATGCAGGAGCACCATCATAGAATGCGCTGGAAGACCCTTGAGGAAGGGATCCAGCAGCTGAGAGAAGTGGCAGTATTGGAGGTACTCTTTGGGAGGGATGGACAGCATGGTAACGACCCTGACAAAGTCAAGTGCACAGGGCAAATGTTGTGGAATCTGGCAAATCTAGGGCCATCTGAATACTCCACCTTCATTGCAATGATTAATGCAGATAACGACCGAGAGACAGTGGGTTCTGTCACGAGCAAGCTTAGAAATTTTGAAAGCATGATCAATGGCCCAATGCAGGCTAACGTTTCTGCTGTGATTAAGAGCCTACAAGAGGAGATGAGGGAAATAAAGGAGGAGGTGAGGAGGAGCAGTTCCCATTTGGCACCGGTACAAGTCACAGGCCCCAAAGTCGGAGCCCAACGTCCCCCAGCTAGAGGGAGAGGGTACACCCCACGAGCTGAGCTATGGTACTTCCTGCGCGACCATGGGGAAGACATGGGAAGGTGGGATGGGAAACCCACTTCTGTCCTGGCAGCACGGGTGCGTCAACTCAAGGAGGGAAACACTAACCGGGGGAGTAACACTAAAGTGAAGGTAGCCTCAACCTCCCAGGACCGAGCTGCCAGATATTACAGAAGGGAGGATGATCTGACAGATCCCCTTGAAGGAACCTCTAGTATGTATGTCCAGGAAGGAAATGGTAACCAGTGCTAGAGGGGCCCTGCCTCTAGCCAGGGAGAGGCACGGGAAAACCGGATATTTTGGACGGTGTGGATCCGATGGCCTGGCACGTCAGAGCCACAAAAATACAAAGCGTTAGTTGATACTGGTGCGCAGTGTACCCTAATGCCATCGGGACATGTGGGGGTAGAACCTGTTTCCATTGCCGGGGTAACGGGGGGGATCGCAGCAATTGACTCTGTTGGAAGCCGAGGTGAGCCTTACTGGGAAGGAGTGGCAGAAACATCCGATTGTGACTGGCCCAGAGGCCCCGTGCATTCTGGGCATAGACTTCCTCCGGAACGGCTATTACAAGGACCCAAAAGGTCTCAGGTGGGCATTTGGGATAGCTGCTGTGGAGGCAGAGAGCATTAGGCAATTGAACACCTTGCCCGGACTATCAGAAAACCCATCTGCAGTAGGACTCTTGAAGGTGGAAGAGCAACAAGTGCCAATTGCCACCTCGACAGTGCACCGCCGGCAGTATCGGACGAATCGAGATGCCGTGATCCCCATCCACAAAATGATCCGCGAGCTGGAGAGTCAAGGGGTGGTCAGCAAGACCCACTCACCCTTCAACAGCCCCATTTGGCCTGTGCGCAAGTCTGACGGAGAATGGAGATTGACTGTGGACAATCGTGGCTTGAATGAAGTGACTCCACCGTTGAGCGCTGCCGTGCCGGACATGCTGGAACTCCAGTACGAGCTGGAGTCCAAGGCAGCAAAGTGGTATGCCACTATTGACATTGCCAATGCTTTTTTCTCCATTCCTCTGGCAGCAGAATGTAGGCCTCAGTTTGCCTTCACCTGGAGGGGCGTACAGTACACCTGGAACCGACTGCCCCAGGGGTGGAAGCACAGTCCCACCATCTGCCATGGACTGATCCAGGCTGCACTGGAAAAGGGTGAAGCTCCGGAACATCTGCAGTACATCGATGACATCATTGTGGGGGGGGAGAACACAGCAAAGGAAGTATTTGGGAAAGGAGAGAAGATCATCCAGATTCTCCTGGAAGCTGGTTTTGCCATCAAGAAGAGCAAAGTCAAGGGACCTGCCCGAGAGATCCAGTTCCTGGGGGTAAAGTGGCAAGACGGACGGCGTCAGATCCCCACCGAGGTCATCAATAAGATCGCTGCGATGTCTCCACCAACCAGCAAGAAGGAAACACAGGCTTTCCTAGGCGCCATAGGTTTTTGGAGAATGCACATTCCTGAGTACAGCCAGATTGTGAGCCCTCTGTACCTGGTTACCCGCAAGAAGAACGATTTCCACTGGGGCCCTGAACAGCAACAAGCTTTTGCCCAAATCAAGCGGGAGATTGCTCATGCGCTAGCCCTTGGCCCAGTCAGGACGGGACCAGAGGTGAGGAACGTGCTCTACTCTGCGGCCGGGAACAATGGTTTGTCCTGGAGCCTTTGGCAGAAGGTGCCTGGAGAGACTCGTGGCCGACCACTGGGATTCTGGAGTCGAAGTTATAGAGGGTCTGAGGCCAACTACACTCCCACAGAGAAGGAAATCCTAGCAGCCTATGAAGGAGTCCAAGCTGCCTCGGAAGTGATTGGCACCGAAGCACAACTCCTCCTGGCACCCCGACTACCGGTGCTGGGGTGGATGTTTAAAGGAAAGGTTCCCTCCACCCACCACGCCACTGACGCCACATGGAGCAAATGGATTGCCCTCATCACACAACGCGCCCGTATTGGAAACCCAAATCGCCCTGGGATTTTGGAGATCATTACGAACTGGCCGGAAGGTGAAGACTTTGGCCTCACTGACGAAGAGGAGCAGGAACAAGTGACGCGGGCTGAAGAAGCTCCACCGTACAACCAACTACCAGCAGAGGAAACACGATATGCTCTTTTCACTGACGGTTCCTGTCGCATCGTAGGGATGAACCGGAAGTGGAAAGCAGCCGTATGGAGCCCCACACGACAGGTCGCACAAGCTACTGAAGGAGAAGGTGGATCAAGTCAACTTGCTGAACTCAAAGCCGTTCAACTAGCCCTGGACATTGCTGAAAGAGAGAAGTGGCCAAAGCTCTACCTTTATACTGATTCGTGGATGGTAGCCAATGCTCTGTGGGGCTGGCTGGAAAGGTGGAAAAAGGCCAACTGGCAGCGTAGGGGAAAACCAATTTGGGCTGCTGATGAGTGGAAAGATATTGCCACTCGGGTAAAGAAGCTACCTGTGAGGGTCCGTCATGTAGATGCTCATGTCCCCAGGAGTCGGGCTAATGAAGAACATCGTAACAATGAACAGGTAGATCAGGCTGCAAAAATAGAGGTGTCCCAGATAGACTTGGATTGGCAACATAAAGGAGAGTTGTTCTTAGCTCGATGGGCCCATGATGCCTCAGGCCATCAAGGCAGAGAGGCCACTTATAAATGGGCACGGGACCGAGGGGGGGATCTAACCATGAACAGTATCTCCCAGGTTATCCAAGACTGTGAGACCTGCGCTGCGATCAAGCAGGCCAAGCGGGTGAAGCCTCTGTGGTACGGCGGACGATGGTCGAAGTACAGGTATGGGGAAGCCTGGCAAATTGACTACATCGCTCTTCCCCAAACCCGTCAAGGCAAGCGCTACGTGCTGACCATGGTGGAAGCAACCACTGGGTGGCTGGAGACCTACCCTGTGCCTCATGCTACCGCCCGGAACACCATCTTGGGCCTGGAAAAGCAAGTTCTTTGGAGACATGGCACCCCTGAGAGAATCGAGTCAGACAACGGGACACATTTCAAGAATAGCCTCATAAGCACTTGGGCCAGAGAACATGGAATCGAATGGATATATCATAGCCCTTATCATGCACCAGCTGCCGGGAAAATTGAACGGTGCAATGGGCTACTTAAGACTACCCTAAAAGCACTTGGAGGAGGGACTTTCAAAAATTGGGAACTGAACTTAGCAAAGGCCACCTGGATGGTCAATACCCGAGGGTCCATCAATCGAGCTGGTCCTGCCCAGTCTGGACCCTTGCACACAGTGGACGGAGATAAAGTCCCTGTGGTACACACGAGAGGTATGTTAGGAAAGACTGTTTGGATTAATCCCACATCAGGCAAAGGCACACCCCTCCGTGGGGTTGTTTTTGCTCAAGGACCTGGTTACACTTGGTGGGTAATGCAGAAAAATGGGGAAACCCGTTGTGTACCACAAGGAGACCTAATTTTAAGTGAGAACTCTGTGTAAGGTTTCATTGTGTATATATGTATATATGTATCTGTAAGGGGGCATTGGGTTGGGTACGGTGTAGATGGTAATAGAATAAGGGGTGGATTATGTCCTGGGTTACAGTGTAAAATGTGCCAAAAGAAAAAAAATATATTCTATTACCATCTTCAGGAGCTGTTGAGACCAGGTGGGGCGGTGCTCCCTGCCTCCCCCCCTCTGGACTATCTCCTGTTACTGGGCACAACAATGCCTTATCGCCTGACCCATCGGTAACTCGCTCCTGGGCTATCTCCTGTTCATGGCCCATCAAGGAACTGCCTCACGACTCCCCATCCCATTGTGAGATGCTCCGCCCGGGGAGGGGGGGGGGGGGGAAGGAGCCAAGCAGTCCATGCCAAATAAAAACGGAGATTTTGAACACCCTAGCAGCCTTTCTTCCACTGGATTCCCAGAGGAGCTTTTCCCCCCACTGGAGTTCCAGAGGACGAGAGCTACCTGCCGACCACTGGACCTTCGGAGGAAGACCAGACTCTTTTACCTGATTGCTGCTTCCACAGAACTACACCCATCGCTTCAGGAGGACTGCAGCCAGCATCTTATCGGACTGCTACTGCCACCCTAACAGGGTGTCAAGTTGTATTCCTGACTCTGTCAGTATAAACCAGTGGGTTGTTTGTTTTTTTCCCTGCCTTGTGTTATATATATATATATTAGTAAAGAACTGTTATTCCTATTCCCCATATCTTTGCCTGAAGGCCCGTTAATTTCAAAATTATAATAGTTTGGAGGGAAGGGGGTTGCACTCTCCATTTCAAGGGAGGCTCCTGCCTTCCTCCACAGACACCTGTCTTTTTCAAACCAAGACAGATTTTGGCGCCCAACGTGGGGCTCGAGGGCATCGAGAGATAAAGGAATAACGTTTTTTGTGCACTGGATATAGATTCCTTGTTAAGTGGCATCATGTGGGCTAGCTTATCCCGGTTCGTGTGGCATGTGGTGGTGGCTGTATTTCTCCCATTTGCAGGCCCTTATCTAAACATGGGTCCTATAACTAAGGCTACCGTGACTGTTATCCAGTTTGTTTTATGGATTAATAAGGTGAGGAATTCATGGCTTATTAACTTCCTCTGGAAGGCGGGCACATGGATTCGGAGCTATCAAACACTAAATGTATGCTTTTGGGGTTACTTTAATAATGGTACCTACTGTGAGGAAATGACACCGGGAGAAACTTTCTCCCAACCCCTAACCCAGCTCTTTGGGTCTACTCCACCAGTTTTCGAAGGATTCAGAGCTTTCCTAAGTGCTAATGATATCATACAGTGGCTAGTGTTGCTGATAATCCTGTTTTATTCAGTATTCAGAGATCAGGGGAGATTGGCTTGGATAACTACCCTGACTAGGAATGCCGCTCCAGAATCTGACCCTGCCTCACAGCTCACATCAGAAATGAACCACTCGGATTGGGTGAAGGAGATACGTGAGATGGGCCAGATGCTGAAGGAGTGCATTCTCTCAGCTGCTGGGAATCCCTCCTCCTGCCTTGAAGAGGGAGAGTCTAATGGTGCAGCAGTAGAACCCACAGACGTTACAACCGTCCAGGTTCCAGCTGAAACGCAAGGGCAGTCAGAGCCAGCAGCAGTCGCCCCTGTGGAAACGAGGAAATCTAAGATGAAATCAGACCACTCAGTTAAGAAAGGAGGGCCCTCAGAACCTGCAGGCGAGCCAGTGGTTGAGATACTCACCGAGTCCCTGACGTATGACAGTCTCCGTAATCTGCACAAAGACATCGTACGGCGGGGGCGTGAGGCTTTTACAACCTGGTTACTTCGGGTCTGGGATCTTATGGGCACGGGTGTGCAACTGGATGGCAGTGAGGCAAGGAATTTGGGACCCTTGACTCAGGATTCAGGTGTCAATCTGGTATTTGTAAGGGAGCCGGGGACCCTTTCCCTCTGGGAGCGGCTTTTAATGAGTGTGAGAGAGAGGTTTGTCCACAGAGAGAGAGAATGCAGGAGCACCATCATAGAATGCGCTGGAAGACCCTTGAGGAAGGGATCCAGCAGCTGAGAGAAGTGGCAGTATTGGAGGTACTCTTTGGGAGGGATGGACAGCATGGTAACGACCCTGACAAAGTCAAGTGCACAGGGCAAATGTTGTGGAATCTGGCAAATCTAGGGCCATCTGAATACTCCACCTTCATTGCAATGATTAATGCAGATAACGACCGAGAGACAGTGGGTTCTGTCACGAGCAAGCTTAGAAATTTTGAAAGCATGATCAATGGCCCAATGCAGGCTAACGTTTCTGCTGTGATTAAGAGCCTACAAGAGGAGATGAGGGAAATAAAGGAGGAGGTGAGGAGGAGCAGTTCCCATTTGGCACCGGTACAAGTCACAGGCCCCAAAGTCGGAGCCCAACGTCCCCCAGCTAGAGGGAGAGGGTACACCCCACGAGCTGAGCTATGGTACTTCCTGCGCGACCATGGGGAAGACATGGGAAGGTGGGATGGGAAACCCACTTCTGTCCTGGCAGCACGGGTGCGTCAACTCAAGGAGGGAAACACTAACCGGGGGAGTAACACTAAAGTGAAGGTAGCCTCAACCTCCCAGGACCGAGCTGCCAGATATTACAGAAGGGAGGATGATCTGACAGATCCCCTTGAAGGAACCTCTAGTATGTATGTCCAGGAAGGAAATGGTAACCAGTGCTAGAGGGGCCCTGCCTCTAGCCAGGGAGAGGCACGGGAAAACCGGATATTTTGGACGGTGTGGATCCGATGGCCTGGCACGTCAGAGCCACAAAAATACAAAGCGTTAGTTGATACTGGTGCGCAGTGTACCCTAATGCCATCGGGACATGTGGGGGTAGAACCTGTTTCCATTGCCGGGGTAACGGGGGGGATCGCAGCAATTGACTCTGTTGGAAGCCGAGGTGAGCCTTACTGGGAAGGAGTGGCAGAAACATCCGATTGTGACTGGCCAGAGGCCCCGTGCATTCTGGGCATAGACTTCCTCCGGAACGGCTATTACAAGGACCCAAAAGGTCTCAGGTGGGCATTTGGGATAGCTGCTGTGGAGGCAGAGAGCATTAGGCAATTGAACACCTTGCCCGGACTATCAGAAAACCCATCTGCAGTAGGACTCTTGAAGGTGGAAGAGCAACAAGTGCCAATTGCCACCTCGACAGTGCACCGCCGGCAGTATCGGACGAATCGAGATGCCGTGATCCCCATCCACAAAATGATCCGCGAGCTGGAGAGTCAAGGGGTGGTCAGCAAGACCCACTCACCCTTCAACAGCCCCATTTGGCCTGTGCGCAAGTCTGACGGAGAATGGAGATTGACTGTGGACTATCGTGGCTTGAATGAAGTGACTCCACCGTTGAGCGCTGCCGTGCCGGACATGCTGGAACTCCAGTACGAGCTGGAGTCCAAGGCAGCAAAGTGGTATGCCACTATTGACATTGCCAATGCTTTTTTCTCCATTCCTCTGGCAGCAGAATGTAGGCCTCAGTTTGCCTTCACCTGGAGGGGCGTACAGTACACCTGGAACCGACTGCCCCAGGGGTGGAAGCACAGTCCCACCATCTGCCATGGACTGATCCAGGCTGCACTGGAAAAGGGTGAAGCTCCGGAACATCTGCAGTACATCGATGACATCATTGTGGGGGGGGAGAACACAGCAAAGGAAGTATTTGGGAAAGGAGAGAAGATCATCCAGATTCTCCTGGAAGCTGGTTTTGCCATCAAGAAGAGCAAAGTCAAGGGACCTGCCCGAGAGATCCAGTTCCTGGGGGTAAAGTGGCAAGACGGACGGCGTCAGATCCCCACCGAGGTCATCAATAAGATCGCTGCGATGTCTCCACCAACCAGCAAGAAGGAAACACAGGCTTTCCTAGGCGCCATAGGTTTTTGGAGAATGCACATTCCTGAGTACAGCCAGATTGTGAGCCCTCTGTACCTGGTTACCCGCAAGAAGAACGATTTCCACTGGGGCCCTGAACAGCAACAAGCTTTTGCCCAAATCAAGCGGGAGATTGCTCATGCGCTAGCCCTTGGCCCAGTCAGGACGGGACCAGAGGTGAGGAACGTGCTCTACTCTGCGGCCGGGAACAATGGTTTGTCCTGGAGCCTTTGGCAGAAGGTGCCTGGAGAGACTCGTGGCCGACCACTGGGATTCTGGAGTCGAAGTTATAGAGGGTCTGAGGCCAACTACACTCCCACAGAGAAGGAAATCCTAGCAGCCTATGAAGGAGTCCAAGCTGCCTCGGAAGTGATTGGCACCGAAGCACAACTCCTCCTGGCACCCCGACTACCGGTGCTGGGGTGGATGTTTAAAGGAAAGGTTCCCTCCACCCACCACGCCACTGACGCCACATGGAGCAAATGGATTGCCCTCATCACACAACGCGCCCGTATTGGAAACCCAAATCGCCCTGGGATTTTGGAGATCATTACGAACTGGCCGGAAGGTGAAGACTTTGGCCTCACTGACGAAGAGGAGCAGGAACAAGTGACGCGGGCTGAAGAAGCTCCACCGTACAACCAACTACCAGCAGAGGAAACACGATATGCTCTTTTCACTGACGGTTCCTGTCGCATCGTAGGGATGAACCGGAAGTGGAAAGCAGCCGTATGGAGCCCCACACGACAGGTCGCACAAGCTACTGAAGGAGAAGGTGGATCAAGTCAACTTGCTGAACTCAAAGCCGTTCAACTAGCCCTGGACATTGCTGAAAGAGAGAAGTGGCCAAAGCTCTACCTTTATACTGATTCGTGGATGGTAGCCAATGCTCTGTGGGGCTGGCTGGAAAGGTGGAAAAAGGCCAACTGGCAGCGTAGGGGAAAACCAATTTGGGCTGCTGATGAGTGGAAAGATATTGCCACTCGGGTAAAGAAGCTACCTGTGAGGGTCCGTCATGTAGATGCTCATGTCCCCAGGAGTCGGGCTAATGAAGAACATCGTAACAATGAACAGGTAGATCAGGCTGCAAAAATAGAGGTGTCCCAGATAGACTTGGATTGGCAACATAAAGGAGAGTTGTTCTTAGCTCGATGGGCCCATGATGCCTCAGGCCATCAAGGCAGAGAGGCCACTTATAAATGGGCACGGGACCGAGGGGGGGATCTAACCATGAACAGTATCTCCCAGGTTATCCAAGACTGTGAGACCTGCGCTGCGATCAAGCAGGCCAAGCGGGTGAAGCCTCTGTGGTACGGCGGACGATGGTCGAAGTACAGGTATGGGGAAGCCTGGCAAATTGACTACATCGCTCTTCCCCAAACCCGTCAAGGCAAGCGCTACGTGCTGACCATGGTGGAAGCAACCACTGGGTGGCTGGAGACCTACCCTGTGCCTCATGCTACCGCCCGGAACACCATCTTGGGCCTGGAAAAGCAAGTTCTTTGGAGACATGGCACCCCTGAGAGAATCGAGTCAGACAACGGGACACATTTCAAGAATAGCCTCATAAGCACTTGGGCCAGAGAACATGGAATCGAATGGATATATCATAGCCCTTATCATGCACCAGCTGCCGGGAAAGTTGAACGGTGCAATGGGCTACTTAAGACTACCCTAAAAGCACTTGGAGGAGGGACTTTCAAAAATTGGGAACTGAACTTAGCAAAGGCCACCTGGATGGTCAATACCCGAGGGTCCATCAATCGAGCTGGTCCTGCCCAGTCTGGACCCTTGCACACAGTGGACGGAGATAAAGTCCCTGTGGTACACACGAGAGGTATGTTAGGAAAGACTGTTTGGATTAATCCCACATCAGGCAAAGGCACACCCCTCCGTGGGGTTGTTTTTGCTCAAGGACCTGGTTACACTTGGTGGGTAATGCAGAAAAATGGGGAAACCCGTTGTGTACCACAAGGAGACCTAATTTTAAGTGAGAACTCTGTGTAAGGTTTCATTGTGTATATATGTATATATGTATCTGTAAGGGGGCATTGGGTTGGGTACGGTGTAGATGGTAATAGAATAAGGGGTGGATTATGTCCTGGGTTACAGTGTAAAATGTGCCAAAAGAAAAAAAATATATTCTATTACCATCTTCAGGAGCTGTTGAGACCAGGTGGGGCGGTGCTCCCTGCCTCCCCCCCTCTGGACTATCTCCTGTTACTGGGCACAACAATGCCTTATCGCCTGACCCATCGGTAACTCGCTCCTGGGCTATCTCCTGTTCATGGCCCATCAAGGAACTGCCTCACGACTCCCCATCCCACTGTGAGATGCTCCGCCCGGGGAGGGGGGGGGGAAGGAGCCAAGCAGTCCATGCCAAATAAAAACGGAGATTTTGAACACCCTAGCAGCCTTTCTTCCACTGGATTCCCAGAGGAGCTTTTCCCCCCACTGGAGTTCCAGAGGACGAGAGCTACCTGCCGACCACTGGACCTTCGGAGGAAGACCAGACTCTTTTACCTGATTGCTGCTTCCACAGAACTACACCCATCGCTTCAGGAGGACTGCAGCCAGCATCTTATCGGACTGCTACTGCCACCCTAACAGGGTGTCAAGTTGTATTCCTGACTCTGTCAGTATAAACCAGTGGGTTGTTTGTTTTTTTCCCTGCCTTGTGTTATATATATATATATTAGTAAAGAACTGTTATTCCTATTCCCCATATCTTTGCCTGAAGGCCCGTTAATTTCAAAATTATAATAGTTTGGAGGGAAGGGGGTTGCACTCTCCATTTCAAGGGAGGCTCCTGCCTTCCTCCACAGACACCTGTCTTTTTCAAACCAAGACAGATTTTGGCGCCCAACGTGGGGCTCGAGGGCATCGAGAGATAAAGGAATAACGGTTTTTGTGCATTGGATATAGATTCCTTGTTAAGTGGCATCATGTGGGCTAGCTTATCCCGGTTCGTGTGGCATGTGGTGGTGGCTGTATTTCTCCCATTTGCAGGCCCTTATCTAAACATGGGTCCTATAACTAAGGCTACCGTGACTGTTATCCAGTTTGTTTTATGGATTAATAAGGTGAGGAATTCATGGCTTATTAACTTCCTCTGGAAGGCGGGCACATGGATTCGGAGCTATCAAACACTAAATGTATGCTTTTGGGGTTACTTTAATAATGGTACCTACTGTGAGGAAATGACACCGGGAGAAACTTTCTCCCGACCCCTAACCCAGCTCTTTGGGTCTACTCCACCAGTTTTCGAAGGATTCAGAGCTTTCCTAAGTGCTAATGATATCATACAGTGGCTAGTGTTGCTGATAATCCTGTTTTATTCAGTATTCAGAGATCAGGGGAGATTGGCTTGGATAACTACCCTGACTAGGAATGCCGCTCCAGAATCTGACCCTGCCTCACAGCTCACATCAGAAATGAACCACTCGGATTGGGTGAAGGAGATACGTGAGATGGGCCAGATGCTGAAGGAGTGCATTCTCTCAGCTGCTGGGAATCCCTCCTCCTGCCTTGAAGAGGGAGAGTCTAATGGTGCAGCAGTAGAACCCACAGACGTTACAACCGTCCAGGTTCCAGCTGAAACGCAAGGGCAGTCAGAGCCAGCAGCAGTCGCCCCTGTGGAAACGAGGAAATCTAAGATGAAATCAGACCACTCAGTTAAGAAAGGAGGGCCCTCAGAACCTGCAGGCGAGCCAGTGGTTGAGATACTCACCGAGTCCCTGACGTATGACAGTCTCCGTAATCTGCACAAAGACATCGTACGGCGGGGGCGTGAGGCTTTTACAACCTGGTTACTTCGGGTCTGGGATCTTATGGGCACGGGTGTGCAACTGGATGGCAGTGAGGCAAGGAATTTGGGACCCTTGACTCAGGATTCAGGTGTCAATCTGGTATTTGTAAGGGAGCCGGGGACCTTTTCCCTCTGGGAGCGGCTTTTAATGAGTGTGAGAGAGAGGTTTGTCCACAGAGAGAGAGAATGCAGGAGCACCATCATAGAATGCGCTGGAAGACCCTTGAGGAAGGGATCCAGCAGCTGAGAGAAGTGGCAGTATTGGAGGTACTCTTTGGGAGGGATGGACAGCATGGTAACGACCCTGACAAAGTCAAGTGCACAGGGCAAATGTTGTGGAATCTGGCAAATCTAGGGCCATCTGAATACTCCACCTTCATTGCAATGATTAATGCAGATAACGACCGAGAGACAGTGGGTTCTGTCACGAGCAAGCTTAGAAATTTTGAAAGCATGATCAATGGCCCAATGCAGGCTAACGTTTCTGCTGTGATTAAGAGCCTACAAGAGGAGATGAGGGAAATAAAGGAGGAGGTGAGGAGGAGCAGTTCCCATTTGGCACCGGTACAAGTCACAGGCCCCAAAGTCGGAGCCCAACGTCCCCCAGCTAGAGGGAGAGGGTACACCCCACGAGCTGAGCTATGGTACTTCCTGCGCGACCATGGGGAAGACATGGGAAGGTGGGATGGGAAACCCACTTCTGTCCTGGCAGCACGGGTGCGTCAACTCAAGGAGGGAAACACTAACCGGGGGAGTAACACTAAAGTGAAGGTAGCCTCAACCTCCCAGGACCGAGCTGCCAGATATTACAGAAGGGAGGATGATCTGACAGATCCCCTTGAAGGAACCTCTAGTATGTATGTCCAGGAAGGAAATGGTAACCAGTGCTAGAGGGGCCCTGCCTCTAGCCAGGGAGAGGCACGGGAAAACCGGATATTTTGGACGGTGTGGATCCGATGGCCTGGCACGTCAGAGCCACAAAAATACAAAGCGTTAGTTGATACTGGTGCGCAGTGTACCCTAATGCCATCGGGACATGTGGGGGTAGAACCTGTTTCCATTGCCGGGGTAACGGGGGGGATCGCAGCAATTGACTCTGTTGGAAGCCGAGGTGAGCCTTACTGGGAAGGAGTGGCAGAAACATCCGATTGTGACTGGCCCAGAGGCCC